>NW_024870679.1:43922500-44522500 GCF_019054845.1 Dipodomys spectabilis | reverse complement strand
CTGAGGACCTAGGTTCAAAGCCAGCATAGGCAGGAAAGTCTGTTGAGACTGTAATCAATTAGCCATGGAAAAGCTGGAAGTGGAGCTGTGGTATAAGCAGTAGAGCGCTACCCTTGAGCACAAAAACTCAGGGACAGCCCCTAGGCCCTGAGTTGAAGCCCCAGGACTAGAAAAAAACAATTCAAGTAAAAGGAAGCATGGAGTGCAAAGTCAGGAGGGACTGCTGAGGAGAGGTTAGAAGGTAGTGGCTGAGGGGACACTGGCTCCAGGAGCTGTCCACGTCCCCGGAGGCATCCAGGGGGTCTGCAGGCAGGAAAGGACACGGGCAAGGAGCAGAAAGAGGCAAAGAGGCCTGCCCAGAGAAGAGCGAGGGTCCATGGAGCTGTGACGGTCTCCTCCCCCAGCCCGCTCCTCTCCTTCCCTGGCCACCCTCCAGCCACACTCACCTCTGGTCTGTTTTCCAACAACCTGCTGATCTCACGGCCTCCTCAAAACATTTGCTCAGGCTGTTTCCTGCTCATCCTCAGTGACTGGCTCAGATGTCGCCTCCTCCAGGAAGCCTCTTCTGACTTCTCCCCTCCACCTGCCCACTGCCTTTCTCCCTTGTCTTCTAAGCACTTGCCCTAGAAATTAGCTTCCTTACGATTTTAGGTCATTATCCTTGATTGTTCTCAGAGGGAGCAGAGACCTTGTCTAAGCTTGTTTCCGGCGACGGCCCCAAGGACCTAGAGAAGAGCCTGATGCCTGGTAGACACCCGACAAATATTCCCAAGGGCGGAGCCAGGACTTGGCTGCCACTGAGGTCCCGCTGCCCCTGTTACAGCTGGGGCCTCTGCCTAGAAACTCCAACCTCGCTGTTGTCTGTGCAGTCCCTCGGCAATTAATCATGTTCTGTCAGGTGTTAGCCTTTGTGTTGTCATTGGAGGCTGCGTCTCATTCATCTCTGTCTTGCCCCAGGGTCTGGGTGCATAGTAGGTGCTCAGTTGAGGGTTCCCTGTCATTAACCCACCAGCCTCCCCTAGGTGAGCAGACATTCCTAAGGGCACAAGCAGTGTGGGTCTGCACACATGTGCACGCATGTGCCCGGCAGAGGCTAGGACAGAGGGAAGGGGCAAGGAGCAGAGGCTGGAGGAGCAGCTTGAATGGGACCAGCAAGGACTCTGAAGGAAAATTCCTTCTCTGGCAGCAATAGTGACATAGATCTTGGTCTCACAAGACTGAGTTCCAGGGCTGGGAATTTGGCTCAGTGGTAGAGCGCTTGCCTTGCATGCCTGAGGCCCTGGGTTCCATTCCTCAGCACCACATAAGCAAAAAAAAAAAAAGCTGGAAGTGGTGCTGTGGCTCAAGTGGTAGAGTTCTAGCCTTGAGCTGAAGAGCTGAGGGACAGTGTTCAGGCCCCACGACCGGACCCAAAAAAAAAAGACTGAGTTCCAGCTCAGAAAAGGGTTTCCTCATCCCAGAGCTGTGTGGCCTTTCAGTAAAGCAATGAACCTCTCTGAGCTTCAGGGCTTCTCAAGGAAAAGTACAGTGGTATTAGGGAGATCAAAGGCTATCTTGAGTTCAGAGTGTATAGCCCACCACCTAGCACTGAGTGGGGTTCTCAGTGAAAGCTAGTGAGAAAAAAAATAGAGCCAGAAATAGGAGTAACTATCAGAAAGATGCTCATGCTAAGACTTAATCGCTTTGGTCTCAGAGGTGTGTGTTCAGCCTCAACGGACACTGCGATTAGAAAAAGCCATTTTTGGAGGTGAGCACAGGGAGATTCAGAGACATTAAATGATCTTCCCAAGGCTGCACAGCTGCCCCATAGAAGAGCCACGGTTCCGACCTAGGAAGGCTGGCATCACTCTTCCGTTCATCATCACTACCTCAGTTTCCCTGCCCATAAAATGGGTTTCACGTCCTCGCCTGCCCACACGGGGAGGCTGCGGCGGCGGGCAGGGCCCGTCTGCCGGGCGTGGGTGCCTCCCGGCCCCGGGGTCAGCAGGCTGCAGCCGCGATGAAATCGGCGTCGGTTGCTCATTTGGTAAATGGGATTTGGTTAGAAAGATGAACGCCGCCACTTCTGGCTAATGTGTCATGTAAATTCTAATGATGGCGCCGCGCCCGCGCCGCTCAATTATCTCCCGGGGCTGGCTCGCCAGCCCCACGCTTCGCTGGGATCCGCGGCCCGGCCGCCGGTAATGAAAGCCCGCCTGGGCCGCGAGATTGCTCACTTACATTTTCTATTAATTTTTTTTTTTCTTTCAGAGGCAAAATGAGAGGAGCTGGGGAAGGGGGAGGAGGGCTGGGGCCAGGCCAAATGGCAGGCAGCCTCCCAGGGCCTTCCTTTAGCCTCTGTCCTCGGCGCCCAGATGTGGACGGTCCTGGGCAGGGGTGGTGCGCAGCGGGGCGGGCTCCCTGGTCACTCCCTTGGCCTCAGATGGAGGGAAGCCCGAGGTTCAGGCCTGGGCCCTTCAATGGGGGGGGGGGGGGGGGGACTGAACTAGGGGTCAGTTCTAACTTTCTCTGTTCACATGCTGTGTGACGTGGAACAAGTCCTTAACCTCTCCCCATGTAGCTGTAGAGGGTGGGAAGAGTTGGTCTGCCCCGGGCACTAGCTATGAGGCCCAGGCTCAGGGACGGACCTGCAATCCTGGCGGAGGTTTTGCAAAGGACAGGAGAGGATCCTGAGACTCGTGTGAGGTGTTACAGTGTGGCTCACTGCTCTGACGGGGTTTGGACCCCCCCCCCCCATACCTCTGAATGGTCTGTTGGCTGGGGCCCGGTGGAGAATGAGGGAAGGAAGATAGAATCTCTACTCCAGGTCCCACCTTGAGTCCTGAGGAGGCATGGAGCCAGCAGACAGCTATAACCAAGCCATGTCCTCCACATGTGAGAAGTGGTAAGTTTAGACTTGAACCTGAGAGCAGCCCCCACATTTATGGCAGGGGACACACGGGCCACTGCTCTGGAGGTGGAACATGGAGGAATGAAAACAGTACAGGGAGTCTTAGCAGTAAGAGAAAAGGTCCTCACTCATCTCTAGGAAGGCTGCCTGGAGGAGGTGCCATTGAATCCATTGAAACTCTAAAATGGGAACGAGTCGGCCTAGAGGATTCTAGAAGCATCTGGCATACAGTAGATGCTCTGTAAGGCAGCAGTGACCTCTCAGCCATCTAAGGAACCCGGGAACCTAAGGACCCCGTGCAACAAAGCTGGGCCCCTCACAGGTGGGGCACACAGGTGGGCCAGGGGCATGTGCACAATGCGAGCAGACAGGTGGACAGGGGCATGGGAGGCTGGGTGGGTTACAGAACTAATCATAAGCAAAGCCACGGTTCCTACTTTGTAAAGACACAGCAGGTGACCTGGTGCTGTCACCTGTCTACCCAGGAAGAGCGTCCTTACACATTCCAGGACCTTCTAGGCTGAGCCCTGAGGGAGGCAGGTTTGATCTGTGGCCTTCAGAGTTTTGGTTTTTTGTTGTTTTTGTTTTTTTTTTACAGTGAGAGCATATTGTTCCATAACATAAGAAAAAAAATACAAATTTGAGAAATGTGAGAGATTTAAGCTTTGTAGATGGATTAAAAATTAAATACGTGTCAACGGAGATTCTCTCAGCCACTCCCTCATTCAATAACCGTTAAAGTCCATCTAGACATCAAACCTTAATCCCTCAAGCTATACAGCTCCCTTCTTGGGCTGTGTCCAGGTGAGCGCAGAGCTGGCAGGGTTCCGGCCTGATGCAGTGGCCAGCACAGCTCGCCCAGGCCCTGGGAGCAAGGAGGGAGGGGGTAGCATGGGGCTGGCCCCATCCTAGGGTGAGCACCCACCCCCAAGAAGGGATTTTCCTGGCGGCAAGAGCCGCCGCCGCCGCCCCTTCATCTCCCAGGACGCGTGGGATGCCTTCAGGCCCAACATATGTGGGATCTTCTAAAACAGGGACAGGGAAGGAGGAAAAATAAAATCTGTTCCCCCAGGTTTGTTGTCTCAACAAGCAGCAGCCTCCAGAAACACTTCCCACAGGAGGAGGGGAGGGGTGTGGACTCAGAGGCACAGTCCCAGTCTACAGATGGGTAAACTGAGGAGAAAGGGCTCGCCGTGTGTGGTGGAGGCAAAACCAAGACTGAAACACATCAGCTCCAGATAGAAGCATGAGGAGGAGGAGTCCGGGAGAGTGAGCTGCCGAGGCCAGGGCTGCATTGGAAAAGGGAAGCGAAGGGCAGTCCCAGGCTGGGGGACATAGCTGGACATAGCCCAGGTCACAGGCAGGTAGCTGAGAGTGGAGGTGATTATTCCCAATTTTCACCCTTCCTGAAGCAGGAAGTAGAGGCATGTGGCCTGTTCTGGTGAATGACTGCAAGGAGAAGGGAGGTGGGTCTGTCCAGCAACTGATAAAAACTGATCCACCAGCCAGTTTCTTAGTGACTAAGATGAGTAGAGACGCTGCTGACCCTCACTGTCACCTCTGCAGACCAAGAAATAAATCTGTGTTGGTTTAGGCCAGTGAGACTTAGTGGTGTTTATTACTGCAATGAGCAATCTGACAGAGAAAAGAGGAGCTTTACAACCAGATATCCCAGGTTCAAATCCAGCTACTGGTTGACACTCTGAGTAGCCTTGGGCAAGTCTTTTCCCTCCAGTTCTCTGGCTCTTCCTTTTATAAAATGGAAGATCCACATAGGGAAAATTCCTTTTCTGCTCCCAGAATTCCAGGACTCTCTTGTCTAAGAAATCTCCCTAGGCTTGGCTAAGACCACACAGGGTTTCGAGGGAACTAGAGAGAGAGCAAGGCTACAGGGATCCCCAGAGAGGGGGGCTTTGTGTGGTACTGGGATGTTAGCTAGTGGGCTGGGGAAATGTAAAATGCAGATTCCTGGGCCTGACTCAGGGATTCTGGGCCAGTATGAGGATGGGTCCAGGGATCTGATACCAGGCTGGAAGCTGCCCCAACTTCAGTTGGACCTCAGCCCCGACAAGTGGGGAGGCTTGGAGTCATGCTGCCCATGGGTCCACTGTCCTTTCCAGAAGAAGCTGCCCTGCCCCCAGGCAGGAGCCCCAGGGGCCTCTTCTCTGGCAGGCCTGGCTGAACTGGAGATAAAAGCAAAACAGAGCATTCAATAATGCAGCTGGAACCCAGCTCACCTGCAGCCTACACAGCTCCCAGCCTGTGCCTGCAAAAAGAACCTAGCTGGAGGCCTGACTCCTCCCTCCCTTTCCTCCCCTCCTCCATGCTGTCCTCCAAACCCCCCACAGGCTGAGGAGAAAAACACCAAAGGGTGAATTTCTGATTAAAAACATCACCTCTGCTCATTGCTTTTGCTGTTCTTGCAGGGGAAAGAATGTACGTGTGTGTATACTCAGGTGTGTAGGAGTGTGTCTCTGAATAGGTGTGTGTGTGTTTACCTAGGCTGGGTAAGAGTGTGTATACCTATATGTCTATGTGTAAGGACTGACTATGGTTTAGGGTGAGTATAATATCTGTGTATTGTATGTATGTATGTATGTATGTATGTAAGGTTGTATATATGTGTAGGATGGGTGCTGTGTACATAGGTATATTCGCATGTGTGTATGTATAGTGAGTTAATACAAACTGGCTTCCCAATTGATTCTGAGGGAAATCATAACAACAGGGCACACCTTCACACGGCCAACCTTTTATTTCAATTTAAAGCCTATGAGTTGTTTGCCTTTTTTTGAATGTGTGCCAGAACTCAGGGCCTACGTGCGGTTCCTGAGCTTTTTTCTCAAAGCCAGTGCTCTACCACGTGAACCACTGTTCCATTTCCAGCTTTTACCTGGTTAATTGAAGAGAAGAGTTTCTCGGCCTTTCCTGCCAGGTTGGCTTTGAACTGTGACCCTCAGACCTCAGCCTCCTGAGTAGCTAGGCTTGAGCCAATGGCACTCAGCTGTTGGCCCTTTTAACGTTCTTTAATACAGGGCAAAAGTCTTCCCTTTGCTTATGAGTCTGCTGATTGAGTCACTTCTTTTTTCTTGGGTAAACTAACTCCACAACACATCATCCTTGATTTCCAATTTCAATTTCTTGAAAGTGGAGCAAGAACTTCAAAGACTCTTGTAAAGTAATACGAACGTCGTATCTCCTAGATTTTTACAATTTAGTTCCCAATCTTATCTTACAGTTGCTTATCCACACCTAATTTGGCAACAATTTTTTTTAGCTATTCCCCTTTATAGAGTCTTTCTAAAGATTTCAATTGCATTTTTACGGAAACAGCAACTCTTTACGTGTACATGGTATTTTGGTTTACTTATTATTTAATTGAATTACACATTTTCAATAAGAAAAGCCACTGGCATAAATGACTTTGGAAACAAGTACACCTGTCTCTTTGTAAGTCTGTGGAAAACAGGAGCCCCAAGTCTAATACATTACAGAGCTTCCAAGGCCGGGTGGAGGGCAGGCTGTATGTTTCACAGAGAAACTGAGCTTCCGTTGGGCAAGCGGGAAGGGAGAGAAGTGTAAGGTGGTTGTCTCTGCCCCCTAAGGGGGTACACTAAGTGTGTACTGGGCTCCCTGACACTCACCTCCAGCAGACAAGTCTGGCAACCAGGCTTACCACCCAAATCTTCCATCTCTGCCGATGAAGGTGACGCTATTGGTGGCATGACCTGAGGCCCTGGCCACAAGATGAAGCTGGACAGGACAGAGGAAGTACGTCCTGAGTGTCCACATCCTGTCATCTCATTGACCTCTCACAACGAGCTGAGTGAGATGAATCCTTTTCTCTCCTGGCAGAGGGAAGGAGATTGTGTTTCTGAGAGGGGAAGCCCTCCTTGAGCTAGACAGTTGTGACATTGGAACTGCAGACACAGTCTCTAGGGCCATCACTGAGCAGGGCACTCTCAGAAGGTTTAAATGATGTCTGGCTTCCTAGAGAATGGTTGCGCCCCACTCCTGAACACCAGTATGCCCTGTGGGGCCAGGGATAGGATATATCCCCATGTATATACCCCACAGGTACCCATGATGATAGAGCTGTGGTCAGGCTGGCATCTACTACTAACCAGCAAAGGTGTTCATCCAGGCAAAGCCTTCTGGATGTTTCAAAACCACTCACATCCACCTTGGCATTGGAAACTCACAGTCCCTTAAGAAGAGGAGGAAAGTCCTTCACCATTTTCTAGATGAAGGAACTTTCCAGTGAGTGTCCAAGCTCCGGCACAGACTGTACACATCTCTGGCTCTCTTCTCTTCCCCTCCTCACCTCTACCACAGGACCTAGAAACATACAATAAAACACATTGTACTCAGTAGGGTTGCCAGGTAAATCAAAAGCATTTTTTACTATAGGTATGTTCCAAATACTACATGGAACAAAGCTATATTTAAGTAGTTATTTGTCATTTGATGTTCAAATTTGGACAGGTATCTTGGTGGTTTATTTGCTGAACCTGGAACCCTACAATGATGCCATCCCTACAGGCAAACCTCTTGAGAAGGCTTTAGGGAAGAGGTTTCTGAGCCCTGCCTCACCACTGGGGAGGACCTGGCCAAGTTTGTACTCCTTGGTGCATGACCTTGGCCTAGCCCCTCCTTTGAGTCTCCATTTCTTCCTTGAGAGGTCATGAGTATTAAATAAAACTATCCACTTGCCATGTTACATTCTGTGTCGGTGTTGAATGGGAACGGGTCATTAGTTATTTTTATTGTTATTATTATTATTATCATATTATTATTATATAAATAGGTGGTGAAATTAAGGCTGAGGGAGAGATGGAAACTTACTGTACATCCTAGCCCCGGGCACTGTCACTGCCCACCTGCTTTGCTAGATGCCAGCTGGGCGGACAGGTCTCCATGATTGTCCTGAGCACCTTCCTTCTGGAAGCAGCTGCCTACCCCAGCATCGAGGGACTCAGAGCACCATGGTCCAGATTTGCTTGCTGCTGCTTCCCAGAGCATGCACAGATGGATGACTCCTCGCTCCATCATCCCAGTGTCAGACTCCTCCCTATATTAAATCTATCCCAGCATCTACGCCGCCCCCCCCCCCCGCCCCATACACGCACACCCAGAAGATCAGAGATGTGCTAGATGGCAGAAGGGACAATGGGGGCCTGGAGGTTGAGCCACTGCCATTCAGAGAGCACCAGGACGCTGGCTTCAGATGGCTCCATGTGCAGCTTCTGGGGAGTCTGGACTTTCTACTGAGCCACTCGGTGGGACCATGGAAGCACCAAGAGAGAGACTACAGTGCGGCTGCCTGGGGCTCCTAGGAGGCCTGGCCAAGAACACTCCTCCCTCCCTCCCGCTCCCTCCCTCCCTCGCCCAGCTCCCCATCTGCAACCCTAAGGAGCTGCTGACAGTTCCCATATGCTCTTCTCTGGCTTCCTGGGGAATGGGAGAGAGGGGGGAATGCCAAGAAAGGTAGGGCAGCGAGAACAGGGTAGCTCCAGGGCCCGCCTGTATTGGTGGTTTCCTTCAAGGGTGCCTCCGGCCCCGCTGCCAGGGGCCCCTCATGGACACCTCAGGAGGTCCCACAGCTAAGGACAGGAGGGTCTTTGTAAGAAGCAGAAGCAGCTACTGTGTTCTGCCCAGCCCCATCTGCTGGACTATTTAGCTCCCTGACTGCTTGTCTCTGACTTAGGAATTCTTTGAGTGTCTCCTTTCTGCACCCCACCCCTCCTTTGCTTGCAGACCATAGGAGTTCAGGGCTGGTGGTTACCGGCCCCAGGTCTAAGGGCTAGCTCAACCCAGCCTCCCGCCAGTCAGCTTCCATTTGGCTCCTGCTTGCCAATACTACCCTCTAGTGGTACACTTAGGCACTGCATAAACTTATACACAGGGCCTCATTCTGTGCATGGTCCTACCGTGGAAGATGGACCAAAGATTGTGCTACCCCCACACCTTGCCCTGAAGACACTGCTTGCTTTGAGGCAACTGGGTGGCCATGAGCTGTTTCCTAGCTCCTTAATTACATGGGGACCCATTTCAGGAAACTCAGAGCCTGTGGGAAGGGAGCACCATGTGCCTAGGGTGCTTCTACTGAGCCTCTGGTCAGACTTGCAGCAGCTGCCATGTTGATCACATTGCCCCACTTTAAAGATAGGCTCAGGCAGTTAACACCACAGTTCTACATGAGCAGTTTTCCTGGCTTAATTTACTTAGGGGAGCTCATATCAGCATATAGAGGTTCACTGATGGGCCAGTCCTCTGCTGGAGGAGGACCTATAGCATGCTAGTATGTCTGTCATGAGCAGCCCTGGGACCTATAAGAACCTGCCCCGGGTATGCTCACCAAGGGTGAGGTTGAAGGCAGGACTCTGGACCTGGCCTACACCTCTACTGACCATACAGGAAATCTGAGAAATGAACCGTGGGGTCCTTGGAAGGAGTTGCTGGCTGTGACCGCAATACCAGTCAGAATCAAACAACCCCTTGGCAGCTTAGCCTTCTTGGGCACTGCTTCAGGGGAGGTTTCTATCCACCAGTCCACACAGCCCAGAGGCACCAGCCTCTCCCAAGAGCAGCAATAGCTACCCAGTCCCCACAAGCTAGACAACCTACAGAGCCTCACAAACCATGGGTACTCAGACTGAGCTTGACAAATGAGTGGGAAAAATTGTTCACCTAGGAGCTTGCAGGTATAGGAGGTTAGGACTCTCTTTCCACCCTGGTTGTTCCTCATGCAGACCATCAGCCAAGCTCCCAGAGTAGAGGGAACCCAGCAGAAAGCATCTAGCCCCAGTTCCACTTCTCACTTGCTATGGGCCATGGCAGGCCTTCCTGCCCTGAGCCTCAGTTCCTCCAAATGTATAAAAGGGAGTTGAAAGCTGGGTACTGGTGGCACATACCTATAATCCTAGCTACTTGGAAGTCTGAGATCTGATTATCACAGTTCAAAGCCAGCCTAGGCAGGAAAATCTGAGACTCTTTTTTTTTTTTTTTTTTTTTGTCAGTCGTGGGGCTTGAACTCTGGGCCTGGGCGCTGTCCCTCAGCTCTTCAGCTCAAGGCGAGCGCTCTACCACTTGAGCTACAGCGCCACTTCCGGTTTTCTGGTGGTTTATTGGAGATAGGAGTCTCATGGTCTTTCTTGCCCGGGCTGGCTTTGAACCGCGATCCTCAGATCTCAACCTCCTGAGTAGCTAGGATTACAGGCGTGAGCCACCAGCGCCCGGCAATCTGAGACTCTTAACTCCAATTAACCACCAAAAAAAAGCTAGAAGTGGAGCTGTGACTCAAGTGGTAGAGCTCTAGTCTTGAGAGAAAAAAAAAAGCTCAGACATAGCACCTAGGCCCTGAATTCAAGCTCCAGGACTGGCACCAAAAAATTTTAATAAAATAAAATTATAAGGGAGTTGAATCATTCAGCCATCCTCTAAGATCTTAAAATAGGGAGTCAATCCAGGTGCTGGTGGCTCACGCCTGTAATCCTACTTATTCAGGAGACTAAGATCTGAGGGTCAGGGTTCAAAGCCAGCCTTGGGCAGGAAAGTCAGTGAGATTCTTATCTCCAATCAGCCACCAGACAACCAGAAGTGGTGCTGTGGCTCAAAGTAGTAGGGTGCTAGCCTTGAGTAGAAAAGCTCAGGGACAGCGCCCAGACCCTGAGTTCAAGCTCGACTGACAAAAAGGGACAAAGACTGAGAGTTGTGAGGGGATCTCTAGCCCTATCCGGGCACTCCGGCCTCTGGTCTTTCCACAATACATGAGGAATAAGCTTGTACCATGGAAGCCTAAAGGAACTGCTCCCAACATACTCACATGGCGCCTCCTGACATGCGCAAAGCACACCTGTGTGTATATAAATATGTACAAGTGTATGTGAAACCACAGGCATACATTCACACACACACACATACACACACACACACACACACACACACACACCTCTATTACACACTACACACCCACACAAGTGCCCTTCACTCAGCACCAGAGAGCCTCAGGAACAAGTTTAGGGACACACGAAGTTATGAAATTGATTTCTCTGGGAACAGTTGGAATTAGTTTTAATTATCTTTATCTTTCTTCCAATTGCGCTCTCAGCCTTCCTCTTGCTATTTAATCCATCACTATTGACTTCTCCGCAGGCACTGAAGGTGGGGGGAGCAGGGGAGGGGGCAGTGTGGCTATTCTCAGAAAATAAACAAACAAATAAATAAATAACAACAGCGGCAATCAGCCCCACCCATCCCTTCCTCTGCAGCAGAAAAACGAGCTTTTCCCGGAGAGCCAGCAGGACTTGCTCCTTGCAGAAGCACACATCACGTCTAAACCTCTTGGGGACAGACCTGAGGGACTAGACAGGGCTAAGATGTAATGTGTTCAGATCGCAACATCCCACCTGTTTGATTCCAGAGCGGCGGAGCTGTATTTTACCCCTGCTGAAAAGCCCTTTCAGCCCTTCCTCCAGCTCCACTCCCTGAGCCATCCAGATGCTCCTTCTGGGACCTTGCATACAGATGCCCCACCCACCCACACAATGTGGTGCGGGCAGGGACCGATTCACCTCTCAGGCAAGGCACTAAGTGATCAGTGCTGTAAACAGCTGTTGGATGGATGGATGGATGGATGGATGGATGGATGGAAACCTCTTTGAAGGCTTCTGAGAATCTATCATACCTATTTATGTGTTCCTTCAACCCACACTGCGTGGCTATTGGCACCCTTGGTACTGCACAAGGCACTGAAGTAAATGCAAGCAAGTCATCTCCAGGAAAGCACCCACCTAGGAGAGTCAAGGGTTGGGTCCCTGATGAGCTAGGGAGAAAGATGCATCTAGGGGAAGGAGACAGGGCAAAGCTTTTATGTCCAAGACGCCTGTGAAGGCAAAACTCCATTTTCTTTCTTTTATTTTTATTGTGAAAATACTGTACAGAGGGGTTACAATTACATGGGCAAGATAAAGAGTACATTTCTTATCAAGCATTGTAGCCTCCTCTTTTGTTTCCCCTTCCCATCCCATCCTCCCCCCCCACCCCCCCCCCCCGCCCAACCTTCCTCCCCCTCCCCCCCCCCACCAAAGTTGTAAAGTTTGTTTTGGACATAACGACTTGTACGTCTCATTGTTGCAATGGGTCCACCTGTATCCCTATTTAAATGAGCAAATCTCCATTTTCTCAAGATGAAAGAATCTCTTTTGCCCTGATCCTAGCACTTGTGCCTTGACCCTTCAACTGTGCCCAGGCCTGGGTCAATTCCACTGCAGCATCTAAAAGGCCCTCTGTGCAGGGGACACAGCAACTCCTCCACGTGAACGGAGGAGGAGAAGGCCATTGCATAGCAGTGAGGCACCAGTGCTAAGTGCCCTGCGGCGCTAATATTTTATGATTAAAAACCATTAAGGTTTAGACCGTGAAAATCTGAAGGACACAAAATCAATGGCCCAATATTGCTTTCCCCGGTAAGTTGTGTAAATATTGTGTCTTTTATTGTTTGGCCAATGGCAAGAGCAGAGATACAGGTGCAGATTATACTAATGAATCCCCTCCCATTCAAGCCTGCACTGGTGGAATTAGCAGCCTGGCTTAGAGAGAGCCAGACACAAGGAGAGCCTGACTGGGTCTGGGGAAGGTTGTCCATTCATGCTCCCAGACTTCCCACCCTGGCAGTCCAGCCCATTGACCAGAGCAGCACAAGGGCACTAGGCCTGCCTGCCCCAGCTTGCCATCCCTACTGAATCACACAGGCGTGCACATGTCATGCACATCACATGATGACATGCTCTCCTGACAGCCCGTCCATCACTGGGCTCTGCCATCTGCTTGAATTTGCATTTTTAATCAGGATCTGTCTTTTCTCCTCCAGGGACTTTGGTAGGCTATGGAGGGGAAGATGATTCCAGAGGCTGAGCTAGATTGTAGAGGGGAAGGAGATGAGCGGGGTCTCTCGTGTCTGGAGTTAAGGCTGAGGAAAGGCTGCTTCTTCCCTTCCACTCTGGGAGTGGTGGAGATGACGCCGAGGGCCCTCCTGTGTCTAGGGGGATGAGGACACATCAATGTCCTTGTTTCTTCCAGAATTGGGTATATGCGCATGCACACACAGAGTCACCCTCAGGGAAGAGGAGGACATGACTTTGGAACTAAGCACCACAGCCAGGCTCTTGCCCCAAGTGGAAGGAAGTTGGAGTAGGGCAGGGATCCCCTATCCATACCTGGGGCTATCCTGGAAGGGGGGTGAGCATTTCTTCCCTGAGGGGGTGCGCAAAAAGAGAATGGCTATACCCATGTGAGGAGAGGTGTGTGCCAGCCATTAGGGACAGCTGGCTGAAGTGGAGAAGGCTAAGCAGATGTGGAGAGAGCAGCTGGGCTGACCTGAAAAGGACAGGCCGTTGGTGTTGAAGGAGGATGGCTGGGGCCTCAGGTGAGGGAGAGTGCGTGGTTCACATGGCTGGGGCCTCAGGTGAGGGAGAGGGCGTGGTTCACATGGCTGGGGCCTCAGGTGAGGGAGAGGGCGTGGTTCACATGGCTGGGGCCTCAGGTGAGGGAGAGGGCGTGGTTCACATGGGAGGAACCTGCACTGACAGAGGGCAGATGTGAGCAGAAAAACTAAGCTCCTCTCCGGAGGCATCAGGTTCTGAGGAGATCATATTGACAATGTTGGGGAGAGCTAGGCTTTCCTGAGAACAAGTGGGCTGAGGAAGGCACCGCTGGGCTGGGGAGGGGGCAGCTGGGCTGGGGAGGGGGCAGCTGGGCTGGGGAGGGGGCAGCTGGGCTGGGGAGGGGGCAGCTGGGCTGGGGAGGGGGCAGCTGGGCTGGGGAGGGGGCAGCTGGGCTGAGGAAGGCACCGCTGGGCTGGGGAGGGGGCAGCTGGGCTGGGGAGGGGGCAGCTGGGCTGGGGAGGGGGCAGCAGGTCTGGGGAGGGGGCAGCTGGGCTGGGGAGGGGGGCAGCAGGTCTGGGGAGGGGGCAGCTGGGCTGGGGAGGGGGCAGCTGGGCTGGGGAGGAGAGCGCTGGGCTGGGGAGGGGGCAGCAGGGCTGGGGAGGGGGCAGCTGGGCTGGGGAGGGGGCAGCAGGGCTGGGAAGGGGGCAGCTGGGCTGGGAAGGGGGCAGCTGGGCTGGGGAGGGGGCAGCTGGGCTGGGGAGGGGGCAGCTGGCCTGGGGAGGGGGCAGCAGGTCTGGGGAGGGGGCAGCTGGGCTGGGGAGGGGGCAGCTGGCCTGGGGAGGGGGCAGCAGGTCTGGGGAGGGGGCAGCTGGGCTGGGGAGGGGGCAGCTGGGCTGGGGAGGAGAGCGCTGGGCTGGGGAGGGGGGCAGCAGGGCTGGGGAGGGGGCAGCTGGGCTGGGGAGGGGGCAGCAGGGCTGGGAAGGGGGCAGCTGGGCTGGGAAGGGGGCAGCTGGGCTGGGGAGGGGGCAGCAGGGCTGGGGAGGGGGCAGCTGGGCTGGGAAGGGGGCAGCTGGGCTGGGGAGGGGGCAGCAGGGCTGGGGAGGGGGCAGCTGGCCTGGGGAGGGGGCAGCAGGGCTGGGAAGGGGGCAGCTGGGCTGGGGAGGGGGCAGCTGGGCTGGGGAGGGGGCAGCTGGGCTGGGGAGGGGGCAGCTGGGCTGGGAAGGGGGCAGCTGGGCTGGGGAGGGGGCAGCTGGTCTGGGGAGGGGGCAGCTGGTCTGGGGAGGGGGCAGCAGGGCTGGGAAGGGGGCAGCTGGGCTGGGGAGGGGGCAGCTGGGCTGGGGAGGGGGCAGCAGGGCTGGGGAGGGGGCAGCTGGGCTGGGGAGGGGGCAGCTGGTCTGGGGAGGGGGCAGCAGGGCTGGGGAGGGGGCAGCTGGGCTGGGGAGGGGGCAGCTGGGCTGGAGAGGGGGCAGCTGGGCTGGGGAGGGGGCAGCTGGGCTGGGGAGGAGAGCGCTGGGCTGGGGAGGGGGCAGCAGGGCTGGGGAGGGGGCAGCTGGGCTGGGGAGGGGGCAGCTGGGCTGGGGAGGGGGCAGCAGGGCTGGGGAGGGGGCAGCAGGGCTGGGGAGGGGGCAGCTGGGCTGGGGAGGGGGCAACTTGGGTCACGTGGGGACAAGAACACGTTGGCTGTTGTGCAGAGCAAGCTACCAGGCGCTGTCAGTGAGCCCCCAGGCCTCTCTGATTCTGGTCCACATCCTGCTGGCGGGATGTTTTGTTCAAGTCTGTCTAGCATGTGCCCCTCACGCTGACAGGCCCCAGAGGAGGAACAGCTCAAATGGGAACAGCTTCTTCTACCCTCAGTGCTCTCCTCACGACCAACACAAAGGCAGGGACCCACAGTGGGAGGTGAGGAGAGGAGACAGGATGACGTTTCCAACCCTGTGAAGAAAACTGGATGTCCCCCACACAACAGCCTCAGGTAGTAAACAAACCAGACCTCCATTTTACAAGCCGTAGAAAAAGACAGAGGCAAGTACTGATCTACAGGGCTGCAAGAGAGCCACACTTCCCTGCAGGCTGGAGATGCACCCTCTCCCACAGCCCTCTCTCCATCCCTAGCATGGTTGGCTTGGGCTGCCATGACAGAGTATCAGAGCATGGGTGGTTGCAACAACAGACATTTATTTCTGCACAGTTCCAGAGGCTGGAACTCTGAGGCCAAGGAGCTGACAAGATTGGAGTCTGGTGTGGTCTCTGACTGGTCAGCTGTGGCCATCTTGCTTTGTACTCCCGTGATGAGTCTATATGTCAGAAGACAGGAAGAACAAGCGCTCTAGGGTCTTCTCCTAGAAAGCCCTGGATCCCATCAGGCGGCCTCATCCTCCTGGCTGCCTGATAAACACCATCACCATGGGAATTCTGGAGGACACATTTCAGTCACAACCACTCCATCTGAACCCAGGCCCTGGGCACTGAGCACTGCCTTCACCTGAAACTCCTTTCCTGGAGGGGGCTGAACTCCAGCCTCCTGATCTAACCTGGCACAGGGGAGCTGTCCTTGGCAAAAGTCCCAAGACCTCAGCAGCTAGGGGACTAGGGAGCCCATATGCCCCCAGCCCATTTGCCAGCCATGTTGTTACATGTTATTGTCTTTGACCCAACCAACAAAAATCTTGTGTGTCAGGGGCCATTGCTCCATTTTTCAGCTGGGGAATAGGATTGGGGAGGTTGAGCGGCCTGTCCACAGTCAGTCAGAAGTCAGGGGCCCTATCAGGGACAGTTGAGTACCAGGCTCCCCATCATTTTTCAGAAGTGGTCTCAAGAAGCCTCCTCTCTTCCTCCCCTCCTGAACTTCCTATCTATTCCCCTGTAGAGAAAACTCCGTACTCCTCCTCCAGTCCCTGGTACCTGGAGGCACCCTGCTACACAGGACAGCTATTGCTAGAGACATGAAAAGACCTGGGGATTGGAGAAGCCAGGATAGCTCTGTGGGGAAGAGCCCTGCCCCGTTGGCCAGGCCTTCCCAGGGAAAGCACCTCTCCCAGCACAAGGTACTCTCTAGGCCTTTTCTAGCAGGAGCACCCCTTCGCCCACTCCATCCCAGACAGGGCCCTCCTGGCACTCCAGGAGCCAAGAGTAGTAGATACCACTGGGACATGCTGGTGCCGGGTGCAGGCAGTCCTGGTGTGTGAGAGTGAGGGCGCGTGGGAGGTTTCTGGCCAGGTGCAGGTGTGATGAAACTGCTCAGAGAGGCTCCATGTGCAGGTTCTGGAACTCGTTGGCCTGGGTTCAAGTCCAAGCACTACTATTCCAGAGCTGTGTGATCTTGGGCAAATCACTTCCCCTCTCTGTGTTTAGATCCCTTATCTACAAACTGGGGCTAACAAGAGTACCTGTCTGCCAAAGTAGTGTTGAATATTTTTTAAGTTTCTATGTGAAAAGTGCATAGGACAGCGGGACAGCGGGGGGGGGGGGGGGGGGGGGGGGGCAGCTAACCAGAGTCACCTGTGGTTGTCACAGGTGGTATAGAGTCTGTCTGTCGTCCACTTCCCCACCACAGGCAAAGCTGCTTAGGACAGTCTCACCATCCTGTCCAGCCCCAGCACCACCCTGGACTCTGGGAAACCTGTCCCTTAATGACTAGGGACTGAACAAAAGATCTGTGTGTGTATGTTTGTGTATCATGAAAACATATCAATATTGTGTATAGGTGTGTGTGTGTGTACATCACTAGCTTGTGTGTCAGTAACAGATGACCAATGCCAGTGTCACTACTGTGTGTATCTGTCACTATCAGGCTACCACTTGTGTGTTACTGGGTGTGGCTGCTAATGGGTGCTGGGTGTTACAACATGTGGACCAGTGAGTGTGTGTGTGGGGGGGGTAGGAATTGTGTTGGGGAATGTCAATACCAGGAACAGGAGTGTTCACACTGTGCATACTTGTGTATCAGCATTTGGAGTATCTGTGTTTCAGTGTGTGTGTGTGTGTGTGTGTGTGTGTGTGTGTGTGTGTGTGTGTGTGTGTGTGTGTGTTGGCACTGGGTGAATAGCTGTGGCATAGTTAGGTATATATCTATGCAGGGTTTGTACATGTATCGGTGTTATGTGTATATATGTGTGTAGCATCCTGAGGATCTTTTGTCAGTACGACTATGTGTGTCTAAGTGTTGAGTATGTAGATGTATGTCAGTGCTGAGTATATATTTTGCGGTGTCTTGTGTGATCTGTGTTAGCGTTGTTGGGTGTGTCAATATTGTATGTACATAGACACCTGCATTGGCTATATGCATGTATCCAGGTTGTGCAAGCTTTCATGATAATACTGTGGATAAATACAAGTCTGTATCAGTGCTGGGTATGTGCACCAACCAGTATTGTGTGCATGTGTCTCTGTGTTGAGTGTGTGTGTACAAGTGTCCTCTACTATGTGTTTGTGTCTTTCATTGCTGAGTGTATGCATGGGTGTGTAGCAGCTTCAGGTGCAAGTGCGTGTCCAGGCTGGATGTACATGTGTGCCAGCGGCATACATGTATCTACATGTGTCAGGGTTGAGCACACCATGCATCAGGGTTGAACATACCATGTGTCAGTACTGGGTGTGTTTTGGGATTGTTTGTACATGTGTCTACACTGAATGTGTGCATGTGTGTGAGTGTCAGTGTTGAATGTGTAGATGTGTGTCGACAGTGGCTTATGTGGGTTGGTGAGGGGTGTGCGTTTCTGGGTGTCACATGTCTGTGTAGTCCCTGTGGGCATTGGGGAAGTAGGTGTGTGCATCAGGGTTGTGTGAGTTTGTGGGCCAGTGTGTGTGTGCATCAGGGTTGCGTGAGTTTGTGGGCCAGTGTGTGTGTGCATCAGGGTTGCGTGAGTTTGTGGGCCAGTGTGTGTGTGCATCAGCGTTGCGTGAGTTTATGGGCCAGTGTGTGTGTGCATCAGGGTTGCGTGAGTTTGTGGGCCAGTGTGTGTGTGCATCAGGGTTGTGTGAGTTTGTGGGCCAGTGTGTGTGTGCATCAGCGTTGCGTGAGTTTGTGAGCCAGTGTGTGTGTGCATCAGCGTTGCGTGAGTTTGTGGGCCAGTGTGTGTGTGCATCAGGGTTGTGTGAGTTTGTGGGCCAGTGTGTGTGTGCATCAGGGTTGTGTGAGTTTGTGGGCCAGTGTGTGTGTGCATCAGGGTTGTGTGAGTTTGTGGGCCAGTGTGTGTTCCTGTGGCTGTCCCTCACCCCATCCTCTGGAGGGCGTCGGCAGACCCCTGAGGCCTGGCTCTGCGCCCGCCCCAGCCTCCCCTGACTGGCACCCGAGTTAATAAGTGTTGCTTTTCTCCTATTCTACTCAGGTCTGTGATGGAAAATCCTCGGGCTGGAAGTGAGCCCCAAATCGATAGTCCATTCCATTTAACAGGGTGGCTGTCACCATAACGAGATAAAAGTGGATTAGCTTCGGCGCTCCTGCTGCCGTGGCCGGGCCATCTGTTCCCTGCCCAGCCAGCCTCCGAGCAGCCACTGCCCCGGGGCTCCCCACAAGGCTCCGGTGGGTGCAGTGTGAACCCAGGGCTGGGTTGGATGGAGCAGAGGGTGGGGCTCAGAACAAAGTAGCTTCAGTGTTCTCAGGATGGAGATGGGGCAGGGAGAGGGACAGCATGAGACCAGGGCCAGCTGGAGCGGTGTGATCCAGCTGACCATCCCCAGAGGCCTTCTGAGAAACCTGCACCCTCCCTGAAGGTCTGTGTGACTGAACCACACCTGCTAACACACACACATGCACCAATGCCTGTAGGCCCATGTATCCTGGGAGGCACACACACACACACACAGCCTGTGGACTCACTTCAAGGGAAGGGAAAGTTCTCCTATTCCCTTCACAACAAACGACAGAAGCAGCTCTTATCACACAGCAAGAGGAATTCAGATTAGACACCAGAAGAACTTCCTGCCCATGAGGATGAACTGTATCAACAGCAGATGACCAAACGTTTGCCTTTCAAGATTTGTCCCAGCTTTTGCTGAGTCCTAAATACAAGACACTAGGTATCAGCCAGCCGCAAAAGAGGTTGATTCAAACAGATCACTTCATTTCTTTCTTCCTTTTTTTCTTTCTTTTTTCCTAAAGTACATATTGTCAATATTACCATTCCCAACTAGGCTGCATTTTAGCCTTGGGAATCTTAGTTTTTAGTTTGTTTGGTGGGAAAGAAGGCTATCTTCTTCTGTGATCGTCACTTTTATTCCTTCCAGTTTTTTTACAATTGTTGTGTGCATTAACATTTGCTCCACCACCATGGCCATCTCTGTGAAGTGAGTACCTTTATTTTTCCCAAGCAAAGCACTAATTGCTACTTCATTCCACAATGAATCTCTCCTCACTACACCAACTGATGAGCCACTTTTGCCATTTATTGGGGTCTTAGCTGCTAACTTGATCATTTTTGTGCTAACGGATGCAGTATTATCTAGCATGCCTTTGTGATCTATTTTGATCTTTAGCAGAGTGTTTCTCTTTCACATTAATACCCAGAGTCTATTATTTTATAGTTGTGTAAATTCCAAAGTCTATCTAATAACATTGATGGCAACCGCCTTTGACATGTAAACAGCAGTCCCCCAAATCTTGCAGAGTCAAGTTTTAGAGACAGACCTGCGAGGCCTTCAGAAGACCTGCTTTTCACTGGAACAAGAGTAGGCTGAGAATTTCAGCTCTGATGCCTTCCAGACTATCCTAAGAAGGGTGTGAGAGCCAGATGTGGGCCCTAAACCTGCAGGAGGCAGGAAGGACAGAGGGCCTGACTCCCTTTGAGCTCCTCTGAGAAGCAGACTCTTGGATAAGGTAAGGGCAGATGTTTCTCTAAGACATGATCCAGAAAACCTCAGGAGGGGATACAGCATTGTTCCCCACCCCCCAGAACCTCTGCGTTTAGAGGGTAGACTCAGGCTGAGTTCTCCCACTCTTGGGAGGAAGCTAGGGTATTTATACTCCCAAGCCCACCAGCAACTGGCTGAGAGGCCCCTGAGCAGCAGGGAGGGGGCTTAATTCTCCTATTTCTCCAGCCAGTGAAAAAGACTGGGCAATGGGAGGGAGCAGGCCATGCACTCTGATAGGACAGCTCAAGGAGTACTGACCAATGAGGGAACAAATGTGGTGGCTCAGTAAGGAATCAGGGACAAGTAGAGTGTTTAAAGTAAAGTGCTCTTAGGAAGCAGAATAGACAGAAACTGAGACACCAAGGGCATGGGAGGACCAAAAACTACGGTGACCTGCAGGTTGCTGGCTTGAAAGGCAGGGTAGATGACAGGGGAGACACAAGATGGGAAACTCCAGAGGAAGAGGTGGGAATGGGGTGCAGAAAGTCTAGTTTAGGTTGTGTTAGGTGGAAGTCCTGTAGCATCCAAGTGGGTCCTAGAGATTGCCTGGGCACAGGGTACATGGTGCTGGACCAGCAGGCAGAGTCAGAAGGCAGATGGAGAATCAAGGCCTGTCACCAAAGCCAAGGACCATTCTCAAATGAGAGACGATCTGCTTTCAGTCTATTCAAAGTGTATTCTCTTCTTAATAAACTTTCCTATCATTTTCACATACGCGTGCGCGCACGCACACACACACACACGCACACACACACACACACGCACACGCACACGCACATATCACACAAAGCCAAAGGTGTGGATGAGGTTGGCCAGAGATGGGACCAAGAGGCAGAGGCTCAGGAAACTTTCCACAGATAGGCTGGAGGGATTGTGAGGAAAGTTCAAGAAGGTTTGTCTTCTGGTATGGTGGCCACGCCTACAATCCCTGCACTCAGGAGAACTGAGACAGGAGGATCTTGAGTTTAAGGTCAACCTGGGTTATACAGCAAGGTCCTGTCTCAAAAACAATCCAAAATCAAATAACAACAACAAGATGGTCTCCCTGCCATTCCCTACTGACTGAGAGTCTCTCCCCTCCCTACGGATGGGAGAAGGGGGAGGAGGGAGAGGGGAAAGGGTGGTGGGAGGGGAGAGAACAGGGGATGTGAATTCTAAAGGAGCCGACAGCTGTCAAATAATATAAAACCTCATATGTTAATAATTCTTATGGTTTTGCCAAAGACTTAATGGCTGGCCTGTCAAGAGTGGTGACAGAAGCTATTATGGAAACAAGACAGGAATATTTTGGAGACAGCATCAACAGCGCTGCCCAGTGCTAGGCCTTGGAGGACCAGGACAATGACAAGCCAGGCCTCCTACCTGCCACCCCAGCTAGGCCTCGCTCCACCAGAGAGGAGCTGGGTCATTGCGGATTCAAGCCATTAACTAGGGATTGATCACCTCTGAGGACATTTTAATTAACCGTCAGATCCCAGAGCGACCTCATCTTTCCTTCCCCACCCCCTGCCTGATCTGCAGCCACTATGGTCCCCAACACAAACAAACAAGCAGCACTGGCCAACAGCACAATATGGCAATGTCCCCCGGAAAGAGGCCTTTGGACCCTGGCTGAGGCCCAACTGGTGACCCAGGGGGTCTCTAAGGGGTCTCCTACTGGTCACAACTCAAGGTCTGATGCCTGGGCCCAGATCAAGAGCCAAGTGACTCCATACATTTCTGCAAACCCTTGGATTTGAAATGCCCCCACTTCTCACCTATAAAATAGGAACAGTGGGAAGTACAAACATACGAACACACACCCCCTCAAAAAAAAAACACATTTGAAGGTTTAATATCAGGCTAAGGGCATGGCTCAAATGGTAAATTACATGCCTAGCAAGTACAAGGTCCTGAGTTCAAATCACAGACCACCACCACCAAAAAATAATAATAATAAGGTTCAATAACTCAAAACCACTTTCCCCAACTCTCAGAAGCATTTTCTGGTTAATATTATTGTTTAACTCTCAGTCAGCTCTAAGAGGTGACATCACTGTCTCCATTTCTCCAGGGTGGGACAGGCGGTAATGTAGCAGGAGATGTAAGTGAGCACTCAAACCCAAGGCAGAGCATCTCAAACTGGATGGGGCAGAGGGCCTCTCCCGCGTGATTTGTTGAGATGAAGATCTGGCTCAGCAGGTCTGGGGTGGGGGTGGGGGACTGTGATTCTGCATTTCTGATAAGCACTCAGGTGATAGGGATGCTGCTAGACCAGATGACACTTTGACGTGGTGTGAATGTCATGTTGCATTTAGCTGGCACAACACGCGATCAAACAGGCGCTGTTACTATGGTCCTTATTACTCAGAGCCCACTGGGGCTTAGGGACGTGAAATAGCTTGATCAAGCTACAGTGCCTGAACAGGAGAACAAGGCTGTGACCCAGGTGGCCTGGGTGGGCTCAGGTGGTACTGAGGCAGGAGGAGCTGGGAGGGAGAAAGTCCGGCCTCAGGAAAAAGGTAGCTATGATTTAGAAAGCAGATAGTGCCGGAACCAGAAGGAAAAGATCCTTGTTCTGGACATTTCTCCTGTTTCAATGAGCGAGCCCTGCGCTAGTCTGCTGGGAAGAGGGGATTTTCGATCTAGAATAGCTAAAGGTCCAGGAACCCCAACCTCAGGGACCAGGAGTGGGAGGACTTGCCCTGCCCCCCCACCCCCATTCCCCCATCCCCTCCCCCATCTTGGGGATAATCTCTCTAATACCAGAAGAGAAAAAAAATCATATAAATATAGGAATTCTCACATGTTTTCCTCCAGCTTTCCTGCCTGTGTGCCTTAGTCTTTGTAGGACAGTTAGGAGGAGAAATAGGAAGTCCCAGGAACTGGCAGGACAAAGAGGTTTTGAACAGCCACCTGCACAGGAAGCTTGAGATCTCTGGGCAGCAAGACTCCCCACTGTGCAGGGGCATGGCAGCCACCACAACCAGTTTCACTCAAGGCTGCTAGACCCTAAAGCAAGGCCTGTAAATGCCAAGGACTGTTGGACACTGGTAACTCACACCTGAGGATCCTAGAGTTCCAAGCCAGCCTGGGCAGAAAAGTCCTTGACACTCTTACCTCCAATTACCCAGCAAAAAGCAGAAAGTAGAGGTGTGGCTCAAGTGGTAGAGCACCAGCTTGGAGCAAAAATTCCAAGTGAGAGCACAAGGCCCTGAGGTCATGCCCCAAGATCAGCATACATGGGTACACACACACACACACACACACACACACACACACACGCACACGCACACGCACGTGCATGCACAAGCATGCCATTAACCACCATTAGCAAAGGGCCAGCATCTGGGGCTTTCTGCTGCTGTAGAGTAGGGTACTACTCACAGATGAGGCCCCAGGGACCTCTTTCCCACAAATATCAAACCATGAAGCTCCAGACAGTACCCAGAGGCCAAGAGACAGAACCTGACCAGGTCCTCCTGGCCCCCACCTGTCTTTCTCCTCTCCCCCCTCTCCTCTGCTCCCATAGTGGCTGTTCCCAGGCTGCTGGGCTGCAAGCCCATACTGCCTGCAGCTCCCAGCCCAGGAGCATTAATTGAAAATTAATCCGTTCGCTACGTGCCGACGTGCAAATCAAAGCTAAGTGTCTCAATTAGGAAGAGAAATGGAGTCGGGCACTCTTCTCGGGTCCCAGCTTATTTATGGGGATAATATCATTTTTAATGAGGGAAGCTACTAAAAGGCACAACAAATGCAACATTTAATAGAAAAATATTACAGTATTCCATCAGCAGAACGCAGCCAGGAAGGAAGGTGGGTCCCGGAGACGCACACGCACCCCATGTCCCTGTGGCTGTGTGGAGCTTGTGGAAGAACACGGGTGGCACTCAGTGTCTGGAAAGCATGCATGAGGCCTGTGTGCACAGGGGCATCTACGTGCATAGCTATGTCTGGATACGTGTGGATCTGGGTCTGAGGGAGGGGTGACATTTCCTGTGCTTTTGCCATAGAGATTTATTTCCTACCTAAAGTACTCTTATAACCAGGACCTGGGCCAGCCCAATAAGGTACCCACCAGTGGAGGGCTGTGAAGGGAAATCAACCCTTTCTGGACAACTGGGCGTACACAGCCACAGCTGTCTCAGCCAGCTATATCACTGGCTACTAAAGGGGAAGACGTCCTGGCCCAGCCCGATTTCCCCAAGCTGACACTTAGCCCCCCAGTTATCCCATCTAACCCAAGTGCAAGTTCTCTTGCTTACCACCCTCTTTCTCTTTTTTTTTGGGGGGGGGGGGGGGAGGGTCCAATAGTGGGGCCTGAACTCTGGGCCTGGGCGCTGTCCCTCAGTTCTTCAGCTCAAGGCTAGAGCTCTACCACTTGAGCCACAGCGCCACTTCTGGCTTTTTTCTTTTTGCTTATGTGGTGCTGAGGAATCGAACCCAGGGCCTCAGGCATGCAAGGCAAGCGCTCTACCACTGAGCCACCTTCCCAGCCCACCACCCTCTTTCTCTATCTGGCTGCCACACGGCCACAGATCCAGGCTCTGCAGCCCCTGCTTGATGCCCTTGGTATTTGCCTCCACACATGTGGAGATGCAGTTAAGGCAGGCAGCTCCGAGTCCTGCCTGGCCTCACCTTGACCCAGCAAAGGTCACCTTCCCAGCCCCCGAACACACACACACACACACACACACACACACACACACAGAGAGAGAGAGAAAGAGAGAGAGAGAGAGAGAGAGAGAAAGAAAGAGAGTCCTCCAACCTTCTTGTCCTACCTAGTCCTCCAGAAACGCAGATTCCAAATCTTGCCTACTGTCCCTATTACTCCCCCAAGGAAGTGTCTGACCACCTAATCCTCTTTCAGAGTCCTCCCAAGGCCTGGTTGCCTGGGAATGGATGATTGTTGTAGTGCCAGTGGGTGAGACCACAGTGTGCTCAATGCATGAGCATGAGCATCACTTTGGGCCTGGCCAGGGTCGGTGGTGAGGGTGAAGATAGGGTGTGATGTCTGCCTCTGTTCCCACACCATATAAATCCAGGCAGATGCAAAGTTCCCAGAAAAGGAAACTGAAACTCAGATAGGCTAAGAAACTTACTTGCCCAAGGCTGTATAGCATGGAAACATCAAAAGGTTTTATAAGGTTCCAGACCCCAGGTCTCCCAGGACCAGGACCTGAGTTCCCTCTGGTGAGACTGGTCCCAGAGGACACAGGAAGAACCAGCTCTGCCTCCCACCAGCTCTGTGACTTTGCACTTGTGACATAACCTCTGTGTGTCTGGTTTTCATGGTAAAATAAAGGGATGTAGCCCTTATTTTGCAGGGTCTGCAGGGTTAAATGAACTAAGGTCCTTACAGCTCCTAGAATTGAGGTCAGCTCATGATAAATGCTCAGTATGTAGTGAGATGTTGTTACTAATATTAGGCCATCACACACACACACACACACACACACACACACACACACATACACACACTCCCCAAATCATTCTCTCCCTGGTCAGACAGCAGGCACAATCCATCAGGCAGCCTGCAAAGGGCCCCAAGGCAAAGCCTTCCGCTCCCCAAAATGCTCAGGAAGGAGCCCGGGGTGCCCCTCACACTGAGAATCCACACATTATGTCCCCACTGTTCATTGAGCCACCCGCATTGTTTCCTGCACCTTTCTGGATGCACAGTATGCTTGAGTTTTGAAATCATAAAATAACAATAACAATGAAATTAAAGCAGTGGGAAAGAGGAACTCGTGCCTAGTGGAGAGGCATTAGCTAGGCAGTGGAATGGTGGCGATTCATCTCCTGTCTGCCTCCTTCACATGACCTTATGCTGCGTGTGGACAAGGACATCTTGACTTCTCCCTGCAGTATTTCCCAGAACCTAGAAAAATGTCTGGACCTGGGAAGTGATTGATTATCACTGGAGAAAGGGAAGAGAGAGCAGAGGGCTGAGACAGCAGTGGGGGCGGTGGGCCATCCTGTGGGCTGTGGCTGGGGAGAAGGCAGCCACCACCCTAAGTATAGAGACCTGAGCGCCTGGCAGTGGAGACCCCAACCCCAGAGCCCATCCAATCTGCCCTCCCTCTTGGACCCCAGCCAGCTACCTCCAGACTTACGATATTTGAAAGTTAACTTCCCACAAAAGTCACTCTCCAGGATTAATATTTATTTCTTATGAAATTTAAATGTTTCAAGGTAATTAAATTTTTATTCATCGTGAGATATAGATAAAAATATTTATAACTTTCTCTTTCACACCACTGAGGATGAAGGCTGGATGAAACCAATTACCCAGACCTCCTCCTGGTGGCTGCACTGGGGTCAGGGCAGGGAGGGTTTAGCTAGGGTAGTAGAGAGAGGGGCAGAGAGCTGGCTTTCATCCCTGAAACACAGCCAACATGGCTTCCTGCATCCACGCAGGTGGAGCTATGGGCAAAAGGTGAGGACTAGACCCACACCGCCAATGTCTCAGGCCGCTGGCTTTTTTTACCAACCACAGGGTGGCTGATAAGCAACAGACATTTCTTTCTCAGGGCTCTGCAAGCTAGGAAGTCCAAGATCAAGGTAACGGGAGATTCAGCATCTGGTGAGGACATACCAGGTTGCCATTAGTGGTAGAAAACACTGGAGCTGGGCACTGGTGGTACACACTGGTGGTAATCCCAGCTACTTAGGAGGCTAAGATCCAAGGATCACAGTTTGAAGCCAGCCAGGACAGAAAAGTCTGCGAGCTCAAATCTCCAATTAATCACCAAACAGCCAGAAGTGGTACTGTAGCTAAGGTAATAGAGTACCAGCCTTGAGCCCATGCCCTGAGTTCAAGCCCCAGGACCAGCATACACACACACACACAGAGTGGACGGCAGAGCCACTGAGAGGAGCTGGCTGTCTCCCAAGGTTACTCAGCTTGGTTGGATAACTCATCTTGTCACTAAACTTGAACTCTGAGCTCTTAAAAATGGGGTTCCTTGGAAGACACCCAGGCCTCATGTGTGTCACTCTGGAACACAGTTTTCTCCTGCCTTGGGAAAGAAGAACCCAGTCCTAAAACTCACCATTCATTCTGTCAACATGGCCTCAGGTCTCCCATAAAAGCTCTGCCTTCCTAAGGGACTACATGATCACACTGTAACCTTCCCCAAACAATGGCACCTGTGGGACAAGACACCATGGACAGGGCCACACAACCAACCACAGAGTCAGACACTTGCCATGTCCTGGTCTTTCCTCCCTTATGCCAGAGAGTACAGAGGTCCTGGATGGGCAAAATCTGGCTCACCTCCCTGATGACATCAAGAACCAGCCTGCTCTTCCTCCTGCCCTTGCTGGGAGCTGCAGTTTGTGCTCGCTAATTAGACCTGTCGCCAGCCCAGAATCACTCCCAGGCTGGGCTGGGGAGGTCATTAAGCTGGAGATGGATAAGTGCTAAGCCAGCCCAGCTCTGGAGATTTACAAGGCTCAGGCCAGGGAGGATTTATAAGGTTTGTTAAATTTCTAATTGAGTTTAGAGTGTAGCGCCATGGTCTCGGTGACCAAGCTGCATGGATGAGAATTAAAAGAAGTACATCCATCCTTCACATTCCAAGATGACTCTGGCATTCCTTCTTCCCTACCCCCACCTACCTGCCTAGCAGCAAAGGCCAAGCCCAAAGGCAGTACAGTCCAGTGAGCGGCCCAACCCAGGCCCTCAGCAAATGTCCATCAGGTCCAGCACACAGACCAGCCTGCCCAAGAGCTGCAGGCCTAGACTCAGCCTGTGCTTGGTTGTTTTCTTGACCTTCTACTTATTTGTTCATTTATTTTAACAGTTAATATATTTATATGGCTCAAAATTCAAAAAGTACAAAAGGATACCCAGAGAAAAACTTTTTTCCTTTCTGTCTCTCAGTTACCACCCAGGTCCCCTCCTTGAAGAACAGCAACAAAGCCATTAGGAGAAGCCAGGTGTGACTGCACTATTGGGACTCTGGAAACCCACATTGGTAATAGGAAACTGTTCATTCACCCCCATTCATTCCATAATGTGCATGAGATAGGCTGGAAATGGTAGCATATACCTATTAAATCCCAGACACTTGGGAGGCAGAGATTGGGAAGTTGAAGGATCAAGGCTAGCCTTGGCAGATAGGGATAAGTGCTCTAGAGAAAATAAAGAAAACTGGTGGCAAGAGAGGAACATGTGTGTTTAGAGGCAGCCTTTCGGAGGAGGTGGCCTCTGGCTGCTGCCAGTAAGTCATGGGGAGATGAGAGGAAAGGCCACAGGCAAGGCTCTGAGGATGCACTTAAAAAGTCCATTCCCTTTTGGGTTCTTGAAAAGGAATGGATCTAGGGAGCCAAACACCCCCAAAACAGAAGGCCATGGAAGCAAATACACTACCTGCTTATATGTGACCTCAAATGCTCCTCCCTGATTTCTGGACCTCAGTTTCTCCATCTGTATGTGGGCTGACAAGAACTGAGACCCTACCCCCTCCCACATATCTTGAACCCTGGAGTCAGGGCTCTTCAAAATGCATCTCCAATCCCTACACATACAGTGCCTACATGGAGGTCTTTTGTATGAATGAGGGGAATTTAGGCAGAATCCTTGGTTCATAATCCAAACATTGTGCGCCCTCTGGTGGCAATTGTGCCAATCCAAAACCAGTGATGCACCCAGCCCAGCCCCGCTCCAGAGTGATAGAAAACACACTGCATAGTGCAAGACCCCTGTCAGTGCCCACTTAGAAGAGGGCATGCTTTGAGATGGCACCAGACTTTTCCAGGGTCACACAGCAAGTAGATTGTACCTGGTGGCCCAGAAAAGCCTTCATTCACTCATTTGCTCTGCATCATCAAGCACTGATTGCACACAGTACTGTTGTAGACACAGGTAAACCAGCAGTGAGCAAGACAAAGTCCCTGCCCTCAAGAAGCCTACATTCTACTGCGGGGGAATGCTAAGCCAATAAACACATGACCGAGCATATACAGAAGGCGTCAGATGGCAATGTGGGCTATGGTGGAACCAACAAAGCAGAGTAAGGGAGTAAGAAGCAGCAAGAATGCTATCCTGGATAAAAAGTGTTGGAAGGAGTCTCTAAGGACATTTGCATCAAGACTCAGTGAGGAGACAGGGAAATGTGTAGGAGAAAGCAACCCAGAACTGGAGAGAGAAAATATTCCCATAGTATGTGCAAGTCCCATTGTGTGTGGCCAGAGCAGAGAGGGCGAGGACGAGAGGGGAGAAGATGAGCAAGGAGAGGTGATGGAGGTACCGCATTAGCCACAAAGGCTCATGGAAAAGAAAATAAGCCAATCGGGGCAGAGGAGAAGGGTGGCTCAGTTGTGGAGCACTTGCCTTTCATGTGTGGGACCCTGGATTTCATCACCAGTAATACACATGCACACATACACCACACATGTAAAAAAAGTTGGAAAATACCATCCATAATAACAAGACAATTTCAGTTGATACTGACCCAGAACTCTCACTGATGCTGGAATTAGCAGATGAAGACTTTAAAATAATTCATTTAGCTTGACTCCATATGTTCTACAGTTAAGTAGAAGCATTTAAGACATTCAAAAAACTCAAGTTAAACTTACGGAGATGAAAGCTACCATCTGAAGTGAAAAACACACTGAATGAGATTAATGGCACACTGGAAATTGTAGTAAAGAAGTTTTATGCTGAGTGCCAGTGGTTCATGCCTATAATCTTAGCTACTCAGAAGGCTAGATCTGAGGAACACAGTTCAAAGCCAGCTTGGGCAGAAAAGTTCATGAGACTCTTATCTCCAATTAACCACCAGAAAATCTGAAGTGGCACTGTGGCTTAAGTAGTAGAGCACTTGCCTTGAACTAAAGACTTGAGGAATAGCGCCCAGGCCCAGAGTTCAAGCCCCGTGACCAACATAAAAAAAAGAAGTTTCATGAACATAGGAATAGAAACTACCCAAAATCAAACAAAGAGAAAAACAAAATTTTTAAAGAGGTATATCAACAGTCTAAGCAATTTAATTTATATGTGATTGGCATATCCAAGAGAAATCAAGGGGAAGGTGTCACTCTATTATTCCAACCCCCCCCCCCAAATTACTTTCCAAAACAAGCCAGGCATGGAGGTACATGCCTGTAATCCCAGCTACTTGGGAGGGAGAGGCAAGAGGCTATTGAGATCAAGGCAAACCCAGAAAAAATAAAGCAAAACCTTGTCTCAAAAACAAATAAATAAAAACAAAAAGGGCTTGGAGTATAACAAGTGATAGAATGATTGCCTATCATGAATAAGGCCCTGGGTTCAATCCCCAGTACCACAATACTTTATAAAAGCAAAGAAAAAATAAAAGGCTTGAGCAAGATGGTGTGTGTCTATACTCCCAGCTACTCAAGAGAGGGAGATTGGGAGGATGGAGTCTATGAGTAAACCAGGCAAAAAGTTAATAGGACACCACCCTCATCTCAAAGAATACACTAGTGTGGTAGTTCACCCTGAATCCCAACTACACAGAAGGCACAAGGTAGAGGATCACAATCTGAGGCAGACACCTGCAAAAACATGAGAACTTACCAAACAAATGACTAAAGCAAAAAAAGCGGGGACATTAGAGCTGTGTCTCAAATGAGAAAACAATCTGCCGAGCAAATACAAGGCCCCAAGTTCAAATAACACTGCCACCAGAAAAATGACAAAATAGACGCTTTCAAATATACAAAAGCTTAAAGAATTCATCACCTGCTGGAAGCAGAGCTATAGCTCAAGTGGTAGAGCACTAGCCTAGAGCAAAAAGCTCAGGGACAGTGCCCAGGCCCTGAGTTCAAGTCCCAGGACCAGAAGAAAGAAAGAGAGAAAGAGAGAAAGAAAGAAAGAAAGAAAGAAAGAAAGAAAGAAAGAAAGAAAGAAAGAAAGAAAGAAAGAAAGAAAGAAAGAAAGAAAGAAAGAAAGAAGGAAGGAAGGAAGGAAGGGAGAGAGAGAGAAAGAGAGAGAGAAAGAAAGGAAGGGAGGAAGAGTGGAAGGAAAGAAGGGAGGAAGGGAGGGAGGAAGGGAGGGAGGGAGGGAGGGAAGAAAGAGACAGAAAGAGAGAGGGAGGGAGGGAGGGAGGGAGGGAGGAAGGAAGGAGAGAGAAAGAGAGAGGAAGGAAGGAAGGAAAGAAGGAAGGAAGGAAGGAAGGAAGGAAGGAAGGAAGGAAGGAAGGAAGGAAGGAAGGAAGGAAGGAAGAGAAAGGAAGGAAGGAAGAGAAAATAAGGGGGGAATGTGGCTCAGTGGTAGAGTGCTTGCCTAGCATGCATGAAGCCCTGGGTTCAATTCCTCAGTACCACATAAACAGAAAAGGCCAGAAGTGGCACTGTGGCTCAAGTGGTAGAGTACTAGCCTTGAGCAAAAGAAGCTCAGGGACAGTGCCCAGGCCTTGAGTTAAAGCCCCAGGAGTGGAAAAAAAAAAAAAAAAGAAAAGAAAAATTAAGGAAAAGAAGAATTCATCACCAATAGATATTTTTTTACCAACAGATTTTTGCTACAAGAAATGTTCAAGCCCCACGACAGACAAAAAAAAAAAAGAAAGAAAAAAGAAATGTTCAAAGGAGGAAGTGGTGTTGTGGCTCAAGTGGTAGAACGATCACCTTGAGCTGAAGAACTGAGGGATAGTGCCCAGGCCCGGAGTTCAAGCTCCACCACCGACAAAAAAAAAGAAAAGAAAAGATATGTTCAAAGGAAATGATGCAGGAAGAAGCAAAATAATACTAGATAGAAATATGGATCCAGCAGTGGTTAAATACAGGAGCAAATATATGCTTTAGTATTATTATTTAAAACACTTCAAAAGATAAGTATTTAAACAATGACAATATATACTGTGGAGATAAACATATGTAGTTGTAAAATGTATACTAACTATAGAATAATGGCTGAGAGATGGCAAATATTCTATTGTAAAGTCTAGGCACAATGGTTCACACCTGTAATCCCAGTTACAAGGAGATGAAGATAAGAGGACCACAGTTTGAGGCCAGCCCAGGCAAAAAGGTACTGATACTCTATTTCAAAAACAAGCCAACCTAGCTGGGCGCCAGTGGCTCACTCCTGTAATCCTAGCTACTCAGGAGGCTGAGATCTGAGGTTCACGGTTTAAAGCCAGCCTGGGCAGGAAAGTTCGTGAAACTCTTATCTCCAATAAAAACCACCAGAAAGGGGCTGGGAAGGTGGCTCAGTGCTAGAGTGCTTGCCTTGCATGCATGAGGCCCTGGGTTTGATTCCTCAGCACCACATAAGCAGAAAAAAAAAGCCGGAAGTGGCGCTGTGGCTCAAGTGGTAGAGCGCTAGCCTTGAGCTGAAGAGCTGAGGGACAGCGCCCAGGCCCAGAGTCCAGGCCCCACAACCGGAAAAATAAAAAAATATATATAAAAAAAAAAAAAAGAAAAATAATTTTTTTTGGGGTCCGGTCATGGGGCCTGAACTCTGAGCCTGGGAGCTGTCCCTCAGCTCTTCAGCTCAAGGCTAGCTCTCTACCACTTGAGCCACAGCGCCACTTCCGGCTTTTTTCTTTTTGCTTATGTGGTGCTGAGGAATCGAACCCAGGGCCTCGAGCATGCAAGGCAAGCAAGCGCTCTACCACTGAGCCACCTTCCCAGCCCAGAAAAATAATTTTTTATAATAGCAAGCCAAGCATGGTAGTTCATACCTGTGGTCCCAGATACATGGGAGGAGGATTATAATCTGATGCCACCTGAGCAAAATGCATGAGAGCCACCCTGAAAAACAACTAAAGCAAAGAGAGTGGGAAACATAGCTCAAATGATGAAGTGCTTGCATAGAATGCACAAGGCCCTGAACTCAATTCCCAATGACACCTAAAAACAGAAAGAATGAGAAAGAAAAAAAGAAGAAAGAAGACAACCACTAAATTAGAAACTCACTAAATAACAAAAATAAAAGTGATAATTAGCCAATGATAAACTAGAAACAAAAAATGCTCATTTAACTCAAAAAAGGCAAAAAAAGATGAATAAAGAGAACAAATAATAAATGAGACGATTATAAAACATGCAGGCTTAAGCCTAACCACATCAATACTCACATTAAATGTAAATGACCTAAACATCCCAATAAAAAGATAGAGATTGTCAGACTGAATTTTAAAAAGTCAATGCTCAATTATTCACTACTTCAAATATATTAAATACAGGCACAAATAGGTTAAAAGCAAGAGAATGTAAATAAACAGGCATACCCTGCTAACATTAAATACAAAAAAGCTGGGGTAGATAAACTAACATCAGAAAAAAAATATTCAAGATCATAATATCATAGCAATAAGCAAATTCATTTCATAATTATCAAGGGATCAATTAATCAAGAGAATAACAATTCAAAATGATTTTGTGTCTAATTACAGAGCTTCAAAATATTTAATAGGAAAATGGATAGAACTACAAGGGAAACAATAGACAAATTCACAATTTAAGTTGGAGATTTCAGTATTCATCTCTCAATAATTGATTAAGAAAAACAAGCAGAACAGAAAATCACTGAAGATTTGGAAAATTTGAACAACACTATAAAACAACTTGGTTTAATTGGTATTTTCAGAACACACCACTCACCATCAAAATAAATATTATTTTCGAGTATGCATGGGACCTTTTAGAAGACAGATCCATAGACTAAGCCATAAAAATCATCCAAAGAAATTTAAAATGATTCACATCATACACATAATGTTCTCCATCCACAACAGAATTAAATTAGGAATCAAAATGGATATCGAAATCACCAAATACTTGAAAACTAAACAACATTCTTTTAATAATCCATGAGTCAAAAAGAAATCAAGAGAGAAATTATAGTGCATTTTAAGCTAAGTAAAAAATAAAAATGAAATTTAGAGGGATGCCATTGTAACAGTGCTTAGGAAAATATTTATAGCACTAAATACCAATACTAGGAAAAGAAGAATGGTCTCAACTGATGACTTCAGCTTCTAACTTAAGAAACTAGATGTAGCTCAACAGAATGCCACTAACCTAGTGTGTGTGAGACCCTGGATTCAATCCCTAACACTATAGAAACAAATAAATAGGAGTAAGCCAGTGTGGTAGCACATGCCTATAGTCAGACCTATTCAAGGCTTAGATGGAAGGAGCATTTGAGTTCTCGACCGGGGCGGGGGGGGGGGGGGGGGGGGGGGGAGGGGAAGAGGGGAATGGCTCAGTGATAGAATACTTTACCCAGTATGCATGAGGCTCTGAGTTCAAAATCCAGTAGCATTGGGAGGGGGCAAATAAGAAAGAAGGAGAAGGAAGAAGAGGAGGAGGAGGGGGAGGGGGAGGAGGAGGAGGAGGAGGAGGAGGAGGAGGAGGATTAGAACCAGAATTGATGAAATAGAAAACAGAAAAAAAAAAGATGTAATTAATAAAGACAGAAACTGATTCTTTATAGAAATCAATAGAATTGATAAACCTTTAACCAGACTGATGAAGGAAAAAGAACATTCATTACAATATTGTAATCAGAGAAATTGTATCACTACACATTCTACAGATACTAAAATGGAAAAGGGAATAGCTATTAAATGGGCTATATTTGTTGGTTTAAAAAAAAAAATACCTTTCTGAAGCTGGGTGTAGTAAACATTTGTCCTTCCAGCTCTGGGGAGACTGCGATAGAAAGTTCCATACCAGCCTGGGCTACACAGTGAGATTCTGTCTTCAAAACAAAACTAAAAACAAACTAACAAAGAGTAAGAACATAAAACCTAGAAAGATAACTTAAGAGCCTGATGACTTCACAAGGGAACTTCGGCAGCTTTAAGGAAGCTGCTATAATTATATAGTAAGCAAACATTTGGTCTTCTTCCTGCTTTCTGGCACTAAGCTCTACAACCCTTGGGACCTCTGGAATGATTAAATGTTTGTAGGCTCAGTCCATTCAGGCTGCTATAACAAAACACTTAGCTCTAGAGGTTTATAAATGAAAGAAATTTCTCTTAATTCTGAAGGCTGGGAAGTCCAAGATCAAAATGTCTGCAGGTTAGATTCCAGGTAAGAGCTGACTCTCCGCTCGAGACATCTTCTTGCTCATAATGTTATTTGCTTCTGGTACAGGATGTGCTTACTGAATGGCTGGATAGGTGAATGGGTTAACATCTCATTCATTGGAGCTGATAACCATGGCAGTGATGGGTGCTAGTGTGGTGTGACACGACACACCCCAAAGGCCACAGAAACTCACCCATCCAAGATCACAGTGGCTTTTCCCCTCTCATTTAGTTTTTAATCATATACTTGGTATAAACCCACTGAAGAAAAAATTTAAATAGAAAGAGACTAAATAAAAATAAATGTAAAATCTCCTGAGATTACACACTCAGAAATTACTATTGTCAAGCATTCACTGACTCTCATCCAGACCCTCTTCATGCAAGAAAAAAAAATTAACAAAGACGGGCTGGAATTATGCACACGCTGCAATGCAATGAAGTGTGACTCTCTCCATGTCAATAAATATGTATCACGGGCAGCAGCCACTATTCTATTGTAGAGCAGAATCACAATTTATTTAGCCAATTTGCTGTTGGAGGAATATTTAGACTGATCCAATTTCTCACCATTTTATGTGATGAATATCCTCCTTATCCATACAACTTTTTGAACTTGTCCAATTATTTCCTTAGGATAAATTTCTAGAAGGGGAAATTTCTGAGTCAAAGACAATATGCTTATTTAGGAGTTTTCATCCGAACCTACAACCAAATTGTCTCTCAAGAAGGTTGTACCAATTTATACTCCCACTTTTGCCGAACAAGATGTAGATGATATAGGAAATACATTACAAAGGGGGCATTTGTCAGGAAAGGATGGGCCAAGCTGCATTAACAAATTAACCCCCCAAACCTCAGTGGCACGACACAACAAAACATTATTTCTGACCCATGTGAAAGATTCAACCCTGCTCAGCAGGAGGGCCTCTATGTAAAGTAAAATTCAAGGTCATAGCCTGCAGAGAGCTGTCTGCGTTTCACTAGCTGTATTTTCTGGAACATGGGGACCTCCTTAGGGATGGCAAGTTAAGTGTTCGGGTTCTTAAATGCCTTGGCGTAGAAGTGACAAGCAGGAGCTGGGAAGGTGACTCAGTGGTAGAGCGCTTGCCTTGCATGCATGAGGCCCTGGGTTCAATTCCCTAGCACCACATAAGCAAAAAGAAAAAAAGCTGGAAGTGGTGCTGTGGCTCAAGTGGTCAAGTGGTAGAACACTAGCCTTGAGCTGAAGAGCTGAGGGACAGCGCCCAGGCCCAGAGTTCAGGCCCTACAACCGGACCCAAAAAAAAAAAAGTGACAAGCAAGCTGAGTGCCAGTGGCTCACACCTGTAAATCCTAGCTATTCAAGAGGCTGAGATCTGAGCACCAACGTTCATAGCAAGTTGGGGGCATGGAAATCTATGAGACTTATCTCTAATTAGCCACCAAAAAAGCCAGAAGTGGAGCTGTGGCTCAAGTGGTAGAGCACTAGTTAAGCAAAAAAGCTCAGGGACAGAGTTCAGGCCCTGAGTTCAATTACTAGTACTGATACACATAAAAAAGAAGTGACAAGGGGCTGGGAAGGTGGCTCAGTGGTAGAGCGCTTGCCTTGCATGTATGAGGCCCCTGGGTTCAATTCCTCAGCACCACATAAGCAAAAAGAAAAAAGCCGGAAGTGGCGCTGTGGCTCAAGTAGTAGAGCACTAGCCTTGAGCTGAAGAGCTGAGGGACAGCACCCAGGCCCAGAGTTCAGGCCCCACAACCAGACCAAAAAAAAAAGAACTGACAACCAGTGCCTCTACTCATATTTCATTGGCTGGAACTATTGGATGACCCTGTCTATCATCATGACAGGGACTAGACAGTATGGCTGCCAGGTGTCCAAGAAAGACACCTGACACTCACAGATACCAGCCAAACCATTAGGCATAGTAAAGAATAAAAGCCCTGAGAGGTATCTTTGGCCAGAGGAATCTAAATTGAATTCTGTTACAACAGGTACTAGTACTCATATCACCTGCTCTAAGGTAGTTTTTGTTTTTTGTTTTTTTTTTGCCAGTCATGGGGCCTGAACTCTGAGCCTGGGCGCTGTCCCTCAGCTCAAGGCTAGCACTCTACCTCTTGAGCCACAGCAACACTTCTTGCTTTTTTTCTGCTTATGTGGTACTAGGAATCGAACCCAGGCCTCATGCATGCAAGGCAAGCACTCTACACTGAGCCACCTTCCCAGCCCTATAAGGTGTCTTTTTTTAAGAAAGAATTCTTTAGCCAGGCACTGGCGGCTCATGCCTATAATCTTACTGCTCTGGAGACTGAGATCTGAGGATTGCAGTTTGAAGCTAGCCTAGGCAGACAAATCTGAGAAACTCCTATCTCCAATTAACCAGGCCAGGAAAAAAAATTAGAAAGAACCCCTATCTCAAAAATAATCTGAGATGGGCACTGCTGGCTCACACCTATAATCCTAGCTACCCAAGAGGGAACCTGGACCTCTGCCACTCTGATGGGCCCCATCAGACCCTAAACAATGTATACTTTTTTCTGTCCTCAGCCCTCAGCCTTCCTGACCTGTCCCACCCATCTTGCCTTAATGAAGTTCCCAATTGACACCACTAATTCCCCGATGATTAACTTCCAGCAGATTAGAACCAGGACAGCTATTTAATTAACATGCATGTCTGAGATTACTCAGGACTCATTAATGCTCCATGATTGACTTGTTAACATTCAAGAATTCAATTACTTGCCTGGCACTGAACTCCTAGCCAGGATGTGTGGGACCAACCTGGGTGATGAATACCCCAACTTGAAGGTGCCCAGCCTGGGAGCCCTATTCTAAAGAAGGAGACAGCCCAGTCCAGGAGGACAGGAGGGATGGAGGTGTGAGGGAGGAAACAGCACAGCTCAGCTAGTTGGAACAGCCTACTCAGCCTGTCCTAGGAAGTAAAATACACAGCCCTGCAACTGGAGGGTGCCAGCCTGAAAGGTGGGGGGTGTGAAGGTCTGAGGGAAGTTATAGTCTTCCTATGGGAGGCCTTGGGCTGGAGGAGCCAAAACCAGAGTCTCCAGAAAGATGAAGTGTCAAGGGGTGGGGAGGGAGATGGTTAGGAACTACTTTCCTTGGGGTGACTAAGAAGCCCCAGTTTTTCAGAGGCTGCAGGAGAAGAAAAGACAGAGTGGGCTGTCTCCCTCCTCAGCTCTCCTGCCTGTCACCCTACCCCATGCCTGAGCCTCCAAAGAAATACAAGTCTGGGGCTGGGAAGGTGGCTCAGTGGTAGAGCGCTTGCCTTGCATGCATGAGGCCCTGGGTTCGATTCCTCAGCACCACATAAGCAAAAAGAAAAAAGCCGGAAGTGGCGCTGTGGCTCAAGTGGTAGAGCGCTAGCCTTGAGCTGAAGAGCTGAGGGACAGTGCCCAGGCCCAGAGTTCAGGCCCCACGACGGGACCCAAAAAAAAAAAAAAACAAGAAATACAAGTCTGTCACACAAGGTCACAGGGATGCTGCATTTATCCAACTCCTCTTTCACCTGAGCATCATCCACACCCCATCTTAGTGATGCTTCCTCCCTAGAAACAGGCAGACTGAGATCCAGGGAAGCTAATAACATTGTCCAAGGATGTACCGGGTGCTGGTGCCTCACGCCTGTAATCCTAGCTACTCAGGAGGCTGAGATCTGAGGATCTCAACTCAAAGCCAGCCCAGGCAGGAAAGTCTGTGAGTCTCTTATCCCCAATTAACCACCAGAAAACCAGAAGTGGTGCTGTGGCCCAAGTGGTAGAGCACTTGCCTTGAGCTGAAGAGTTCAGGGACAGTGCCCAGGCCCAGAGTTCAAGCCCCATGACCGACAAAAAAAAAAAAAAGAAAAGAAAATTGTCCTATGGGGCTGGGAAGGTGAGTCAGTGATAGAGTGCTTGCCTTGCATGCATGAGGCCCTGGGTTCGATTCCTCAGCACCACATAAGCAAAAAGAAAAAAAGCCGGAAGTGGCGCTGTGGCTCAAGTGGTAGAGCGCTAGCCTTGAGCTGAAGAGCTGAGGGATAGCGCCCAGGCCCAGAGTTCAGGCCCCACGACCAGACCCCCCCCCCCAAAAAAAAGAAAAGAAAAGAAAAGAAAATTGTCCTAGGATGCACAATAGAAAGGAAACCCTTCATCACGACCCTAACCCTAACCACACTGGAATGACCAGACTCTGGTCATTCCAGGGGCTCTAGATGACCGGTTCACCCCTGCCACCATAAGTTTCTGTGAATTAAAACTTCTCTGAGGAATCTCAAGGAAGGAGTGTGGGTCACCATGTGACTGTGGATCCCTCAAGGAGCTCAGTGAAGACCAATCAAGAGGCCTGTACCACTGTGTCAAGGATGCCCAAGAGGTAGATGGCCATGCAGGGACCATAACATGGCAGAGTTCTGCAGCACATTCCTCAGGGGACATGATGAGGCCAGCAGCCTAGGGAAGCCCAGAAGCTGAGCCTGGAAACCATAGCTCTGCTCCCCACAAGCTGTATGGCCCTGATAAATTACTTTACCTCTCTGAGACTCTTCCCCTAATATAAACTGAGGATGGTAATAATACCATCAATGGAGTAAACAATGTCACACAGAGTTCAAATCCAGGCCTGGCAGGTGAAACACAAGTACCATGCCAGCCAATGCTCAGCCACAGTCATTTGTTAACATGGTTTAAGGGAAGAGAAGTAACTAGGAGCTGCCAGTAGTTCATGTCAAGAGCGATGTCCTGCCAGATGCCAGGGGCTCACTCCTATAATTCTAGCTACTCAAAGGCTGTGATCTGAGGATCATGGTTCAAAGCCAGCCAGAGCAGACAAATTGGAGACTCTTATCTCCAATTAACCATCAAAATTCAGAAATGGAGGCATGGATCAAGTAGTAGAGTGACAGCTATGAGTGAAAAAACTGAGCAAGAATGTGAGGCCCTGAGTTCAAGCCCCAGTACCACTAACATCCACACGGAACAACATTACTAAGACAATGAGTCAAGCTGCTGTTTAACTGTACAAACCTCACAACTGCATTTGACATGCTTTGATGTCTACAAAGTGGGGGCTGGGTGAAAGACTGTCAGATGCTGGATGAAGCCATGCTGAGCACTGATTAAGTGGTTCACAGGCGGCATCATTGAAGAGGGTCACTGAAGATGGGCACGGCAAATATATCTGAAGATGACAAGGTGTCATAAAGCAGGAAAGGCCAACAACAATAACACCTAATGACTCCCGGAGTCCCAAACAGATTTACCCCAAGAGGACCAATTGTAACAGGAAAAGGTAAACGGCTTGCCCTTTGAAAGCTAATAGGAAAATCCTTCCACTATATGCTGCTTAGCAAGCAGAACAGTAAGCAGGGAGTGGGGGCGAAAAAGAGAGAGGAAGGGGGGAGAGAGAGAATCTTTAAATGTCTGTTATCTTTTCAAATAGCCTTGCAATATCTTAACAGATCTTAAACTAGCCTTACAGACCTTAAAATATCTCTGGATAAACACAAAAGGAAATTAATGACTTATTTAATCTCTGGGGAGGGGTACTGACGCTAGCAGACAGAGATGTGGGAGGGAAATTTGTCACTGAATAATACCCTTTCTAATTTTTAATTCTGAACATTGCGAATGTATTGCCTATTCAAAAATTAAATTACAGAATGTGAACACTGGTTATCTCTGGTTGCTGGGGCGATTGGTGGGTTTCCTCTCTTTTTCATATTTTCTTGTATTGTTGGAATTTTTAAATGGCCATGTAACTACATTTTTAAGTCAAGAAAAATAATGGAGCCATTAACATTTTCTTTAAAAATCTGCCTCACTTACATAGGCTAGGGACCCAGCTGGCTCACAAGTCATGTGACAAAAGCACTATCAAGCCAGACATGCTTACAATCCAAGCTACTTGGAAGAATGAGATTGAGAGGATCAAGGTTCAAGGCCAGTCTAGGCAGAACACGTGTGAGATCCATTCTCAATCCCTTATGGAGTGCCATGGAGCATATCTGTCACTCTCAAAGCAACATGGGAGGCTGAGATTTGGAAGATCTCAGTGCCAGGCCAACCCAAGCAGCAAAGAACACAAGACTTGGTCTCCACAGAAAGAAGCTAGACACAGTAACACTAGACTATGACCCTAGCAGTAGTTAGAAACCTATTGTAGGGAGATTGGTGCACACCCAGGAATGAAATGAGATGCTCTCCTAAAAATAACTAGTGAGCCTGTAATCCCAGATACTCAAAAAACTGAGATATGAGGATCACAATTCAAAGCCAGCCTGGACAAGAAAGTCACTCTGAGACTCTTATCTCCAATTAACTAGCAAAAAGCCAGAAATGGAGATGTGACTCAAGTGGTAGAGGGCCAGCCTTGATGAAAAAGCTAAGGGACAGCATCCAGGCCCTGAGTTCAAGCTCCAGACCTGTCACTAGAGGAAGGAAGGAAGGAAGGAAGGAAGGAAGGAAGGAAGGAAGGAAGGAAGGAAGGAAGGGAGGAAGGAAGGGAGGGAGGGAGGGAGGGAGGGAGGGAGGGAGGGAGGAAGGAAGGAAGGAAGGAAGGAAGGAAGGAAGGAAGGAAGGAAGGAAGGAAGGGAGGGAGGGAAGAAGGGGGGAAGGGAGGGAGGGAGGGAGGAAAGCAGTAATCCTAGCTACTCAGAAAACTGAGATCTGAGTTTTGAAGTCAGCCTAGGCAAGAAAGTCTATGAGACTCTTATCTCCAATTAACCAGCACAAAACTAGAAGTAGAGCTGTGATTCAAGTGGTAGAGTACTAGCCTTGAACAAAAAGCTCAGAAACAGTGCCTAAGCCCTGAGTTCAAGCCCTAGGACCAGTGCTTAAATAAATAAATAACCAACCATCCAATCAACCACTGGGGAAAAACAGAGCTGGGGGCATAGCTTAGTGATATCATACCAGTCTAGCAAGCATGGGGTACTGAGTTCAAACCCCAGTACCACCAAAATAAATGGCCAAGTGTAATACCTTTTTTAGCCTCTGTCAGTGGTAAGGGTGAGTATGCTAGTGCTGGTAAGCAGGTTAGGTGTAGGGAAGGGCCAGAGCCAGGGCCAGAATGTACATGGGGTGGGGGTGGGGGGCATGCACACGTGTACACACGTGTGCACATGCTCACACGCGCGCACACACGCACGCACACACACACACACACACACACACACCTGCATGGGGACATGGAGGTGATCGGGTACTTGCTTGGGTGTCCTGTGTGAGCATGATGTGAAGTGAATCTACAGGGTGGCCATGTGAGTGGGTACGCATGACATTTGTATGGGTAAAGTTGTTTATGCACAAACGTGTGCCCATTCAGCCTGGCCTTGAAACAGAGAAAGCCACTATGCTATTCTCTCTCTCTCTCTCTCTCTGTCTCTCTCTCTCTCTCTGTCTCTGTCTCTCACTTGCTCGCTTGCTCATTCACTCGCTCTCCCTCTCCCTCTCACTCTCTCACACAAACTAATAGACATCCTCTACCACACACATGTACATCTCCAGTGGCCTCTCCTCCTGTGTGCCCAGGTCGGTTTGGTGTGCACAGCACTCAAGCTTCACCAACCCTGTGGAGTGGCCAGAAGTTTACTACCTTGGCACATGTTTGGCATTCAGTAAACATGTCTATAATTACCATTTTTATCACAATTTTACAGATGAGGAAATAGGCCAAACGACCTGCTAATGTCATGTAAGTTTATGGTAGAAATGGAAGCCAAGTTCACTAGACCGAATTCCCACTCAGGGGAATTCTTTCCTCCATTATACATTTTCATATTGTGCAGTAAAAATTTTGTAAGATCCTCTGGTTTGGAATAAGCTCCTGCATTAGGCCCAATAGACCAAATTAAAATGGAGTTGCTCATGTCAATCTTCCAGAGATCAGGAGACTAAGAGAGACACAGTCAAATCCCCAGGCAGCCCAGTTTTGCAGCCTGAGAAGGATTTCACATCTGCTTTAACCATTATGCAACAAGTAATTTCCAACCAACCTATCAACTCTGTGTGTGTGTGTGTGTGTGTGTGTGTGTGTGTGTGTGCGCGCGCGCGCGTGCGCACGCGTACATGCACACTGGTCCTGAGGCTTGAACCCAAGGACTGGGCACTATTTCTAAGTTATTTTGCTCAAGGCTAGTATACTACCACTTGAACCACACTTCCACTTTTGGCTTTTTGGTGGCTTATCGTAGATAAGAGTCTCAGGACCTTCCTGCCCATGCTGGCTTCGAACTTCGATCTTCAGATCTCAGCCTCCTGAATAGCTGGGATTACAGGCATGTGCCACCAGAACACGGCTTAACCAGTCAATTTTTTATGTTCTGTTTTTTGCCTCCTTTAGTCTTCCATGTGAATAAAGCCCATGTCCTCTGCTCAGTTCACGAGGCCCTAACAAATGAGGGCAGCTTGATATAAAACTACAACTAAAAGCCAAATTAAATTTGCTGTGATTTTCTCTTTTCTTAATATACACTACTTTATTCACACAGGAGCTCCCACAAATGTACTACAACTATGGCTGCCCATCATATTACACCCATGCTGGATGCTCATGACAATACATACCATCATGTACACACCTCAGCATGGTGTTACATAGACACCATGTGTCACATACACATCAGGGCTGTGTATTGCATACACATATGCATAGTGCGCAGCAGAGCACACACAGAGCATCTACTATATACACACAAATAACCTGGTGTTCATACAGATACACACATGGGGATCCATCACAACACATGCATGCTAATTATGTCATGTACATATTACACATGCCCTTGCACACAGAGACATCTACCATACATACACACAAACACACACACTAGTCTTTGTCACATACATGCACACACACAAAGCATCCATTACTGACTCAACATATGCAAGCATCTGAATGTAGCATATAATCCCAGCTAATATTTGCCCAACAGGAAATTTAGCATCTTCTCTGCATAATCTCATTTCATGCTCAAAAAAATCCTGTAAAGTAGGTGCCATTCCTACCTTGCAGACGTGGAAACTGAGGCATGCCCAGAGTAGCTAACTGACCCCAGGTCTCCTCTCTCTCTCAGGCAGAAGAGCGAAAGCGTGTGCTTCCGACCCCTCCGTTCTGTGCCTCTCATGTACACTGTCATTCTGCCTGTCATCCGCTCTGCTGAGGTATATAATTATTTGCCATACAATGGTCTAATATTAAAGTGAAATTAGCAGCGACCTAGGCGTGGGCGCCCTTTCAAATCTGCCCCTCCCCCATTCTCTTGGAGAAAAGCTAGTGGTTTTGAATGATCAGACATCTGCATAATGGCTTCCCTTTGTTCGGATTAAATTGTCCAGAATACTAGGACAGCCTCCTTTAAACCCAACACCTCTAGTCCAGGAGTCTCATTTTTATATCCTTGTCCTTAACTAAGTATATGGCTGGGGAAGGTGACATGTCAGTTCTCTCTCTGATGTGTACCGTCTAGAATTGGGGAGTTTTCAAGTTGGCCTCAGGACAAGGAGGAGTCAACAATAACCTGTTAGAAAAATTAAAGAAGAGGAAGTGGCGCTGTGGCCCAAGTGGTAGAACACTCGCCTTGAGCTGAAGAGCACAGGGACAGCACCCAAGCCCAAAGTTCAAACCCCACGACCAACAACAACAACAAAAAAAAAAAAAATTAAAGAGGCTGACGGATTCAGAAGGATAAAAGCAGGATCTTTTATCTCATATGTAGATGCTAGACCTAAAAGATAAACATATATCCAAACACATGCAATATCATATATATATATATATATATATTCAATCCAACTAAAGTATGATGTGTGCATATATGAAATGACCATGGTGAAACACCTTTGATCAATTAACATGTATTGTAACAAAAATGAAGCTGAATCTGTTGTCTAGAGTGTAAGTTTTAGTGAGGAGGGGGAACAGAGAGGAAATATGGTCTGGGAAGGGAGAGAAGAAAGAATGACCAAGGGGATGACTCTTTGGTGGAGATGCATTATATAGTCAAATGGACTTGTTAAAGTAAAACTTCCTTAACCAGGCGCCAGTGGCTCATGCCTGTAATCCTAGCTACTCAGGAGGCTGAGATCTGAGGATTGCAGTTCAAAGCCAACCCAGGCAAGAAAGTCCATGAGGCTCTTATCTCCAATTACCACCAGAAAACTGGAAGTGGCATTGTGGCTCAAGTAGTAGAGCGCTAGCCTTGAGCTGAAGAGCTAAGGGACAGCGCCCAGGCCCAGAGGTCAAGACCTACAACTGACCAAAAAAAAAAAAAAAAAGTAAAATTTTCTTGTACAACTAATTGAGGTGACAGAAAGAGGTGGGGAGGGAGAGACAGCTACTAGGCTTTGGGGAGAAGAGCAAAAGGCATTCAGAAGATTCCTGCTGAGCTGGAGATAGGATGGGTGGAGAGAGAGCTAGGTTATACCTCTGGAGGGCTTAGAAAGACTGAGAGAAAACATTTCCCTCTGAGACCAGACCCCAGACTTACTGTCCATTATAACTGTCCACCAAACCTCTAGGACCATCTGCTAGCAAGCCCAGCAACCTTGGTCCTAATTTTCATTATGTGACAGGAGCAATGTTAGAAGCCATGGCTGGATGGTATCACAGACATTCAAGATGTGCTAGGTTCTGAGGACATTGCTGGAGTCCAGGGCCTTATGAGCTCTGTACAGGGGACTCCCCACTGCTCACAGGTGCAGAGATAGGCTTTGTCATGAGATAGAGCAACAAGACGATGGCAAGATCTTCCCCCTGCGGATGCAGTCTCTGCACACACTGTGGGAGCCTTTGTATAAAAACAGAGATATAGGAATAGTTCCAGCAAAGACAGTAAAGCCCTAGAGATGTCTCAGGTGAAGGTATGAGAGGATCCAGCTTAGGGAAGGAAGGAAAGGGAGAGTCTCCCTCCCCTTCCCACCCCTCCCATCCATACCCTTACTCCCTCCATAGAACTGCTTCTCAGGGCTGAGAAGGTGGTTCAGTGGCAGAGTGCTTGCCTTGCATGCATGAGGTCCTGGGTTCGATTCCTCAGCACCACATAAGCAGAAAAAAAGCTGAAAGTGGTTCTGTGGCTCAAGTGGTAGAGCGCTAGCCTTGAGCTGAATTGCTGAGGGACAGTGCCCAGGCCCAGAGTTCAGGCACCATGACCAACCAAAAAAAAAAAAAAAAAAGAACTGCTTCTCTTCTTTCCTGACCTTCTCTCTTCCCCTCCTCTCTCTCTCTCTCTCTCTCACATACACACACACACACACACACACACCCTGTAGCTCTAAAGATATAGGGTGCCCCCAAAATAAGGAGAAACAAAGAAAGCAAAGCGTGCCCATGCAGCTTTTAAAACCCAGCCACCTGGATGCTTGTACTAGCAATCCAAAATCCCTACTCCAGGTAGCCCATGGTTCTCCATGGGCCAGGTAGCATGCTAGTGTGTATGGCATCACAGCTCATCTGTCTGTAGCCCACTACTACCACCACCACCACCACTGCCTTGAACAGGGCCACTGCAGCCTATTCTGTTGTAGGGAACTTAACAAGATGCCGCGTGGGCTAACGTGCTGGCACAGGTACTGTAGAATACCCAGGGCTTGGCAATCAGAAGGCATCTTTATGACCCCGTGTAACCTGGGTTACATGGAAGCAGCCCAGCCAGAGATTCAGCAGATCACAGATTGTGGAAGCTATTAGTACTGCACTGCCATGACTACACTTGAACCCAGGTCCCCAAGGCCAAGACTTGTGGTTTTTGTTCCTTAGCTTCCAAACCTGAACACATATCTGGCCATGTACAAGCAGATAGGAACTCACAGATGCACAAACACATCAAGCTCCAATATGCCTGCTCTCTCAGGAAGGAGCTCCCAACCACACAGGAAACATCCCTGCTTCCAGGAAGCTCCAGCCAAACAGGGAGGGACCCCTGTGCCCTCTGAGCTCCAGGCATGACCCTGAGCTCAGGAACCCCAGCATGAATGGATGAGCTCAGCCTGTCTCTGGGGATCTCCTTTCCCAGGAGAGTAAAGAGACAAAAATGAAAAGAGAAGGGAGCCCAGAACACCACTCAACAGGTCTTAGAAACAAGCTGCCAGTCCTCCTAGACTGTGGGTCAGGGTGGGCTGCATCTGCCGGGAAGGCCTCACCAGAGAGCACTGAGCAGAGAGGCAGAAAGGCGAGGAGCCAGGCCTGGGCTGTCACTCAGCAGCGCAGCTCCCCAGGGAACATTTTACAACTTCACCTATTCTGCGTTGCCTGCCTGATGGAGCATCCAAAGCAATTCCAGGACTATATTTCATTGTCACATTTATTTGCAAGGGGTGTCAGTCAGGCCCCAGAAGTCAGCTGCCCTGCTGTTGCTGCTGCTCGGGCCTTTTGTTACATACACAGGCACACACCCATTAGGACCCACATTCAGAGACACCCAGAAACAGTCAGACCCATGTCACACCCCCTGGGACCCATGGATCAAGGTCACTACCTTGATGTCCTCAAGGACACCAGCCACATCACTGGTGTTCACATTTCATGGTCCTTCATACACACATGGCCTGGTACAGGGTCCCCATGCACACATGCATGCAGGCAGTCAGCATGCGATTCTGCAGCACAGAGAGATCCAGACTCCTCAAGCCATGGGGACCATGTCCAGGCCCTTCAGGGCCTGTTGGGGGAAGCTGGCCCTCTCAGCCTCTTGGACCAAGGGACAAGCTGAAAAGAACAGGAGTTCTCCAAGCCTCCTCTGTTCCCACAAGTTTGTAGAACTGAGAACGCCCTACTATACACACACACACACACACACACACACACACACACACACACACACACAGCAGGAACCTCTTCAGCTGCTAAACCATTAGCACTAATTACCACACTTGTTGAGAAAGGGATTTAATTAACTCTCTGCTGAGGATCCAACAGGAACCAGGGCCCAGGGACTCTCTCCCTCGTGTGGCTTTTCAAGTGTGGGGGAAGGGTCTCTAGTGAGAGAGTGGAGGGAGGTCATCAATCCGGACATCTAGATGTATATTGACACCTGTCACACACACTAGATGTTCACATGCATTTTTGCAGACATACTTGGAATAATCCCATATGTATTTGACCACACTCTTAAAAGCATATGATAATCCAGTGCCAATGGCTCATGCCTGTAATCCTACCTATTCAGGAGGCTGAGATGTGGAGGATAGTAGTTTAAAGACAATCTGGGCAGAAAAGTCCTCAGACTTCATCTCCAGTTAATCAGAGAAAAGCCCAGGCTAGTGGTAGCTCAAGTATAGAGCATCAGCCAAGCAAAAGTCGCTGTGTTCAAACCCCAGTATCAGCACCCCACCCCACCCCAAATATATATATACTTATATATATATACTTATATATGTATGTATAGATATACATATAAATATGTATGCATGTATATATACATATATAAACTAGTTGAGATTAAACAGGAAGGTAGATGTGAGGTGGATGGATGGATGAATCCAGTGCAATACACATGGGCCCCACCCAGCCCCACACAGGGCCTAAGTAGAATCTCATAGCCTTCCCACACGCAGATTCTTTCTCCATCTTGCACTTTTCTTCCCCTCCTCCCTCCATGAAGGAAAGCTTTATAGAGACATGGCTGACAAGTGAACCCTGAAGTTCAACCCCTTGTGTCTGAGTGATGGTGCCACTTCCCTGTGGTGTCTTCTGCTCTCTCTATGACTCAGTTTCCTCATGTACAACAGGCAGATGACATTAGCTCCTGGGTACAGGGCTGGTGTGAGGAGTGAAGGGCTGAGTACAGCGAGAACATGCTTGAAACTTCCACTGGAGACCCCCAAGCCCCAGCAATTACTGCCCAGGGGCTATTTCTCCTATAAGGAACAATCTTGAGGGCTGGAAATACACAGACAAGCCCCAAGTTTCTCCCTAAGTACCCGAGGCCCCCTCTCTGTGACCCACACAGCCCTGGAGACCAGGTCCTGGACAGACAACTCTGGCGGGGGGAGGGGGGATGATCCTACAGGTCACATGAGGCCGGCCATCCTGCAGAGCAATCATGTATAGAGATGGCCCAAGCCAGGCTCCGGCAGAAAGCCAGGGAGAGCCAGCGCCACCCCCCCCAGGCCCAAACAATGATATATATTTTCAATTTTCTCAAAGATTATATATTTTTTCTGCCAGACGTTCATCTTGTGCGTTTTTTGACCAGGATAAACTGAAAAATAATAGAATCCAGATAGGAAAGATATATTCATTGGCCCTATGCAGACTGTGGTGCTGACCGAGCTCTCTCTTGGGGGGTGGAGGAGGCAGCAACTGAACAGTGGTCAGGCTGAAGCAGGATGAGGTGCTGTGCCAACTGTGCCCCAAGACCTCAGCCACTGAAGCCCCAACTGGGCTCCCCCCAGCCTGGTGGTATGAGAATTGCCCTGCTGGAGTCAGGGCACCTTGACTGACTCCTTCCCCTCATGAAGAATGCAAAGTGTTGATAGTCCTGCAAAGGGCAGATGGGCAGTTAAAAGGAGCTACCTGTGGAAGCTTCGTAAGCTGTGACCCCCACCCACCCATGCAGGGCCCCATCTGCACTGAAAGGCCTGGTCCTCCACCCATATTCCAGGGGTCTGGGTCCCACAGCTGGGCCTATCGGGCCAACCTTCTTATTACTTTCACAGTTTCCTCTGGGCGCTATTAGCTCATGCCTGTCATTCTAGCTACTCAGGAGGCTGAGATCTGAGAATCAAGGTTCAAAGCCAGCCCAGGCAGGAAAATCTGTGAAAGTCTTACTTTCAATGAACCACCAAAAATCTGGAATTGGAGCTGTGGCTCAAGTGGTAGAATACGAGCCTTGAGTGAAAAGGCTAAGGGACAACATCTAGGCCTTGAGTCCAAGCCTCAGTGCTGGAACCCTCAGATTTCATTCCACAGCACCAGCACCCCATCTACTACGTAGGAAGGCCACCAAGATGACCTTCTAGTTCTAGAAACAGGATGGGGCTCTAGTTCTGAAAGACCATCAAAGAAGATAAGCTGGAGACTCAAGTGATGAGTGCCTGCCTACCAAGCATAAGACCTTGAGGTCAACCTCCAGAGAGAGAGAGAGAGAGAGAATATAAAGGTGAAGCCACATGCTCTCAGTTATCTATATTAGAATCCACTTTTTTGTCAGTCATGGGGCTTGAACTCAGAGCACTGGGCACTGACCCTGAGCTCTTTCTTTATGCAAGGCTAGCACTCTACCACTTTGAGTCACAGCTCCATCTCCAATTTCCTTGTAGTTAATTGGAGATAAGAGTCTTATAGACTTTCCTTCCCAGGCTGGCTTTGAACCTTGATTCTCAGATCTCAGCCTCCTGAGTAACTAAGATTACAGGAGTGAGCCACCAGCACCCAAGTAGAACCCACTCTTTTAACAGTCCTTCCTAATGTCTAACTCAAATCCATGCTGCAACATACTTGGTTATTCTTATTGTGGTTCTGGTAGGGTTTAAGCCTAGTTGACTAGGACTATCATTTTCTGACCAACAAAAATCTTCCTTTTCCAATGTTCTTTTCATGCAAAGCAGGTTGCTTGGTGAATAAAAAATATATATATTGGAATTTGAAGTTCAAGTACCAACACAGTAACTTACTTGTGTGATCTTGGATAAGTTAACTAACTTCTAGGAGCCCCAATCTCTGTGGGGCTGGGAATCCAGCACTGCCTGCTCAGTGGCTGCTATGAGGAAACACTGAAGCCCTGAAACTGAGGGCCTGGCCCCAAAGACCCTATAGCAGTTCCAGCTCTCACCCAAACCTCACACCCCAAGCTACAACCTCCCTGCCCAGGGTGAGGCTATAGCTCTCAGGAGATGGATGATTTGGAGGGAAGAGAGGAGCAGCTCTCTCCCTGCTGCCCCTAGTAATTGGTGGTAATCCTGCCTATCGCCTCGCTCCCAGCTGCGGGACTCGGTGGCCTCATCATCCGTCATTAGCCTGGGCTCTTCTGGCGGCTCAATTGTAGAACATGATTTTAATAACCCTGGCAGGAGGGTATCATTCTTCTTTTGTCACTTAACTCTGATCCTGTTGGAGAGAGAGAGAGACGGAGATGCAAGAAGAGAGAACCATGGCTGACAGAGCAGCGAAGGCAGTAAAAGGGGGAGCTGGGGGCAGAATCAGGAGGGCAGGACAGAGACAGCGAGGAGAAGCTTTGGAAGGAAGAGGAAGGTAGCAGGGGTGAAGGGAGAGGGGAGAATGGAGAGGGGAAGGGAGGGAGAGAAGGAGAAAGGAGGGAAGAGGAAGAGGGGAGGAAGAGGAAGAGAAGAGAAGAGGAAGACAGGAGACAGGAGAGGGGGAGTAGGAGAGGAGGGGAAGGGGAGGGCAGGGGAGAGGAAGGACAGAAGAAGGAAAAGAGGAAGGGGGAGGATGAAAGACCTAAGGGAGAAGCAGAATGGCAACCTACAGCCGAGATAGCCTGGGGCCTGGGGCGTGTGGTTCCCACACAGCTCCTTCTTCTTAACCTTACCCCCACCCCCCTCCACAGCCCACATGGGCCAGACAGGTGAACACACGCTGACCCCATCAGGCTGGCCCAAGCTGCCGTCTCAAGCTGTCACTCCTGGTTCAGCTTACAGCTGTACATGGAAAGACAAAGTACCAGACACTGGGGTGAAGAAGGTTGAACAAGGGCCCCAGATTTGGGATAATTATAGCAATTGCTCCAAGGTGTGTCAACAGCCCTGCACAAAGGTGAGAACACGTGTGTGAGAGAGAGACATAGGCCACGGGCCAGCCCTGCCACATGCTAGGCTAGCTAAATGGCTTTGCTGGGCGTCCCTGACCTCAGTTTCTCATTAGCTCATCCATGAGCTGATGGTGTACAACACATAGAACTGAAATGCTCCGCTTCAGAGAACAAGCTGGGCAGCCAAGAGGCCTCTCAGGAGAGTAAGGAGCTGGGGAGAGAGAGATGCCATGAAGTAGTGTCCATACTTTTCAGCCCTCAGAGTTATCTTATCTCACTAGATAGCAGGGAGTCGCCACTAAAGGATAGGGTTTGTGGGACCCTCCAAGGTTGCAGCCCAGCCCCCAACAGGACCAGAGAATTATAATCAAGTTCCAAGGCCTGCAAAGCTGGAGGCACAGTGCCACCTGCTGGCCATAGGGAAGATCAACAAGAACTCTGAACGGGAGAGCAGATGGGTGCTTCTCCACCCCTCAAAAAGACCAGCTTAAGGCCTACTCCCCCAGAGAAACCTGCACCCCAGTTACCGGATTGGTTTCCTGTGTTCTTCTCTTTGTTTAAGAGCCCAGTAGAATGTCTGGAACAGGCCCAAGAAAAGGCTGGTGGTGAGTGACAGCAATGGTAGCTCTACTGTCTAAGGCTATACATTTCCCTCCCGGCCCCAAAGATGGGGCTCAGCACTGGAAAAGGAACAGTTCAGATGGACTTAAGGCCTTGGAGCACCAGGGAGTCACCCAGTTCTTAACACGAGGATCTAAAGTTGTGGAAATAGAATGTAGGGGATGTGGTGAGCATGCCAGACACAAGCACAGCAGCACAGGTCTATAGGTAAGAAAGCTGTGGTACTGATGGAGGCTCAGCAGGTTAAAGGAACCCCATCATGACTGCAAGTAATGCAGAGGTTCACTTCCTCCAAGGACCAGGCCTTATGATTGGGGATATTCTCAACCGTCTGATGACTAAAGTTTCATCGTCTCTCTGGCCATTGGTGTTTCCCCATCTGTGAAATGGGTGTGAAGAGATGAGATGGGGCCCAGGTCATGTGTCCTGGGCTCATAGGCTCATTTCTGCTTGCTCACATCCAGGAGGAAGCTCTGCAGCGCTGAGACCTGAGATAATTCCTCTTTCCGAGGATGGCAAGCCAGCAACAAGCTCAGAACCTGGGCAGGGAATGAGGCTGGTCACAAGAGGGATATGACATCCATCAGATCTGGGGTTTAAGCAGGAGTACAGAGCCACCAACCAGCATAGCTTCAAGGGCTCGTGGTCTCTAGACCATGGATTATGATGTCTGTGGCCTAGGCATGTGGCTATGGCTACCCTAGAACCTGGGAGAGCTTCCAGGACCAGCCTGACAGTCAAGCCTGTGGCCAGTTAAAGCCTCCATCCTCCAGTTCATATCCTAGTAGGAAGCCTTGGACTTATGAACTAGGATCAGAGCTCCTAGACTTACCCAAAGGTTTCCATTTGTGGAGGGCTCTGCTAGACACCTTACATGCCCCCCAACTCTGGGGCAGCCTCCATAGATCCCTGGCTCCTCCCACAGAGGTGCTCATTTCTTGCCATTCCCTGGAAGCATCTCCAAACCAGAGCATGGTTTGTGACATGGGGACTTGCCATCAGAACATTCCCAAAGGGTGTGACCACCAGCACTTCTAGTACCTGGGATCATAGTTATTTCCTTCTCCAGCTGACCAGAAAATGTGTCCCATGTCACATGTCCTAGTCCCATCCAGTCAGTATCCAAGTCCTCTACCACTTATACCACACCCAGCTCTGATTGCCCTCCCACACACCTCAAGTCTGCCCTGTGAACAGAGCCTTTTAACCTTGTACATTCCTTCAGCACCAAGGTCAGCTCCAGCACTCTGGCCCCCTCTCCCAGGCCTACCAGGTCCCTGCATCCTGTTAGGTCACCTTGGCGACACCCTTGTATGGTAAAGACTCTGTGCACAGCAGGATGAGGATTCCCTGCCAATGAACACAGCGCTTCAACAAGGTACCCCCAACATCATACTGGGTTTGGGGGTGCCCTACTATGTAACCACTGCTGTCAAGAGTTAGGCTCAAGGGTCCTAGTCCTAGCATCTGGCCCCAGTCCCCCTTCTCATTTCTCTGTGTGTGAGTTTCAGGCCCATTTGCCCCAGAGACCTTCCTGGTTCTCCTGGACCCTGTGGTCTGAGTGGCTCAGGTACCTGTTCCACTTTCTGATCTATAAGAAGCATTTGTAGAAGACTGGAGAAAGGAAAAGGAAAAGGAAAAGCCAGGGCCATTCTCAGCCTCACACCTGACTCAGGTAACCCTGTGAGAGACACCATGTTTCTCTGTCTCCAGCTTCTGCCTGGCAGGCCCAGCATTCCAGGATCCCTGTCTCTCCTAAGAGTGGTAATGGCTCCCAGCACTTCCTCCAATGTGGCTTCACCTTTGTCTCTTGCTAGCTTCTCAGCCTCTTCTATTTCCAGTGTCACCAATTCCCTGCACTAAGTTCCGTCTATTTAGACACTCTAAGTGCTTTTCAATCTTATGGCTGGCCCTTCCCTCTCTAGGACTGATCTGCACACAATCCTTATTTGCTGTTTCTCTCACAAAAGCCCCTGAAAGAGAAAGCTGAAAGGTCGATCAGAAAAGTTCTCTTGCCTCCCTCCACACTCGCTCGCACACATGCACACACACTTCCTAAGGACAAGCCAAGCCTTGGAAACACACATGGTCTTAGCCCTTCCACAGAAAAGGAACATCTCAGTCCTGGGCTGGGTTCTGATCCTGGCCCAGTCATTTCCTTGTTGTGCACCTGAGGTCAGTTACTTGTGCTCTTATTCATCTATAAAATGGGTATATCACTAGTAGCTGTTTCACAGATTGTTTGCAGAGGCCTTCTGGACCCTCTAGTTTATGGCTAACAAAAGGCATTGTGGAAAACTCCAAACAGAATTTAACAGAAGTGCTCTGAGCAACTCTGTTAACTCGGCTTACAATTCTCTGAGCAGGTTCCAGGGCTGGAATCCTCATGTTACACACCCTGCCCCATCCAGCCCTCACAGACTTTCCTTCCTGTTCAGACCCTCTCTGACCCTCAGCTCGTTTGCTTCTTTCCTGTGTCCCATTCTGAAGTGCCCAACCTCTGCCCTGGAGAACATCTCTGGTTATTTTGTTCCCCAAACATCACCCTCTGGGAAGCCTGCCTCCTTAAGGGTCTTCTCCAAAGGGACTCCTGACACCCTGCTGGGTCTCTCAAAGCACCCCCTGCCTGGCCCATCCTCCAGTGAGAGCAGTCACAAGGCTGGATTCCTGGATCCCCATCCACCAGGACACCTTGAAGAATGTGCAGCAATGGGAAGCAATTGCAAGAACACAGCTGTCTGACAGCCCCATTGACTGAGGCCCCAGGAGGGCTGAAGGCCACAGGATGGGAGGGGCATCCCAACACCCATACTTCTTTATCCCCTGTCATCAGGAGCTCTGCACTTCTCTCTCCCCACACTCCCATCCCAGGAGGAGGTCAGCACCTGCAACCTCTGACTCCCCACTTCCTGCTCAGAAACAGCACAGCACTCCTATAGATCATCTACTCTTCCCAAAAGGCTTTTTCTCCATCTTTATCCACTTTGACTTTCCCCCTCACATTCTGTGTGTGCATGCACACACACACGAACACACTGGGACTAGAGCTAAGATACTGTCCCTTAGCTTTTTCATTCACGACTGGTGCTCTACCACTTAAGCCACAGCTCCACTCCTGGTTTTTTTAGTGGTTCATTGGAGATAAGAGTCTCACAGAGGGCTGGGAAGGTGGCTCAGTGGCAGAGCGCTTGCCTTGCATGCCTAAGGCCCTGGGTTCGATTCCTCAGCACCACATACGCAAAAAGAAAAAAGCCGGAAGTGGCGCTGTGGCTCAAGTGGTAGAGCGCTAGCTTTGAGCTGAAGAGCTGAGGGACAGCGCTCAGGCCCAGAGTTCAGGCCCCACGACCGGATCCAAAAAAAAAAAAAAAGAGTCTCACACTTTCCTGCCTGGGCCGGCTTCAAACCATAATCCCCAGATCTCAGCCTCCTCAATAGCTAAGATGACAGACGTGAGCCACCAGTGCCCAGCTTCCTCAGGTTCTATGGAATTCATTTACAAGTGTACTGACGAAGCCCCAGAAGGAACCACAACTGGTCATGGGTTCCCTGGTCCATCAGCTGCAGAGCTGGGACTCAACTAGACACTTGGAGACCTGTGAGGGGGTGATGGGCATACCCAGGTTTTCCCAGAGCTTCTCATCATTACCCCACATGTCCTTGGGTGACCATGCAGTTGTTGTAGATTTGAAACTTGTTTCTACTGCATCTTTTTCCCAAAACGACATGAGATGGCTTTAGCACAAGAAAGATCAATTTACTCAACAAATTCTTATTGCTCAAGAAAGCAGCAGTCTCAAAGATACTGATTGATCCTGAAATGGGAATTTGAGCTTCCTGGAAGCCAAGACAAAAAAGAAAACAAACACTAAAACCTGACTTACTTACTATCAGCAAAGAGGAAGCAGATTAGTTCCTCCAAATATTTCCAGGAACTAATTTACATAAATTAGTAAGCTGGTTGACTGGAGGAGCAGATGGAGACTTTCAACATAAGCCAAGGAAGCAGTATCAGGCAATCTTAGAGGCTTGTGGATCACCTGCTGACCAGAGTCCAGAAAAAAGTGGAATTTCCCCATTTCTCAGCTTAGCTGGACCTGTTCTTTTGAGCGTAGAAGTCTATAATTGGTTCTTACAGGTCTTAAAGAGGTGCAGGTTAATCTGGGCACTTGTGGCTCAAGCCTGTAATCCTATGTACTCAGGAGGCTGACATCTGAGGACTGAAAGTTCAAAGCCAGACTGGGCAGAAAAGTCTGTGAGACTCTTATCTCCAATTAACCACCCAAAAAAGCCAGAAGTGGAGCTGAAGCTCCACTTGTAGAGCACTAGCCTTGAGTACAAAAGTTCAAGTGGATGGGATAGGTGAGCTAGAAGATAGATCTGAAGAACAGCACAGAAGCCGGGAACTGATGGCTCATGCCTGTAATCCTAACTGTTCAGGAGGCTGAGATCTGAGTGTCACAGTTCAAAAGACAATCTGAACAGACAAATCCTTGAACTTTCCAATTTAGCCAGCAAAAAGCTAGAAGTGGAGGCATGGCTCAAGTGGCAGAGCACAGCAGTGAAGCTGAGAGACAGTTCAAGGCCCAGATTCAATCCCCACAACACAGATTTCCAAACAAACAAAAGCAAACAGAAGACATGAAAGACAGGTTATAAATTAGGAGGCTGCAAAAAGAGGACAAAGAGAAAGAGTAGTGATGTGTGTACAGACAATAGCTGAGAACTCTCCAGAACTGATGAAAAGCAGGACTTCACAGATATGGGTCTATCTATCTATAATAGATATATACCAAACAAGACAAATAAAACTAGTCACTGTGGTGTCTCTGGTGAAACACCAAAGATCTTAAAAGCAGCTTTGCCAGGAGAACATGCCCCCTACAAAGGAAGGATAATTAGATAACATGCCTCTCAAAGCAGCTGGGGAGAGCAAATGACAGGGAGTAGCTTCAAAGCTCTCAGCCTAAAGGACTGGCAACCTGAAATTGTGAACTTAGAAAGCTATCTTGCAAGGCTCAGGGTGAAATGGAGATACCTGAATTTTTTTTCCCTAGATAAAAACAACCAAAAAGGGCTTATCAACAGCATATCTTTATAACTGGAAGCTCTGAAGAATTTGTTATAAGAAGAAGGGAAATTATCCCAGAGGGAAGGATAGACAGGTGAGAGAATGGGGAGCAAAGAAACTGATAAACATGTAGAGAGATCTACGCAGATACCGCTCAAGACAGTGACAACCTGTGGAAATAGAATGGGAAAAACTAAAATGCTGTGCCAGAAAAATAAAAAAAAGGATGCAAATCTGTAGAAGATTAAAGGCAGGGGGTTAAAAAGTCCTTGTATTTGGGAGAAAGGACTCAAAATACGAGTAGCCATAGCAACCTGCATTAGGCATGCAGGTTTATGATCCCGGAGGAAAACAGTGTTAGAGCCAGGCACCCAGTGGCTCACATCTGTAATCTTACCTACTCAGGAGGCTGAGATCTGAGGATGGAGGTTTAAAGCCAGCCTGGGCAGAAAAGTCTGTTAAATTCTAATCTCCAATTAACCAGGCCAAAAAAAAAAAAAAAAACTGGAAGTGGAGCTGTGGCTCAAGCGGTAGAACACTAGCCTTGAACACAGAAGCTCAGAGTCAGTGCCCAGGTCCTGAGTTCAGTCCCTAGTGCCAGCACAAAAGAAGAAAAAGGAAAGGGAAAGATGGGGTCAGCATTAAATAGCATGTTCCTGAAATGCCCTGTTTCCTCCCCCAAGCCTCTGTGCCAAGTCAAGGGGACAGGGCAAGCAGCTGAGCTGAGGCCCTTGCCGGGCCAGTGACTACCTCCCATGCACACTGGGAACTGGGGCAAATCAGTGTTGTTTAGCTAGAAGAAAACTTGCTTCCTTCTGCCCTCAGTACTCCTAGGAATGCTGCTCCTGAGAGGACAAAGCAAACTAAACTAAGGATGCCAATGCTTACTAGTCTAACTTATAAAGCCCTCTCCCTGCACTTAGCAATGTGAGCAAAGCACCGTGAAAGACAATGAATGCAGGTGCTGCCACCAACAAGCTAACAGGGCACCTTGAGAGACTGTGGGAGTAGGCACTGCCACAGCCTTTTGGCTGGGTTTTCTGTCCAGCCAGCCACCACTGGACATTTGGTGCTTAGCAAATTTTTTTTTTCTCCAGAGCTAAGGACCAAACTCAGGGCCTTGCACTCGCCAGGCAAGCTCTTTTCCGCTGAGCTAAATCCCCATCCCCTACACTTAGCAACTTATCTCCTCTGGTTGCTTTCCTGTTGTATTTTGTAAACCTTAAACCTTGCAAGTGGCCTCCAGGTGTTTTCTATGGTTTCTCAGAGATCTGTCCCACTCCCTAGAGGTGAGACTAAAAAAAGCAAGCACTTGAACTCTAGTTGTAGGGCATGTATCCAGGTACCTATGGCTCATGCTTATTCAGGAAGCTGAGATCTGGAGGATCACAGTCCTATTCAGCCTTGGGAGAAAAAAGATCAAAAGACCTCCATTTTAACAGAAAGAAGCTGGGATGTGGTGGTATACATCTGTCATCTCAGCTATCAGAAAGCTTAAATATTAAAGGAAGATCTTGGTCCAGTTTGCCTAAGCAAATAGCAAGATACCAGTTCAAAGCCAGCATGAGCAAGAAAGTCTGTGAGACTCTTATCTCCAACAAAGCACCAAAAAGCCGGAAGTAGAGCTATGGCTCAAGTGGTAGAATGCTAGACTTGAGAACAAAAACTCAGAGACATCACCTAGGCCCTGAGTTCAAGCCCCAGCACTAGCACACACACACACACATTCACACACACACACACACACACACACACACACACAGTGCAAAACAGACTGGAGGAATGCATGGCTCAAGTGGTAGAGAGCCTGCCTAGCAAATGTGAAGCCCTAAGTTCAACCCCAGTGCCACATAACAATAATAATAATAACAACAATAGACATCTGTATTCCAAAATTAGTGAAATAGGAATATAAAATAAGGAAATTGAGCAAAAATGTGTATGTGTGTGTATAACAAAATACCTCAATAGTCACAATACACTTCAAAATTCTGAATCCCAAACTGGGCACTGGTGGCTCACGCCTGTAATCCTAGCTACTAAAGACGCCGAGATTTGAGGATTACAATTCAAAGACAGCTCGGGCAGGAAAGTCCATGAGACTCTTATGTCCAATAAACCACCAGAAAACCAGAAGTGGTGCTGTGGCTCAAGTGGTAAAGCACTAGCCTTGAGCTGACAAGCTGAGGGATAGCACCCAAGCCCAGAATTCAAGCCCCACAGCAAGAAATCAAACTATCTCTATTTGCAGATGGCATGATTTTATATCTAAAGGATCAAAAAAAAAAAAAAAAAAAAAACTCTATACCCAAGTTCCTAAAGCTGATCAACCACTTTGGCAAAGTAGCAGGATACAAAATTAACCCACAAAAATTAGTAGCCTTTCTGTATGCCAACAATATACAAGCAGAAAGGGAAATCATGAGAACAAATCCATTGGCAATAGCCTCAAAATAATAAAATAAAATACCTAGGAGTTAATCTACCCAAAGACATAAACGATCTTTATAGCAAAAACTAAAAATCTAAAGAAAGAAATCAGATAGGATACCAGGAAATGGAAAGATCTTTCATGTTCATGGATAGGTAGAATCAATATTGTAAAAATGGCCATACTGCCAAAAATGATATACAAATTCAATGCAATTCCCTAAAAATCCTAACTATGTTCTTTACCAAGATAAAGAAAACAACCCAAAAATTCATATGGAACAACATAAAACCTAGAATAGCCAAAGCAATTCTCAGCAACAAAAAAAAAGCAATGTAGGTAATTCCACAATGCCAGACCTCAAACTCTACTACAGAGCCATAATAACAAAAACAGCTTGGTATTGGCACAAAAATAGACCCAAAGATCAATGGAATAGAAGACCCAGAAATAAAACCATACATTTACAGTTATCTGATATTTGGTAAGGGAACCAGACATACAGTGGAGAAAAAAATAGCTTCTTCAATAATATGCAGAAAACTAAAAATAGATCTCTGTCATCATGCACTAATATCAATCAAAGTGAATCAAAGACAGCAACATCAGACCCAAAACTTTGAAACTACTGCTAGAGCGAATAGGAGAAACATTAGACCTTATGTATATAGGTAGAAACTTCCTGAGTAGAGTCCCAGGGGCACAATGGATAGGAGGGAGACTTGACAAGTGGGACTACAACAAAATAAACCAGTTCTGCATGGTGAGGACATAGATACTAAACTAGAAAAACAGCCAACAAACTGGGAAAAGATCTTTTATTAGCAATATACAGACAAAGGCCTAATATCATATATATATATATATATCAAGAAACTAACCCCTCACAAAGTAATAAACCAATCACTAAATGGGCAAAGGAGCTAAGAAAAGACTCTTCAGAAGAGGTAAGCATGGTAAAGAAATACATGAGGAAATGCTCATCATCCCTAGCCATCAAAACAACTCTGAGATTCTATCTGAGATTGGCTAACATTGTGAATTCAAACATCAAATGTTGGCAAGGATGGGGGGCGGGGAGGAAAGAACCCTACTGCACTGTTGGTAGTAATGTAAACTAGTACAACCACTCTGGACAGCAGTCTGGAGGTGCCTTTAAAAATTAAACATAAACTTTCCCTACGACCCAGCCATGCCACTCCTGGGCATCTACTCTGAACATCATGAGCCAGGATATAAGAACACCTGTACATCCATGTTCATTGCCACACTATTCACAATAGCCAACCTATGGAAACAGCCCAGATGCCCCACAATAGATAAGTGGATCCAAAAAATGAGATACCCATATGCACTAGAATTTTACACTGCCATTAGAAATAAATAATGTCATTTGCAGGGAACTGGATGGAACTGGAACAAATCACATTAAGTGAGGTAAGCCAGGCTCAGAGACACAAACGGTACATGTTCTCTCTGATATGCAGAAATTACATCAAAATGCATTGGGATATGATACATTATACAGGATTCTGGATACTGACAGTGAGACCAAAAGAGGATTCTCTTAGAGAAAAACACAAGGGCACAATGCCTAAAATAATATACATAGCAAAATGAACTCCAAGATATGAAAAAAGAGACTTATTATTTTTCCCTCCTTTTTTTTTTTAGTTCTAGTTTTTGATGCTTCTGTCTTCTTTAGGTATGGTGTATTCAAGAATAGATCTGCAGAAGGGTTAGGGGGAGAGTACAGAATTCAAGGGGAAAAGGGTGGAAAAATACAGCAGTGTTGCTCACTGGACATTGATGAAAGTGAACTATACAATTTGTGGGTGAAGTTGTGAGGGAGGGACTAAGAAGGAATGAGAGAACAGAAAACATTATACAAAAGGAAATGTACTCATGATGCCTGACTCGTGTTAATTGTAATCCCTCTGTAAATCACCTCTATAGTAACAATAAAGTAAATTTAAAATAAATAAATAAATGGGACTCTTCAAAAATTCTGAATCTTAGCACTTGGGAATGTGAGTCAGGAGGATCACAAGTTCAATGCCAGCCTGGACTACAAAGCAAGATCTTGTTCAAGACAGAGAAAGAGAGAAAATGGTGATCCTCAGAGGCTGGAAAGGATACAAGGGAGGGAGATAGAGAAAAGATGCTAATGGGTACAATATTTGTTGATAAAGTTAACAATGTATTATTTATTCCAAAATAGTCAGAATGGTGAATTTGGGATGTTCTGAATACACACACACTATACACACATGCACACACACAAAGTATTGTGTCAATAAATATTCTAATTACTCTGGTTTTATCATTACACATTCTATGCACATATAAAACCATCATTCTGAATCCATAAATATGCAAAATTGTTACATCAATTAAAAATAAATTTAAAACTGAGATGGAGCCAAAGTAGCACTCCTCACAAAATATAGCCTGGAAAGTTTAGCCAAAAACTTGATAACATAACCCCTCAATGTAAGAAGTTACAAAATCTTTTTTAAAAAGAACAAACCCCCGGAGGCTGGGAATGTGGCTCAGTGGTAGAGTGCTTGCCTAGTCCTGGGTTCAATTCCTCAGTACTACATAAACAGCAAAAGCCAGAAGTGGAGCTATGACTCAAGTGGTAGAGTGCTAGCCTTGAGCAAAAGAAGCTCAGGGACAGCGCCCAGGCCCTGAGTTCAAGCTCCAAGAATGGCCAAAAAAAAAAAAAAAAGAACAAACCCACAGGAAGTAATTTCTGAGAGAAGAATTTTAAGTCAAAGCAAAGAAGAAAAACAAACATACTCAAAAATTGGTTTCTTGAGTGGGAAAAAAAACTAATAAAAAAAAACCGCTGGCAGGACTGATTTTTAAAAAATCAGAGATGTCACCAAAAAAATGTTATTAAAAATAAAAAAGAGATGTACATACAGATCCAGAAGAGATTGGAATGACAGAAAGTAATACTGTGGACAGCTCCATTCCAAATTACACTGCTGCATAAGAAGAACAGAAAAGAAGAGCAGCCCGGCCTGGCCCATGAGGACAGCATAACCTTCATTCCAACTCTGACAAACAGAGAAGAAGGAAAATTACAGGCTGATTTCATTTGAGAGCCTAGACACAAAAGTACTAAACAAAGCAATAACAATCTGAAGCGACGGTCAATGGAAATGGTAAGATAATGTGGCTAAGTTGGGTGTATCTGGCCTACAACTGCAGGGCTGTCTTAAAAATACGAACCCAGAAGGAGAAGGATTGGGATTGGGGGGCAGGGGGGAGGCTGGGAAGGGATGTGAAGGGTAAACAAAGGAGGAGGCTGCAATGCTTGGTAAGAAATGTACGCATTATCCTGCCCATGTAATTGTAACCCCTCTGTACAGTATGTTCACAAATAAAATTAAATTAAATTAAAAAAAAAATATATGAACCCATGCTGGGCACTGGTGGATTATGCCTGTAATCCTAGCTACTCACAAGGCTGAGATCTGAGGATGGAGGTTCAAAGCCAGCCTGGACAGAAAAGTCCTTGAGACTTTATCTCCATATATATATCCACACAGAGATGTGTGTATATACACACACATATATACACGTACAGATATATAATAAATCCATGAGTATATTCAGCACATTAACAAACTCACTAACAAAATGACATTATTGTTTCCTCTCTTAATCTTTTTATTTTGTTGCAAACTGTTTATAATTGCATGCATTTATGGACTATAATTTTGTGATACTATAAAGCTAATTAACAGAACCATCACCCAAATACTTACCATGTTTTATGGTAAGAACATTTTGATGTTTATTCTCTTAGCCATTTTGAAATACATAATATATTGTTATTAATTTTCTTTTCTTGGGGGGGTGATAATACAATAATGACAAAAAGCTCAAGCAACATAAAGTTTAATTAAAAAGAAAAATGAGGGGCTGGGAATGTGGCTTAGTGAGAGAGTGCTTGCCTAGCATGCATGAAGCCCTGAGTTTGATTCCTCAGTACCACATATAGAAAAAGCTGCAAGCAGCACTGTGACTCAAGTGGTAGAGCACTAGCCTTGAGAAAAAAAAAAAAAAAGTGCAGGGACAGTGCCAAAAGCCTGAGTTCAAGCCCTATGACTGGCAAAAATAGAAATAAAAATGAATAAAAGACTAATATATGAACTTGCTTTCAAACATTTTTAATAGTACTTACTACTGCAATCAAGATTGTGCAGTCATGGGGCTGGGAAGGTGGCTCAGTGGTAGAGTGCTTGCCTTGCATGCATGAGGCCCTGGGTTCGATTCCTCAGCACCACATAAGCAAAAAGAAAAAAGCTGGAAGTGGCGTTGTGGCTCAAATGGTAGAACGCTAGCCTTGAGCTGAAGAGCTGAGGGACAGTGCCCAGGCCCAGAGTTCAGGCCCCACGACCGGACCCAAAAAAAAAAGATTATGCAGTCAGGCACCAGTGACTCACATCTGCAATCCTAGCTATTCAGGAAGCTGAAATCTGAGGATCACGGTTTAAAGTCTTATCCCCCATTAACAAGCAAAAAGCCAGAAGTGGAGCTGTAACTCAACTGATAAAATGATAGCCTTGAACTGGACATTGACCAAAATGAACTAAGCAACACAATGGCAGTGATGGGAGGGAGGGAACAAGTGGGAAAGAGGGAACAGCTGACGCTATGCAAAACAAAAGAAATGTACATATCTCCCAATGTGGAAGAAATAACTGTATTGCAAAGCTCATAGAACTCATAAATTTTATAGACTATGATAGACAATTTGCTCCATGAAAGTTAGAATGTTTGTGACTTTAACTAAGCATCACTATCCCATAATACTGTGAAATTTGGGAAATTATGTAACCACTTAATCGCAATAAAAAATTTTGGAAAAAAAATGATAGCCTTGAGCAGAAAAGCTTAGGGTCATCATCCAGTCCCTGAGTTCAAGCCCCAGGACTAGCACAAAAAAAAAAAATGAAATGCCACTTGTGTAAGTAAGGAGTTACTTAAATAAATAACATATAGCTATCAATTATTGGTGGATTGGAAAACTAATTATTTGTGCTGTAGATGATACAAGCAATTTCACTCTTTATACACCAAAGACTAAATTAAAAAATATTACTAGATATCTAGTGAATAGCATTTGGGGCTATTTTGGGGGAAGGGCCAGTTTTATGGTAGCACTGGGGTATGAACTCAAGATCTCACAAAATAAGACAAAGCAATTTCCCTACCAGATATCAAGACATACAAAGGTAGAGATTGGGAAAGAATAGTACAATGCAGGGATGGTCAAACAGACTCCATGGGAACAGAATGGAGAGCCTACAGCCACAATACATGGAAATCTGATGTGGGCATGGACAGAAGCATCATTAGGGAAAGGGGAGGAATTCAGTAAATGGATAGCCACAAAGAAAATAAAGCTGGGACCTTTCCCTGCATCCTAAATGATACCAACTCCTCATGGATTAGAGAAGCTAAAAGCAAAACTTTTTAACTATTAGAAGCAAGCTGGATGCTATTGGCTCACACTGTACTCCTCCCACTCAAGAGACTGAGATCAGAAGATGGATGTTTGAAGTTGATACAGGAAAGTCCATGAAACTTATCCCTAATTAGCCACTAAAAAGCTGGAATTAAAGGTGTGACTCAAGTAGTAAGAGTACCAGCCTTGAGCAAAAAAGCTAAGGGACAGTGCCAGACACTAAGTTCACGCTCCAGCACCAGCACAACTAATAATAACTATTAGAAGAAAATGTCTTTCTGATCTCAGAATAGGAAAGGCTTTTTTCGACAAGATAGAAAGCATCTATCACAAGGAAAATACTTATAAATTCAGTGACACTAGAATTAAGAACTTCTCTGTATCAAGTTAATGTGAAGAACATGAAAAGACAAGCCACCAAATGGTGGTTTGAAGCATACACCACTGACCACTCATCTAAGAGGATGAGCAACAGAAATTTCTCAGAAGGGGAACTGAGAGACCAATCAGTCAGGAAAAAAATCAACTTCACTGATAACTAGAAAAATACAAATTGAGAAAATAATTTCACACCCACTACCATGACCAAAAGAAAAAGAAAGTTAACACCATCAAGGATCTGGACCAATAGCAACTTCTACACTCAGCTGATTGAGATGTAGATTACTACATCTCAATCTCATTTTGGAAAATGAGATGGTACCTCTTATCATTCTGAACATTCACATATCATATCTACTCAGCAATTATTCTTCTAAAGAGACTCATGAACTTATGCATTGGAAGAGATGCCCAAGGATGCCCACAGTATAATCCCAGAATTTGGGAGACAGAGGCAGGAGACTCAAGAGCTCCAGGCCAACCTGGGCTACACAGAAGACCAAAAAAGAAAGAAATGAAAGGGGAGGGGAAAAGGGCCTTCAAAACAAAAACAAATGGCAACAATTAGTAACAAAAAAAATGATCAAAACTAATTTTGGTATAGTTACACAATTCACTACACATGGGGGAAAAAAGGTAAAGCTTTGTCAAGAGACAAAATTACAAAAAGTATAGCTATAGTTCTATAGATTGACTTTTATTCAACACTCATAAATCAGGAAGCTCCTGCATTCTAGGAAGTGGAATGAGAGTTCCTCCTGGGTGGTAGAGAGGACAAAGGTGGTGGATGAGCTGTGCAGTGAAAGAAGCAAAGACACAGGAAAGAAGCTCCTTGGTTAACCAAGTTCCTCCAACTTACTTTTCTGTAAGACTTCTTCTTAGAACTCTGTTCACACATCATATAATTCACCTATGCAACATATACAACGGTGTTTAACGTATTCACAGTTATAGGATCATTTCCACAATCAATTTCACAACATTTTCATCTCCCTAAAAGCCAACTCCACCACCATTAGTAGTTGCTCCCATTTCCTTCCCACCCATCTACTCCCACCTCCCTGTCTCTGTCCCAGGCAACCACTTAACTTCTTTCTGTTTTCAATAGGCAAAAATTGCCTATTGTGAACATTGTTTAACTCTCCCTATCCTGTGACCCTATCTGTCTTTACTCCATCCCCATGTTACCAACTCCTCAAGTCTCCTTCAATGAAGCCAACTATTTGAGATTTCACATATAAGATCATGCAGTATTTTTCTTTTCTTTTTTTTTTTTTTTGGGGGGGGGGGGTCCGGTTGTGGGGTCTGAACTCTGGGCCTGGGCACTGTCCCTCAGCTCTTCAGCTCAAGGCTAGCGCTCTACCACTTGAGCCACAGCGCCACTTCCGGCTTTTTTTTTCTGCTTATGTGGTGCTGAGGAATCGAACCCAGGGCCTCAGGCATGCAAGGCAAGCACTCTACCACTGAGCCACCTTCCCAGCCCCTCATGCAGTATTTTTCTATGCCACGCTGATTACACTCAACGTAATATTCTCCAGGTTAACCCACGTTGTCACAAATAACAAAATGTTCCTTTTTACTACTGAAGAGCATTCTGTTGTGTGTATATATGCACCACATTTTTTTAATCCAGTAACCCAATGAGCTAACCTAAGGCTGATTCTGTGTCTTGGCTGTTGTGAATGGTGCTGCAATAAACATTGCCATGCACATAACCTCTTCTAGGTTCTGTTCTCATTTCCTTTGGACCTACACACACACACACACACACACACACACACACACACACACACACACACACGTATATATATCCCATAGTAAGATTGCTGGTCAAAGAGGATTTCCTATTTACACTGACTCAGTGGGTTGGCCCTGTTTTCAGGAAAATCTGTTTTGAAATGATTGTTTCCTTCAAGTTTCCATTTAATTATGTGGTATTTAGCATGAGTCACTCCATTTTAGTTTGGTCTTATCTGTTGGAGCCTAATGTAGCAGCTCAGTCTAAGATAAAATCTACAAGTTACAGCATTTGCCTTGCGGTAGAGTATAAAGCCCTGGATTTGATCCCCAGACTTACCCCACAGAAAAAAAAAACACAAAATAAGTAGTCCTCCATAGTTTTTTAATAACTTCAATCACCTATCACAAGGCAGCAGAACTATAATATTAAATTTAAATAATAAGTTGCAGAAGACTGCATACAGGATGATAATATTTTTATAAAGTTCAAAAACAAGCAAACCAGCAGGTACTGGTGGCTCGTGTCTGTAATTCTAGCAACTCAAAAGGCTGAGATAGAGGACAGCAGTTCAAGGCAGAAAAGTATGCTAGATTTCATCTCTAAAATAACCAGCCAAAAGTAAAGTTAGAAGCATGGCTCAGGTAGTGGAGTGCCAGCCAAACAAATGTGAGTTCAAAACTCTACCACAAAAAAAAAAGATATAGTCACAGAAACATTCAACTGTAATCAGCATATTTTGAAATGGAAACAGAATGATAAATACAAAACTTAAAATGTGGAAGCTGAACAGTGAGAGAAGTTGGAGTAGGGGAAAGTGCTTACAAGAGATTGAAAAGCTCTGGGTGTTGTCCCCAAGCTGTGCCATCCAATTCAGCAGCCACTGACCACATGTGGAGATTTCTGATTTAAATTTAAGTGAGTTAAAATTAAGTGAAATGTAAAGTTCAGTTCCTCAGTCACACATTAGCTACGCTTTCAAGTGCTAGCTAGGCACAGGCCACCAGGAACTATCATATTGCGCAGCACAGATTCCCAGGGCATCTCCAACATCACATTTCTCTTTTTTTAATACTTTTTTTTTATTGTAAAAATAGTGTGCAGAGGGGTCATTGCATTTCTCTTGTCCAGAAGTTGGCAGACTTTTTTGTAAAGGAGCAGGAGGTCATCTTCTTGGATCTATGGAAAATAAGGTCTTAACAACTTGACTCTGCTCTTGTACCAAAAGCAGCGTCAGATAAGATAAATAAGTCAATGTCACCATGTTCCTAGGTTAATTTCTAGTTTTTACTATTTTACTATGGGCATAAGTACAATAATGCCATTACTTTTAGATAGTACACAATGGGAGTACCTATTCATAAAGGAAGATCATAAATAAAACTTACTCTCAGGTTAGAAAAATTAACATGTGTACCTATATGTGTGTGTATCATACATGCACACATATACAGAATGCCTGACAGAAAAGTACTGAAAGCATATTTAAAATAACTTTTTAAAGATTTTCATATAGACATATTCAGGAGCTTTTTTACTGTTCTTGTTATTTTCCTATAAATCTCAAATTATGTTAAAATTAAAGGTTAAAAACATATTTAAAAGCCATGCACTGGTGGCTCCTACCTGTAATACTAACTACTCAGGAGGCTGAGATCTGAGGATCATGGCTCAAAGGCAGCCTGGGCAGGAAAATCCATGAGACTCTTATCTCCAATGAACTTCCAAAATGTTAGAAGTGGAACTGTGGCTCAAGTGGTAGTCTAGGGCAAAAAAAAGCTAAAAACAGCACCCAGGCCCCCAGTTCAATCCCTATACCAACACCAACACCAACACACACACACACACACACACACACACACACACACACACACACATCATTTACAGATATAGTTATATACACTTACACTAAAGTTTTAAAGTTTTGCTACAGCATAGATATGTTATTCAATGAAAAGTTTTAAGACTCTAGTCCCTGAGGCTCAGTTTATCAGGCAAATAGAAGGATAGAACTATTAGCAATGACTCAGGTAAGGGGCTGACCAGTGGATCAGTGCTGGGCTACAGCATGAGGGGGAGAGAGAAGGGAGTAATAAGGAAGAGGCCGACAGATATGAAATGGAGAGAGGCCTCTCTGAGCTTAGAGAGCAGAAATGGATTATGGGGATGGTAAAACTTACTTGGAAGGAATCAAAGAGGGAGGTGTGTTGAAAAGAACCAAGTGGCTAACATAGAAAGCCCTTGCAAATATCTAAACAAGGGACTGAAAGACAAGCCCATCACCCATGTGGCCAATAAAGCCCTTTCAAGATACCAGTGGGAGATACTCAGAGGCTCTGGAAAGGGGTTGAGGGCATAATAAGTCTGCTTTGTTCTGGAGCGAATAAAGCCACTGATTTTATTCTTATTCTAACCTCGGATTCAAGATCAGGACCTAGCTGATAGTAGGTACTCCACAATACTCATGGGATTATGGGACAGGTGAGTAGATGGTGTGTGTACAGGTAGTAGGTAGGTGAAGAATGAGTATGAGGATAGATGAATTAGTGAGTAGATAAATAGGTAAGAACATGAGTGGATACACAGATGGCAGGTGGATGAATGAGTAGTTGAGTATGATGGAGAGATGGAAAGATGGATGGATGGAAAGAAGAGTGAAAAGATAAATGGAGCCCTATGATGGTAGCTCACTCCTATAATCTTAGGTTCTTGGGAGGCTGAGATCTGGAGGACTGCAGTTCAAGGTCAGCCTGGGCAGAAAAGTTCACTAGATTCCATCTCTAAAATAACCAGTAAAAAGCATGGCTGAAGGCATGGCTCAAGTGATAGAGCCTCAGCCTAGCAAGCACAAAGCCCTAAGTTCAAATCCCAGTATCACCAAAAAAAAAAGAAAAAGAAAAAAGAAAAGGAAGCAAGGAAGGAAGGAAGCAAGGAAGGAAGGAAGCAAGGAAGGAAGGAAAAGAACATGAAAAGGTAGAGAATATGAATGAGCAAATAAGTAAATGAAAGAACTGAATGAACTAGACATTCCAAGAAACACAGGAAAACAGCCTGGGAAGCCAGCCAAAGACATGACAGATAACGATTCTGGCCTTGGCCCAGTAGTCTAGACCACTTATAAGAACACTATAACCACAGGAGGTTACAAAAGCCACCATTCCTCTGCTCCTGATGCCTCCTTACCCAAAACCTGCCCTGTGTCTCCAGGTCCAGGCTGCAGAAGCAGAGAACATGGAACAGAGAAATTGGGTATTTCTGGGAAAGCTTGCTCCCTCTTGGATCCAGGTCTGACCCAGAAAGCAGAGAGACTGCAGACCCCAGGTACTGATCACAGACATTCTGGGCAGCCTTCACTTCTCTCCAGCCTTATATGGGTCATTTGACTTCTCACCATTCTCCCTAGGAAGGTGTGTGTGTGTGTGTGTGTGTGTGTGTGTGTGTGTGTGTGTGTGTGTGTGTGTGTGTGTGTGTGTGTGTGTGTGTGTCTGTGTCTGTGTCTGTGTCTGTGTCTGTGTCTGTGTGTCTGTGTCTGTGTCTGTGTATGAGTGTGCACCCTGGTACTGAGACTTGAACTCAGAGCTTCATGCTCTCTCAATTTTTTTCAATCATGGCTGGCACTCTACCACATGAGCCATGCCCCACTTCTAGCTTTTTGCTGGTTAGTTGGAGATAAGAGACAGATTTGTCTCCAAACTTCGATCCTCAGATCACAGCCTTCTGAGTAGCTGGGATAACAAAGATGAGATACTGATGCTCAGCTTTCCCAGAAAGATTTTTAGTAAAAATGTCCATATCTTTGCCCTTCTAACTGCCCACCCATGGATGTCTGATTAGAGGATGGAGCTCAGTCCCTGCACAAATGGCTCCAACTCCCTCTTCCAAATAAGCCTGGCTTATTTGGCGCTCATTCCTTTATCTAGTTACAGAGGTTACAGAGGCCCCAGGCTACAAAGGAATAAAGTTCCTAAACCCAAGATAAGCCCCACACTCACCACAAATACCAAGTGCCTCCCTTGCCATACTGTAGCAGACCCTCCCGCTGGGCAGTGGCCCATAGGAAAGGGGACAAGAAGAGACTGGGAAGGAGGGCTTCCCTTTTATCTACTATGAACTAGAATTCTGCTTCCTTCCCCAAGAGAGCACCTGGGCAGTCAGCCCAACCTCTACACAGCCTGGAGCCCTGCAACTCACTTATCAGCATTCAGCATCAATTAGGTCATAATTAATTCATTTCTCATTTTGAGGCTCTGATCAAAGGCAGAAAACCCTGCCAATCTGAGCATCAGGGAAGTTGGAAAATGCAGTAGTAGCTGTCACAGGTGGAAGAGGCTACTCCATCGCTCCAGGCAGGTAACTACAAGCCCACTGGGGGTGCTCAGCACTGAAGACCACCCAGTCTAACATCCAAACTTTATTGGCCCCCTTTTAGGGGCACATGCTCCATGCCAGGCCCCAACAAGCTGGCTACCAGGGTCACAGATCTACCTCTATCTTCATGGAGCTTCTGGGAGCCCAGGAAGCAAAAGAGAACTGGGGAACTTGACAGGAGGAGTTGATATTCCAGCTGGATTTGGAAGCATGAAAGGGTTTTCAACAGGCACAGAATTATGGGAAAGGCATTCCAAGCAGAGGAATGGTGTGGGAAAAGGTATAGAGCTTTGTTAAAACAGCCTGACTAGGGCTGGGAAGGTGGCTCAGTAGTAGAGTGCTTGCCTTGCATGCCTGAGGCCCTGGGTTCGATTCCTCAGCACCACATAAGCAAAAAGAAGAAAGCCGGAAGTGGCGCTATGGCACTAGCCTTGAGCTGAAGAGCTGAGGGACAGCACCCAGGCCCAGAGTTCAGGCCCCACTACTGGACCCAAAAAAAAAAAAAACAGCCTGACTAGTGTTAGCAGCCAGCATGGCTACAGTCTAGGCTCAAGGAAAAAGAGAAAAATGGGAAAGGCAGAATCCAGAGCTGAGGCCCTAGGATGGGGAGACCCAGACCCAGATTAGTTTTGAAGGGCCTCAAGATTATTTGGAAAATCTAGAACTTTATCCCAAGAGCAGTGAATAACAAGTAGATGGTTTTCAACTGCCTGGTAACTCACTGAGATTTGTGGTTTCAAAAAAAGTTCCCCCACAAAGGGTGAACCAGTTCAGCAGTGATATTCACTAGACTCTTTGTTGGAAATGAACTATACAACTGGGGGAGAAGAGCAAACAGGAGGGGAAAATCTGGGAAAGAATGTTCAAAAGGAATTGTTTTCATTACCTGACTTATATAACTGTAACCTCTCTGTATATCACCTTTACAATATTTTTTTAATCCAACCAGGCTGAATGCAGCAAGGCTAAGAACTCAGGGACAAAGGCCGGAGTGTGAGCTACTTGCTCAAGATCTTATAGAGTCAAGATATCTGGTCTATACTGCAAGCCTTCCCCATCACCACCAATCCAAGACTCTCGCACCTCTTTGATGGGCATATAGGCCTGCTGCCCACTCCACCTCCAGACTTTCGCTCTTGCTGTTCACTACATACCCTTCCCTCCTCAACACATCTCACTCATGCTTAAAGTTCTAGCTGGAACCAACCCTGCTGACCTCAGGACTTAAGCAAAGATCTACGGTCAGACTCTGAGTGGATGGGGTGAAAGAAAGGTGTTGTTTATGATCTGACTTACAGTCCTGCTCAGCCTCAAGCCAGCTGTGTGGCATAGGTAGGCACTCTCTCTTTCCAGATCTGTTTCCCAACCTTTCAGAGATGAATAAGGAAAGAGTCAAACCTGAGATGCTAACAATTTAGAAGGCTATGACCAGGACATTAAAAATGTGCCGAATGCCTTTAGGATCCAAGAAGAGGAGGCTGAGGAAGGAACACTTGGTGGCATTTTCTCTGAGCCTAGAAAGAAAAAAGGGTGAAATTTCAACATGGATAAAGAACCAGGGAGGGCTCCTGATAGAGGGATCAGCCTGAGCAAAGGCTGGAACACTGAGGTTCCAAGTACATTCAGTCTAGAACGAGCATCCAGATGCTGCTATTTTCTGAGTCAACATCTCAAATGTTTTTGTAAGGGCAGTCTGAGCACAGCCTCCAGTAAACACCTGTTTACACAATCAAGGGTGTGCTTGCACAATGACCTGTTTGCACAATCTCAGCCGACTGCTCTATTCCAGTCCTGGCAGAGAGGCACAGCTTGCACTTCCGGACACTCACCCTGGGCACACTCTTCTGGAAAGGCATCTCTCAGGAGGTGCTGCTGAGAATAAGGTTACCTGAGCAGAGTTCCCTGGTTGGGGGAGGTGACCCACAGAGGCCTGTCTAATGGAGGAGGGGGCAGGGCCAGGAGAACCTGAGGAGGAGGAAGTATCCACCCAGTGCTGGTGGAGACGTGACCTCTCATTTTCCTTGTCAGTTTCAGCACACCAAAATGAACACTTACTAAGTATACCTGGCTCTATTCCATAGACCTCACATTTCACGGATTTTTCTTAGGATTCCTATGAAGCAGATATCATGATTTCCATAATTTCTTCCCACCCCTGCCCCCGGCTTTTTGGCAGTACTGGAATCTAAACTCAGGGCCTCACTCTTAGCAGGTAAGTATTGCTGAGCCATGCCGCCTGCCCTTTTAGCACTGTTGTGTTGTTTTTTATTGTCAAGAATTTTATGAGCATCCTTTAAAACATAAAAATCAGTGGACCATAAGAGACAAACATGGTAACATGATTTAGATCAGCACATAGTACACCACTTTTATCAGTTACTTGAATCCCTGGCAATTTTTTATTAACAAATTATTGGCCCACTGTGAAGGGCCAGCTGCCCACCATTGAGAATCAACACATTTGACTCTATTTCCTTCAGTAGCATTATGTTTGTATACTATCCTTAAAAAGTAAGTTAACGGCATGTTATAAAGCATCAGGGTAATTCTCCCACACAAAATAAAAACATCTGGGAGGACTGAGGGAGTTGGGGGAGGAAAGGAATAGTGGAAGAACTAGGGAGGGGTAACAGTGCTTGACAAGAAATGTACTGGTTGCCTTACTCATGTAACCGTAACCCCTCTGTACATCACCCTGACAATAAAATTTTTAAGAAATAAATTTTCATTTTCAGACTCAAAAAATTCTAAAGGTATCTTTGGCAAAGTAAATACTTTAGATATAATTTTTAAGGGTCAACTGTAAGTTTTGAGTATTATTTCTTTTATTCAAATAAAAATAATACAGATGACAAAGGACTTTACCATTATCAGTTATTGATTTAGAATTAAAATTTGACAATATTCTTCAAGTTTAGAAGCTGTGTCACAGAGAGGAGCCAACCAAGTTATTTTTTATTTATTTTTTTTTGGGGGGGGGTCCGGTCATGGGGCCTGAACTCTGGGCCTGGGCGCTGTCCCTCAGCTCTTCAGCTCAAGGCTAGCGCTCTACCACTTGACCAACATTGACAATAGTTTCTCCCTGCAAAGAATAAAAAGCTATGAACTCCTATTCTTTAAGTAATCAATCCTGAAAATTACTCACTAAAACAAGTTGCACACAAAGGTGTGCGCTTGGACATCAATCTGCCTATTTTTACCCTTCCCACAAAGCTAGGATGGTAAGCATGCACCACTGCCATCCAGCTAGGTTGAGAGGGGTCTTGCAAACTTTTTTGCCTAAGCTGGCCTCAAATCATCTTCCCTATCTCAGTCTCTCAAATAACTAGGGTTACAGGTGTGAACCACCAGTGCCTGGCACAAGATACCCTTTGGAAGACAACAAAACTGAGGCTCAATAATACTTAAAATCACTTGTCCAGGTTCACATAGGTAGGGGGTAGCAAAACCAAGCAGTCTGCCTCCTCAGAACCATGCTCTTAACTGTTCTATGCTCTTAATGTGTCTCTCCTCTAAGGGGAAGTTCTTCCTTAAATCTAACTTTCATTTCCTTAAATCTAATTTTCATTTCAGCTGCTGCACCTCCATTTCCTGGTTCTGATCCTTAAAAGAAAACGGAGCACCAATCAGAAATAATCTTGCCCTGACATAGTAGAGTGTACACAGAAGTGAATACAATTTTGTTGAACTGAACCAGTTACCATGCAAGGCACTACACTGTTTTGTTGGGTTTGAGGGTATTTTGTTTGTTGTTGTCTGATTTGGTTTAGTTTAGTTTAGTTTTATAAGATAGGATCACACTATGTAATCCAAGCCGGACTTGATCCTCCAGCCTCTTCCTGCCAAGTACTGGGATCACAGGTGAGCATCACCACACTTGGACCAGCCCTGCATTTCTGATAGCTCATTTAATCCTCCCAAAGCCCCTGGGAAGAGTTATTATCCCTGTGACAGATAAGGAAACTGAGGCTTGAAGACGGTAAACCACTTCTCCAAGATTCTGCAACCCAATAGATGCACGCTAAGTGTCCTTTGTACCCCACAACATGCTCTTGAAGCAGAGGAAGAAAGTTGTTTCTGCCCTCAAAGAGATCTAATGACTGAGGCAGACAGTCAACAGGCCACCCTGTTAGGGGGCTCAATGAGGAGGGGAGCCTGACATGCTCTGGTGTTAAGCCTGAGGAACACTCCACCAGGCTAGATGCCAGAGCTGAGTCAGGAACAGGACTCAGCTGGGAAGAAGTGTCAGGAGTCAACTGTCTGGCAACAGCAAAGGCACAGAAGCGTTGCAGAGCCTGGATGCAGACAGGGAAACACAAACTTCAATATGACAAGAGCATGAAATGTGAGAAGCAGAGGCCCAAGCGAGCAGCAGGAGAGGCACCTGAATCCTTCCCACCATCCTCCCCTTTGCTACTTTCAACCAGCTTATCCCATTAAGGAATCAGGAAGCTGGAAGCTGGGCGCTGGTGGCTCACATCTGTAATCCTAGCTACTCAAGAGGCTGAGATCCAGGATCCCAGTTCAAATCTAGTCAGGGCAGAAAAGATTAAGAGACTCTTATCACCAATTAACTAGCAAAAAGCACTGGTGGAGGTATGGCTCAAGTGATAAGGTGCTAGCCTTGTGCAAAGAAGCCAAGTGATAGTGCCCAGGCCATGAGTTCAAGTCCCAGTGCCAGCACACAAAAAAAGGAATCTGGAGAAAAAGACTTCTGCAGATAAACAGAAGAGATGAATTGTGGGTGTGTCAGGAATAAGATGATTGCTCCATGACAACCAGAGCTGGACCAGGGCCCATACCTGCTCAAGAATCCCATCTTCTGCATGATAGGCAAAGGACCTTCTCCTCTAGGAAGAACTGATTGGTATGGGCATATGGAGAAAGGAATGAGTCCCCAGGGTGAGTGACTTGGGAGAGGAGGAGATTGTGGGTAATTCATCAAGATGAGGCACACAGGGATGGGAACAGATTTGACCATGTAAGGGGGAGGAAATTCACACACTCATTCAACCATGTATTGACAGGCAGGGTTGTTAACACTGGGGCTAAAGTTTTGAACAGAAAAGCCAAACGGACTGCTGTCATGGACTTTCTGATCTGCTGGAGGTAGAGACAGATAATATCTGAGGGTGAAATGGGACATAGGAGAAAGAGATGGCTGGGAGAAGGTACAAATTTTCAAAGGATACTCAGAAAAGGCTGACATAAAGCAGTGTGCCAATGGCTCATGCCTGTAATCCTAGCTGCACAAGAGGCTGAGATTCTGAGTATCACTGTTCAAAGCCCAGGCAGGAAAAGTCATTGGACACTTATCTCCAGTTAATCACCAAAAAGCTGCTAGCCTTGAGCAAAAAAAATAAAGCTCAGGGACAGTGTCCTCAGTTCAAGCTCCAAGACTGGCAAGAAAGAAAAGAAAAATAAAGGAAGAAAGGAAAGGGAAAAAGAAAAAGAGAGAGGGAATGGAAGGAAAGGAGAGAGGGGAGGAAAGGAGAGGAAAGAGAAGGGAAGGGAAGGGAAGGGAAGGGAAGTCTGACATTTGAACAAAGAGCTAGAGAAGAGGAGGGAGGTGACACCATGGAACTATTTCAAGGAAAAGAGTCCAGGCTAAAGAAACAGTGAGAACAAAGGATTTGATGCAGAAGGCTGATGAACAAGACAAACAGTGGCTTGAAGAGAACAACTCAGGGGAGAGACTAGTGAAAAGGGCTCAGGCAGGTACGAAGCACTCTGCAGACCACTAAAAGGACTTTGATTTTGACTGTGAGTGAGTGGAAGGTATGGGGCAGAGCAGGACATGATCTGCCTTCTGTTTGATCAGTATCTCACCAGCTGCTGCAGGAATAGTAAATGGTGGGACAGAGGATGAACAGCCAGAAGACTGGGTGGAAAGTGAGAGTGATTTCAATGACCCTGGCAAGAAAGAAGGATTGACTGCATCTGGCTGTTGTCGACATACATTTTCCAAGGTATTTTTCATGAAAATATATAAACCAGTTGAACTTAATTACGAAGCGCCTCAGGATTCTGGTAGGGACAGTGATGTCATGTTGCTATTTCAGGAAAATAAGTCCAGGCTGAAGAAACAGCAAGTACAAAGACCCTAAGGCTGCAGACATTCTAACAAGGTCATGAAACAATGAAAGCACATCAGCAAGTGGATTTCCTGAGTGTGCAGGGGTCATGAAGCAGCAGGTGGCCAGGTACTCAGATATGGACCCAGAGCTTCAGCCAAGGTCTGCCCCATCCCACCAGACCCAGTAGCCTGCTCTCCTTCACAGCTCACCACACTACACATACACAAGCATACAACTGAGTGCTCGCACATGGCCAATCTGCAGGCACCTTGGCTTTATTGGGTCATAAATCCCATAAACTCTGATCAGCCTGAACTATCCTAAGAGAGCATCTATCAACAGTCACAGAGGAGTCAGACACAGACAATCAAAGACATAAAATGTACTCAGCTAGAGAACAGTGTAACCCCATCATGGTGTGCAAGTACTACTAATATGTGGTGAGCCTATGAATATCCTAGGCCTTATTTTGCACATCTTGTCTCGTCCCCAAAGTTCCTCTGTCTGGCCTGTGGCAGTGGTGACAGAGAAGCCATGGGGAATAGTGAGTGTTGAGTTCTAAAACACAAATTTCAAGGGCCCCTAAACCAGTGTGGAAAAAGAGGCTGGGGGCAGCAGGGGCCTTCCCAGTGACACTTCCTCAGAACAGGGGGAACCAGGATGGCATCCAGCCACTTGGAGGCCTGGCCCGACCCGGCCCAGCCCCAAGGCTTCAAGCTCAGGAAATCCGGAGACTGGCAAGAGGGCCATCGTTGCCACATCCCCAGCTCTTTAGGACCCCCGAGGCAGGAAGGCATCGGGCTCTTCAGTTTCTCTCAGGCCCCTTCCTGGGAGGAAAGGGCTGCGGGTGCCTGCAAGGGTAAGGGCGCAGGGGAGGCTGGGAGGCCTGGGAGGTGTCGCAATCTCAGTTCCCTGCCTGTCATTAACGACGGAGAGAAGGAACTTGCCCCCTAGAGAAGAGAGAAGCCAGCAGGGAGGCCGGGTGCCCTGCACCACCCTGGTCCCAGTGTGAGTACAGGATGCCCGGGAGGACTGAGTCCGGCCTTTTGTGGAGACCTGGAGTCCCAAGACCCGTCCTCGCTTTTCCAAGGGCAATGTCTGGGAGCCTAGGCCTGGGCCAGACCCTGGCTGTGGAGTGGTCTCTGGGACCCAGGAGTCTGGGATGGAATTTCTCTGGGGAAGGCACAGACAGCCAAATATCAGATTGGGGGTTCCAGAGCTGGACTCGGGGATAGCCATTCCATTCTTACTGCTCCATGCTTCTGTCTCAGAACCTGCACGCCTGCCTGCTCCAGTTGGCCATCTCTCCCTGTCTCCATCTGCTCTCCTTTCGGTCTTTCCTTCTCAGCCCCTCTGGGCCTCCTCGCTGGCTCTCCTGGCTCCCTTTGTCTCTTCACCTGCAATGCTTGGTATCAGACTGTTTCTTAGTCATCCTCCTAGGGCCTTAGCCTCTCTGGGTCATCACTGTGTCTCTTGAGCTTTTTTTCTCCAGCCTATCTGTCTCTCTACATCTCCCCTGCCCCAGACCATTGCCATTCATGAAGATCTCTGAAGATAACATTCTCTCTCTCTTTCTCTCTGCCATGATTAGGAAACTCTCTACACTGGTTTATATCCTCCTTCCCCACCTCTTCCTAGAAAAAGAATTTCAAGAAGGGAGTAGAGAAAGGAGCTCAGGAGGGAGGCGAGGTGCAATGGGAAGGGAGAAAAAAGCAGAAAGGGTGGTGCGACGGCAACCATGGCAAAGAGGTGCTAGGTGTGCTGGGTCACTGAGGGTCAGAACAGCTACAGAGCCTGACAAATGGCTAGAGTAACAGAGCCAAGGAACTAGAAAAAAGGATCTAGAAATGAGGTGTTGGGATCTGTGCAGTGCTACATAAACAAAGCAAGGTGGCAGTCCTAGGAGGCTGTGAGCTACAGCGTTGAGGGTGGGTTGTAGGCCCTGCCAGGCTTCAGGAGCTTGGAGATGCAAGCCATGGGTACTGAGTGCTTGCTCCATCCCTGCACAGCTCAAACGGCTTTTATGACAATTGTCTCATTTTGTCAGAACAACAACCCCAAGAAGCTACTGTTCTTCTTTATTCACAGATGGGGAAACTGAGGCTCAAAAAGGTGAAATAACTTGTCCAAGGTCACAAACTGGGTAAGTGATGGAGCTGGGTTTCTAACTTCTTTTCATACATGATCCCTAGAGAACAGCTAGACACACCAGTCCCCAGGAAACTAAGGAAGAATCCTTGGGCCTGTGTCAGGTCTGGTTCCCCACTCCAGATACAAACAATGAAAAAGGAGAAGGCAGAACCTCACTAGGCATAGGCAATGGCCTCCAAGTGATACGTACTGAGACCACAGGACCAGTAAAAAAAAAAAATGTGCTTAAGAGAGGAACATACACAACGGTGCAATGCTTTATGTGCCTCTCATCATATAAAATAATATTTATCAGAATGAATTCCAGGAAATGGAAACAAGAGATTTTTTGTTGTTGCTGCTCTTTTAGTTTGCTTTTCTTTTTGTCTTGTTTGTTCACTTATCTGTCTTTGGGAGGATAATGGGGGCTTGCAGAAATGGAGGGACAAAGTGTAAACAAATGCAGCAACTGTACCCACTAGACACTACGTTGAAAATGAACTATACAACTTGTGGGTGGAGATGGGAGAGAAAAACTGGGAGAGAGTGAGGGAAGGGGTGATGCCTAAATAGAAGCACACTCGTTATCTGACTTATGGAACTGCAACCCTTTTGTACATCACCTTTATAATAACAATTAAAAAAGAAAAAAATGTTCAAAAAAATGCATGGAGACAGAAGCCAGTCTCATCTTCCTTACCTAGTAGGAGGAAAGCTAGCCAACCACTGACTAGTTACCAACCACTGACTACCAGACAGGGTGTTGTACAGATTTCTCACTGCACAAAATCGTCCCAGGGAGGCTGGAATCCAGCCCGTTCTCCAGCTGTCAGGGCCTAGTCCAGGAAGCGCTTGCATTTTTTCTGATTTGCACAAAGGTGACTTATGGGCCCAAAGTCAACAGGTACCCTGAAGGAGAGCACACTGTCACTCATGGCTCCTTCCCCTGCTCCTTTCCTGGCAGGCAGACATAATAACTATGCCACTCACAGTGCAAGGGCATCATTTTGTGCTTCCCTTCCAAATCCCTGTGTGCTGTGGGCCACTCTTACCTTCATTTTGCAAAGACAGGCCAAGTAACCTGGCTGAAGCTGCACTGTGGCAGAGCAAAGATTATGGGCAGCTTGGATTCCAAATCATGTGACTTTAACCACCTCTGTCTACCTCTAGGTAAGCAATAAGTTGACACCATGGCAGGACTGGGAGCCTGTGGCCTGGCCAGAGCTGCCCTGATCATCCTGCTGCTCCCTGGAAGTAAGTGTGGAGCAGTGGGGAGTCACCAGCGATGGAGGGTGGGGTGATATGGAAGGAAGCCTTTTCCTGCACAGCCACATGGCTCTAAGCTTCTCAGAGACTGAGCCTTATGTGGGGCTGTTGGTCCCCCCACCACAAAAATACTGACAGGACTGGGAGAGGGGGAGGTCCTTCTGCAAATCTCTGCCTGGCTGTCAGAAGGAGTCTTGGCAGACAGCAAAGAATCCAGCAGAAGCCACAGGGAGACAGGTTTCATTCCAAGACTCTGTCTTGACAGGTGAAGAGCTCCATGGCTATGCAAGCTGAGGCCAAGTTAGATAAGATCAGTAAGTTTGAGAGCAATACTTTGACATTTCAGACCACATACAGCCTCTGTTGTTTTTTTTTAATTTTGTGCCTTTAAAAATATTTTAAAGGACTGGAAAGATAGCTTAGTGAGTAGAGTGCTTGCTTTGCATGCATGAGGCCCTGGGTTCAATTCCTCAGCACCACATAAGTAGAAAAACCTGGAAGTGGTGCTGTGGCTCAAGTGGTAGAGCACTTGCCGTGAGCTAAGAAGCTGAGGGACAGCACCCAGGCCCAGAGTTCAGGCCCCACAACCGACAAATATACAGAGCGAGATATAGAGATAGAGATAGATTTAATGTTACATATAGATAATCTATATATAATATTATATGTGTGTGTGTGTGTGTGTGTGTGTGTGTGTCAAGCCTAGTGCTGATAGCTCATGCCTGTAATTCTAGCTACTCAGGAGGCTGAGCTCTGAGGACAGGGATTGGAAGCCATCTTGAGCAGGAAAAGTCCTTGAAACTCTTATCTCTTATCTATAATTAAGCACCAAAAAAGCAGGAAGTGAAGCTGGGTCTCAACTGGTAGAGAGCTAGCCTTGAGGAAAAAAGGCTCAGGGACCGTACCCAGGCCCTGAGTACAAGCCCAAGGACAGGTACACCACACGTGTACACATACACACACACACACACACACATACACTATATATATATATATATATGCATATATATATATAGTTTTATAAATGTTTGGTTTTATAAATTTTATATATATATAACTTTCTAAGCAGGTAAGCCTACCACTTGAACCACACCCTCATATGTTTCTGCTTTATTTCTGGAGTTAGGGTCTCTCATTCTCATCCAGGCTGACTTGGACCACAATCTTCTATTTACACTTCCTTTTGTAGCTAGGATGACAGATATGTGCCACCATGCCCAGGTTATCACTTGGGATGGGGTCTTGTGAAATTTTTTTGCCTAGGTTGGCCTTGATGGGAGCATCAAGGCCTCCCAAACTCTGTCTCCTGAGTAGTGGGGACTATAGGTATATGCCACTATGCTTGGCCTTTTTTTTTTTTTTTTGGTGGTACACTGTATTGAACCCAGCCCTCCTGCTTGCTCGGCCTTCAGCCCATCTGAACTTACTTGTCTATCAGGCTACACAAAAACACTAACATATACCAGGCTCACTTAATAAGTAAGATGGAAGTAAAGCTGTAGTTCAAGAAATAGAGGGCCAGCCTTGAGAGAAAAGCCAAGTAAGAACACCTGACCACAACCTTCATTAAAAACTAAGTAAATGTAGTATAGGATGTACAAGCAGCACATGGCGCCAATTTTATTTGCAGCTATTATGATAGTACTCCAACTCAAGTATACAAGTTACACCTTTGTCACCGCCTTCACTAAGTCTTGAACTAGTGCAGAATTCAGCTGTGGTAGAATGCTGATGTTAGCATGCCTCGATGTAGCACACTCATTCTTGATAGTCATGTGCTATGTAAGCCCCTGATTCACCATGACTATATTCTTAGCCAGGTGCTACATAACAGGAAGAAGAGATTTGCTTTTAATAGCTTAACTCATCTAAATATCATTACTTCCTATTCTGGGGTAACCTGTAAGTCATACTAAAAGTTTTTTTTTAATCCTTTTTGTTTTTAAGCTGCTTTCAGATTACCAGGGACTCCAACTTGATGTATATAATTGTCACTTGCATGTTTATATACTTGACTGTTTTTAATGTACCTGGATTTTCCTTTTGATATGGCAAAGATACATAAAACGGATAGTAACATAGGACATAACTGCATGTGAGCTTAGTCATTTTAGAGAACTTCTTACCAAGTTCTGTTTTTCAGTCAAAGCCTGCATCATCTCATCCCTAGTTCCCTTGTGTTATTTCTTCAGGTGCTTGCTGCTCTGCTTCTGTTTTTACCACTTTCTTGAGCTATCAACTTAGCTTTTTACTTTCTCAATTTAAAAATCCAGTTTTCATTTTGTGTATTTGTTTTTGTTTATTGGTTAGGAAAATAAAACAGGATGTTCAAAACAAAAAAGTTAATTTGCCCAACCTTTCTGAACCTCATCTGCTTAAAGGATATTAACAGATTAGATGCATCTTCCCTACCATCTCTAAACATATACATATATGTGTGTGTACATATATATATGTATATATATATATGAGTTGCTGTGGGGAGTTTTCAATGGGTCCATACAGCAATATTCCCTCCAATGTGTAGGCCTTTCTGTGTTTATTTATACATCACATACTATTGATATACTGTATGTAATGTATATAGCTATTGTCCTGTTGACATTTAGAATACATTTTTTCATTGCCCATACAATGCTGGTTAAAAATCACTTAATACCATTGTTTTCTTGATGTGATAGGTCTCCCAAAGTGTATATGTTTGCTCAATCACATGACTTTCTCAACGTTATCAGCAATGTACACAAGTGCTTTTCTCTGCATCTTTGTGAAATCTAAAAGTAGTCTGTCTTAAATCTTTGTGAATGTAACTAGCAATAACTACTCTATCTCATTTGTTGTTTTAATGTATACTCCCACCTGTACATGCTATGTTACCCCCCAAGTTAAATAAATGGTTGGTCTTATCAATGTGAAAAAAAAGAACACCTGAGTTCAAGCCCCCCTACTAGTACAACAAAAAGAAAAGAAGACATAATAAGCAAGCCATATGTACAAGATTTAAACATGGACAGGGCTGGGAAGGTGGCTCAGTGGTAGAGCGCTTGCCTTGCATGCATGAGGCCCTGGGTTTGATTCCCCAGCACCACATAAGCAATAAGGAAAAAAGCCGGAAGTGGTGCTGTGGCTCAAGTGGTAGAGCGCTCGCCGTGAGCTGAAGAGCTGAGGGACAACGCCCAGGCCCAGAGTTCAGGCCCACAACCGGACCCAAAAAAAGATTTAAACATGGACAATCAATCTAGTTGTAATGCCAGGCTCTTACCCAGCATACCACAATTGCCTTTCTGGGGAATAATGTGCCTTTGAAGTGCTGTGATCAAGTGGGGATTATACAATCAGAAGTTTAAATTCAAAAACCACAGCTTGCTGTAGCTGAGGGATTCTTATCACCCTAATCGTTGCTTTTACCATCTTCAGATAGAGAGTGTGAGAGGACAGCGGTCTCTGGTGAGGAACTAGAGCTAGCTTGCAAGAACAGATTGTCATGTCTCTTCAGTTCTCTGGGGAGAGCACTCTGCTAACTTGAAATCAGCCCTACTGGGAGCATTTACATTATGGGAAGAGGAGCATCCTACAAACTAGAGGTGTTCAGAGCCCATGTTGAAGGCTGTTGATAATAAATGTTAATGACAAATTGTTACCTCTGTCTCACTCCAGATAGCTTCTTGCTTTCAGAGATATGAGGCAGATTAGGGCCTTAAGACTAGGACAAACTCTAAGACCCAGCCCAGTTCTGCCCAGCACAGGAGTCCTTCAATAAGCACCCTCCTCACCCTACTCACAGGCCTGGAGAAATGTGGGCAGATTAACATCTCAGCCCCTGTTGTCCGTCTGGGAGATCCTGTCACGGCCTCCTGCACCATCAGCCAGAACTGCAGCCATCTGGACCCAGAGCCACAGATTCTATGGAGACTGGGGAAAGAGCAAGAGCAGCCTGGGCAGAGGCAGCAGCGCCTGCCCGATGGAACCTGGACATCTACCATCACCCTGCCCTACCTTAACCACACCCACACCTTTCTCTTCTGCTGTGTGCAATGGGGCAACCACCCACAGATCCTTGACCAAGCTGAGCTACAGGCAGGCTGTAAGTTTTCCCAGCTGGCTATCCATTCCCTCTGCCTCAGATGCCTTCCTTCCAACACCAGGAAAAGCGGTGCCTACTGAGCTCTTGCTGGGCTCACACTTTATGGACGTGTTATCAGGGGAGAGTCTCATTTTACAGATGAGATCACACACTAAGACTGGATGGAGCCAAGATTTCCCTTGGGTAGTGTGGCTCTAACACCACTCCTCTGTGTTGCTGTTTAGCTCCTCCCTGGAGACCAGCCTCTGCCCGCAGAACTGGCTCCCAGTTCCTTCCACCCCAGTCTCAGCTTTCTTTGCAAACTTAGCAAGATGTAGTTTTTGCAAAGCCAATACATAGGGAAAAAAAAGAAAATCCAAAGTTCTTGTCTAAAATCAATAATAATGCTGGACACTGTTGGCCCATGCCTGTATTGTGAGCTACTAAGGAGGCTAAGATTGGGAGGATTACAGTTCCAGGGAGTCCAAGCAAAAAAGTGCACAAGACATCACCTCAGGGAAGAAGCTGGGCACTATAACAGAAGCATAAAAGAAAATTGTAACTCAGGCTTGGGCCTGGCAAAAAATGAGACCCTATCTCAACATAACCAGTGCAAAATCTTAAAAGGACTGGAGATATAGCTCAGGGGTAGAGTGCTACCTAGCAAGCATGAGTCCCTGATTCCAAATCCCAAGACCACTCACACACACACACACACACACACACACACACACACACACAGAGTAATAGGCTGAATATAGTGACATGCACCTGTAATCCCAGCTATGTGGGAGGTAGAAGTAGGAGGATTTGAGTCCAAGGGCAACCTGGGGAAAAAAAAAAACATTCCTGAAAAATAATCTAGACTGGAAGCATGGCTTAAGTTGTAGAGTACTTCCCTACCAAGCTCTAGGCTATCTAGGCCCTGAGTTCAAGCCCTAGGGTTGGAAAAAAAAATCAGTAATGGTAGCAGTTAACACCTGCTGCCTGCCAGCATTGTCTGAGCATCGTTATGTATGAGATTATACAGCACTGTAACCCCTCTGTATAGTATTTATACAATAAAAAACATATAAAAAAAATTTAAAGAGGTTAGAGAGCCCTTGTAATAACTTAGGAGACAGAGGTGTTGCCACTACCCCCACTCTACAGATGAGGAAACTGAGGCACAAGGCAACTGAGCAACTTCAAGATCATATGGCTAATGAATGGCAGAACCAGAATAAAAGCAAAAACCTAGAGGACCCCTCCAGGCAAAAGGGTCAGGAGTGGGAGGACAGAGGTCATGGTGGGGGAGGGGAGCACATGGTGGGTGTCTATAACACTTGCCCTATACCTCCTGTAAGCTAACCTGGCTCCTTCCGGGGCTGCCCCTGCAGGGTCACACTGCATGAAAACCGAAAAGGTGACCCCAGAGACACCAGCCCTGAACCTGGAAGTAAAGTCATTAATGCAGATGGGAGTTTTCTAAGTGTCTCACATTCTTCCCCCTCCACACACAGACCCTCCAGCCGTACCCTCCAACCTGTCCTGCTTCATGAACCTTACCACCAACAGCCTCACCTGCCAGTGGGAGCCAGGACCCAATACCTACCTGCCCACCACCTTCATCCTAAAGAGCTTCAAGTGAGTAGGGGCCATGACCCTAGCCCCCTTCCTTTGGGTCCTGGGGTGGCACACAAGGAGGAATGTAGGGGTGAAGAGCCAGAGACAAAGATGGAGAGAGAGAAGAGAGGAGAAGGGAATCTCGATTTCTTCCTCTGCTTGGCACCCAAGATTGGCCTTTTGGCAGGAGCCGGGGCAACTGTCAGACCCAGGAGGACTCTGTCTTTGACTGCGTGCCTGAGAAAGGGCACAGCTACTGCTCCATCCCCCGCAAACAGCTGCTCTTGTACCAGAACATGGTCATCTGGGTGCAGGCAGAGAATGCACTGGGGGTCCGTGAGTCCCCACAACTGTGCCTTGATCCTGTGGATGTTGGTGAGTGCCACTGGGTGCAGGCAAGGGAGGGAAGGATCCCCAATGTGAGTAGATGCAGAGAGGCACAGAGGAGACAAATTCCCAGCAATAAACAAGACAACATTGGAAGTCCTAAAAGAAAGGCAGGGAAGAGAGACAGAGACAGAGACAGAGAGGATGCAGCTGGAGACAAGGATGGGGACAAGACTGGGAAAGCAAGCTCATTTATTCTTTTTTTTTTTGCCAGTACTGGGGCTTGAACTCAGGGCCTAGGCACTGTCTCTGAGCTGCTTTTTTGCTCAAGGCTAGCGCTCTCCCACTTGAGCTACAGCGCCACATCTGGCTTTTTTTTTTTTTTAATTGTGAAAATACTGTAGAGGGGTTACAATTACATGGGAAAGATAATGAGTGCATTTCTTATCAAACATTGTAGCCTCCTCCTTTGTTTCCCCTTCCTAGCCCTTTCCATCCTCCCCCCACCTCCCCCACCCAATCCTCCCCTTCCCCCCTTCCCCGCCAAAGTTGTAAAGTTCGTTTTTCAACATAATGACTTGTACATCTCATTGTTGCAATGGGTCCACCTGTATCCCTATGTAAACAACGTGTTTTTTTTTCCCTTCCCCTCCACAAATTACACCAACATCAAATACAATGAAAGCAGGGGTTATACCATGGGGGAGGGGCATACAAAGCAACAAAGAAATAATCTTATAAATGTGTTAGAAACAATCACATGAAAGAAAAAAAAACATTTGAATACATACCTTAGGGTTCATTTTCCTAACATCAACTTATCTGACCTTTTCTGCTTGACTCAGACATATACTAGTTACCTGGCTTTTTTTTTCTGTTTATGTGGAATTAAGGAATCGAATCCAGAGCTTCATGCATGCTAGGCAAGCGCTTTACCACTAAGCCACACTCCCAGCTCTGCTCATTTATTCTTTCAGCTAATTTCTTAAAATGTTCACTGTGTATGAGATTCTACTTGAGATCTTGAAGATGCAGGTGGGAAAGAAAATGTCAAAAGTCTTCCCTCAGAATGTTGTGTCTGGCAGGAAAAATAAATAAAATAGACTGTCAGGTGACTAAAAAAGGTGACAACTAAGTAGACCTTTGGAGGAACTAAGGGAGTATGTCACTGGACACCTGGAAAGCAAGTGTTCTAAGCAGAAGTAACAACTAGTGCAAAGGTCCTGGGACATGAGTGTGAAACAGAGACAGAGAAAAACAGATACAAACACAGAGACAGAATGTGGGCATATGAACAGAGATGAAAAGACAAGACAGACAACACGGATGGAGACCTAGGAAGGGAAATGGACTCACACAGAGGGAGAAAAGAGCTAAGGCAGAGCCTTATAGGGTGGGATAGGGAGACGTTTGACCACCTATTCCTTGCAGTGAAACTGGAGCCCCCCACAATGTGGGCCCTGGAGCCTAGTCCTCAAGCGGCCCCACCCCAGCCATACTGCCTCTGGTTTGGGTGGGAGCCATGGAAACCAAGCATATATATGGACCAGGAGTGTGAGCTGCGCCACCGGCCACAGCAGGAAGGAGCCAGCTGGGCACAGGTGAGGCAGGGGTTGGACTGTCAGGGCCTGAGGTGGGAGATCAAGGAGGGGGTCGAGTGTGAGCTAAGCCCTGAAAGGCTCAGACTTATGCCCCCCATTCTCTGTCAGGTGGCTCCCCTGCCCTCCAGTATCCACCAGTATGAGCTCTGTGGGCTCCTTCCAGCCACGGCCTATGCCTTGCAAATGCGCTGCATCCGCTCACCCCTGCCTGGCTACTGGAGCAGCTGGAGCCCCAGTATGGAACTGAGAACCACAGAATGTGGTGAGTGGGTGACGAGGACCCAGGCCAGTTCCCAGCACCCTCCCAGACAAGACTCCTCATACTCCATCACTCCACCCACAGCTCCGGCCATCAGACTGGACACGTGGTGGCGGCGGCAGAGGCAGCTGAACCCTGAGATAGTGGGCGGGCAGCTATTCTGGAAGGTGACTTCATCAAAGGATGTGCTTCTACCAGATACTTCCTCCCCCCCCCCAGGTCCCCATGGCTGGGGCTCAGGATTCCCACAGGCCAGGGCAGGGGGCGGGGGAGGGCTTGGGTACATTTACATGTGATGTGCCCAGGAAACTGAGAAGTGACCTAAAGAGGCTGCAATGCAGGACCCACTTGTGCCTCAAAGGATCTGTGCAGTGCTATGTGCACAGACCGGCTTCTTCCTTCTCTCCTTCCTAGAAGCTGGAACTAGGGAACAGAGAAAGTAGAAGAGGGCCGGGGGGGGGGGGGGGGGGAGGAAAGGAGAAAGGGAAGGAGGGAAGGAAGGAGGGAAGGAGGGAGGGATGGAGAGAGAGGAGTTATCTGGCTCTGGCTTGGGAACTTAGTTCCTAGGACTAGCGCTCCTCCACTTACAAGAAGCTGGACAGACCTCTTACCATTTTCCTCCTCACCTGCCACAGCCAACGGCCCTGGAGGAAGACAGCGGGCGGATCCAAGGATACCTACTCTCCTGGAGCCCCTCAGGCCAGCCAGGGCTGGTCATGTCCCTCTGCAACACCACAGAGTTCAGCTGTACCTTCTCCTTGCCCTCCGGAGCTCAAGAGGTGACCCTTGTGGCCTACAACACAGCAGGGACCTCTCAACCCACCCCAGTAGTCTTCTTGGAGAGCAAAGGTAAAAGAGGGCCAGCAGCCAGAAGAGCAGGGGGCCCGAACAGGTAAATTCCAAGACTAGACTTGCCTGAGTTAAAGTAGAGTCCCATCACATGCTAACCGAATGATCTGGGCAAGTGAATTCCCTCCCCCACCTTTGTCTACTGAAGATATTAGTAAATGGCTGAGTGCCAGCAGCTCATGTCTAGAATACCAGCTACTTGGCAGGCTGAGATCTGAGAATCTCAGTTAGAAGCCAGCCAGAGCAGAAAAGTCCATGAGACTTATCTCCAGTTAACTGCCAAAAAGAGCTGGATGGAGAGCTGTAGCTCAATTGATAGAGCACCAGTCTAGAGGCAAAAAGCTAAAAGACAGTGCCAGGTACTGAGTTCAAACCCCATATTGGCACACACATGCACACACATGTGCACATGCACACACACAAACCCCACACACACACACAATCCAGTAAAGGCAAACAATCACAATACAACTTAAAGCACCATAAACACAAAGCACCATATCCTTCAGTGCCAACTATTACTATCATTAGCCAGAACCAGGTAAAGCTGCTGGTGGTATCTGTACATGCATGTGCAAGTGTAAACACACAATAATTCCTAAGATTCACACTTACAAGCTGTGTGGCCTTTGATAAATTACTGAATGTCTCTGTGTCTCTCATTTTGTTCATTGATATACTGGAGACAAAGATAGCATATATCCCTGGTGGGACTGTTAAGCACCTGGCAAATTCACATATCAAGGACTATGCCTGGCACATACCAGGAAGTGTCTAAAGTTGTTCCCAGGATCAAGTGTTCCAGTGATGGATGCCATGCTAGGGTTATTCTATATCCATCTCATTTTCTTTGCACCAAGACCCCACATAGTAGGAACTTTTCTTTACCGATGAAGACACAGGCTCAGATGTTGACTCAGCCTAGGTCAACCAGCCTATAAATAGCAAAGCCAGGATTGGAACCTAGGCATCTGGCTTGGAGGCCTGCTTCTTTTCACCTTTATTCCCACTGTCTGCAGGCCCACCCCTGGCTGGACTTCGCGCCATAGCCCTAGACCCTCACAGCCTCTGGGTGGGTTGGGAGCCCCCCAGCCCTCAACCTCAGGGCTATCTGATTGAGTGGGGCCCGGGCCCCACGGGCAGCAATAAGACCTTGAAGATGGAACACAACGGAAGCATCACAGAGACACTGCTGAGGGGTAAGCCAGAGCTGGAAGGCAGGGCTGGGGGCCAGACATGGAAGGGGAAGATGAGGAGGTCATGCTTGTAGCAAGAGGAGCCTGAGCTGCCGGGGGGGGGGGGGGGATCCCCAAGCTTTCTTTAATCTCCTTCTCATCTAACAGCCTCACAATCTGGAAGTTCTTCTTGCAGTCTAATCTGATTTTCTCTTCAGCCCTACCCTTGCCACTCTTCTAACTCTGTCTTCACTTCCTAACTCCCATCAAATGATCTAAAGAATAGATTGCAGCAGTTAGCCCTGACCAGAGGTCTGAGATTTGCTCTGATCATCAGCAGAGATACCCCTCAATCAGAGTGACTACCCTTTCTTCTCTCTACAGAGAATATCAGGCCCTTTCAGCTCTACGAGATCACCGTGTCTCCCCTGTATCCAGGCACCGTGGGACACTCCCAGCATGTCTACACCTACTCCAAAGAGATGGGTTCGTCAGCCACCAGCCCATTTCCGGAGTCCTTCCCCCTCTCTCAGGGTCTGCCAGGGCGTGAGGAGTGAGGAATAAGGGGAAACATTCCCCTTCCTCACCTACTCTGGATCCCAACCCTGAGTACCCCTGAGTTACAGTCACCCCTGCAGCTGAAAAAAAATTGAGACAATGAGTCTGAGGGAAATTAGGGAGCAGGTTTTATAAAATTCAATTGATGGCTTCAACAGTAATCAGGTGCCACATCTGAAAGACATTAGACAGAAGCCCTGGCCTAAATTCAGAGAGTAAACAGCAGGAATTGGTTATAAATCAGACAAAACTCAGGCCTGGCAGAAATTGCAGCTGAAGAATTTTCAATCAAACAGAACTAGATTCAAATCCAACCTCTGCACTTAGGACCAGTAGATGGAATTCAGATAAAAACCCTAGGAAGACCAGGCATGGTGGTTCACATCTGTGATCCCAGCAAGGGTTAGACTAGGTTACATAGCAAGACTTAGTCTCAAGCAAACAACTGAAAGGAAACCTTTGGAAAGATAAGTCTTAGACAAATGTTGCCTTGAACTCTTCTTTTCCCCACATGATGTTTAACTCAAGACAAGAGCTCATCATGTAACCCACACTAGGCTTGAACTCTACTTCTTCATGCCTCTACTTCTTGAGTGCTGCTATTACATGAATGTGCTGCCATACTCAGTTCCTTGGACTCTCTTTTCTCACCCACCCACAGGATGGGCCAGTTCCAGAGCCCAGGGACCCACAAGGCTCTCAGCTCTGCTCTGGCCCGTTTCCTCCAATCCTTCCACTTCTCTCTTCCCACAGGTCCTCCCCATGCCCCAGAGCTGCATCTAAAGCACATTGGCAAGACCTGGGCCAAGCTGGAGTGGGTACCCAGGCCCCCTGAGCTGGGGAAGAGCCCCCTAGACCATTATACCATCTTCTGGACCAACACTAAGGACCAGTCCTACTGTGAGTCTATCCTCAGCTCCTCATAGCTACAGAAGATCTGGGAGGGGGGTGCTCAGTAGCCCTCTAGGGGGTTCAGCACCCCAGCCTAAGTTGACCACATACCCCATCCCACCCCACCCTTAGCCACCATCCTGAACACCTCCTCCCACAGCTTTGTCCTGCATGGCCTGGAACCCGCTAGCCTGTATCACATCCACCTCATGGCCACCAGCCAGGCTGGAGCCAGCAACAGTACAGGCCTCACTCTGATGACCTTGGCCTCAGGTAAGGGGAGAGGGGAGCTGGCAGAAATGGCTATGGGGATTGTGTCCACCTGAAGGATTTTGATTTTGAGAGAAGATATGAATGTGCTTCTGGATCCCATGTCAGACCATGGATTCCCCCAACCTAAGTCAGAAACTCAGCCCCACTCCTGGATCTCAGTCTGGGGAGGAGACCCAGCCTCATCCATGGATTCCAGCCTGAAGGAGAAGTCCCAACCTCACCCACAGATCCTAACTTGCAGAACAGTTCATCTTTTCCACATGCACACTGACCTCTTCTGGCTTTCTCTTCTCTAACCCTAGGGAATTTGGAGCTCTACATATTCCTGGGCCTGTTTGGCCTCCTGGTTTTGCTCATCTGCCTCTGTGTGGCTACCTGGTTCTGGTACAGCCCCAGGTAAGATCGGTTGAGAGAACTGGCTCTTACCCACAGGGCACTGCCAGCTGGTGAGCAGAGGAGGGGTGGCAATCTAAGTCCCTTCCAGCCTCATCCCCCCTATACCCCACTTCACCCCTCCTCAGCTGCTGGGATGAGATGAAAGGAAGGCAGGCTGGGAGGGTACACCTGACCTTTCACCTTCCCCCTTCTCCAGCAGGAAGAATCCCCTCTGGCCAAGCGTGCCAGACCCAGCCCACAGCAGCCTGGGCTCCTGGATACCCAAAGCCATGGCAGAGGTGAGCACATGAAGGGAGAGGGAAATGTGGCTGGGGCTGTTAGCTTCAGGTTCAAATAAAAGTGAAAGAATACTCTTCCGAAGATGAGCACACAGGGTTTTTGCATCATGATGCGCAAGAGTTGCATCCTTTAGGAGCGATACAGACCTAGATTTGAATGGCAATTGGACCATCTCAAAGCGTCAGTCACTTCACTGTGTGGTGGGAGGGGTCACCATGCCGGGCCTGAGAGGATAGGATATTTTGCAGGTCCAACTCTATATTCTACCACATAGCACAGGAACATCCCCACAATTACCCTGATTCAGAAAGAATAGTATCTGGAACAGATATTTGAAATGAACCATTCCTTCACTTCCTGTCTCTGTGTCCAGGAGATCTTCCCACTGCCCAGCCTTTGGGACTCAGGAATGCCACCCATCACCAAGATCACTGTGCTGGAGGAGGAGAAGAAGCTGGGGTCCTGGGAGTCCAGTGACAGCTCAGAAACCTGCAGCCTTCCCACCACAGTCCAGGCCTACATACTCCAGGGGGGCCCAAAAGCAACATCCACCCCACCCCAGCCCCAGTCTGGCACCAGTGACCAGGTCTTTTATGGGCAGGTGCTAGGCAGCCCAACCAGCCCACGACCAGGGCACTACATCCGCTGTGACTCTACGCAGCCCCTTCTGGGAAGCCTCACCCCCAGTCCTAAATATTATGAGAACATTTGGTTTCAGAATAGTCCCTTGGAGACCCCCATGGCTCCACTCCCAAGCCAGGAAGATGACTGTGTCTTTGGGCCACTGCTTGACTTTCCCCTCTTGCAGGGGCTTCGGGTCCATGGTATGGAGGGATTGGGAGCCTTCTAGGGTTTTCTGGGGTCTCTTCATCTGGAGCTACCTCTGTCTAGAGGAAAGGAGAAGTTGGTAAGCCCATCACTAAAAAAAAAAGTTACCAGCCCCAGGAAAAGTAGAAAGGATCCAAGTTTCTCCCTGTTCCTGGCCTCCATCATCTCTCCTTCACCCTAACCTCCATGTGCAGGCCTCCCAGACCACCCCATACTTGAGCCAGATAATGTTCCATCCAGCCCACCTGCTAGCCTTTTGTGTCTTTTTTCCCTGTTTTTCAATTTCTTAAATTGTTTTTTGACTTTGAGTTTTTGTTGTCTGTAGAAACTCTGGGTATGATGGTGCACACATGTACTGCCAAAACTTGGGAGGTTGAAGCATGAGGACCTTGGGTTTCAGATTAACTTGGTCTGCAGAGAAAGAGGGAGGGAGGGAGGGAAAAGGGAGAGAGGAAGGGAAAAAGAGAAGAAACAAATTCTGAGTATGCCTGAGAATCTGTCCTTTTACTTTTTGGGTTCCAGCAGTCAGGGAGCAAGCACCTAGCATAGGCCCTGTAATAGTGGCAAGGATTCAAAAAGGACAGCTCAGCCAACCCTCAGACAGCTCCCATTCTGGTGGTGGAGACCAAACATTGTCAGTGCCCAGAAGCAAGGCTAACATGGAAGGAATCACAGAGAGCTATGGAATATGGTAAACAGCCATCTGAAAGAACTAACCCTGCCTGTTGTGGTCATACATGCCTATAATTCCAGCACTCAGGAGACTGGAGTACAAGGCTGGCTTGGGCGACAAAGTGAGACCTGCCTCAAAAAAAAAAAATCCTTGGGGCTGGGAAGGTGGCTCAGTGGTAGAGCGCTTACCTTGCATGCCTGAGGCCCTGGGTTCAATTCCTCAGCACCACATAAGAAAAAAGCCGGAAGTGGCGCTGTGGCTCAAGTGGTAGAGCTCTAGCCTTGAGCTGAAGAGCTGAGGGACAGTGCCCAGGCCCAGAGTTCAGGCCCCACGACCGGACCCAAAAAAAAAATCCTTATTGGGGAAACATAATAAAAAATAAAAATAGTATCTCAGGACTGGATATATAGCTCAGTAACTGAATGTTTGCCTAGCATGTGTGAGATCCTGGTTTTGACTCCCAGTAACAGAGTTAAAAAAAAAAATCTGCTAGCCCAGAAACCCTGTAAAAGAGAAAGAAAAGGTTTTATTGTTGAATATGCATTAAGTTAGAACATGATATGCATAACAAGAGATCCACTGAAGAGACTGCAGCTGGGCGGCAGTGGCTCGTGCCTATAATCCTAGCTACTCCCGAGGCTGAGATCTGAGAATTACAGTTCAAAGTCAGGCCTTGTAGAAAAACCCCCATGAGACTCTTATCTCCAATAAACCACTCAGAAAAAGCCAGAAGTGGTGCTGTGGCAGAGCACAAAGAAGCTCAGGGACAGCACTCAGGCCCTGAGTTCAAGCCCCAGGACTGACCAAAAAAAATAGAGATTGCAGAGAGGAAAGAAATCCTTCTTTTACATAGCCAAGTGGATAGTGGATACAGTTCATTACACATACCACATACTTTCTCAAGATAAAAAGTAATTAGGTTCAATTAAGAGGATTTGACAATACCGTTTTGTCCGTTTTGTCCATCCTAAATTTGCCTTTTAAATGGGGTAGCCATCTGTACTTGAGAATAGCCTTTATCCAAAGTGAAAAATTAACTTGTCATCTATTTAACATAAAGGTTTACAACTTGGAGATAGGCATCATTTGAAGTTGGGGTCCCTCCAACTAAACAGAAAGTCAGGACATCACAATCTCTAATGATTATATTTCAAAGAGATGATTCTCTCAAGTCCTTGAGAAAAACATTGCTGGATTGTGAAACTGGCAAGAAGTTTTACTTGACTTGTACGATTTCCACACATCTTGAAAGAGTATAGAAAGAATTCCCAATTACAAGTTTTCTAGCGTAATGTTCTTAGAAAAGCCTGCGGGAGAAGAGTCTTTGCACCAAAGGGATTAAAATGTGTTTCTGATTTCTAATTTACATTTTTCCTTTACACCCAGTTCCTCATTTCACAAATATCACAGCTTGAAGTTATTGAAGGCATAAGATTTCTCACCGTGCAGACATGTGGCTCTGTTAATTTTCTGGAGATGGTAACTCGATTGGGATTCCGGCCCAGCGATTATTTAGGAGGCCGAAAAGAGAATACTAACTAGTTTGAGGAGCCCAGGAGGGCAGGCCTGCAGAAGCCCCCCCAAGAGAACTAAGGCCAGGAAAATAAGAGGCGGCTGAAGAGACAAATAGGCCCAGGAAAAAGAAAAAAGTGGCACGTTACAGTTCATATAGCACATCACGGTACCAGCCACACTCGGCGCCCCCAATCTGTCCAATCGCCAGCCGAACCTCTCAACCACCATTTCCTCCTCCTCCCCACCCACCCTCACCCGACCCTCACCCCCCCCCATTCCTTGTGATCTTCGAGTCCCGCCCACCAATCCATTCTCTCGGTCCTCGGCTGCTCGGGTCGCCCCCGCCGCTTCCATTGGTCGAGCCTGACCATCATGGCGGCGCCCGTGTGAACCCGGTCCCGCCGTGAAGGGAGCGGTTGCCGCGGCGCGGCCCCGTGGGGATCAGGAGTCACCATGTTCAGGGCGGCGTGCAGGGCTCTGAGCTCGATCCGAAGCCATGCCTCAGTCTTTGGGCTGCCGGGCGGGGCGAGCGCCAGGCTTCCCTCAGCCCCGTGGGGCCTGCAGTCTCCAAGTGAGGAGCTGGGCCGCGGGGGGCGGCGGAGGGGGGGCGGCGGGGGGGAGTGGGGAGGGGCATGCCTCGGGGAGGGGGGGAGGCGGGGAGGGGGGGCAGGCCTCGGGGAGGGGGGGAGGCGGGGAGGGGGAGCAGGCCTCGGGGAGGGGGGGCGGCGGGGGGGAGTGGGGAGGGGCATGCCTCGGGGAGGGGGGGCGGCGGGGAGGGGGGGCAGGCCTCGGGGAGAGGAGGGGGTGGAGACCTGGGACGCGGGAGAGCGGCGGGGAGGGGGGGAGACGTGGGAGCGGTGGGGAGGGGGGGGACGCGGGAGAGCGGTGGGGGGGAGATGTGGGAGTGGTGGGGGGGACGCGGGAGAGCGGTGGGGGGGAGATGTGGGAGTGGTGGGGGGGACGCGGGAGAGCGGCGGGGAGGGGGGGAGACATGGGAGCGGTGGGGGGGACGCGGGAGAGCGGCAGGGGGGAGACGTGGGAGCGGTGGGGGGGGCGATGGAGAGCGGTGGGGGGGGGAGACCTGGGAGCGGTGGGGAGGGGGGGACGCGGGAGAGCGGTGGGGGGGAGATGTGGGAGCGGTGGGGCGGGGGGGGGGGGACGCGGGAGGGCGGCGGGGAGGGGGGGCAGGACCCGGGCCGCAGGCGGTGGGGGAAGGGTGAGGGGAATGGAAGCCCCCGGACTTAAGGAGACGCCTGTCGGCCCTCCCGGTCCGCCCAGGCCTTCTCCTGCAGGCTGCCCGCGGACACGCCGTCCAGAAGCCAGGTAAGAGGCCTTGGGGTGGCCAGGGGGGTGGCGGTGGCGACAGTGTGGGGAAATGAGCAGTGAGAGGCCATCCTCGGTGAACTCCGCCTCGCCCCTACTACATTTCACAGTCCAGCCCAGCCCAGCCCATGACCCACCCCTTTCCACGCTGCTCAGAGACTACCAGAACGTCCCTGGAATTGACAAGTAAGCCTGGGAGAAATGACTTGAGGGCTGGGGCACCTGGGGGGATCGGTAGACAAGTGGAGGAAGAGTGGCTGTGAGAGGAGGCCTGCTTTATGTATTTGAAGCTGGGTTATAGATGAGGCAGAGAGCTAAGGGGCTAGAGTTTGGCTATCATGGTGGGCATCAGGGACATACGGCACTCATTGAGCTCTGTTTCTTGCTTGCATTTGTACTCTGGATAAAGACTTTGTATCACTAGATACCTAGGAGTTAAGATGCTTCATTGGTCTGTATAGAAATCTTTCGCTTCTGTTTCTTCCCTGTGAGAGAACAGTGCCTCCATTTAATAGATTAGTATTAAGCTGCCCCATGTCCTGCATTTCCTAAGGGAACAGAGCCGGGGTTTAAATCCAGGATTGACAGACACCAAAGCCAAGATTTCCCCGTTCAGGTCCTGTTCTGGAGGGCTGCCCCTCCAATTCTGGCCACTGTACAGTTTGGCTTGAAGTTTGGCTCAAGACAGATGGAGCCAATTTCCAGCTGAAAGGGGAATCCTTTTTTGTCATTCATGGGGCTTGAACTCGGGGCCTGGGCGCTGTCTCTGAGCTCTTCTGCTCAAGGCTAGTGCTCTACCACTCTGAGCCCCAGTACTACTTCTGGTTTTCTGGTGGGTAATCACTGAGCTGACTTTGATCTCAGCCTTCTGAGTAGGTAGGATTACAGACATGTGCCACCAGTGACCAGCTTCATCCTTGCCTTGTATTTATCCATTTAGGTTGGTCATGGAGCTTGAACTCAGGGCCTGGGTGCTGTCTCTAAGCTTTTGCACTCAAGGCTAGCACTCTACCACTACAGCCACATTTCTACTTCCAGTTTTCTAGTACTTAATTGGAGATAAGAGGCTCATGGAGTTTCCTGCTTTGAGCTATGATCCTCAGATCTCAGCCTCCTAAGATAGGATTACAGGCATGAGCCATCAGTGCCCAGCTCTTGCTTTTTAAACTAAAATGAAAACCACATTTCTTCTTTTATCCCATCTTCCCTCATGCTTACCTGTCATTACTGCTGTTGTTCAACAGGGTTGATGACGTTGTAAAGAGAGTCTTGTCTTTGGAAATGGCCAGCAAGGTGAGTTTGTACCTATGTCAGACCCTCTCTCCTGGGACTTCTCCCACCATGATGAGCACCCTGTCTTCCATGCTTCTCCAATCACAACATTTACCCCCAGTGTTATTTTGTGAATACTTGTCAGTACTCCTAGACCGAGCCCATAGAAGCAGAGATAGTTTTGCTCCCTGATTATACCCTAAAATCTGATAAGCATTAGATGGTGCTTAAATAAAGAAGTGTGCATGAATGAGTAAACTTTGGAGACATTCATCCAACAAATATCTATTATTGGTGGCCTTTGTCTCAGGCTCACCTATATGTGAGTAGCCATGTGGCTGACCAAAACCATGGTAAGCACTGTAAAGTCCCAGTCCTATGCAGTAATTGCACCCATGGCCTTTTGAACAAGAAGTTTAGTACTTAGGGGGTGGCAGATCATACAGATACTCTTGATCTTTCTCTTCAACAGAAAGAGAAGCTAAAAGTCAAGCAAGAACAGTTGATGAACAAGATCATGGCGAACCTTGAGGATACCAGATCCCTAGAGGCTCGAAGTTAGTCAAGGGAGTCGTGGGGATATGGGGAGACATTTGCTCAATGGTACCTGGTCAAGGGCTATTGCCTAAATGTGGTTCAGGAAAGGGAGAGACATGAAGGACCTGGATTCCAGATCCTAGGAGCCGCTGCTGTCTAATCTGCAAAAGGAGAGATCAGAGGCATGACAGAGGTACTGTGACTTCATGGCAGATAGTGAGAAGCTTGAGGGTGTAAATACACCTTGAAAACTAAAGATCATGGTCTATGATAATAACAGTAAGACTGTTAACATCTAGAAAAACTTCTATGCCAGACAGACATACAGACATGTGGAGCATTCCCAAGGCATAAGTTTTTTCTTTGGTTTCAAGCTGGAACCAGAAGTAGTCTTTACTATTAATAGAAACCCCACCACCTGCCCCTTGCTTTGGGTGCAGTTTATCTTCACTGACTCAGAACAGTGGAAGTAGCTATCACATATTACCATGAGCTGAAAGCATGATGCACCTATGTGGGCTTATTTCTTCCCCCTGCCATTATAACCTCTGTCTCCTGCTTCCCCCTCTGTCAGAGTTCTTAGTAACTACTGACTGCATTGGAGAGGCCATGCTTCTTTTCTCTTTTTTGAGCCAGCAGCTATAGTATGGTAGTCTAATTCCTCAATGTAATGAAAATGCATTGAAGTTTTACCATTAAGAATGATACCTCCTCTGGGCTGGGAAGGTGGCTCAGTGGTAGAGCGCTTGCCTTGCATGCTCAAGGCCCTGGGTTCGATTCCTCAGCACCACATAAGCAAAAAGAAAAAAGCCGGAAGTGGCGCTGTGGCTCAGTGGTAGAGCGCTAGCCTTGAGCTGAAGAGCTGAGGGACAGCACCCAGACCCAGAGTTCAGGCCCCACAACCGGACCCCCCCCAAAAAAAGAAGAATGATACCTCCTATAATCCTAGCTACTCAGGAGGCTCAGGATCACAGTTCAAAGCAGCCCGGGCAGGAAAGTCCATGAGACTCTTCATCTCTAATTAAACACCCAAAAGCCAGACATGGAGCTGTGGTTCAAGTGGTAGAACATTAGCCTTGAGCAAAAAAGCTCAGGGAGGGCTAGGAAGGTGGCTCAGTGGTAGAGCGCTTGCCTTGCATGCTCAAGGCCCTGGGTTCGATTCCTCAGCACCACATAAGCAAAAAGAAAAAAGCCGGAAATGGCACTGTGGCTCAAGTGGTAGAGCGCTAGCCTTGAGCTGAAGAGCTGAAGGACAGCGCCCAGGCCCAGAGTTCAGGCCCCACGACCAGACCCAAAAAAAAAAAAGCTCAGGGACAGTACCCAGGTCCTGAGTTCAAACCCTGGGACCAGCACCAAAAACAAAAACAACAAAATGCTATTTGCTTTGAATGTTTTTTTAGATAACTTTATTTAAAATCAAGAAATTTCCCTTAGACTTTGATTTCTAAAACAAAGATAATCCAGTCTTTTGAGATCTTGAAATACAAGGTGCTTTGTGATTTATAGAGAGGTATGTAAGAATGTTGATGATTGTGTTTTCTTTAAATTCTTTAAAACATAATGCAGGCCTGGGCCCTTCCTTCCTCTCTGCCCAGCTCTCATCCTCTGTGGTTTGTGGTTTCAGTTGTTTCCTTGACCGTCAAGATCCGCAGTTTGGAAGAACATATGCAGAAACACCAAAAGGTAAACCCTGGGTATCACTCATAGCTACATAGTAGCAGTCTAAGGCAGATAAGTTAGAAATGGGTCTCTGGGTCCTAAGAAGCCAGTACCCGCCCTTCAACTGCATTGGAGAAAAACATTGCCCTCCCACCTCTACAGGAGCCATAGGAGCCTGCCAGGGCTCTGCTGATTGTCACCAGTGATTAAGAACACAAAGTTCAGAGCATGGTCACCATCTCTGATACATATTGGGTGCTTCATAAATGTTTATCGACTGCATAAATGGAATCAGGTTGCCCTATTCAAAACCCAGCTCTGCCTTCAACTTAACAAGCTATGTGACTTTGGGGAAGTTATAGGCCTAAGTCTTGGTTCTTTGAACTGTAAGGTGTGGATCATAAGAGAACCTGCCCACAGAATTTCAAGACTTACACGGAATAATAAAAGCCCATAACCCAATGCATAGACAGTCTTTAGACCCATGCTGAATGCTTTACACCAACCATCGCTTTACATGTACCATCGCTTTACATGTACCATCGCTTTACATGCACCATCTCATGTAACCCTATTTCTTCAAGAGGACCAGTCTAGTTGTGCAGTGATGAAGTTACTTCTCAACCTGCTGCTAGAAGTGATGGCTAAGACTTGAAATGAGGCAATCTTGCCACAGGACCCATATTCTTTTTCCTTTTTTGGTACTGGGAATGGACCTAGGGCCTTTTTGTTGTTGTTGTTGTTAATCAACTTTTACACTCGCAGCTCCATAATACCAATATTCTTAACCATTATGCCACATCTGCCCAGAACATTTGGCACAGAGATACAGCTCCACTTCAGGCTTTTTCTGTTTATGTGATACTGAGGAATCAAACCCAGGGCTTTATGCATGTCAGGCAAGCATTCTACCACTGAGCCACATTCCCAGCCCTTGTGGTTTTATATGCATAAATATACATGGTAATGAATACAGACTGATTCGATACCATGCCTGGTACACCTCCCCTAAAATGGTCAGTCATGTACCTTGGAGATCACAGTTTTGTTTATTTGGATATGGAACCACAGCCTCAATATAGAGGTCCCTCATAGAGCAGCATCTAGCACAGACCCCCACTCCACCCACCTCACCCCCAACTGACAGTTTGCTAAGCTGTGGGTAGGATAGGGAAAGACAACTAGACTTGGCGTCAGGTAAGAGACCCAATTTCAAGACCCATCTCAGCACCCTCAGTTCTATGGAGCATTTGTGACTCGGATGATATCTTTGAACCTTTATTTTCCCATCTGTAAAATGTAAAGAATGACAATAGCACTTTCAGATTTACACAAATTTTCATAAAGTTTCAATGAAATTAAAAGACTAAACATGCTTTTTTCTGTAAACAGCAGCAGTACTCATTTATAGAATATTAAAATACAGACTATTAAAATACAGGACAAAGCCCAAAAGCGCCATCTCCTCATGAGCACTGCCAAGAGGAGAAAAATGCTCAAAAATCTCCGTAAGATCAACTATGATGTCTTTGAGAAGATATGCAAGGAGCTGGGAATTGAATATACCATTACCCCTCTGTACTGCCGAAAAGCCCATCGCCGCCTCTTGATCAAAAAGGCTCTGTGCCTTAGGGTATGAGACTGCATGGGTGCTTTGGTCAGCCTCACTGTAGGCTGGGGGGGGGGGGGTTTGAAGGAAGAGACATCTGATTCTGACAGATGCCTGGAACTAACACTAGAGAGGTCACAGGCCACTGACCCCTTGAAAATGGGCTTGGGGGAGATAAGCTTCCACCAACCTGCTCTAATAAGGTTTCCCCTTTCAACCTCCAGGTCTTTCAGGAGAAGCAAAAGCTTAAGAAGCAAAAAAAGGCCTTGAAAGCTGCAGCAGCAGCCCAAAAACAAGAAAAACAGGGAATCCTAGAGAGCCCTTCCAAAACCTGACCAGAGACATGCAGAGAAAACCAATAAAGTCTGTTTCAATTACTTGTGTCTGCCTTGCAGAGTGATAGGAGAATCAATGGTGTTCTTTTTGGGTTGAGAGAAGGGGAGGAATTGATTCATTCAGCCCAGGGATCTCAGAATTGTCTGGAACACAAAGTCTGCCCTTATCCCACCAAATAGTCACTCATACTCTACCACCTGCCATCCAGATGGCATGTGTTTCAGTGGAGGCAAGGCTGAGTACCACAACGTGGTGGAAGTGTGGCTGCTTGGTAGAAAGACCAGCTGTACGAGCCGCCTTCTAATGAATAGAAATTCACTGGAAAAAGGAAGGGGCAGCATCTAGGAAGAAGGAATTGCACGTACAAAGGCAAAGAAATCTAGAGGCACATGCTATATTCAGGGAGAAGTAGAAATTTGAAGCTGTAGTGGGTGTGCAGTACTTTATATGCTAGGCTGAAGAGTTTGCACACTGGTCTATAGGGAAAGGAGAGATGGTTGAAAGTTTTAACAGCCAGGCGCCAGTGGCTCATGCCTGTAATCCTAGCTACACAGGAGGCTGAGATCTGAGGATGGATTTTCAAAGCCAGACCAGGCAGGAAAATCTGTGAGACTTTATCTCCAGTAAACCACCAGAAAACCAGAAGTAGCACAGTGGCTCGAGTGATAGAGCGCTCACCTTGAGCTGAAGAGCTGAGGACAGCACCCAGGCCGAATTCAAAAAAAAAGTTTTTAACACCATAGTAGGGCTAAAAGCTTGTCTATTTAGATGGTTAAGCAGAGGCCATGTTGAGGGGAACTGGGAGCAATGATCAAAATAATTTTTTTGGAGGTAAGGGTGTTCATTGTTTAAAATAAGTAGCAGGTACATGTGGCGTACTAGCTGCTCAGGAGGCTTAGCTCAGATTCGTGGATTTGAAGCCAGCCCAGACAGACAAATACAAATCTGAGACCCTTGCCTCCAATAAACAAGCAAAAAGCCAGAAGTGGAGGCATGGCTCATAGCAAAAAAAGTTGAGCAAGAGTGCCAAGCCCTAAGTTCAATCAAAGTCCAAGTCCTATCCCTGTAAAAATACATAAGGAGGGATGGTAGGGGGGAAACAATGGAGGGGGTAACAATGCTCAATAGGAAGTGTATTCATTACCTTACTCATGTAACTGTAACCCTCTGTATAGTATCTCTACAATAAAAAATATTAAAAAATAGAAAATACATAAGGACTGCTTATAAGTTCTAGGGGTACAGATACTCCCTATAAAACCCACCTAAGCATACTAGATATGTCTGAAGAATCCATGGAAGACACCTGTCTAAAACTAAGCAAGCAAAATGAAGAGCAGGAAGAGAAGGCCAGAATGATAGGCAGACAACCTGGTGACACACAGCCTTCTAGTTATGTACTGCTCAAGCAGCAGTAGCAACAAACTAAACTGAGTTTCAGACATGACTCAGAGGGCTTGCTCAGCATGTATAAGGCTCTGGGTTCCATCCTCAGCAGCGCTAAAGAGAAATTTTTTATCTCCATTCTAGAAGCTATGAAGTCCAAGATGAACATCAATTCAGTTTCCAGAGAGGGCTCTCTTCCTAGCAAAGGCCATCTTATATGTCTTTCACATGGAGTATGGATTTGCTGAGGCACTGCTTCAAGTACATTTTGCTTATGGGAAATATATAGCACATGGGCCATATGAAGCCATGAAACCATTTGCCTGGCCCTGCAAGGCAACCTCAGGTGGGACTCAACATTCAATAGATAAGAAGCAACATAAATTTATATTAAGTGTATGCCAGGCATCAGTGGTCCATGCCTGTAGCCCTAGCTACTTAGGCTGAAATCAGAGGATCACAGTTCAAAGCCAGCCAACCCAAGCAAGAAAATCTGTGAAACTCTTCTCCAAAAAAGCCTGAAGTGAAGCTGTGATTCAAGTGATAAAGCAACTAGCCTTGAGGAAAAAAAGCCCAGGGACAGTGCTCAGGTCCTGAGTTCAAGCTCCAGGACTGGCAAAAAAAAAAAAAAAAAACAAGTGAATCATACATATGCTTCCCTTGGATTGCCCATAGCCCATCTGCCTGCATTGTGGTGACTCAGAGGACAGTCACTGCTAGGCAGGCTGGGAGTGTACAAGTTGCAAAAGTATTAACTGCAAAAGTATTAACTGGTGATGATAATATGCAATGAAGTTAATGATTTCTCACAAAATTGATGAGCTTGCCACTGAATACTGACAGCAATGCCATCAACTTGTCAACACAGATAACTCCAAGCTTTAGCCACACATTCACTGAATGAAGATTAAGAAAATTACAGTACACAGAAAAGACCTCAAGATCCAAAGACATAAACAATTATATGTTCCAATTCCAAGATGCAGAATTAGAACTACAAGCAAAGGAAAATGATGATGTCACTGGTGACACACATACTGGATAGTTAGTGAAATTTAAGGTTACAACATTCTATGAATGGTCAACTACAAAGAAAAGGTGATGTAGAATGTCAGCTTTTCTTTTCTTTTTTTTTTTCTGGGGGGGGGGGGGGGGTCCGGTCGTGGGGCCTGAACTCTGGGCCTGGGCGCTGTCCCTCAGCTCTTCAGCTCAAGGCTAGCGCAGCACCACTTCCGGCTTTTTTTCTTTTTGCTTATGTGGTGCTGAGGAATCAAATCCAGGGTCTCAGGCATGCAAGGCAAGCACTCTACCACTGAGCCACCTTCCCAGCCCATCAGCTTTTCAAGAGAAATGGACAAGTGAACTTTTTGGGGGTTAATATTTAAGTCAAGCCTCTGTGCCTCATTTGTGGCTAGGTGTTAGCAGCCAACAACAACAACAACAAAAGCTAATCTGGAGTATCATTACAACTCAAAACATACTGAACTCAGTGAATTGGAAGGCCAGATAGATAAAAATCAATGTTCTTTTGCAAAGTTTGTTATCACAACAAGCAGACTAAAGTGCCTGATAACCTACAACTTGACATCATTCACTTCAGTGCTATCATAAGCTGAAAGCTAGGTACAACTTCTCACTGCTATTTCTCTGTAAATGTTACATATGCAATGATGAAATTCTCACTTTGAGGGGACATGCATCTGTACTCCCAAACAACTTATGGCCGCAAGCAGTTCTTTTCAAAACTCACTATCAAAAAGTCAACTATGTTCCAGAATGACCAACAGAAAACTAAACAAGCAGTTGAGTGTATCAACATCAATGCACAGCTAACAGCACATTCCTCACCAAAAAGCAATTCGGTTAATATTTGACCAAATATAGCAGCCTTTTTTTTTTTTGTCAGTCATGGGTCTTGAACTCTGGGCTTGGGCACTGTCCCTCAACTCTTCAGCTCAAGGCTAGTGCTATACCACTTGAGCCACTGTGCCACTTCCAGTTTTCTGAGTGGTTAATTGGATATAAGAGTCTCACGGACTTTCCGGCAGGGCTGGCTTTGAACCCTGATCCTCAGATCTCAGCCTCCGGAATAGCTAGGTTTACAGGCGAGAGCCACGGGCACCCATCTAGCATCCTAATTTTTAAGTGACTAATTTAGCATGGCCCAAGAATGATGTTTGATATGGAAAAGACGCTTGGCAGAAAAAAGATTTCCCACCTCTGCTTTAAGAAGATGCGAAAGATTAAAGGACACTCCTTCATTACCCTATTTAACTGAATGGTTGCTTGTCGTTTACAGAATGCTTTCTCAATCTGATAAATCAGAGCAACCCTGTGAGGTAGCCGTTGCTTCATTTCACAGAGAAGTGGCCCAGGTTCACAAACCTGCCCAAGGTCACAGCCAGGGACGGGAAGTGGGGTCTGTCTGACCCGAGCTGGCTCCCCAGTTTCGCTGGGGCTTCCTCGCTCACAAGCTAGAGGGCCAGGCGGATGAGAGGCTTCCGTGCCAGAGCCAGGGCTGGCTGGGGCTGGCTGTGCCCACAAATCCACCTGTAGACCTTACCCAGGTGGCTGGTTCAACCTCCCAGGATCGGCAAAGCTGCAGAACTCAAAACCCTTCCACGTCTGCAGCGGACCAATCCCCGGAGGCTAGCTCTTCCAAATAGCCCAATAAGCATCGGGCATTGCCCTAGCAACCGAGCATGGGACGCGGTGGGGCCTCCAGGCCACAGGCTTCGGAGTCCTAGGGCGCTTTACCTGTCCTGCTGGCTCCCAGCACCATGTCGGTGAGGACGTTACCGCTGCTCTTCTTGAACCTGGGCGGGGAGATGCTTTACGTCCTGGACCAGCGCCTGCGGGCCCAGAACATCCCGGGAGACAAGGCCCGCAAGGGTAAGAGAGGTCTGGTCCTCACAGCCAGACCTGCACCCTTCAGTCCCACCCTCACCTCCCTAACACCCTTCGCCAGACCCTCCCCCTCACAGCCCGGTCCTCGCTCCTCCATTCACACTTACAGACAGACCCTTTACCACCACCCCTCACGGCTGCGGGTGAAACACCCAACAGCCACAACAACCCCTCTGCATTTCACTCATAGCCAGAGGGCCTTTCTCGCAAGATGCAGTGCCCGTGCAGTTGAAGAACCTCCAGAGTCAATTTTTCCCCAAAAGGCCCTTTCCCAGCAGAAACACTTAACACCCCATTGGCTAGAGAATCTGATCGCTCAATTTCCCCATCTCTTTAAATGGAAGAGATTATTTCCCAATCTCTCTTGAAAATCAGTCCCTTCCAAAAGTGGGATCCCAGCCGCATACCACCCAGCAACATACCCTTTGCTAGTCCAAGCATCCTTTACCCACGTGAAACAGCTTCTGATTCTCCATTCCTGTACCATAATATCCTCCTACACAAGCTGGAGACAATTCTTTCTCATTTCAGAAGTTGTTTCTAGAACAGGTTCTGAAATAATACCGATAAGTTAAAACAAAAATAAAAACCTTGTCTTTCGTTTTACAAGTGTTGGAAGGGAATTGTGAAACTATTATAGGAGAGTAAAATCTGGTTCCCATGCACAGCATATGCAAGCCACACAAAATAACCACTTAAAACACCACCACTCTTTTCCTTCCTTCTCAGCAAATAACTGCTTTTGCCAAATTACCTGGGTCTAAATATGAAGGAAATACTGTATTTTAAAGATAGAGGAAGAAAAGTTGATATAAAGGCAATTTACATGGCCACTATTTGTTCCCTCCAACAGTCTCTGTATGTGCAATCAATGTTAAGCATATATATTATTAACTGTTGTGCCTATGTGATCGTGTCCAAGTTCATGCTAAAGAGATGAGAATTACCTATAAAACAGAAAGAATGGGCCATTTGTTCTACCCATAGCTGCCAGCAGGCTTTCTAAGATGCAGATCTGTCCATACGCCCCTTGGTTAAGACCCTTTGTTAGTGTCCTATGTGCAGGTCATTTTGAGACCTTTCCCAGTACTATCTTTTACCAGTACCTGTCTCCCACTTTGCTATCCTAATAATACCAAACTGCTTGTAGATCTTTAAACCATGTCCTTCATATCTCCATGTTTATAAGTGCCATTCCTCCATTCTTTCCCTACCACTTGGATATTTAGCTCAAGAGGTCTCCCCCTGAGTAAAGGCCTGCCTGTATTCTTATAGCACCTGAGTTCTTGAAACTTCTATGCTTCTCTTTACCTTATCATTTGGCCATGTTGTACTGAAACAATCCCCCCCACACTTTATTATTTTATTCACCTTCATGCTCTAGCTCCTCACTGGAAAACAAAGTAAATGAGTACTCCATAAATTTTTATTGACTTGATCATCTAAATTGGCAGATTTCTTTCTTTCTCTTTCTTTCTTTTTGGGGTCCGGTTGTGGGGCCTGAACTCTGGGCCTGGGCGCTGTCCCTCAGCTCTTCAGCTCAAGGCTAGCGCTCTACCACTTGAGCCACAGCGCCACTTCCGGCTTTTTTCTTTTTTTGCTTATGTGGTGCTGAGGAATCGTACCCATGCATGCAAGGCAAGCGCTCTGCCACTGAGCCACCTTCCCAGCTCCTAAATTGGCAGATTTCTATGGTGTCATTATTTCTTCCTCCAGAAGGTTCTGTTTTCCTTGGTGTCTGTATGATCTGATTCCATTCAGGCTAATGGTGGTGTGACAGGCTAGAGCTCTCTGCTTGTAGTCTGTATCTTGGGAGATAGTATAAACTAGTGATTAAGAGTATACTCTCTCTGGTCATACAGATCTGGGTCCCAATGCAAGTTGTGCTACTAAACTAGTTCTACGACCTTAAGGTGTAATGTCTATGTGTATGTCTGTCCATAGAATGGTACTAATAACATGTACCTAAAAGCAAAGTTTGTAAGGTTTGAACGAGCAATGCATTTAACATGCTTAACACAATGAGTGACAGGTGTTTGGCTTTCAAAAAGACATCTAGCCAGGCACTGGTGGCTCATACCCATAATCCTAACTACTCAAGAGGCTAAGATCTGAGGATCACAGTTCAAAGCCAGCCCAGGCAGGAAAGTCCATGAGACTATTATCTCCACTAAACTACTCAGAAGAAGCCAGAAGTGGTGCTGTGGCTCAAGTGGTAAAGCCCTAGCCTTAAGCACAAAGAGTCTCAGGGACAGCACCCAGGCCCTGAGTTCAAACCCCAGGACTGGCAAAAACAAAAAACTTTCTAAACAACTTAAGAAAAGCTACAGCCTTTCTGGTTTTGCTGTGCTCTGTTTTTGAGAGTTCCTGACATATTTAGTAACTCGTGTTTACACGTTCATTCCACAGCTTTTGTCTGAGGTCATACCATATGAGAAGCTGGGTGGAAATTGATCCCTCTGTGCATTCATTCACAGTAGGGTTACTGATCAGACCAGTCTAGTAACTGATTCTAATAGGACCTATCTTCCTACTGACAATAATAACTTTAAAATGAAGCACTTGCCATATATGAAAGACACTTTGATGCCCACAACTATTCTACTACATAGGTAATATTCTCTGACCCCATTTTTCACATGGAAGGAGGAAAAGGAGAGGATCTGAAAGACCTAGGGCATCAGGCTGCCAAACTCATCCTCCTAACCAGTTGCTGGCCCATGCTCTCATCCTGCGAGTGGGGACAATATCAGAAACTTTGTGGGGCTTTATAAGATCAGGAGAAGAGGGAGGACTTTGGGGGAAAAAAAAGTATTATACCCACTAACCTTATAACAAAAATAGTAAAAAGTAGTTAGTTCATAGGGAGTTCAAGATAAAGCAAGATAGAACACGTAGGATTACAAAAGCTGAGAACCCCTTGACTGTTCCACTGTTTTAAAGTTAGTATGTATGCGGGAGAGGGAGCCAGAGCCACTATGACAGAATACCAGACATTGTAAACTAGTCGTTATGGAAGCTTTGAATGAAAACAGTATATCTTCTAGACCTTTGCATTCTCTTACATGACTAATTGGTCTCCAGGAGGCCATCCCTGTTCCCACAGGGCATACAGATGTTGCAGTCCTTGCCCCCATCCTCCTCCCCCCCTCCCCACACACACACACACAAAATTCAGCTTCAGTTTAACCTTTAACAGAAAGGAAGTGAGCTCTTTATGGGGTAACTTTTGTGAGCATTGCATATTGAATGCTGTCCCACATTTTAAGCAATAGCAAGACAGCTACCTTTGCCTCACTCTTTTTTTTTTTTTTTGGTCCGGTTGTGGGGCTTGAACTCTGGGCCTGGGCGCTGTCCATCAGCTCTTCAGCTCAAGGCTAGTGCTCTACCACTTGAGCCACAGTGCCACTTCTGGCTTTTTTCTTTTTGCTTATGTGGTGCTGAGGAATCGAACCCAAGGCCTCAGGCATGCAAGGCAAGCGCTCTACCACTGAGCCACCTTCCCAGCCCCGTCTCACTCCTGTACTCTTAAAAGCACTCACAAATTAGACCCTGTTACCTTTTGCTTATATTCCTCATTTTATAGAAGAGGAAAGTGGGGCCATGAAGTGATTTTTTTTAAGACTTGCACATTACAATGCCACAGCGAGCAAAAAATAGTTTTACTCTGGATAGCCTTGTGCCTGCCTCCCACTTAAAATATAAAGAGGAATTGTCACAAAGTCATCTGGAGAATTAGAAACCAGTGCAGTGACTTGCCTTCCTCTTCAGAAGGAAAGGGGTAGGTGCCCACAGCACTCCAGGGCCCCCTGCTGGTAGGGAGGCTCCTTGATATATGGAGTGCCTGATACTCCCCACTTAAACTTGCAAGTTTCATTCAATGCACAGTAAACTCACTGTCAGAGAGAAGATAAACTCCTTGCTGCATCACTCTTCCCTTATCAGATTATCCCAAGCCTATCACACTAGACCATCTGGGTTATAAAGGCCATAGAAAGATTGACGACATGGACATTATGGCCAAGAAACCAACATGTGCTTTAAGGCCAGACCTGGTGCTGCTTTCCCATTACCTTCTCTCCAAAACTCTGTGGCTCTTGCAAGGATAAGTTAGTAACTTCTCAGAGGTGTCTGACCTTGTAGTAGGGACTCTGCATAGCCCAGTGAGGGTATGACCTATGTGTACCTGCTGGATTGGTAGGAGCTGTTCACATTGTGTACTGAAGTACACATGGCAGTAAAGTTGTTCTTTTTTTTTTTTTTTTTTTTTCTGGTTGTGGGCCTGGGCGCTTTCCCTGCGCTCTTCAGCTCAAGACTAGTGCTCTACCTCTTGAGCCACAATACCACTTCCAGTTTTCTAGTGGTTTATTGGAGATGAGTCTCATGGACTTTCCTTCCCAGGTTGGCTTTGAACCGTGATCCTCAGATCTCAGCCTCCTGAGTAGCTAGGATTATAGGCGTGAGCTACCGGTGCCCAGCTTACGGTTGTTCTTATTTTTCTAGTTCTGATTTAACAGCCAGCCCTGGGTAGCCTTGGGCCTGCCCCCACTCAAAAATAGAACTAAAATTAAAATTGTCATCTAAAAAATAGAAAAACAGTGCTGAATGTAAATGTGTATAGAACTCTTTATCTGAAGGTGATTATCTAGATTGAAATATCCTCCAAAAATTTAAGAAAAGGAAAAAGACTTTTTCATTCTTTTGGGTGGTTTTCAGTCCTTCAGTAGAGAAAATGGAACCAGAAAAAATCCAGCTAAATGTTTTGTGTATGTTGTCCATTTATCTCCCCAACAACCCTATAAGGTATATGCTATTATTATCCTAATAATAGGAAACTTAAATTAAACAAGCTGTTTGAATTTTACACAGCTGTTTAGTGGTAGAGCCAGGTCTCAACCAATAAAGAATCCTCATAGATTCTCATATCCAAGTGCATTTTTCCTGATCTGGTCTCCTCTTGGCATCTCTCTACCTGCCTTAATCCTTGGAAGCTTTCTTTGAAGTGGTCCTACCATTTGTGCTTTTACATTGAAGTCGTGCATCTAATGAAAAAGTAGATCTGAAGAGCAGGGAGGGCCCTGGTGGGTCACATCTGGAATCAGAGGGTGAGATCTAAAGATCAGTGTTTATAGCCAGCCCCGACAGAAAAGTCTGCAAGACTAATTCTCCAATTAACCAGCAAAAATGACAGACTTGAGGCATGGCTCAAGTAGTAGAATACCTGCATGAATGAAAAAGCAGGTGAAAACATGAGGTCATATTCATATATATATATATATATATATATATGAATGTATATATGTGTATATATATATATTTTTTTTATTTTTATTTTTTTTAAGTACAACAGAGGCCTGGGAAGGTGGCTCAGCAGTAGAGTGCTTGCCTTGCATGCATGAGGCCCTGGGTTCGATTCTTCAGCACTACATAAACAGAAAAGGCCAGGAGTGGCACTGTGGCTCAAGTGGTAGAGCATTAACCTTGAGCTGAAGAGCTCAGGGACAGCACCCAGGCCTAGAGTTCAAGCTCCACGAGTGACCAAAAAAAAAAAAAGTACAATAAAAACAAATATTGACATAATTTTCTGTTGATTCACATTTCAAGTTTTCTGATTTGAACATGTCAAACTATATTTCTAGCAAGGAAAAGCATATATTAAGAAAAATTTCAGATTAAAAGATGGGGATTATTCTTCCTTGGAATTGTGTTGTTAAAAGCCTTTGAATGATGTGTGTTTGTTTTTTGGTGCTGGTCCTGGGGCTTGAACTCTGGGCCTGGGTGCTGTCCTTGAGCTTTCATGGTCAAGGCTAACACTCCACCACTTCAGCCAAGCTCCACTCCCAGATTTTTTGGTGGTTAACTGGAGATAAGAGTTTCACAGGTTTTCCTACCTGGACTGGCTTTGAACCATGATCCTTAGATCTCAACTCCCCAAGTAGCTAGGATTAAAATCATGAGTCACTGGCTCCCAGTATGATGAGTGTTCTTGTAGTATTGGAAGCATGACTTCTAGAACTTTCCATGATGAACCCCAAGTTAGCTAAACTACTCTACTGAGACCTAGTCCTTTTTTTCATCTTTAAATAGTTGTACAAGCAAGGCATGGTGACTCATGCCTGTAATCCTAGCTACTCAGGAGGCTGAGATTCAAGGATCATGGTTCAAAGCCAGCCCAAGCAGAAAGTCCATGAGACTCTTACCTCCAATTAACCACCAGAAAACCAGAAGTGGTGCTGTGGCTCAAGTGGTAGAGTGCTTGCCTTGAGCTGAAGAACTGAGGGAGAGTTCCCAGGCCTATAGTTCAAGCCCTACAAGGCCAAAAAAAAAAAAAAATAAAGTTGTACACAGTGTTGCTAATAACAACACTTCATAATTACAATGCATCTTGGTGATGTCACCCCTTGCAGCATTCTCACCTGTCCCTCTCAAGACATAGTCTTTTTTGGAACTTACTATTTATCCAGTTTTTTGTTGTTGTTGTTTTGCTGGCCATGGGGCCTGAACTCTAGGCCTGGGCACTGTCCCTCAGCTCTTCACCTCAAGGCTAGCACTCTACCACTTGAGCCACAGCGCCACTTCCGGCTTTTTCTGCTTATGTAGTGCTAAGGAATCAAACCCAGGGCCTCATGCATGCAAGGCAAGCACTCTACCACTGAGCCACCTTCCCAGCCCTATTTATCCAGTTTTTAAAACATACTTCTTTAAAGTTTCAAATGTTTTCACCTGTGACATTAAAGCCAGGTGCTGGTGGCTCATGCCTGTAGTCCTAGCTACTCAGGAGGCTGAGATCTGAGGATCACAGTTCAAAGCCAGCACGGGCAGAAAAATCTATGAGTCTCTGATCTCCAATAAAGCACTAGAAAACTGAAGTGGTACTGTAGCTCAAGAGGTAGAGTACAAGCCGGGCACTGGTGGCTCACGCCTGTAATCCTAGCTACTCAGGAGGCTGAGATCTGAGGATCGAGGTTCAAAGCCAGCCCAGGCAGGAAAGACCGTGAGACTCCTATCTCCAATAAACCACCAGAAAACCGGAAGTGGCGCTGTAGCTCAAGTGGTAGAGCGCTTGCCTTGAGCTGAAGAGCTGAGGGACAGCGCCCAGGCCTAGAGTTCAAGCCCCATGACCAACAAAAAAAAAAAAAAAGAGGTAGAGTACTTACCTTGAGCTGAAGAGCGCAGGGACAGCGCCCAGGCCTAGAGTTCAAGCCCCATGACCGACAAAAATAAATAAATAAATTACAAGCATGAAAAAATAAAGTTTCATAAGCCAAATAATTAAAATTAGTATTTGTAAAGCCTCCATGAAAATAATGTATTCTTGCTTCATGAACTGATATTTTCTTTTTATGTGCTTCATGTAGATGAATGGACAGAGGTGGACAGAAAACGAGGTATGCTATCTCTAGACTGCATGTATTCAGTCTGCATCCACAAGTAGTTCACCTAGTCCATTATCAGTGGGGCTTAAAGTAGGACCAATCTAAGTATTTCTAAGTAGGAATACAGGCATGAGTTCTTCTTTGGTGAGACATTAGGAAAACATGTGGATCTTTTACTTCAAAGAGATAACTCATTATATTAAGGTAAAACAAACTTTAACGACAGGGCCACATTGCATCTAAGGAAGCTTTCTGTCTTTCCAATTCCAAGCCTGGCAGGGACGACTAAGGCAGTAGCTCCACTCCTAGGCAGGTTGTCCTATCTGGGACTCCTAAAACTGCCAAAGAATTGTGTGTGCCAAAGAACTGCTTCAACATCAGTGACCCTTATACACACACAAGCCCTTCACCTTAGCACAGAGACACCTATTGAACAATGGAGAATAATGGAAGCATGTGGTTGCATGGCTGCCAGGATTGTGGGCAGAAAGCATGAGATCTTGCATGCAGGATGGCCTAATCTTGATAAGTGTTCAGTTTACCTCTCACTACAAGTAGCAACAAACCTGAAAAGATTATTGACTTCCCAGGGAAAAAAACACCTTTGCTTTTCTGTCTTTATATATCTCACATTCACCTTCCATCATTTGACACTTGGGTGTTGCTTGCGCCTATCATCAATTGTCCTCCATATTTTAAATGCTCTCATCACACCAGATATGCTGGAGAAGTGACATATATAACACCTAACAGCACATACATCAGAATGAAACAAACCCTATTTCAAATCTACCACCTGTGTGACCTTGGATTTAAAACTTTCTAAAAGTCCATTTTCTTCCTTGATAGAATTGAAGGTAACCATTTCAACTTGGCATTTAAATAAGATAATGTGAAAGTTCTGAGCCCATAACCTGGAATATGGGCAAGATTTAAAACATGATTGACTATCCAGTAAGATTTCCTAGCTTCTATGTCTTAACCTTGGCTCCAGATTGCATGTTACCATAAACAAGTGATTTTAGAACAAAGGTAATTGGTAAAAATTGGATTGCTTTCATCATTATTTTATCAGATTAGCTCAAAGAGAAGCCCAACTAAAGTGCTTGATACTTGTATTATATATTTCACAACCATCTGTTGACACTTCTCTTGAGCAATTTTTGGCCCATCCCAAAATTTCAAGTGGCAGAATTTCAGGTGTGAAGTATAACTCTTGCAAGGCATGCACTGTACCGCTGAGCTACCTTCCCAGCCCCTAAAGTATAACTCTTGAACTTTCATATACACAATTGAATCACTGAAGTTTAACTTAAGTTTAATGTAAGTCTGTTAATGTTGAGAGCCCAGCAATAGCAACCTTTCTGAGCTATCTGTGAAAAAATCCCTTTCCTCCTCAAGCTTAGCCTCTTCCTGATGAAATCTGGCTCAGGAAAAGGATGCAAAGCTCCTCTGAGTGCCAAAAACTAACCATAAGGCAGACAAATGATCTGACTAAGATCCTTAAACTAATCAGGTGTAAATGTGACATAGGCTACCTCTCTGAGACAACAATATGTCATCTCCTTCCTCTGTGTGCCTACGGTGTTTACCTCAGTATCTGGTACACAGCAAGCCTGTCTCAGCCAAGCACTAGGTGAACCAATGGTGAGAGGAAAATGCATTTACCTGAGTCTTCACACTGTCTGAACAATTAAATGTGAGGTAGGATCCCTAGGTTCTGTGGCCCAAGTATAAAACTTGCATTTTCTCTTTGGTGATGTATGTATACATGTTCAGCCCCAAGAGGTTGACCCTGACATCTTCTGCTCCCAGCAGGTAAGCCTCCTGTAGCTCTGGTATTGGAGCCATGGTGATAGAAAGCTTCTTCACTTCCCAGGAGAAAGGCTTCATTTTGCTTTTTGCTTTGCTGTAGAGCTAACAATCACCTTGGGGTTTTCTTCCTTTTCAAACTAATTGATATGTGACTAAGCTATTTTCCTAACCTGGCAAGGGCTTAAAGACCCTAGAGGAATGACTCAGCTCTTGGTGTGTGGAAAACTCTTCCCATTCTCTCCTCTAAAGGCATGTGTGCCTTTCCAGTTGTACCTGTTTCTTTGCAGATTCTACATATTATATATAGGCTATGGTTTAAAAAGAAAAAAGAAAGAATGATGAAAACAAAACCCAGTTTATTATAAGTCATTGCTTGTTTTGGTCAAAGATAAAGGCCAGGCTTGAGGCAAACCCAGAAGGGGTCTTGTGAGTCTGCATCGTCCTAATGGGGAAAGTGTTAGTACACTGTAAGAATGAGTGTGGCAGATGGAAATTGTCAGATATGAAGATGCCCATGTTGGCAATGGATCTAGTTCTTCCTTGCTGAATCTCAAACAGAAGGGAACAAGATGGAGTCTAGAAGAAACTCCAAAGGTCAAGGACAAGTTCAACACTTCTGTAAGGGGTTACATTCGGTTCTTTGGGTTAGTAGGAGGAGGGTGTACCTTCTCCCTCAGTCTAAAGCAATACCTTTTAAGATTTAAGTACAATCAGTCCTCACCTTTCCTATTCCCCATAAATATTTAAAGACTATCTATCTGGGGCTGGGAAGGTGGCTCAGTGGTAGAGTGCTTGCCTTGCATGCCTGAGGCCCTGGGTTCGATTCCTCAGCACCACATAAGCAAAAAAAGAAAAAAGCCAGAAGTGGCGCTGTGGCTCAAGTGGTAGAGCGCTAGCCTTGAGCTGAAGAGCTGAGGGACAGCGCCCAGGCCCAGAGTTCAGGCCCCACGACCGGACCCAAAAAAAAAAAAAAAAAGACTATCTATCTGGACACCAGTGGCTCATGACTATAATCCTGACAACTCAGAAGGCTAAAAACTGGAGGATCAGGGCTGGGAAGGTGGCTCAATGGTAGAGCGCTTGCCTTGCATGCCTGAGGCCCTGGGTTCGATTCCTCAGCACCACATAAGCAGAAAATAAAAAAGCTGGAAGTGGTGCTGTGGCTCAAGTGGTAGAGCGCTAGCCTTGAGCTGAAGAGCTGAGGGACAGCACCCAGGCCCAGAGTTCAGGCCCCACTTCCGGACAAAAAAAAAACACAAAAAACTGGAGGATCAGTTTGAAGCCAACACAGTCAGAAAATTCCAAGAGATTACATCTCAAAAATAACCATCACACCTTGACAGTGATTGGTTCCTCTTCCTCCCCTGCCAAGCCACCTGCCCTTTTTGGCTTTACAAAGGGCTGCTCTCTGTTAATAAACGAGTTTTCTACCTGCAAAAAAAATGAAAAATAAATAACCATCACAGTTGGGCACTAGTCACCCACATTTGTAATCCTAGTTAGTCAGAAGGCTGAGATCTGAAGATCCTGGTTCAAAGCTAGTGTGGGTAAGAAAATCCATAATACTGTTATCTCTAATTAAGCACCAGAAAACTGGAAGTGGAGCTGTTGTTCAAAATGGTAGAGTGCTAGACTTGAGCAAAAAAGCTCAGAAACAGTGCCCAGGCCCTGAGTTCAAGACCCACAACCAATAAATAAATAACCATCACCAGGACTGGAATCCACGAGCTGGTGGCTCACATCCATAATTCTAGCTACTCAAGAGGCTGAGATCTGAAGACCAAAGTTCAAAGCAGTCCTGCACACACATGTTCTCAAGATACTTATCTCCAGTTAACCAGTAAAAGAGCTAGAATTGGACATATGGCTCAAGTGGTAGAGTGCCAGCCATGAGTGAAAAAGCTGAGAATTTGACCCCACTCTGGGTTCAGGCTCCAGTACCAGCGAGCACGCGCACACACACGCGCGCGTGCGCACACACACACACACACACACACACACACGCTGGACTGGAACATGGCTAAGTAGTAGAGTTTCAGTAAAGCAAGCAAGCCATGCAAGTGCAAGGCCCTGAGTTCAAATGCTGGTGCCATCAAGAAAAAAAAAATAATAATAAGGCTGTTCCTGAGCCTTCAGCACTTCTGTTGATTACTTACAGGTAGTGTCTTCCTACTTCTATATTGCCTTCCCTCCCTAAAGATACATGGCCACAGCCATTCACCTGGTATGTCCTTTGTATTCAGCAATAGGAGGAGTTTAGGTCTTTTAGGAATAATCACTCAGGTTTAATAGCTAATTTTCTATATAATTATTTTAAGTAACCTATTTTTCTTTCAAATTGTAATTAGTATATGTCACCTTTAAGACAGAACATCTGGATTAATTAAGACTAATCTAACCAGGCACTGATGGCTCACACCTGTAATCCTAGCTACTCAGGAGGCTGGCATCTCAGGATTACAGTTTAAAGCTACTTTGAGCATACAAATCCGTGAAACTCTTACGTCTAATTTACCAGCAAAATGCCTCAAGTGAAGCTGTGTTTCAAGTGATAGAGTACCAACCTTGAGATAAACAGGAATGTGAAGCTCTGAGTTCAAGGCCTAGTACAAGTATACATACATATACAAGAATCATTAAAAGCCAAGCACACCTATTCCTGTTTCTCATATCAGAGGGTTTTACTGGCCCTTCACTAGTGATAATTGAGTAGTACAAAATATCTAAATGAGGCTGGGAATGTGGCTTAGTGATATAGTGCTTGTCTAGTATGCATGAAGCCCTGGGCAATTCCTCAGTATCACATAAACAGAAAAAAACAGAAGTGGCACTGTGGCTCAAGTGGTAGAGTGCTAACCTTGAGCAAAAGAAGCTCAGGGACAGTGCCCTAGTCCTGAGTTCAAATCCCAGGATTGGCAAAAAAAATAAAATCTGAATGAAGACCTAAAATTATATGCATGTTGGTTTTTATACTACTAATTTAGTCACACCAGGTAGAAATTTTCATTAAACAGCAATATGAGACATATTGCTACAGTGAAAATCAATTTTAGAAATTCAGACATCCTAAAATAGCTCTATCTGAAACATGTCTCATAGAAATATTAAAAATGTTTTCATCTCTAACCAGTACCTATAACTACTTTCATAAAATGTTTCTCCAAAAAGTCAATTATCATTATTTGTCCCATTTTTATGAAATCTAATATTAAGTAAAAATGTATAGGTTTGCTTTTTAAAAAACAAGTGTGTGCTGTTTCTCAAAATTTAAGGAAATGCCCTAATCTAAAATGCGTCTAGGAATCTTTTTTAAAAAATGAATAAGTGAATGAATGAGTCAAGGGAAATAATGTTTGTGAAAGTGGTCTGTAAATTCTGAAGCACAACCTTCTTAAGACATCATGGATATTTGCATGAAATGGTGTCATAAAGCACTACTAAACCCTGTTTCCTAATGGGACACTACTGCTTTGTCACCAGGGAGCCAATTTCACCAGGCACATAGTGCCTCAACTCTTATCTATGCCTGCTCCCCAATTCAAACCCAGAGAGCACTTCTGAATAAGGCTTCCTCCTTCTGCACCTTCCTCACTCAGCTAGATTCTCTCTTGTCCCCACAGTTCTGAATGACATCATTTCGACCATGTTCAATAGAAAGTTTATGGAGGAACTGTTCAAACCTCAAGAGCTCTACTCCAAGAAGGCCCTGAGGACTGTTTATGACCGCCTGGCTCATGCTTCCATTATGAGACTGAACCAGGCCAGCATGGATAAGGTGAGCAGACAGCTACTCAGTTGGTTTAGCTGCATTTCTTTTTTTTTTTTTTTTTTGGGTCCGGTCATGGGGCCTGAACTCTGAGCCTGGGCGCTGTCCCTCAGCTCTTTTAGCTCAAGGCTAGTGCTCTACCACTTGAGCCACAGCGCCACTTCCGGCTTTTTTTCTTTTTGCTTATGTGGTGCTGGGGAATCGAACCCAGGGCCTCATGCATGCAAGGCAAGCGCTCTACCACTGAGCCACCTCCCCAGCCCCATAGCTGCATTTCTTATACCCTTCTGGATGGTCCTAGACTAGGATCAGATAAAATGACCTAAGCAATGATGCCTTGCAAGAAATAAAAACTTGTAAATCTTGCCAGGCACCAGTGGCTCACACCTATAATCCTAGCTACTCAGGAGACTGAGATCTGAGGATCATGGTTCAAAGCCAACCTGGGCAGGAAACTCCATGAGACTCTTATCTCCAATAAACCACTGTAAAGTGGTGCTGTGGCTCAAGAGGTAGAGCACTCACCTTGAGCTGAAGAGCACAGGGACAGTACCCAAGCCCAGAGTTCAAGCCCCATGACTAGGAAAAAAAAAAAAAAAAAACCTTGTGAATCTTAGTGGTAGTTGAGTTTTTGAGTTGGGAAGAACCTTGGAAGTCACCTTCATCAACCTCTCTATTGTAGCTTTTATCATACCACCTGCCTAAAGAGAATCCTGCTTTTCATGCCAGCATTTATGAGCCAGAGAGCATATGCCACCCAATACAAGCACGCAGTACCCAAAACATCAATTTGAGGGGGAAGTGGAAGAGAGGGGAAAAAAGGGTAGTTGGGAGAGAGTAGATATAATCCAAGTATAACATACACATATATGGAAATGTCATGAAGACTATTAATACATACAATGCATATGCATTCATAATTGTAATCTTTAAAAAGCAAAAAAATAAATATTTTGCCAGGTGCTGGTGGCTCATGCCTGTAATCCTAGTTACTCAGGAGGCTGAGATCTACCAGCCTAGGCAGAAAAGTTCCTATAAGACTCATATCTCCCGTGGAAAAAATTATATTAAGTGAAGTAAGCCAGGCCCAAAGAAACAGAGGTCCCATGGTTTCCCTTATTTGCAACATCTAGTATATGTCTGAATCAAGCAGAAAAGGTCAGGTAAGTTTATGTTAGGGAAATGAATTCTAAGATATATATTCAAATGTTTTTTTTTCTTTCATGTGATTGTTTCTAACACATTTATAAGATTATTTCTTTGTTGCGTTGTATGACCCTCCTCCACAGTATAACCCCTGCTTTCACTGTATTTGATGTCGGTATAATTTGTGGAGGGGAAGGGGAAAAACAAATCATTTAAATAGGGATACAGATGGGCCCATTGCAACAATGAGATGTACAAGTCATTATGTCGAAAACAAACTTTACAACTTTGGTGGGGGGGAGGGGGATTGGGGGGGCAGGGGGAGGATGGGAAGGGGAAAACAAAGGAGGAGGCTACAATGCTTGATAAGAAATGTACTCATGGGCTGGGAAGGTGGCTCAGTGGTAGAACACTTGCCTTGCATGCCTGAGGCCCTGGGTTCGATTCCTCAGTACCACATAAGCAAAAAGAAAAAAGCAGGAAGTGGCACTGTGGTTCAAGTGGTAGAGCACTAGCCTTGAGCTGAAGAGCTGAGGGGCAGTGCCCAGGCCCAGAGTTCAAGCCCCATGACCGGACCCCCCCCCAAAAAAGAAATGTACTCATTATCTTGCCCATGTAATTGTAACCTCTCTGTACAGTATTTTCACAATAAAAAAAAAAGACTCATATCTCCAACTAACCATCAAAAATTGGAAGTGGTGCTGTGGCTCAAGTGGTAGAGCACTAGACTTGAGCTCAGAGATACTCAAGGACAGGGCTCAGGCCCTGAGTTCAAACCCCACAATGACAAAAACAAATGACAACCAAAAAAAAAAAACCTACTAACTTATTTGCAACAAATAGCTCTGCAGTAAGAAAACCAGGCCTTTTTTTTTCTAAAGCAAATCTGAAATGCGCAGCCTTGACTTATAATATGAATATGCCTATTTCTTTGGGGAAACAAATTACCAGGGCAGTCTGATTGTGTATGGGTGTATACTCACACACACACAACACACTGGTCCTGGGGCTTGGGCTCACTAAGGCCTGGGCACTGTCTCTAAGCTTCTTTTGCTAAAGGCTAGCACTCTACCACTTTGGCCACAGTGCTGCTTCCAGCATTTTCTGAGTAGTTTATTGGAAATAAAAAGTCTCACAGAAGCCGGGCGCTGGTGGCTCACTCCTGTGTAATCCTAGCTACTCAGGAGGCTGAGATCTGAGGATCGCGGTTTAAAGCCAGCCCAGGCAGGAAAGTCTATGAGGCTCTTATCTCCAATAAACCAATAGAAAACTGGAAGTGGCGCTGTGGCTCAAGTGGTAGAGCGCTTGCCTTGAGCTGAAGAGCTCAGGGACAGCGCCCAGGCCCAGAGTTCAAGCCCCACGACCGACCAAAATCAAAAAAAACTCTCACAGACTTTCCTACCTGGCTAGCTTCCAACTGTGATCCTCAGATCTCAGCCTTCTGAATAGCTAGGATTATAGGCATGAGCCACCAGTTCCATGCTAGAACAGTCTGGTTTTTAAATACTAATTCCACACAATTGAAAGGATAGATGAAGCTGTTCAGAAAGATTTAGAATAATTTATGTAGATATTCTATCACTAGGAAACGAGAACTAAAGCCCCACTTGTTACTCTCATTTGTTAAGTCATTGTTTGACTTCCTTTCAAAGAGTGCAGCATGGGAAAGAGGAGGAAACAGCTTCACTCCTCTCCACCTATAACCTATCTAACCATGAGAAAAACACCAAAGATATTGTCACACTACCAAATATCTAATCCATATTCAAAACTGCCAAAGTCATCAAAATTAAGGCAAGTCAGAGAAAACCTCATAGACAAGAAGAGACCTGGAAAACACAAAGATTAAATGTAATGTGATGTCCTTGATAGTATCCTAGAACACAAATAGGAGAGAACTAATGAAATTCTAATAAAGCATATACACTTTAGTTAATTTAGAAAATAATAATTATTGCGCCATTTTGTTTTTTTCTATACAGGTTATTTCATTCATATGTTTTTTTCATTTGTTTGTTTGTTTTGTCGGTCATGGGGCTTTAACTCTGGGCCTGGGCACTGTCCCTGAGCTCTTCAGCTCAAGGCAAGCGCTCTATCACTTGAGCCACAGCGCCATTTCCAGCTTTCTGGTGGTTAATTGGAAATAAAGAGTCTCACAGACTTTCCTGCCTGGGCTGGCTTTGAACCATGTTCCTCAGACCTCAGCCTCCTGAGTAGTTAGGATTACAGGTGTGAACCACTAATGCCCAGCATTAATGTTATGTATAGTGACATAAAATATGTAATTTATATATATATATATACATATGTAATTTTTTAATTACAAGGACTGATAATAATAACAACACATAATAGATGTGAAAAATCAACAGTTACTCATTCCTCAAGGAGCCAGATTACCTTTAACTGGGCTTGCTTACCTCCTGCCATTTTCCTTTGGAAAGTTGATGATCTCCTTGACTCCATTTCCTTACCTAATATCAAGGTGGCCCCTTTCTCAGCCTGCCCAGAAAGCTAGAAGGCATTTCCTACTCCACATCATGACTGGCCGCAGACCTGTCATGGAGCCAAGAGTATCAAAGAGAAGGACTAAGAAATCACATGTGCCGGGATAGGAAGGTGGCTCAGTGGTAGAACGCTTGCCTTGCATGCTCGAGGCCCTGGGTTCAATTCCTCAGTACCACATAAGCAGGAAAAAAAAGCCGGAAGTGGCGCTGTGGCTCAAGTGGTAGAGCGCTAGCCTTGAGCTGAAGAGCTGAGGGACAGTGCCCAGGCCCAGAGTTCAGGCCCCATGACCGGACCCAAAAAAAAAAAAAGAAATCACATGTGCCAACCAACCAATATGTCAAAATCAAGCCCAACTGACAGAAAGCCAGGGGTACTGACAATAGGGTGTGAAGATTAAAGGCCAATCATTTTATATTTTAATCCTGCCCCATCCATGCCCTGTTTCTCCTGTCCTCCTTCCCCAGACTTCCTTACCTCCTTCTCTCAGGCACTGGGCCCAACATGCTTTTTGAACTTCCTTCATCCTCATTCCCCTAATCTAGTTGGTACTCAGCAGGTACTGAAAACTTGCTTTCTAAAAACCCATGGTCCTCCCTTCCCTACTTTTCCATTCCCAACACTGCTCTTCTAGGCATTAATTCTGGACCTCTAATATTTCTTTTTTTTTTTTTTTTGGAGTCCGGTCATGGGGCCTGAACTCTGGGCCTGGGCGCTGTTCCTCTGCTCTTCAGCTCAAGGCTAGCGCTCTACCACTTGAGCCACAGTGCCACTTCCAGCTTTTTTTTCTTTTTTTTGCTTATGTGGTGCTGGGAAACCGAACCCAGGGCCTCATGCATGCAAGGCAAGCGCTCTACCACTGAGCCACCTTCCCAGCCCCTAATATTTCTTTTGTTTGTATAATTACTAGATATTGATTCATACCAACTAGAAACTAGGTACTAGAGACTCCCCCTAATGTCAGTCTCTTTTCTCCATTCTTACCACCAGATAACTAATCTCATTTAATCACCAGTATTTATCATCTCAACTTAGAAATGTCAGAGAGAGAGAGAGAGTGTGTGTGTGTGTGTTGTGTGTGTGTCAGTCCCGGGGCCTGAAGTCAGGGACTGGGCTCTGTCCCTGGGCTTTTTTTTTTTCCTCAAAGTTAGCTCTCTGCTACTTGGCCACAGCTCCACTTCTGGCTTTTTTTGGTAGTTAATTGGAGATCAGAGTCACAGATCTTCCTGCCTGGGCTGGCTTTGAACCTCAATCTTCAAGAAGACTCAGCTTCTTGAAGAACTAGGTTTACAGGTGGGAGCCACCGGTGCCTGGCCTGTGCCTGTCTTTCAAAAACATTTAATATTCTAGGGCTGGGAAGGTGGCTCAGTGGTAGAGTACTTGCCTTGCATACCTGAGGCCCTGGGTTCAATTCCTCAGCACCACATACACAGAAAAAAGCCAGAAGTGGCACTATGGCTCATGTGGTAGAGCGCTAGCCTTGAGCTGAAGAACTGAAGGACAGCACCCAGGCCCAGAATTCAAGCCCCATGACTGACAAAAAACTGAACAAAAAATTTAACATTCCAGCTTTTCCTTACCCAATTGGGTTTTTTTGTTGTTGTTGTTTGTTTGTTTTTGGTCTGAGATCATCAGGACTTGAATTCAGTAGTTGAAACTTTTTAATCATTGGCTAGTGCACTACCAACTGAACCAAGACTCCGACACCTTACTTACCCAATTCTGTCTCCCTGAATCTCCAACATACACTGTCCTCAAGCCATTTGTCTCTTTCTCCCAGGAAAATCACATACATATTGCTACCTCCTGATCATCACCCACTCCTTTCCCCTCAGCCAGTCTACACCCTGTGATTTCTGCAGGTCTATATCAGGACTACTTCTGCCATAAAGCCTGTCTCAGATACCTTATTCTCCCCTCTGAGCCTTTGTATCACATATGGAGCTTGTTGCTATCTTAGTGGTTTTCATCATGTAAAAAGTGTTCTGAGTTGTACAACTTTCCATTTGCCCCTTTGACACATATCGTCTGTCTCAGCAACCTGTCCTTTGTCCTCTCAGCAACCCCGCAATGTTGATTTAGGGAGTGCTTTTTATAGATGAGAAAACTCAGACTCAGAGAGGTTAAGAAACTTGGCCAGGACTAGGAATATGGCTCAGAGATAGAATGCCTGCCTAACATACACACACACACACACACACAAACACACACACACACACACACACACACACACACACGAGGGAAGGAATGGGAAAGAAAGGAGGGAGAAAGGAAGGAGAGACAAACTTAGCCAGGGCCATACAGAAAGTAAACAGCAATGGAGTCCTTGAGTTCAGGTGGGTGTTCCACCTCCAAATCCAGTGCCATAGTACCACTGCTACCAGTGTTGTATATGGTTTCAGCAGTATACGATGTGAGATGACCAGAAATCCTGGTTTTCTCCTGTTCTGCCTTTTTTACAAACAGCATGCCCTTTCTCTCAGATGTGGTCACTTAAGCTGTGTGGTGGATCCAGAGGTAATTATCAGTAAATACTTGGCTGAGTCGTTGCTGACAGTTCTGATATCTGCTTTTAGATCCCACTTACTTTGTTTGTGTGTGGTTGACAGCTCTACGACCTGATGACCATGGCTTTCAAATACCAAGTATTGCTGTGTCCCCGTCCCAAAGATGTGCTGCTGGTCACTTTCAATCATTTAGATGCCATCAAGGGATTCATCCAAGACTCCCCAACCATCCTGCATCAAGTGGATGAGACTTTACGGCAGCTTACAGAAGTAAGACTATCACCAATTTATTGCCTCTCAGCCCCAACATTTATTTCCATTGCACTGTAAGAGCAGGTACGTTCTAGGAGGGAGAACAGAGTGAGCAGTGACAAAGGCTGTCACTCTCCCAAAAAATTCTAAAAGCCAACAATAGGCATTCTCAGGCCTCCAGCTGCCACCTTCGTAACTAGAATGAAGAGATATAAAGCATCTCCTTTTTCTCCTGACTTTTCTGAAAGGGAACTAGTGGTGGGTATCTGCTAAATCTTGAGAAACAGCTTCTCTAGGTCTGTGGAGAATGGAAAACTCAAAGTGCATCCCCATACACTACAGCACAGCATGGTCTGACTAATGGGGAGGGTGCCTACTGGCAATCCCACTTCTGCTCCTCCTTTCTGGTCTGGTCCCACCCCTGAGCATCCTGACCCTGACTGTTCATACTGCTCTCTCCCTGAGAAAGTTAAGTGTTTCTCTCTGGCTTGCCTTTGACAGACATATGGGACTCTCTCTGCTGGAGAGTTCCAGCTGATCCGACAGACACTCCTCATCTTCTTCCAAGACCTGCATATTCGGGTAAGTAAGAGGGCAACCAAGCCCCCTCTGCCACCGGCAACTGCTGACCTCGGGACATATGGATCAACAGGGCAGACAGGGACTGAGATTTTGCCTAGCTGGTAACATGTGACATGGTTTGAATCCATGATGATAAGCACTCACATAATACATCTCAGCAATTTTTAAACCACAGGAAACAATGATAGTACCGATCTCTCCCAGTTACATTATGAGTTTCTTTGAAATATGGTTATGTCTCTTGCTTCTGCCAAAAAAATGTGTTCTTATGCACCAGGCTAATCTCAATCCCAAACCTTTTCTTTACTTCCTCAGCATCAGGTACTGTCCAGAGGCTGCCTTCCAACCCATAAACCTCTCACCTTCCCTGAACTTTCATGCTTCATAAATCTGCCTTCACTTCCTCTCCCCTTGCCTATCTCCAAGCCTTCCTCCTCCTGCTTCCACCTATCCTCTGTTCTTTTTTTTTTTGCCGGTTGTGGGGCCTGAACTCTGGGCCTGGGCACTGTCCCTCAGCTCTTCAGCTCAAGGCTAGCGCTCTACCACTTGAGCCACAGTGCCACTTCCGGCTTTTTCTGCATATGTGGTGCTGAGGAATCGAACCCAGGGCCTCATGCTTGCAAGGCAAGCACCCTACCACTGAGCCACCTTCCCAGCCCCTATCCTCTGTTCTTGAGGGATTTCTTTCCTCCCTGCTTTGGCTACCAACTTCTATGCCTATGACATCTGACTCTAACTTCTACTCTACTCTTGCTTCTCTCCCCCACCCCCACAGCTCCACCTACTTGATGAAATCCCAGCAAGACTCCCACCAGGGCCTCTACCTCCTTGGCTGTGACTACTCTAATCTCCACAATTCAAGTGCTGCCTGACTTTCTTGTTTCTTCTGAGGCCACTGCCTTCCCCCCACTCACTTGGCTCAGAACTAGTGTCATTTTTTTATTCCTCTTCTCTGATCTTCATTCAGTTGCTTCTAAGGCATATAAAGCCTCCTTCCATAGCCACCCTCTGCTCCATTCCTGCTGCCTCCAGCCTACCTAGGGTTGAAATATTTCTCCCCCTTTTGTCTTTACTTTTTTCCTTTTTTTTCCTTTTTTTTTTGGTCAGTCATGGGGCTTGAACTCCAGGCCCGGGCACACTGTCCCTCAGCTCTTCAGCTCAAGGCAAGCACTCTACCACTTAAGCCACAGTACCACTTTGGTTTTCTGGTGTTTTACTGGAGATAAGAGTCTCACAGGGCTGGGAAGGTGGCTCAGTGGTAGAGCGCTTGCCTTGCATGCCTGAGGCCCTGGGTTCGATTCCTCAGCACCACATAAGCACAAAGAAAAAAGCCGGAAGTGGTGCTGTGGCTCAAGTGGTAGAGCGCTAGCCTTGAGCTGAAGAGCTGAGGAACAGCGCCCAGGCCCAGAGTTCAGGCCCCATGACTGGACTCAAAAAAAAAAAAGAGTCTCACAGACTTTCCTGCCCAGGTTGGCTTTGAACCTGGATCCTCAGATCTCAGCCTCTTGAGTAGCTAGGATTACAGGCATGAGCCACCAGCACCCAGCAAAACTTTGTAATTGGGGTTGGGGGGGTGGGGAAGGTTATTATTGTTTGTGCCAGTTCTGGAGCTTGAACTCAGGGCTTTTTCTGTTTATGTGGTACTGAGGAATTGAACCCAGGGCTTCATGCATGCTAGGCAAGCTCTCTACCACTAAGCCACATTCCCCCTTCTTTTTCTTTTCTTTTTTTTTTTCTTGTGGTACCTAAGTTTGAACTCAGGGGCTTCATATTTACTCGGCTTGCTTGCTCTGCTAGGATTCTATTACTTAAGCCATGACTCAAGCCTGGATTTTTGCTGGTTATTTTGGAGAGTGAGTCTCATACTTTTTTGTCTGCATTGACTTTGAACCATGATCCTCCAGATCTCAGCCTCCAGAGAAGCTAGGGTTATAGGTATGAGCCACCAGCACCTGGCTTGCTTATTTGTTTGTTTGCTAGGGCTGAGGCTATGCAAAGCCCTCCATCATGGGCAACAGCCCCAGCCTGGGTTCACATATTTCTTGCCCACTATACCCCAAATTACCTTCTTTCTCCTGCCATGACTAAACAATTCTGTACCTCTTTAAAAGCACATTTCAGAGCTTCTAAATTCAGGCCTGTCTCTCTTGAACAGGACTCTGGTCCTATTGAATTTAGCAAACTCTCATGGGAAAGATGGTAGGATTTTACAAAATAACCAAGGCTCTACAGTTAGATACTCATTGTGTTTAAATCCAAACATATGGTTGTGACTTTGGGCAAATTATTTCTCTTGAGCCTTAGTTTCTTGCCTAAAAAAATAGATATTACAATATCTAATTTACTTTGCTGGCGAGATTAAATGGAGTAGCATATACAACGTTCATGCATATGGTATAGAGTGCTTTGGGAAAGACATGAAAGAAACTGATCATAGTAGTTACAGAGAGGCTTTGTCATTATACCCCCTTGTGAACCTGTGCATTTGTAACACAGTCAACTTAAAGAAGACAAAGAAGAAAAGTGTATAGTGCCTGATTTTATTTCCTTTCCACAGACTCAGGAACACAAATTGATTTCAATTCTAATGTCAATTTTTTTTTTTTTGGTCGGTCATGGGGCTTGAACTCTGGGCATTAGCGCTGTCCCTGAGCTTTTCAGCTCAAGGTGAGTGCTCTGCCGCTTGAGCCACAGCACCACTTCTTTCCTGCCCATGCTGGCTTTGAACCACTGTCCTCAGATCTCAGCCTCCTGAGTAGCTAGGATTTACAGGCATGAGCCATCGGTGCCCGGCTCAATTTTATTTTTAATGCTCATAAATTTGGCTGTATTCACTATGGATGGAACAATGACATCAATATAAATTAAGATCTCGAATCATCATGTATTAAAATTTTCAAAAGTACAAATAATACTGTTTCACAATAAATTTAAAAATCATTGTTAAGCCAGGCACCCGTGGCTTATGCCTGTAATCCTAGCTACTCAGGAGGGTGAGATCTGAGGATCACTGTTCAAAGCCAGCCAGGGCAGGAAAGTCCATGAGACTTTTTTTTTTTTTGGGGGGGGGGGTCCGGTCGTGGGGCTTGAACTCTGGGCTTGGGCGCTGCCCCTCAGCTTTTCAGCTCAAGGCTAGTACTCTACCACTTGAGCCACAGCTCCACTTCTGGCTTTTTTCTTTTTGCTTATGTGGTGCTGAGGAATCGAACCCAGGGCCTCATGCATGCAAGGCAAGCCCTCTACCACTGAGCCACCTTCCCAGCCCCCCATGAGACTCTTATATCCAATAAACCACTAGAAAACCAGAAGTGACGCTATGGCTCAATTGGTAGAGCACTCGCCTTGAGCTGAAGAGCTGAGAGATAGCGCCCAAGCCCAGAGTTCAAGCCCCACGACCGGCCAAAAAAAAAAAAAATCATTGTTAAAATATGGAAAATTCCACAGAGTAGTAGGCAAGTTTTATGGATTACAGTAATACAAAGAACCGTATTGATTTCTCATACTGATAAAATTAAATGTATTATTATGAACACTGGCCTAATAACAATTCTATATCAAAATCATTAAAATGTTTGAAGCCACAAGATGCATTTAGCTTTCATTTCTAACTGAGCAGGCAATGAAACATCCAAATGTTTATCAAGAGAAATAGAAGTCACATGTCCAGACAATAACCTGTCAATGATCTTTAACATCTGGAAAGGTTCCCCTGTTTTGTCTTTAATGGTATTTCTTTTTTTTTTTTTTTTGGGTCCAGTCGTGGGGCCTGAACTCTGGGCCTGGGCGCTGTCCCTCAGCTCTTCAGCTCAAGGCTAGCGCTCTACCACTTGAGCCACAGCACCACTTCCGGCTTTTTTCTTTTTGCTTATGTGGTGCTGAGGAATCGAACCCAGGGCCTCAGGCATGCAAGGCAAGCGCTTTACCACTGAGCCAACTTCCCAGCCCCTGTCTTTAATGGTTTTTCTACTTAAATGCAATTTGTGATTGCCTATACATATTTTCTGTTTTCAAAATAGTATTGTTTTTAGAGTTATTAGCAAAATCAAGTCAAGAAAACACAGTTCTATTCTAATAACTCCTTCATTGTTTAACCAGAGTACATACAAAACTGATAGTCCAAATATCAAAGCTCTCTGTAATAGTTCCAAAGAATGTGAAATCTCCTTAGGATGGCCAAGGTTCTGACTTGTATACGTGGATTTAGCAACTGTACTAAGACCAATTCCATTTTAAAAACCTCAACAGTTACAACTATGAGCAAAGTCCTAAGAGTTGCCTCCTAAAATCAAGGCTTCTCTGGTCACTCATCCTCTCCCATTCCTATTCATTCCTATTCATGCACCCCACCCCTCCAGCATTAACTTTCCTCCTATTCTTTCCATTGTCTCCATTGAGAAAACATCTTCACAGAATGTTCCCCATACCTTTCACACCATTAGCTACTCTACTTAAAACTATTTCATCCCTGGAAATTTTAAGTCTAGCAAATAGTTAGTGACTGCCAACTATTTGTCATGCTGTTTTGAGTGTTTGAGATACATAAATGAATGAGAACAAGTTGCTCCTTTGAGAAGGTTCTATGCTAGAAGGAAGACCCAGAAAGAAAAGTATGACCATGTTCTTGCACTGCTAACTTTAGGAAAATGGCAATATTCAATAAAATTATAAAGGATAACTAAGATGGGTTGCTACATTAAACAGCACTACCTACCATAGCTCTCTGTAGTGATGGAAATGTTCTGGGCCTGGGCTGTCTAGTACAATAAACATTTGTTACACATGACTTTTTTTGGCTGGGCTTTTTTGCTTATAGCTAGCACTCTACTACTTTAATAATACCCTTAGTTCTGGCTTTTTGCTGACATAAGAGTCTGTCAGGTCTGTCTGCCTACATTGGCTACAAACCATGATCCTCAGATCTCAGCCTCCTGAGTAGCTAAGATTATAGACATGAGCCTCCCACACCTAACTATACATGGTAATTGAGTACTTAGAATATATGGCCAAGAAATTAAGTTTTAAATATTTATTAATCTGTACTTTGGACAGCACATCTTCAAATGATAGAATCAAGGACAGCCCTTCAGGGAAGTTCATCTAAATTGAAGGTACAGCAAGGTCAGGCTCCATAGATAAGTCAAAGAAAAAAACCCATGTGACTAGAGCATAGTGCCCACAACAGAAATGATACTCAGCAAGGAGGGGCAACAATGCTCAACAAGAAATAGACTTATGGGGCTGGGAAGGTGGCTCAGTGGTAGAGCGCTTGCCTCGCATGCATGAGACCCTGGGTTCGATTCCTCAGCACCACATAAGCAGAAAAAGCCAGAAGTGGTGCTGTGGCTCAAGTGGCAGAGCACTCACCTTGGGCTGAAGAGCTGAGGGCCCCACAACTGACACACACACACCCACAAAAAATAAAAAGATATGTACTCATTCCCTTACTCATGTAACTGTAACCCCTCTGTATAGCATCTATACAATAAAAATTTTAAAAAAAGAAATGATACTCAGAATAAAGGTAATATAAAACATCTGTATAACATGGGAACTAACCAATAAGAACAGAGATCAATCGAAAATAAACTGGTACTTACTTGATGGCTTAGCTTTCAGCCCTAGAAAGGAGTTTATTCTTTACTTTAAGAGCAAAAAGATAGTATATGTTTTAAGGTGAGTGGTAACAGACCCCGATTTACATTTTGGACTTGAACTATATGGGGCAAGAGTAGAAGGAGGATAGCAATCAGAAAACTGTTAAAGAATCTAGGTCAAAAGCCAGAGAGCTTGGCTTTTTTCCTTTTTGCTTATGTGGTGCTGGGGAATTGAACTCAGGGCCTAATGCATACAAGGCAAGCACTCTACCACTGAGCCACCTTCCCAGCCCAAATCTAAGAGATTCTTATTGCCAGTAGAATTAGAGGGAAGTACTCACATTCAGGATATTCCCCATGCGGGGCAATACCAAAAGACCTATTAAGAAATTGAATATGGGAAATAAAAGAATGAAGAAGTAAAAGCAACTACTGTTTTTGTTTTTTTTTAATCTTAGCAACTAGTAATACCATTTATCAAGTTCAGGAAGGACTGATAGGACATATACTTAAGATACAAAAGTTAACAGATCTATTTAACTTGATTTACTTGTAAGCCATCCAAATGGCCGTGTCAAATAGATAGCTAAATAGGCAGACGTAGAACTCAGAGATTCAGTGGGAATCATCAGAATAGAACAGAGGTCTGCTGACCTTTGGAGGAAGCTCGTTATCCTCCCTGACTTGTATACCAGGACCTAGAGAGGGACTGTACCACAGGCAGGCTGTGAGAAGCAGGGTCAGCATTCTACTGCTTCCCCTCACTTTCAGGCCAGTCTCTCATACCCTTAAAACCTTTGCCCTCGGGGGCTGGGAAGGTGGCTCAGTGGTAGAGTGCTTGCCTTGCATGCATGAGGCCCTGGGTTCGATTCCTCAGCACCACATAAGCAGAAAAAAGCCAGAAGTGGTGCTGTGGCTCAAGTGGTAGAGTGCTAGCCTTGAGCTGAAGAGCTGAGGGACAGCACCCAGGCCCAGAGTTCAAGGCCCATGACTGGCAAAACAAAAAAACAAAAAACCTTTGCCCTCCTCCTGCAAGGTAAACCATCAACCATGACACTGTCCAAAGCTATGTCCCATGTCACGTTCATCACATACCAGGGTTTATAGAGTATCTAAATCCCTGACCACCCTCTCCATCGCCACCAGAATTCTGCCATCACCCTGAGAAAGATGACTGCTAGTAGAGATGGTTCATCTAGCATGGCAGCCCGAGTTGCAGCAACCATCATTTTCTCTCTATATTGAAACTCATTAGATGGCAGGGTAAATGCAATAGAAGCACATTGGTATTTATTCTGAAATAGGAGACTATAAAGAGAGAGCGTGGCCAGTTATACCCAAGAGAACACCATTGGCTCCTGCCTATAATTCTACCTATTCAGGAGACTAAGATTTGAGGATTTTAGTTTGAAGACAGATCTGACAAACAAATCTAAGAGATTCTTACTGCCAATTAAGTGACAAGATGCCAGAAGTCGAGATGTGGCTCAAATAGTAGATAGCCAGCCTTGAAAAAACAAAACAAAAGCAAGAGCAGGATTTGAATTGAAGCCCCAGCACCAGTGCAAAAAAAAAACAAAAAAACAAAAATTACATCAGACCCATGAGAACCAAAGGGGAAGACTGTCTGGTATGGAGAGAGATATCTGAGTATGGGGAATACAGAATGAAGCAAAGTGGCTGCAGGGACATGATCTGACAGGCAGCAGAAAGCCGTGAAAGATTTGAAACAGGACATGGTATGGTTAGATGAGCAATTCAAAAGGGTCTCTTAAGCAATAGAATGGAGAGGAACTAAAAGCAGATGAAAAGGCTGGCAGAGATCAATTCTGGCAGAGATGATTAAGTGTACAATAGGCTGCAGGAATTAGGAGAAAGAGTAAGAGGCAAATACAAACAATATTTACTAGATTGACAGGGCAACTGAAGACAAAGGGAGCTCAAAGTGCAGATTTGATTACCTGGTAGTAGCATCCACTGAGACTGGCCTCCCCAGAGCAGGAGCTGGTAGAAGAAGACAAAGATGAGCCTTTTCCTGGGTGAATTCGCTGTGTTTTGCAGTCCCAACAGATGGACATGTCTCAAGGATGATAGGAAAGATTGGGCAGGCGTCCAGGGGAAGAGGATGCTTGAGATGTGTGAGCCATCAGCACAAAGTGAGCACTAGAAGTGGGAGTAGATGAGGCTATCTGGGGAAAAGAAAGGCTTGTGAGAAAGGAAAAGACCCAGGAAAGTCAGACCTATAACTGATACCAGCAGGAAGACTAGGCAAGCAGACAAACCAAGTGGTCCTGTCCATAGGGCAGAATCTCAGGTCACATGGCCTAAATCTGTACATTTCAGAGTTCCCATACTCCATCTTATTAGAGTTAAGCAAACAAAGGGTCAAGCATATATATGTATATATAGATATATATAGAGAGAGAGATTTCCACTTCCAAAATTTCTTTGTTCATTTTATTAAACTAGCATCCTTTGATCACAAAATGCCCCCCAGCCTCCACTCAAACTCATCAGTGAACTCATATGTACATGTTATATAACATATCCAGCTTTTTCATGTCATGCTTGGCTCATGTATCCAAGTAGGCTGTGGGGGAAAGGGTTGAGTACACATACTGAACTAGCACTTCACCACTGAGCCACAGTCTCAGCCCTTTAAGCAGACTGTGATAAAAGCATCAACTACCATTTACTGAGCTTTTTACTATGTGCAGACTCTAGTTTTTCTTTTTTCTTTGATGCTAGAAATCAAACCCAGGGCCACATACATTCTAAGTAAGCCTTCTGAGCTACACTGCTAGTCCCTGATTTTATACATTATCTGATTTAACTATGATACTAACACATTGAGTAGGCATTATTATTACCAAATTTACCCAAAGGAAAATTGATGCAAGCAGGGTTCTGGTGGCTCATGCTTGTAATCCTATACAGCAGGCTGAAATAGCTACTCAGGAGGCTGAAATCTGAGAATCAGGGTTCAAAGCCAGCCTGGGCAGGAAATCTGTGAGACTCTTATCTCCACTTACCAACCAGAAAGCCGGAAGTGGAGCTATGGTTCAAAGTGGTAGAGCACTAGCCTTGAGTGAAAGAGCTCAGGGACAACATCCAAGCCTTGAGTTCAAGCCCCATGGCTGAAAACGAAAGAAAGAAAAGAACATTGATGTAAAAAAAAAAAGTATATAATGTACAAAAACAACAGAGCCAGGGTTGGGGGGTGTAGTTCAGTGGTATATAGCACATGCTTAGCATATGTAGGTGTGGGTTCAACCTCCAGCACCTAAAGAGGGAAAAAAAAAACAGAGCCAAGGCGCCCAGTCTGACATCAGTGCCAAATTGCCAAATAACAAACTCCTACCTCTTGACATTTCACTTATTCTTTTTTCCAGTCTTTTTCTTTCTGTTCTTTTTCTATTAGCATAAATTGCATAAAGGGATTTTATTGTGATGTTTGCATATATATAATACTTTGATCAAATAACAGACAGTAATATCAAGAATTTTTTCAGAATTTTAGAATTGGAAGAATTTTTAGTTTTTCTTTCTACAGGTGAGGAAGTTAAAACTCAGTAAGACAACTTAAGTGCTACAATTTCTTTGTGTTTATGTCTGTCTTTTACCTGTATGTATCAGTACTAGCATTTGAACTCAGCCTAGACACTGTCCCTGAGCATTTTTGCTCAAAGCTAGTGCCCTTCCACTCGAGCCACAGCTCCACTTCCAGTTTCTTGTTGATAAATTGGAGATAAGAGTCTCATGTACTTTCCTGCCCGCGCTGGCTTTGAACCTCGGTTCTCAGATCATACCTCCTGAGCTAGGATTACAGGTGTAAGACACAGGCACCTGGCTAAGTGCTATAACATCTATTGGGAGGGGGGAGGGGGGATGGGAAGGTGGCTCAGTGGTAGATTGCTTGCCTTGCATACATGAGGCCCTGGGTTCAATTCCTCAGCACCACATAAACAGAAAAAGCCAGAAGTGGTGCTGTGGCTTAAGTGGTAGAGTGCTAGCCTTGAGCTGAAGAGCTGAGGGACAGCACCCAGGCCCAGAGTTCAGGCCCCACGATTGGACCCAAAAAAACAAAAAACAAAAAAACAACAACAAAAAAACATCTATTGGGATTTGATTTACACTGAGAATGGCCAAAATCTTACTACCAAATACACAAGCCAGGGGATAGCAATGAGCTTAATGTGTTTTTAATCATGTAAGAGACAAATGCTCTCTGTATCCACCTGCTCCAGCCCCACACTTCCCAGGCCAGCATGGAATTAAGAGCTCAAGATCTAGAGCCAGAAACACAAAAGTCTTGAACTATGTCCATTATAAGTGCCTTTCAGCCTCTCTCTAAGCTACTGATTCATCAATAAAATAGCAATACACTTCTTCAAGCACAGGTCATAGTTGCATAGAAAGTTAACAGGAAACCAAAGAGTAGGTGTGGGATTTGGAGTCAGCCTTGGTTTTGAATTCCAGCCTTGCCTCTTGTTTTTTCTGAACCTCAGCTACCTCATCTTTAAAATATGGATATACTACCTGAGGTAGAAGAAATAATTGTATTGTCAAAGCTCATAGGCTTCACAAACTTTATAGATCATAATAATGGCAATTTGCCTTGTGAAGGTTAAAATGTGTTTGTGTCTTTAAGTATTACTATTCCACAATACTGTAAAATATGTGAAAGTAATGTAATTACCTATCTCAATTAAAAATAAATAAAATGGAGATATACTACTTGCCTTAAAAGTTTACTTATGGCCGGGCGCTGGTGGCTCACACCTGTAATCCTAGCTACTCAGGAGGCTGAGCTCTGAGGATCATGGTTCAAAGCCAGCCGGGGCAGGAGAGACCGTGAGACTCCTATCTCCAATAAACCACCAGAAAACCAGAAGTGGTGCTGTAGCTCAAGTGGTAGAGCGCTCGCCTTGAGCTGAAGAGCTGAGGGACAGCGCCCAGGCCTACAGTTCAAGCCCCACGACCGACAGAAAAAAAAAAGTTTACTTATGAAGCTCAGATGTAATCTTGTTTGTAAAAACCACTGTAACTACATATTAGTCTTGATGTGTTCTTTCTTAGTGTTACAAACTCACTGAGCAACATTCCCAAACTACTAAAGGCTTTTCATTTCAAAGTGTTTCTATCCATGAAAATGTACTCAGAAAAAAATGATAGAAAGCATATTTTTTCCAGGTATCCACATTTTTAAAGGACAAGGTTCAGAATTCTAATGGGCGCTTTGTGTTGCCAGTGTCCGGGCCTGTTCCCTGGGGAACTCAAGTTCCTGGACTCATCAGGTAAGTTTTGCACAGTGCTGAGGGGACAGGAAAACAGAACTGGGGCCATACATAGAACATAGCACCATGGAGCCACTTAGGATGTTTGCTTAGCCTTTAATCAGGAAAGCTCAGCTTTTGAGGAATTTTGCAAAGGAATTTGAAGCAAGATACCCAGTTCCCCTGGATTCATTTCTTCATCTGTTAAAATGATTTTGTGAGGATAAATAAGACAAACTAGTGCTCCAAAACTCTTGCACACCCTGGGCATCACACCTGTAATCCTAGTTACTCATGAAGCTGTGATCTGAGTATTGCACTTTAAAGCCAGCCCAGGCAGGGAAATGTGTGAGACTCTCATCTCCAGTTAACTACCAGAAAGCCAGAAGTGGAGCTGTGGTTTAAGTGGTAGAATGCTTGAGCAAAATGGCTAAGGAACAATACCTAGGCCAATACTGGCAATAAATACAAACACACACACATACACACACACACACAGAGCACATGACATATAGATGTTCAATGACTATTTCTGTATTGTTATTTTCACAGTTAGCATCTTTTTCTTTTCTTTTTTTTTTTTTAATTTTTTTTTTTGGGTCCGGTCATGGGGCCTGAACTCTAGGCCTGGGCGCTGTCCCTCAGCTCTTAAACTCAAGGCGAGTGCTCTACCACTTGAGCCACAGCACCACTTCCGGCTTTTTGCTTATGTGGTGCTAAGGAATCGAACCCAGGGCCTCAGGCATGCAAGGCAAGCGCTCTACCACTGAGCCACCTTCCCAGCTCAGCATCTTTTTCTTGAAAGAGTACATGCACACCTTTTTGTTCTGTCATATACAAAGAATAAGGACACTTAGAGAACATGCCATCATGTTTATACTATAGGATGTTCTTACTTTATACTATAGGATGTTCAACAACAAAGGTGAAGAAGTCAAGAAGACAGAATTCAAGCATGGTGGAAACTATGTCCCTGCATCCAAAGAAGGTTCTTTTGAACTTCATGGAGATCGAGTCTTGAAACTTGGAACTAACATGTAAGCAAATTCTCCCTGACTGAATGAACTCAAATGTAAGGGCAATCGCTTCATTTAAAAATAAGACTTCTGGAGCCGGGCGCCAGTGGCTCACGCCTATAATCCTAGCTACTGAGGAAGCTGAAATCTGAGGATCATGGTTCAAAGCCAGCCCGGGCAGAAAAGTCTATGAGACTCTTATCTCCAATAAACCACTAGAAAAACAGAAGTGGCGCTGTGGCTCAAGCAGTAGAGCTCTTGCCTTGAGCTGAAGAGCACAGGGACAGCACCCAAGCCCAGAGTTCAAGCCCCACGACCAAAAAAAAAAAAAAAAGATTTCTGGGCTGGGAAGGTGGCTCAGTGGTAGAGTGCTTGCCTCACATGCATGAAGCCCTAGGTTCAATTCCTCAGCACCACCTAAAAAAGCTGGAAGTGGCGCTGTGACTCAAGTGGTAGAGCTCTCGCCTTGAGCTGAAGAGCTGAGAAACAGCATCCAGGCCCAGAGTTCAAGCCCACAACCAACCAAAAAATACAAAATAAAAAATAAGACTTTTAAGCCAGGCACCAGTGGCTCACACCTATAATCCTAGCTGAGATCTAAGGATCTCGGTTAAAAGCCAGCCCAAGCAGGAAAGTCCATGAGACTCTTATCTCCAATAAATCACCAGAAAACCAGAAGTGGCACTGTGGCTCAAGTGGTAGAGCACTAGCCTTGAGCTGAAGAGCCCAGGGACAGTGCCCAGGCCCAGAGTTCAAGCCCCACGACTGGAAGTCCTGGCTGACAATTAGAAGTTAGCTCTGTGAGATAAAATATATGCACAATCCTGACATTTCCAAAGGGCACCCAAGAACTCCAAACATAGGAGGCTGAAAACATACTTATTTTAAGTGCCCATGGAGGAGAAGTTGCCAAAGCCTCTGTCTCAATGGAAACTTGCAGTCTTTGTGTCCTTTCAGTGATATATGTTCCACTTTCCAAGGGGGCACATTTCTACACAGTTCCCCAGGGATTTGCCCTTGGAAAGAAATAAATGAATGGCCAACAGTTGGTTCTATTTTGTACTTATAGTACCTTTATAGATGCCATTAATTTTCTCAAAATAAACTTATGAACTATATTTACAAGTTAGAAGTCAATGGAAAGGGGCTAGATAATGTTGCCATTTTCTGTCATCACTAGGTACAGCATGAATCGGCCTGTGGAAACGCATATGTCTGGAGCATCAAAGAACTTAAACTCACAGACACAAGTGAGCTTCTGCTGCCCTCTTTTACCCTCCCTGCCTCTCTCTAGGTACAAACATCTGCATGGGGAGGAAGATGGGAACTCTGTAGATCTCAAAGCTATTCAACATTGCCCTCATTGTTTGCAATCTTCTCCATTCTCCATTTGGCCTTACAAGTACACAGGTTTTTAATTGTAGCTTTTCATGGAGCCTTCTAGTTATCTGACTAATTAGGTAATTTTAGGCCTAGTTCACCGCCATTAATTAAATAGGAACCACACACTAGGACATGGAAAATAGCATTGCAATGTCATTAGGTCCATAATTGTTTAGTCCAGCACTTAAGTCTGTCTTGATAATTATAATGTGCATTGGTAATACTTCCCTATACAGCAGAATGTGGTAACTACATTCAAAATGGAATTTTATTCATCTTTATATATTTTTAGTAACTAGCTACAAGCAAGCCATAAGACGAATCATGGGATATCCAGTTATTAAGCAATCATTTCTCAAACTGCTTTAGTAATCTTGGACAAAACAACACAAAGCTGGCATGGATGTGGTCTATGCAACTTATAGCACCCAAGGACAGACAAGAGTTGGAAAGAAGTCATGGTAGTGAGGTGGAAGACCAGCTCACTAGGTATTCTGTGCCGGAACAATGTCTGTTCTGTCCAATGAGGTAGGGTCAGGGATCAAGAAGGACCAAAAAGCCAACATTGGTAGCTCATGCCTGTAATCCTAGCTACTCAGGAGGATTGCAGTTCAAAGCCAGCTGGGGCAGGAAAGTCTGTGAGACTTTTATTTCCAATTAATCACCAGAAAACCAGAAGTGCCAGTGTAACTCAAGAGGTAGAGCTCTCACCTTGAGCTGAAGAGCTCAGGGCAAGCACCCAGACCCAGAGTTCAAGCCTCACGTTCAAGGGGGCGGGGCGGGGGGGAAGAAGGACCAAAAACCTTCTCAGAGGAGGTAACATGGAAGCAGGACTCTAGAGGGGAAATGGGCATGTAAACAAGGTGACAGGATGAGTGAAGTCATGGGGCAAAAGAGCACTGTATCTAGGGGAAGCAGGAGGCAGCATGTCTCCATGTAGCTGGACCATAGTGTAACTGAGACAAGTAACATTGGAGCCCAATTAAGGAAAGTCTCTAAACAACTTGAGTTTGTTCTTTATACAACGTGCAGAAGAGTTTACTTCAGCAAAGAAGAAGTAAAAGAATATCTGCAAGTGGGAAGGACAGGCAAAGGCTTGAAGTATAGGACAGTGAGAGTGGTCTGAAGGGTGCATTCCTGAATGTTGCCACAAGAGGGCAGTGTGGGAGCTCCTCCAAAAGGGTGCCCTTGGTGCCAGAGCCACTTGGACAGTTTCCAATGCTGAGAAAACTGGATTGAGGCAGCAGAGTTCTTCACTCCTCAGAGGAGGAAGGTACTCCTAGGAGAAGTGTGGGTCCCTAGAGCTTTCCACTCATCTTGAAAGTATGAGAGTCTCTGGTTTGCTTCCTTCTAGAGCCCCTCTGTTGCTGACATGGGTTATTTTACTTTTGGTTAAGCCTGCTTTCTACACTTTGGTTAGTCACAAAAATAATTTAAACAGTTATTGTTTGAATTATTTTATGATACTTCTCTGGGTCTCCAGGGCCTAAGCAGGAAATATGATCACCTTCATGTGGCTACAAATCATGCAATTGTTTCTACAGGAAAGCATTGCTCCAAACCCTCTTGCTAAAGAAGAGTTAAACTTCTTGGCCAGGCTATTAGGAGGGATGGAAATTAAGAAACCCAGTGGCCCTGAACCAGGATTCCGGTTGAATCTCTTTACTACTGATGAAGAAGAGGAGTATGTTTTAAGCCTGTTCTTTAAAAACATGTTTTTTTAGAAAACCTAAGTGTATGAGCTGGTGGCTAATGTCTATATCTCTCAATACTCAGGAGTCTGAGATCTGAGGATCATGGTTCAAAGCTAGCCTAGACAGTAAAGTTCACAAGACTTTTATCTCCAATTAACTAGCAAAAAGCTGGAAGTAGAGCTGTGGCTCAAGTAGTAGAGCACTAGAGCTTTGAGCACAAAAGTTCAGAGACAGTGCCTAGGCCCTGAGTTCAAGCCCCATGTCCTGCACACACACATGCACACACACACACACACACCAAACTAATGTATATACATACATATGTAAAGAGTCAGGCGCCAGTGGCTCACGCCTGTAATCCTAACTACTTAGAAGGCTGAGATATGAGTATCATAGTTCAAAGCCAGCCCAGGAAGGAAAGTCCATGAGACTCTCATCTCCAATAAATCATTTAGAAAACCAGAAGTGGCACTGTGGCTCAAGTGGTAGAGCCATTCACCTTGAGCTGAAGAGCTGAGGGACAGCACCCAGGCCCAGAGTTCAATCCCCACACCGACCAAAAAAAAAAAAAGATTACAAATGAAATACCAACAGATTCATTGACCTTAAGAATGCTACAGGAGGGCTGGGAAGGTGGCTCAGTGGTAGAGCGCTTGCCTTGCATGCTCGAGGCCCTGGGTTCGATTCCTCAGCACCACATAAGCAAAAAGAAAAAAGCCAGAAGTGGCGCTATGGTTCAAGTGGTAGAGCGCTAGCCTTGAGCTGAAGAGCTGAGGGACAGCCCAGGCCCAGAGTTCAGGCCCCACGACCAGACCCCCCCAAAAAACAAAACAAAAACAAGAATGCTACAGGATTAGCCAGGCACCAGTGGCTCATGCCTGTAATCCTAGCTACTCAGGAGGCTGAGATCTGAGGATCGCAGTACAAAGCCAGCTGGGGCAGGAAAGTCTGTGAGACTCTTATCTCCAATAAACCACTAGAAAACCGGAAGTGGCGCTGTGGCTCAAGCGGTAGAGCGCTAGCCTTGAGCTGAAGAACGCAGGGACAGCACCCAAGCCCAGAGTTCAAGCCCCACAACCGACCAAAAAAAAAAAAAAAAGAATGGTACAGGACTAAATGGATTGAACCTCTTGGAGTTGTTCAAAAAGAGTTCTAATGTTCTACTTACCACAACACAGCCTGAACAAAAAAGTATTAGAATCCAAAATGGAGCCGGGCGCTGGTGGCTCACGCCTGTAATCCTAGCTACTCAGGAGGCTGAGATCTGAGGATCGCGGTTCAAAGCCAGCCCGGGCAGGAGAGACCGTGAGACTCCTATCTCCAATAAAAACCACCAGAAAACCGGAAGTGGCGCTGTAGCTCAAGTGGTAGAGCGCTCGCCTTGAGCTGAAGAGCTGAGGGACAGCGCCCAGGCCCAGAGTTCAAGCCCCATGACCGACCAAAAAAAAAAAAAAAGAATCCAAAATGGCCATGCAAACTTATCAGTGGCAGAGCTCTTAAGCAAAACCTTGGGTCTGATCCCCAGCACCACTAAATAAGTGAATAAATAAATAGCCTGGTACTGGTGGCTTAAGCCTGTAATCCTAGCTCTTCAGGAGGCTGAGATCTGAGGATCATGGTTCTAAGCCAGCCCAGATTGGAAAGCCTGTGAAGGTCTTACATCCAATTAACCACCTGAAAATCAGAAGTGGAGCTGTATCTTAAAGTAGTAGAGTGCTAGCCTTGAACAAAAAATATCATGGGGCTGGGAAGGTGGCTCAGTGGTAGAGTGTTTGCCTTGCATGCATAAGGCCCTGGGTTCGATTCCTCAGCACCACATAAGCAGAAAAAGCCGGCAGTGGTGCTGTGGCTCATGTGGTAGGGTGCTAGCATTGAGCTGAAGAGCCGAGGGACAGGGCTGGGAAGGTGGCTCAGTGGTAGAGCGCTTGCCTTGCATGCCTGAGGCCCTGGGTTCGATTCCTCAGCACCACATAAGCAAAAAGAAAAAAGCCGGAAGTGGCGCTGTGGCTCAAGTGGTAGAGCGCTAGCCTTGAGCTGAAGAGCTGAGGGACAGTGCCCAGGCCCAGAGTTCAGGCCCCACCTCCGACAAAAAAAAAAAAAAAAAAAAAAAATATATATATATATATATATATATATATATCTCATGAACAGAGCCCATGCCCTGAATTCAAGCTCTATGACCAACAACAACAACAAGAACAGAAAATAAAAAGCAGAGGAAAATTGGACTTGATGTCTTTGGGCTTAGATAGACTTACCCAAAATCACTGATCCCCCTATCAACCAAATATTTAAGGTGGAGGCTGCCTTCATTGAAGTAATTTCTTTCATTTTCTTGTTTGTGGCAAGAACTATGTTCAATGCTGGGAAACAAAGAAGTAGTCTAAGACCTAAAGCCTGTCTTCAGGATACATGAAGTATTCAGGGGAGATGGGGTGGAAAGGTGAAAGGAAAAGGCAGAAGATAGGATAGGAAATATAGTTGCCAAGTTATCAAAAGGTAGTTTGCCGTGCTAGCCAGGAGAAAACCCTAACCTGGACCCATTTCTCATCCAGACATGCAGCACTATGTAGACCGAAAGAGTTAACCTATGAAGTCATCAACATACAAGTTACACAGGTATGTACAGGGGATCTCAAAGGGCTCAATCCTATTTCCTTCATCTTATAGTAACCTTGGCCTGCAAAGACCTCTTCCTTTTCTAATAGATTATAACTACAGTCCATTATCTGACAAACAGGTAAGCAACTGAAATGCATGATAGGGCAAAAATTAAATACCAGCCAGGCACCAGTAGCTTATGCTTTTAATCCTAACTATTCAAGAGGCTAAGACTGAGGCTCTTGTTTCAAGGCCAGCCTGGGCAGAAAAGTCTGAGAGTCTCTTATCTCTAGTTTACAAGCAAAAAAAAAATCTAAACTGGAGATAGGTGGTAGAGCACCATCTGTAAGCAAGAAAGCTAAGAGAGCATCAGTAACAGCACACACACACACACACACACACAAATTAAATACCTATTGCCCCAAAAGGCAACCTACTGACATCATCTCCTCTCTTGCTTCTCTAAAAGGACAAACAACAGAAGGAAGAACTGGCACGGATTATGGGAGAGTTTGAGATCCCAGAGCAGCCAAAGCTGAGCACCAACAAGGGGGATGACTTGCTCGCTATGATGGACGAGTTATAGTTGCACTGACCAGACACAGCCTCCCACCTCCCCAGAAAAGCTGCTTGAAGAGAACCTCTGTGGAAGGAAGGCCAAGAATCTCCCACTGATTGAGGCTGGTACCTCTCAGTCCCTGATTATGTCATAACAAACTGCAAGGCTCACTCAGAGAATACCCTCTCCTAAAGACACACATGTATATGGATTTTCAGCAAAATATATCCTGGCCGTTAAACTAGACCTTTCCTGTTTATTTCTAATTATAGGTAAGTATAAAACATCCTTGGCCGGAGGCTGAACCTGAGTTAGTAAGAGGCTACTGCCATGATCATTTCCACATTAACCACATCAGCTCTCCCATAAGGACAATACATCTCGCAGATGATTGTAAGCCATAACAGAACATCAAATGTAGCTAGGCATTATGGCACACATTATAATCCCAGCACTTGGGAGGCTGGGGGAGAAGGACTGTGATTTTGAGGCCAGTCCAGACTATACAGTGAGACCCTATTTTTAAAAAAATCAAATGATGTAGACAGGCTCTACTGGCTCATACCTGTTATCCTAACTACTCAAAAGGATGAGATCTGAGGATCTCAGTTTAAAGCCACCCCAGCAGAAAATTCCATGAGACTTTTTATCTCTAACCAGCAAAAAGCCAGAAGTAGAGCTGTGGTTCAAGTGATAAAGCACCAACCTTGGGTGAAAAAGCCAAGTGAGAACAGGAAGCCCTGAGTTCAAGACCCAGTACTGGTCCACACACACACCACACACAGAGACCACAATCTGAAATGTGTTATGCTTTGTAGGTGAGTTTGAAATCAAGGGGAATAGTAATTGCCTCTATCAGGGTCCAGTTTGGTGGCACTCTCCCCCAGGCACACTATGAACTGCTGCTGCTTCTCAGTCAGTCATGGGGCTTGAACTGGCCTTAGAGCTGTCCCTCAGCTCTTCAGTTCAAAGCTAGCGCTCTATCACTTGAGATACAGCACCACTTCCAGTTTTCTAGTGGTTTATTGGAGATAAAAAGTTTCACCGACTTTCCTACCTGGGCTGGCTTTGAACCACGATCCTCAGATCTCAGGTGTGAGCCACCAGTGCCCAGCTTTTTTTTTTTTTTTTTTTTTTTTTTTTAATCAGTCATGGGGCTTGAACTGGGGGGCCTGGTCACCATCCCTGAGCTCTTCTGCTTAAGGTTAATACTTTACTACTTTGAGTCATAGGGCCACTTCCAGTATTCTGGTGTTTAATTGGAGATAAAAGAATCTCACAGCCAAAAGTCAATGGCTCACACCTGTAATCCTAGCTACTATGGAGGCTGAGAGCTGAGGACTGCAATTCAAAGCCAGTCCGGGCAGGAAAGTCATTGAGAATCTTATCTCCAATTAACCACCAGAAAAAACTTGAAGTGGTGCTGTGGCTCAAGTAATATAGCACTTGCCGTGAGCTGAAGAGCTCAGGGACAGAGCCCAGGCCCAGAGTTCAAGCCCCATAACCAACACCACCAACAAAAAAGTCTCACGGACTTTCTTGCCCAGGCTGGCTTTGAACTGCCATCCTCAGATCTCAGCCTCTTGAATAGCTAGGATTATAGGCCTGAACCACTGGTACCTGGCTCTTCTCAGAAATATTCTTTATTCTTCCTGACAGAATAAAGCCAGGACATGACAAAATACCTTCTGCTAGTAGGACAGATAGAGGCCCGTACTTCTCTGAACCCCTCTCCATCCATCTGTGCATAAACATTTATCCCAATTGAAGATACACACCAAGAGGATATTTGCTTTCCAGCATCATACAATCTCCTTGCCCCCATAGTCTGCCTCTGCCACTTAGTGAGCTTGCCTTCTAAAGACACCAGTCTGATATGCTAGGACATCTGTCTGCCTAGCTTCCCCTTCAGTCACCAAGCTTGGCCTTACTTTGGTAATAGGAGGTACACATGGTATGCCACTTGCCTCCAGGGTACCCGTTCAGTTCCTTAGAGAACCATGTAAAATATGGCCCAGACAATCTCCAGTGTCTCAGGAAGGAGCAGCAGCCCACAACCAAAGAACCCTCGCAGGCCAAGTAAACAGAAGGCTCAGGACCGGCCACCATCCCAGAGGCCAGGGTCCACTCAGTTCTTTGGAAAAATTATCTAGAAGATCAAAGAGAGAAGCTGCTCCTAAGCTGACCCAGGATATAGAGTTTGGTAAGTCACCAGCTAAACTAAAATGCCCTCCCAGCCAATAAAGTTATACTCACTAGACACTGGTGACTCACACTTATAATCCTAGCTACTAAAGAGGCTGAGATCCGAGGATCTCGGTTTGAAGCCAGCCCAGGGCAGGAAAAGTATGAAACTCTTTATTTCCAATTAATCATCAGAAAAGCTCAGAGCAGAGCTGTGGTTCAAGTGACAAGAGTGCTAGCCTTGATCAAAAGAGGCTCAGGGACAGTGCCCAGGCTTTGAGTTAAAGCCCCAGGACCGTACCAAATATTAAAGGTACACTGTCTTATCTATGAAAACCCTCCCCTCCACCCCCAAAACAGTCCTCAAGGGAGAAGTTTGCTTTCTGTTTAGTCTCAGAAGCAATCTGGCCACCAGCTGGGAGCCCAACTGGGTAACAGGTGAAGGGAAAGTTTCTCTCCTGTTCTGAGTCTTGCTCTCTCCACATTGTCACAAATGCAAACTTCACTGAGGCTCAGAGTAGGTCCTAAGGCCTTGGAGATAGGCCATACATTGCCCAGAAGCAGCAGTCTCCTCCCTCCACCTAGCCCAGAATAATGTTGCCCTCTTGGTAAATAAACAAGATACAGATCTCTGGTGAGGCAGCTCTGTGATGACACAATCTAAGAGTTTCATGTATCTAGACTTGCACAAATATTAAGAAAAACAAGTTTATTTGCATGGTGGTGCAAAGCATTCAGAAAAGGCACTAGAGCTGGGAGGAGGCAGAAAAAAAAAAAAGATGAGGACTGGATATGTGGATCGGTGGTAGAGTACCTGCCAACCATGCACAGAAAGGAAGGAAGGAAGGGAGGGAGAGAAAGAAGAGAGAAAGAGAAAAGATAATTCTGCCTAAAATGTGGGCTAAGTGCTGACAGTTTACATATATTCATTTATAATGAGGCCTAAGGTACAAAGATCTCATACAATGCTTCAGGGGAAGGTGAAGACACTATGCTCTGGTACCATTCCTGACCAAAATCCCCCACCATGTTTGTTTGGGGTACAACCCTCCTCTAGCTCCTCCACAACCTCTTCCCAACTAAGTTGCACACAGTTCTCACACACTCTTATTCTTAAAGGACCTAGAGGGCATGTGAGGCAACTATGCAAAATCCAAGGGGATTCCCATGGCTCCCAGGAAAAAGCAGTCATAAAAAAATGAGTGAAAGGGCTGGGACTGTGGCTCAGTGGTAGAGTGGTTGCCTAGCATGCATGAAGCCCTAGGTTTGATTTCTCAGCACCACATAAGCAGAAAAAACCAGAAGTGGCCCTGTGGCTCAAGTGGTAGAGCACTAGCCTTGAGCTGAAGAGCTGCTCAAGCCCCACAACTCACCAAAAAAAAAAAAAAAAAGTGAGAGGAAGAAAAAGGTAAACTATCTTTCAATTCTAAGGGGAAAGCTATTCTAAGTGGTCCACAGAAGTAATCACTTTCAAAGGTATAACTCAGGTTAGGTGATGTGTCCACACCTGTAATCTCAGCACTCAACAAGTCTCCGCATTGGGCACTGGTGGTTCATGCCAGTAATCCTAGTCATTCAGGAGTCTGAGATTTGACTATCGCAGTTCAAAGACAACCAGGGCAAGGAAGTCCATCTCTTCTCCAATTAACTACAAGAAAACTAGAAGTGGATCTGTGGCTCAAAGTGGTAAAGCACTATACTTGAGCAAAAAGGGCTCAAGGACAGTGCTTAGGCTATGAGTTCAAGCCCCATGGCCAACCAAAAAAAAAAAAAGAGTGGAGACAGGAGAATTGTTGGTTTAAGGACATCCTGGGCTACATGGTGAGATTTTTTTTTTAAATGGGGATAAAACTCACTTTTTTCTTAGATGTAAATCCCAGAAGGAAAGAAACAGACTTCTGCATCACAATCAGATACCCAGCTGCATGCTGATCGTATGTCACAAGTCTACTTTGTAGACAGCTGCATTGTCACTCTGGTTGACACACTGTCCAAACCATCAGAGATCATAAAAAACAGAAATGCAAAGTTTAGTATATATGTGATTATCATAACAGCTAACCTTAAAGATTTCAATGAAGATCTGAACACTAACACAATGTTTTTCTAGCTCTTATCCTTTGATGTGTGTGTGTGTGTGTGTGTGTGTGTGTGCGCGCGCGCGCGCACACACACACACACACACACACACGGGAGCGCTCCACTTCTAGCTTTTTTTTTTTTTTTTTTGCTGGCCTTGGGGCTTGAACTCAGGGCCTAGGTGTTGTCTCTGACCAGCTTTCTGGAGGTTAGTTAGATAGTCTCATGGACTTTCCTGCTTGAACCAGCTTCAAACTGCATTCCTCAGATCTCATCCTCTAAATAGGGTTACAAAGTGGGAACCACTGGTTCCTGGCTGTCTTATTCCCTTTAAGTTGTGCCCTGAATAACTTCTCAATAGCTAAATCCCTAAGCAGTGACAGTAGAGGGAGTTACAGGTAGGGATTAGGCTGACTCTGCCTGCATAGCTTGAGATTCTATGTGACCATATTTCTTGATGGTAATTCATCCTTTTTCAAGTGAGAATGTCAAGCTGCATTCCCAGGGCCAATAGAAATTATTGTGAATTATTGCCTTGATATTCCACACCACTGCCACCACCATGTTCACATATATTCTGAGTCATTTTCCCTCTGCTGACACAAATAACATCAATTTCTCTGTTAGTTCCCAGAGCAATATGAAACCCAACTGCACCACTAGTGCAGACTTGGGGGGAGAGAGGTGTGAACAGGGTCCTCACATGGCCCGCCAACTCAGATCACTGTATCCTTCCCTCTGTGCAGGAGGCTCCAGCCAGCATGCTTTCAGGGAAAGTATGGTAGCAGTGAAGGACACTTGGCTCAGGTTCGTTAGATACCCTAAAGACCACTCAGCTGAGGTATTATCTGACCAAGCAGATAATACTTGTAGGTGTGTCCCCTTTCCCTCTCCTTTCCATGAGACTCTTATTTCCAATTAACTGCTACAAAAGCCAGAAGTGGAGCTATGGCTCAAGTGGTAGAGCACAAGCCTTGAGCACAAAAAGCTCAGGGACAGTGCTCACAGGCTGAGCTCAAGCTCCCAATACTTGCAAAAGTGGGGCTGGGCTGGCGGTGGAGCTCAGTGGTAGAGCACATGTTAAAGCATACATGAGGCCCTGGCTTCCTTCTCAATACCAAAAAAAATGATGAAAATTTGTATAAAAATGAGTCAAAATGGTGGGGCATAGTGGCACATATCTAGCACTCAGGAGGCTAAGGCAGATATATTGGGATTTTTTTTTTTTTTTTGAGACCAGCCTGGGTAACAGAGAAAAAATTAGTCTCAAAAGAATAAAAAAAAAATCCAGGCACCAGTGGCTCATGACTATAATCCTAGCTACTACTCAGGAGGCTGAGATCTGAGGATCATGGGTCAAAGCCAGCCCAGGCAAGAAAGTCTGTGAGACTCTTATCTCTAATAAACTGCTCAGGAAACTGGAAATGGTGCTGTGGCTCAAGTGTTAGAGTGCAAGCCTTGAGCTAAAGAGCTGAGGGACAGCACCCAGGCCCAGAGTTCAAGTCCCACGACTGACAAAAAAATAAAAAATAGGGTGTGAAGAAACTTTTAAAAGTCAAGATATTAGAAAATATAACAGATTTCTATAGAAAAGAACTAGAAGGGGCGGGGAAGGTGGCTCAGTGGTACAGTACTTGCCTTGCATGCAACGAGGCCCTGGGTTCGATTCCTCAGCACCACCTAAGCAGAAAAAGCCAGAAGTGGCACCATTGCTCAAGTGGTAGAACGCTAGCCTTAAGCTGAAGAGCTCAAGGACGGAGCCCAGGCCCAGAGTTCAGGCCCCACAATGGACAGAAAAAAAAAAAAAAGAACTAGAAGCAGCTGAGTACTGGTGAATCATAACTGTAATCCTAGCTACTCAGGAAGCTGAGACCTGGAAGATCGTGATTCTTAAAACTAGCCCTGGTAAAAGTTCCCATTTCCAAGTTAACCAGCAAAAAGCTAGATTGGAAATGTGGCTTACGTGGTAGAGCATCACTGTAAGCAGAGAGACAGCATGAGGCCTTGAGTTCAAGCCATACACCAGAACACATATACAAACATACACAATAAACTAGAAACAATAAGTAGTTTTCCAAAAACTTCCTATGAAGTAGCTCTGTAGCCGGGCGCTGGTGGCTCACGCCTGTAATCCTAGCTACTCAGGAGGCTGAGATCTGAGGATCGCGGTTCAAAGCCAGCCCGGGCAGGAGAGACCGTGAGACTCCTATCTCCAATAAACCACCAGAAAACCGGAAGTGGCGCTGTAGCTCAACTGGTAGAGCGCTCGCCTTGAGCTGAAGAGCTGAGGGACAGCGCCCAGGCCGAGTTCAAGCCCCACGACCGACAAAAAAAAAAAAAAAAAGAAGTAGCTTTGTAGGCACAGAAATGAACTGCAGAAGGGCTGGGAAGGTGGCTCAGTGGTAGAGCGCTTGCCTTGCATGCCTGAGGCCCTGGGTTCAATTCCCCAGCACCACATAAGCAAAAAGACAAAAGCCGGAAGTGGTGCTAGGGCTCAAGTGGTAGAGTGCTAGCCTTGAGCTGAAGAGCTGAGGGACAGCGCCCAGGCCCAGAGTTCAGGCCCCACAACCAGACCCCCCCCCCCCAAAAAAAAAAAAAAAAAAAGAAATGAACTGCAGAAGAGCTGGTCATTGAAGTACTTCAGACAGAGGTCAGGAGTGCTGATAAGATGTTGTAATGGAGACTTTGGCATAGGTAAATTGAAGCAGATGACCTGAAGAGGCCACTCTCTTAGGATTCTGAACAATCCTCTAATAACTGGAAATGAAACCACACAGAGCTCATCTAAAGGGAAGCAGAAAAACCCAAGACTCCTGAAATGAACTCAATATATGTAGATCTCATACTAAAAGTATGGGCTGCAAAAACCTGAAACCAATGCTCACAAAATTTAAAATTTTCTTCTTGAGGCCTGGGAATGTGGCTTAATGATAGAGTGCTTGCCTAGCATGCATGAAGCCCTGGGTTCGATTCCTTAGTACCACATAAACAGAAAAAGCCAGAAGTGGCACTGTGGCTGAAGTGGTAGAGTGCTAGCCATTAGCAAAAGAAGCTCAGGGACAGTGCCCAGGCTCTAAGTTCAAACCCCAATATTGGGAAAAAAAATCTAGGACCAGTCTCCAAGTTTTGGGAGAAAAATGAGAGAGGGGTACTCACTACCTTATGTAACTGTACATCACCTTGACAATAATTTTTTTTTTTTTTAATTTCTTGAAAAGGCATAAGGCAGGGGCTGGGAAGGTGGCTCAGTGGTAGAGCACTTGCCTTGCATGCTCAAGGCCCTGGGTTCGATTCCTCAGCACCACATAAGAAAAAAGCCGGAAGTGGCACTGTGGCTCAAGTGGTAGAGCACTAGCCTTGAGCTGAAGAGCTAAGGGACCGCACCCAGGCCCAGAGTTCAGGCCCCACAACAGGATCCAAAAAAAAGAAAGAAAGAAAAAGAAAAGGCATAAGGCAACTCATTGAGTTGTGATAAAAACTGGAGACTCATCAGAAAACAACCAAGAAGGAACCCAGGAAGAGTGGGCAATGACAAAGGACATCAGCACCAAGGTGACACTAGCTCAAGGTGACACAGGCACCAGGAAAGAGCCAAAACAAACCTGCTGGGTTGTGTCACTTGCTTCAGATTTAAAGTTTGATAATGCTTAAGTATAGGTCACAAACTCTCAAATGACAGCTGACAAAGATCAAAGATATTATCTAGACTTAAATCATCTTGTCTGGGAACCAGAGCCTTACCTCACATTAAAATTCACAGAATGTCAGGTTTCCCCACATGCTTAAGGAGCCTTTTTCCTCAGCAACCTACCATAAGCCTGATAGTTCCTTCACAGGCCCAACTAAGGCTGTAGAAATCCTGGCCAACTATTGAGATTTTAAAACTAGCCCTTTTCTCTACTTCTAGACCACCTCCCCTGCATGAGCCCTCTTTAAGCAAACTTGAGAAACCACATGGAAAAGGTTTACAAGTGAGGCTGCTGTGAAAACTCCCTACTAACTCATCATCTCTCCCTTTACTTGCTGAGGATCTGAGGACATTTCCACATGGAGGACTTCCCTTCTGGCCCTGCCTCTGGTTTCTCTTACCAGTAGTCATCTTGTGGTATTAGTCTCCTTAAATCTGTCAGAGAAGTGCCAGGGGCCAGGGGCTCATACCTGTAATCCTAGCTACTCAGGAGGCTGAGATCTGAGGATTGTGATTCAAAGCCAGCTGGAGCAGGAAAGCTGAGAGACTCTTTTTTTTTTTTTTTTTTTTTGGATCCGGTCGTGGGGCCTGAACTCTGGGCCTGAGCGCTGTCTCTCAGCTCTTCAGCTCAAGACTAGCGCTCTACCACTTGAGCCACAGCACCACTTCCGGCTTTTTTCTTTTGCGTATGTGGTGCTGAGGAATCGAACCCAGGGCCTTAGGTATGCAAGGCAAGCGCTCTGCCACTGAGCCAACTTCCCAGCCCCAGCTGAGAGACTCATCTCCAATTAACCACCAAAAAGCAGAAGAGCTATAACTCAAGTGGTAGAGCACTAGCCTTAAGCAAATAAGTTGAGATAGTACCCAGGCCATGAGTTTAAACCTCAGGACTGACATGCACACACATTCATATATACACACACAATTCCAAAACAAAACACTTGTTTTATATTGCAAAGCCTGTTAATGTCACTCATAACAGAAGACAGCTGGATTTTCCTATCCGCTTCTGAATGTTTCTTTGTGAGAGGTTTTTGTTTTGCTTTGTCTTCAGACAGGCTATGTAGCCCAAGTTGGCCTGAAAATGGATATCCTCCTACATCTTTCTCCTGGGGTTACAGTTGTGCATCACTACCCCAAGTTCTGGTTGTTTTGGCTGGGATGAAGGAAATTCAGTCTCACACAGAAACTAGTTGAAACAGAGATCACACTAGGAGAGGCTTCCCTTGAGAGAGAGGGAAGAGAATACTAATTTGTGTGTAAGAGAAAGACAATTTTATTTTTAGGCTGAGACCAGCTGTGGTCCCTGGCAGAATGGCAAGGGTCCTAGGTAAGATGGAAAAGTCTGTGAATCAGCTTATTAAGCTATTCCTGTGGACAGGGCATGTGATCCCAGCACTAGGAAGGCTGAAGTAAGAAAAACCAAGTTTAAGGCCAGCCTGGACTACAATAGCAAGGCCCTGTCCAAAAAGAAAAAAAAAAACACTTCAGTGTTAACAGGTGGCTCAAAATTGAACAATTCACTGAGACAGACATCTTTTGTTTTCCTAGTGAGGATATTGAAGCTAAGAGGAAATATGCAGCTTCTCTAAGGCTATATAATATACATTGATCTCTTTAGAAGCCTATCATCCGGACTTCTAGATGAGGAAAGCGAGGCTCAGAGAGTACAATTAGCTTGCCTACAGTCATACAGCAAGTAGGAGACGTTGAACGTAGAACTCCGTAACCGAGCCTACACTCCCACTAACCATGAAATCCTTACCTTGGCTTGCAAAGCCCTACATTTCTGTGGTACCCGCTTTCTCTGACCTCTTCATTCATTCTCCCCAGTCTCACTGGCCTTTCCGTTCCCCCAAATTGTCAAAGTCACGTGCACAAACTGTTCCCTCGGGTGGTCACGCTCGCGTCCCAGCTCCCGCAAGGCTGGCTTCCAATCACCCATCCCCGCTCACGCGGCCCCTCCTCAGGCCATCCCTGACCATCACCTCACGGCACTTTAACCAGCTGAACAAGGGTAATCCCATTCTTTTTCGAGTTATTTTCTCTCTCCTCCGCAGCGACATTAGCTCAGAGAACCATTAAAAGTCTACGTCTAGGGCCTGGGAAAGTAGCTGACCGCTCAGAACACTAAAAACCTCCTCAGTTCCAACGACTGCAACGGAGGCGCGTCCCGGGCAGGAATTTGGCGGCGCGGGGCCTCCTGGGAGTTGTAGTCTGGCAGGCCAGCCCACGACGCGCGGCCTCCTGGGAATTGTAGTCTACGGCCCGGTCCCGCTGCAACGTGACCTGTGCTCTCGCGCGCTCGGTACTAAAGACGCACGGGGGCCACGGTTGCCATGGCTTCTCTGCGCGGGGGCGGCGGGAGGCAATTCTGCTAGGCGTTGGCGGGCTTCGGCGGCGACCCCGAACCGGAAAGCGGAAGGAATTTTGCGAGGTGAGTCGCGGAAAGGCGAAGTGCGGGGAGCCCAGGGGAGGGCGGGGCAGGGCGCGCGGGGGGTGGTTTCTCCCCAGCCCCAGGTCCCGAGTAGTTTGTCTTTCAAACCCACCCATTTCTCTGCGCCTTAGGCGGCCTCAGCATCCTCAGTTTACCCATATTGCTAACCAGCCGACCCCTAGTAGCTGGCCCCAGTCCTCCCTCCAGGAAAGTGGCAGATCCAGTCCTGGTGCCCAGGCCTGACCGACTCCAGGTCCAGAGTCTGCTTTTCTTTTCTTTTTCTTCCTCAGTATCTCTAATCTTTCTCTGCCCCTATGCTTGAGACATCATCTCGCCATGCATCCCAAGTTGGCCTCAGTTTCCATCCTTCTCCTTCTGCCTACCAAGTGCTGGGGTTACAGTTGTGCAGCACCATAACCAGCTCCCAGGGGCTGTTTGCATTCACAGTGGCAACCCCAGCTTTTGCTTGATTACATCCTAAGGCTGAAGGTTGGGTAAGGATCTTTAGATCCTTACGACGACCCAAACCCAACCTCTCTCATCAGTGGAAGTCACTGTGTATGCAGCCTCAGTTTACCCATATTGCTAACCATATTGAGGGAGATGTTTGTTGAATGACTTTGGAAGGAAGTTCTGCAAGTAAAAGATGGGCAAGAAAAGTTTTTTTTATTAATTTAGTATGAATATGCTACAAAGAATGTGCAATATAGTGAGATTCTGGTGGCCTTATTGAGCCTATAGTTGAATAAATGTGGAAACAGGTTGGGAGATATTAAGCATTAACTTTTCTTTTTGTCAGTCATGGGGCTTGAACTCTGGGTCTGGGCTCTGTCCCTGAACTCTTCAGCTCAAGGCAAGTGCCCTACCACTTGAGCCACAGTGCCACTTCGGCTTTCTGGTGGTTAATTGGAGATAAGAGTCTGACAGACGCCGGGCGCTGGTGGCTCACGCCTGTAATCCTAGCTACTCAGGAGGCTGAGATCTGAGGATTGCGGTTCAAAGCCAGCCCGGGCAGGAGACACCGTGAGACTCCTATCTCCAATAAACCGCCAGAAAACCGGAAGACCGGAAGTGGCGCTGTAGCTCAAGTGGTAGAGCGCTCGCCTTGAGCTGAAGAGCTGAGGGACAGCACCCAGGCCCAGAGTTCAAGCCCCACGACTGACAAAAAAAAAAAAAAAGAGTCTGACAGACTTATCTGCCTGGGCTGGCTTTGAACCATGATCCTCAGATCTCAGCCTCTTGAGTAGCTAGGATTACAGACATGAGCCACCGACTCCCCAGCTTAAATGTATTAACTTTCAAATTTACAGAAATAAGAGGGAGTGGGGATTCTAACCTAGGTTTCATTTTTTCTACCTTCAAAACCTATGTACTTTATATGATACCTTTTTTTTTTTCAGCAACCTAAATTTTTTTTTTTTTTGTCGGTCGTGGGGCTTGAACTCTGGGCCTGGGCGCTGTCCCTCAGCTCTTCAGCTCAAGGCGAGCGCTCTACCACTTGAGCTACAGCGCCACTTCCGGTTTTCTGGTGGTTTATTGGAGATAGGAGTCTCACGGTCTCTCCTGCCCGGGCTGGCTTTGAACCGAGATCCTCAGATCTCAGCCTCCTGAGTAGCTAGGATTACAGGCGTGAGCCACCAGCGCCCGGCTTCAGCAACCTAAATTTTTACTCATGACAACTTCAGGGAATATCTCTGAAGATGGGCCTCTGGCCATCACCTTCTTGAGGGATGTATTAGAAAGGATTGTCCCTGGGCTGGGATGGTGCCTCAGTGGTAGAGTGCTTGCCTTGCATGCATGAGGCCTGGGTTCGATTCCTCAGCACCATCTAAACAGAAAAAGCCAGAAGTGGTTCTGTGGCTCAAGTGGTAGAGCTCTATCCTTGAGTTGAAGAGCTGAGGGACAACGCCCAGGCTCAGAGTTCAAGATCCACAACCAAGAAAACTAGCAAGCAAGCAAGAAAGAAAGAAATGCACGTTCCTAGGCCCCCAGCTCAGATTCATTGAATCAGGAATTGGGACTAGGGCCTAGCAGTCTGTGATTTAACAAGCCCTCCATGATTATGATGCACAGCTACATTTGAGAAATAGTGTCTTTCATTAAATCCCCCAATTATTTAATATTTATTTGGTGCTGGGGATAAACACCCTGGACCTTGAACATGCTAAGCAAGCTCTCTCTTTTTTTGGCGGGGGGGATCCAGTTATGGGGCCTGAACTCTGGGCCTGGGCGCTGTCCCTCAGCTCTTCAGCTCAAGGCTAGCACTCTACCACTTGAGCCACAGCTCCACTTCTGGCTTTTTTTTATTCTGCTTATGTGGTGCTGAGGAATTGAACCCAGGGCCTCAAGCATGCAAGGCAAGCGCTCTACCACTGAGCCACCTTCCCAGCCCTAAGCAAGCTCTCTCTTGCTCACACTGGTTCTCTCTCCCCTTTCTTCCCCTCTATCTCTCTTTCCTCTGTCCTCTTTTCTCCTTTCCTCTCCTCCCTCACTCAGCTTTCTTGCTCACAGCTGGTACTCAACCACTTGAGCCACACTTCCAGTTCCTCACAGCTGTTCAATTGGAAACAAAGTCTCACAGACTTTTTCTCAAGTCTCAACCTCCTGAGTAGCTAGGATTTAAAAAAAGAAAAGTGCGGACCTGTGTCCACCGATGCAAAAATTGGGAAAATGACTGGTATAATGGTACAGGTCTGTAATCCCAGCTACTTGAAAGACTAGAACAAGAAGATAAACAAATTTGAGACTAGCTTGGTGAACTTAGCAAGATCATGAAAAGGAATGGGGATGTAGCTGAGTGGTAGAGCACTTGCCTAACATGTCTAAAGTTCAATTCCTAGCACTGGGGGAGAAAAAAGGAAATAAGAAAAGAGAAAGAAATTGGAGAGATGGTCAGGTTTGGGGAGTCTGTGCTGGGAATTGTTGAGGACCTGATGGAGGTGAGCTGGAAGTATACTCCATAACCTGCTACAATTCCCATTTATGTTTTCCTATCCATAGCAAGCATCTGGCCCATGTGGCAGAATGGCGCTGAGCCACTCACTGAAAGAGCGGACCATCTCAGAGAACAGCCTGATCATCCTGTTACAGGGCCTCCAGGGCCAAGTAACCACTGTGGACCTGCGGGATGAGAGTGTGGCCCGTGGACGCATTGACAATGTTGATGCTTTCATGAACATCCGATTGGCCAAGGTCACATATACAGACCGTTGGGGACATCAGGTTGAGCTGGATGACCTTTTTGTGACAGGCCGCAATGTGCGGTATGTCCACATCCCAGATGACGTGAACATCACCGCGACCATTGAGCATCAGCTACAGATCATCCATCGTGTGCGCAACTTCGGTGGCAAAGGCCAAGGCCGGAAAGAATTTCCCTCAAAAAAATTTAAGTGAGCCTGGGTGCCCGTGCTTATGCCTGTAATCCTAGCTACTCAGGAGTCTGAGATCTGAGGATCACTGTTTGAATTTAGCCTTGGCATTCCCTATGAAACTCTATCTCCAATTAACATTCAAAAACTGGAAGTGGAGCTGTGGCTCAAGTGGTAGAGGGCTAGCCTTGAGCAAAAGAGCTCAGGGACAGTGCCCAGGCCCTGAGTTAAAGCCCCATGGCCAGGAAAAAAAAGAAAAGAAAAAAAAGTGAGGCTGTCCCCCTAGCAAACTCCATCATCAACTCAGGGTCCACCTATATTCTGAGCCAGATCCCTGCCATCTCTCTCTGCCTTGAGCCTGGTGTCTTAACAGATGCCATCTTTCACAGCTGCCTTTCAAGGGTCCCACTTCTCAGGCTCACCCTGGGACTCAGACTCCTGTCTGCCTGTGGCCTTGGGGTAGTTGACAAGCCCCCTTTTTTGATCATTTGTGTTGGAATCAGTGATTTACTAAACTAGGGTGTGTCAAATGATTTTTTTTTTAACGGTTTGCAGTTGTGTTCATCTCATAAAACTAAACTTGGATGCAAACAAGTCCATGCTTCAGTGTTCTCCCTGCTGTGTGCCGGGCTTCCTGTCCTGAATAGTAGGCAAGACGGAGATCTCAAACCTGGCTACACAATGGAATCACCTGTCTGTCCACCCCTAAGGTCAGATTTAATTGATGTGGAGTACAACCCAGACACTAGGACTTCTAAGTTTCCCAGATGATTCTGGGAAACACAAAAGAAAGCATAAGACCTATTGTAGGAGTACTTGAGTGTGGTCAGATGGAAAAGGGCCTGTTTTCAGAGGCTATTAATTTCATTGCTGTTTCTGGAAGCTGAGAGGGTGGAGTATCCCATACCTTCCCCTCAGGTGTGGGAGTTCAGTTAATAGCAAGAAATCAAGCAGAGCACTAGTGGCTCACACCTATAACCCTAGCTACTCAGAAAGCTGAGATCTGAGGATCTCAGTTCAAAGTCAGCCTGGGCAGGAAAGTCTGTGAGACTCTTTATCTCCAATTAACTACCAGAAAATCAGAAGTAACACTTTGGTAGAACGCTCAGGGACAGCATCCAGGCCCAGAGTTCAAGCCCCACAACCAACAACAACAAAAATAGCAAGAAATCAGTCCTCAGTTCTAAGAATCGTTGGGTCTGGATTGGAGTTGCCCTCTGTATTCTAAACCTGCCACAGGCAAATGACCACCTCAGTGAAAGTAACTGCCCTGTGGATCCAGAGTTTATGTTCATCAAACAGACACAGAATAACAGCCATGGGCTTTTTGCTGAGCACACGTCAAAATAGGATTTGAACTTGGCCACAAGGAGCTCCTAGTCTAGAGCAAGAGAGGGTCCAGAAAAAAACTAAGATAAAATCCAGTTTGAAAACAGCTATGCCTGAATTCTGAATTAGTCAGCCCACTGAACTTAAAGCACTTGTATTTCATGAGATTTGAGAGAGGATTATCTATTTGGCACCAGCAGGCCAAGGTCACTGCATTCCTATTCTAGCTCAGTCTTTATCAAAGTGTTGCCTGTGGATCATCAAAACTAGAATGTATGCAAGGAATGCTCTTTCTTGGCTCAGACTGGAACCAGAATCTACATTATTAGCCACCTGCCTGCCATGATTCTTCTGCACACTGTGTTTATCTCATTTTCTAGGAGCCCATAACCTCCCTTTGTGTTCAGAGAGGACAGAGGGTCCCAGCTAGGAGAAACCACATCTCATGAGTTTCCAGGCTCTTCTGAAGAGACCAACACCACAAGCTAATCACTGTTAAAAGACACTAGGGCCAATCCCAGGAGGGAAGTCCTTGCTGTAGAAATGTCAACAGATCTTCAGCAAGTGGGAGGAAAGATGATGAGCTGGTGGGGAGTTCCCACAGCAGCCTTCCTGATAATATGCTCACATTCCAGATGATGTGAGCATTATTTCATAGGTGAACATTAGTCTAAAGTTGCTTCCAAGCTTGAAGAGAGCTCATGCTGGGGGAAGGGGTGGTGTAGGAGTAGGAGACAGGTCTGACTCTGAGGCTTTAGTGTGTGCTAGGGACTTCTACAGCCTCAGTAGGACCAGTGAAGGAAGCAGCATCAGGCTGTGTGGGTTGCAGAGGAGAAAGGCTCAGGATGTGTTTCCTCCGTATCACCTTCCCTGAGGGGCCTTCTGTTCTTCCTGAGCAGAATTCTGGAAAGATAGATGGGAGGGAGAGGAGTCAATCTCTGCTGTGACTCAAGCCAAGCCTCAAGAGGAGAGCACAGCAATGTCTGCAAGCCTCAAGAAAATGGGTCTCTTGTGGCCTGGTCTTGGATTGCTGCAAAATGCTGTCAGGGGCCCAGTTAAATGCTGAGAAGGCCATAGATTACCAGCCTATGAGAAGCCAGAACTCCCTGACTGCCATCTCACAGGGAGTCAGTTACCCACCATGCATGGCAAAGCACACTGGCACCAACTAAGGGTACAATATGATAGATAACAATCTTGCCCCCTAGATGGCTGATACTCTACTGAGGGAGACACAATAAACCAAGAAAGAAAAATATGTACAGAAACTGTGAAGGAAATAAACAGGGTGAATAATGGAGCTAATTTTATTTTGAAAAATAGTCTGAGGAAGTGAAATAAACCGAAAAGGTACCTGCCACTTAAAAGGCCAAGAGAAAGCAGAGGGAATTGCTAGTGCAGGTTTTGAAGTGGCAAAGCTAGGCTGTTCTCCACAGAGACAAGTGAGGTGGAGAAAGGGGTGTTGGGCCACACGATTACAGGCCTTTGGTTAATGTAACTGGTTACAGTCTCTCTCCTCTCTCTTGCCACAGCTCCACTTCCAGCTTTTTGGTGGTTAATTGGAGATGTCTTACAGACATTCCTGCCCAGGCTGGCTTTGAAACAAGATCCTCTGATCTCAACCTCCTGAGTAGCTACGATTATAGGCATGAGTCACCAGTGCCTGCCTGGCTTCTCTTTCCCCATAGGTGCAATGTATTTTTAGTACTATTAGTTCATCTTTCTTTTTCCCCTCTCCCCTCTTCTTTTTCTTTTTGGGGAGAAGGACATATGCTAGAGACTGAATCTGGGGCCTGCATTAAGCACATAATCTATTAAGCTACTATTAAGCTATTAACCCTAAACCCTGGTTCTAATTTCTCATGTGCAGAAAATAGAACTTAGATTTTTTTTTTCTTTTTTTTCGGTAGTAGGGCTTGAACTCATGGCCTGGGCATTATCCCTGAGCAATTTTGCTCAAGGCTAGCACCCTACCACTTTGAGCCACACTGCCACTTCCAGTTTTTTGAGTAGTTAATTGGAGATAAGAGTCTCACAGGAGCTGGGCGCTGGTGGCTCACGCCTGTAATCCTAGCTACTCAGGAGGCTGAGATCTGAGGATCGCGGTTCAAAGCCAGCCCGGGCAGGAGAGACCATGAGACTCCTATCTCCAATAAACCACCAGAAAACCGGAAGTGGCGCTGTAGCTCAAGTGGTAGAGCGCTCGCCTTGAGCTGAAGAGCTGAGGGACAGCGCCCAGGCCCAGAGTTCAAGCCCCACGACCGACCAAAAAAAAAAAAAAAAAAAAAGAGTCTCACAGGGACTTTTTTATCTGGGCTGGCTTTTAACAACGATCCTCAGATCTCAGCCTCCTTACTAGCTAGGATTATAGGTGTGAGCCATTGGCACCTGGCCTGGATTTTCTTTTACTCACTTCAATTCCTGTTTTCCCAACTCAGCCAGAGTGGCAGAAACATAATTGCAGATGCCTCAGAGTTCTCATCACTTTCCTCAGAATGATATCTGGATTCTGGGGCATCTTCTTTCCAAATGCCAAAGCCAGGGAGGAGCTCTCTGATGTGGTGATCATCCAGTCACCTTGGCATCCACTGACAGATTCTCATTTTGTCTAGTCTTTGGGCATCAGCCCTAGAAAGTTGCTTACTTGCCCAACACCAGTGACTCTCACCTGTAATTCTAGCTACTCAGGAGGCAGAGAGGATCACAGTTGAAAGCCAACCCAGGCAGGAAAGGCCATGAGATTCTTCTCTCCAGTTAACCCCCAGAAAACCAGAAGCAGCATTATGGCTTAAGTGGTAGAGCACTGGCCTTGAGCTGAAGAGCTCAGGAACAGTGCCCAGACCCAGAGTTCAAGCCCCACGAAAAAGAAAGTTGCTTATTTAATCACTCCCTAACCAAAAGACCTCTCTTTATGTCACTATGGCTCATCGTCAGGAAACAAGTTAATTAGATTCCTGCTTTCCTGCTCTCCTCAGACTATGTTAGATCCAGAAGTTCTTGGGTTAGGCCCAATTTAGTCAAACGCAGCCCACAGCTTCTCAGCTGCATTTCTCAAGAAGGTTTTGTTACCTGCATGATGAGGCACCTGAGAAAAAGCCAGCATTTGTCCCCTAAGCAACTCCTGAGTACCAGCTGACGTCCCCAGGCCTAGAGAAGTTTCTCTGTGGAAGGGGACCCTTTTTTCCATCCCACTATTAGGTTCCCATATCCCCCCATTCCAGTTTTCTAAATTTGTTTCTACATAGAAATTCTTTCCATTCCTCCCTGCAAGCTGGGCTTTGGAATCCAGAAGCTAAAAATGGATTCTGCATTCATTCTGTTGTACTCTTCATTTCCTGGAGCAACAAATGTGCAGTAACCTAACTACATAAGGGAGGGGCCCCGGAACACCAAGGAAAAGATTGAAGTCATAGTTTCAGATAGTATTGTGCCATCCATGTCTGGATTACCACGGCCTTTGTTCAAGCTCACATCTATACTTTCTGCAGCTTTAGCTGACGTGCACCCCAGTTGATGACAGAACCCAAGGAGTTTTGAGAGCTCAGGTGACACTGTCCCTCCCTGGAAATAGTCCAAGAGTCTATTGCTTGCATGGAGGAGACTGTCAGGGAGGGCACTGGAGAAAGCCCAGTGGGCATGCAGCTTACAGGTCAACTCTCCCTATGGAGATATCATGATATCATGTCCACCTCTCAGCGTGGCTGCACTGGGTGGACTTAGACCATTTCTGTGAGTTCCAGTCTGATATGCCTGGCTCAAGGATCTATAGGGGCAACAGCAATTCTTTGAATGTTGTAGAAGGGTCTAGAGAAGCAGCACATAGCTGAAATATGACAAAACTGGTTTAGTCTGCTATGGGGTGAAATTATGCTCTGGAGTGGTCATTCCAGTCTGCTGTTCCTGATCATAAGCTGCAATGACTGTGATGAATGATATGTTATATATGTGTTATATAACTATATATATATATATATATATATATATATATACACACACACACACACACACACATATTGCCAAATACAAGGCCTGTGTGGAGGAAAAATATTGAAAAAGACTTTAAGGTGAGAAAGTTTGAGACCAATGACCCAGTCCAACTCCATCACTTTTCAGTTAGGAAAGAGATTGCTCGTAAGCTTTCACGGCTATTTAGAGGCAAAAAGCTGAGATGAGCAACATAATGGTCCCTACAAATGGTTTCTGCCTGTCCCATGCCCTCTGCCAGGATTTCTTTACGCACCACAGGGCAGAGCTGTGATACCAGATATGGTATCACAATACTCAATCAGTCTTTGTGGGATGAAAGTAATCTTCCTGCATCATGATAACAACCATGAAAGTTAACAGCCCCATTTTGCAGTTCAAACAAGCTCACAGAAATTAAATGTGAACAACAGAGTATAGATTTGAACTTGGGTCTGCCTAGCTCCAAACTCCATGGTCTGTTTTTGCCAGTACCAGGGCTCTTCTACTTTTTTTTTATTTATTTATTTATTTTCCAGTCATGGGGCCTGAACTCTGGGCCTGGGCACTGTCCCTCAGCTCTTCAGCTCAAGGCTAGCGCTCTACCACTTGAGCCACAGCGCCACTTCCGGCTTTTTTCCTTTTTGCTTATGTGGTGCTGAGGAATCGAACCCAGGGCCTCAGGCATGCAAGGCAAGCGCTCTACCACTGAGCCACCTTCCCAGCCCCAGGGCTCTTCTACGTTGAGTCATGGCGCCACTTCCATTTTTCTGGTGGTTAATTGGAGATAAGAGTTTCACAGACTTTCTGCCTGGGCTGGCTTTGAACTGTGATCCTCAGATCTCAGCTTCCTGAGTAGCTAGGATTACAGGTGTGAGCCACCAGCACCCAGCTCACTAGTTTAGTTTTTTCACTCAAGGCCAATATTCTACCACTTGAGCCACCTCTACTTCCAGCTTTTTGTTGATCAATTGGAGATATAGTCTCACAGATTTTTCTGCTTGGGCTAACTTAAAACCTCTATCCTCATCTCTCAGCCTCCTTAGTGGCTAGTATTATAAGCATAAGCCACCACCACCTGGCTTTCCATGATCTTAACTGTTATACAATTCGGTTTCCCAGGGCTCTTGATGATGAGTAAGGTTTCAGTTGCCTCTGTTCCCCACAGTGGTTATACCTAGCCACACTCAAAATTTGCCATATTTAGGCTTTATGGATTGATCATCAAATGAAGACAAAAACCAACCAGTAAGGTTGGCAGGTTCAAAGCATCAAGAAGCCCCTATGGCTTGCAGCCTCCTCCCGTCCTTCTGTGATAGGTAGAGATGTGACTATATACCTCTTTAAGCCACAATCTCCGGCTGTTGTGACAGGTGTCACTTTGCTATGTCAGCACCATCTGCCAGTGAGCTGGAGTTGGAGAGCCAGAGTTGAAGAGCCAGGAGGGGAATGTCAGTGTCAGTGTATGTGTGTCCCAGCGATCTTTCATGTTTTTCATGTTGGTGTCCTGGTGACAGATTTTCTTTTCTGGCTGGCACTTTTAGTTTCTATTCATTACCTCTCTCCTCCGCTCTTTTTCTCTTCCTCCCCTTTGTTACAATTCTATATTTTGAATCAGCCAACAGTCTCCAGGGGATGGGAATGGTGGTGTCAGCACTGAGTGAGTCATCTAGCTGATAATTAGAGCTCTGGAAAACCCAAAACTCATTCTTGTGAGAGTTAGGGCTTCCGGAATCCCTAGGCTTTTCCCTTGTCAGAGAAAGGAGCATGGTGGGCTGGGGCCTGACTTCACCAGGCTTGTTTTGAACATCTACCTGACTGAGGCTTTGCCACTGACATGAGTGAGAGCACTGGCTGGGTCCTGTGAGAAGCTGATTGCATAACTCACTGAGCCCTCACAGAGATCTTAGGAAGTGTTATCCCTATTTAGAAACCCAGGACTATTAGGGAATTTGCAGGGATTCAAATCCTAGTCTTTTGGAATCCACCAGATTTAGTTCAAATCTCAGCCCTGCCATTATTAGCTGTGTGTCTTTGAACAGGTTACCTCCTTTCTCTGAGCTCTAACTTCCTTCTGGGCAAAATAGAGGCCTAAATCTCTAAAAAGCTTCACTCAGTAGGTGGCACAACAGTGAGAGGTACTCTGATTAGTGTTGTTTTTCAGCCTCTCAGCAGCTCAGTACCAGGCATTCAGAGAGACAAAGAAGTGGACACAGGCTAGCCAAGCAGACCGCATTCAGACCAGCCCTCATGTCCAGCACTTCCTGTGTGGACAAGGCAAAATACACCTACTCGTTAAATGGCTGGCCACACACACTAGGGAACCTCAGCAGTGCTCACGGGCTTGGATACATGCACCTACTAATGGATAGAGTGATCCAGAGGACAGCTGAAAAAAGCTTAATTAAAAAGTCACAAGCAGCAAGCCACCCCAGCTCACTTCTCTAAGACAAAGGAGTGGGGCTATGGCTGCCAGTGCTGTTGCCACTGAGCCTTTCAGGCTGTTTCTGCTTGCCAGGGAAGGGAAGTCAGACTCTCAAAGCCCCAGTGAGTCATCAGCCTGATGCAATCCCTTTAAAGGGCTCTTCGGCTGGTGCAAGAAGCTGATTCATGGAGGGCGTGGTTGCCGGAGGAGGAGGAGGAGGAGGAGGAGGAGAAAGGGACTGAAACTACCCAGAGGGACGAAGCCAAGTTAGATGGCTGGAATTGTTCATTGTAACTCATCACTGTCATCCTTCCTGGTCCCAGGACCTTCAGATTGACGCTAAGGGGCCGCAAGGGAAATGATTTGTGAGCGCTGCGACAGGAATCCCTGTCTTTTACGGGACCTAATTGCGGCGTTTTCCGCACCGAGTTTGAGAAAGCCGATGCATGAGGGTCAAGTAAGGATTGCTTTTCTGGTAAATAAACGGCAGTCGGCCAGTGGTGCAACCAGTCCAACCCTGTCAAAGCAAGTGTAGGGCCCACAGGTTTCTACAAAGTCCCGGCGAGGCGGCGCCCCGTCCCAACCTCACCGCAGACACAGGTTAGCGGTAAGTACCGCCTCCTAGAGTCTCATTCTCCAATCATTTCACAAGAATCGACCCACTGTCCACTCTGAACCAATCCTCAATCTGGTCTTGGCCTCCCTCCCTGAAGGCTTCCGCCCGTGGTCAAGATGGCGCCCCAGCCCGCGGTCCATTGACTCAAACTAGGGGGCAGGTCCTGGGGGCGTGGTCGAGGCGAGGCGAAGGTTCACGTCACTTCCGTTGTCAGGTGGCGGCGCCGCAGCCATGGAGGGAGGCGGCGGCGGCGGCTCGGGCGGCGACACTGGGAGACGGCGGTGAGCGGCTCCCACGCCCCCGGCCCGGCCCTGGCCCCCGGGACGGAGCGCCGAGCAGCCCCCCGGCTCCGGGCTGCGGACTATGGGCGAGCAGCGCTGACCACCCGGGGAAGGTGAGGCAGGGGGGTCCCGGCGCGGGTTGCCGGGCAGGGGCTGCGTGTTGGGGGGTTGGGCCTGGGTGGCCCTGGCGGTGGGACCTGACTAACTGACCCGAACCATCTGGGCATGAGCGAAATGGCCACAGCCAATGCTCTCTTCTCTGTCGGGGTCTGTCCTTCCCCGGGGGGCAGGGGCGGCAGCCTCGGTCCCCGTCGCAGCCCGGGGAAGGCTGGGCACTTCCAGCTTTGCCCAGATCCACTCAGGCAATAAGTGAAACAGCCAGCGTTTCAACCCAACCAGGTTTTCCGCGCCCTCCGCCTCTCCCTGCTACCCCTCCGATCCCGAGAGAGACTTGAAAGTTAGGATGCGTCCCCAGGGAGTCCAAGCAGGGCCCCTTCCTCTTGTCGCCCTCACCCATTGGCACCGGTACCAGCGCTGCTGGAGAATTTTCACATCCTGGGCGGCGTTCAGGTACGAGTCAGAGCTACCTGCTTGCCAGATCCACGTTTGGCCGGTCTTATCCAAAGCGAAAGCTTGCTGTGGTCAGTGTTTCACCTGCCTGTCGGTCAGGCCCGCCCATTCCCACGCCACTTGGCCCCACCTTCGGCCCGGAGATAGGACCTTCGGATTCCCCTTGGCGTTGTCCACCCTTCCACCGTACCCCCCACCACTCCCCAAGTTTGTTGTCTTTTGATTGGCGGAAGGAAGAGGTGACAGCCGCCTTCTGTGGCAGAGTAGACTTTGCCCTGTTTTAAGTCACTGGAGGAAACTGGTTGGCTTTGCTTGGTTTTGAGAACCAGTGGGGAAGAAGGTAGTCATGCTGGGTCAGGAGCCGATCCCTCTTTGCTGAGTAGTTTTGCATGAGATAAGGAAGAGCAGCAAACGTGTAATTGTAGGGCCCAGAGAATTCTTACTTGTAAACAGCTTTCCTTAATGGCTCTGCTATGCCAATGTGTGTGGATTAGATATAGACTGTCTAGGTAGTCCTCATTCATTCATTCATTCCTCACATAACAACAGGATCCTTGCTTGTGAAAAACAAGTGCTGTATAGTATTGTCTTTATGGTATAGTCATTAAGAGTGGGCTTTGGAGTAGTCATACTTCTCAAGTTCAAATTCTGGCTGAACATCTTTCTAGCTGTATGACCTTGGGCACTTTGCTGAAACTGTCTGAGCTTTGGTGTCCTCATCTGTAAAATAAGGGGTGATACAAAATTATTATGGAATTGAAAAGTTAACAAACACATGCAAAACATATAGAATCATGTCCACCACTTAACAGTTCAATAAATGTTAGCTAACCCTTTTATTACTTTATTTTTATTAGCATAAATTAATTGTACAAGGAGCTCATGGTTTAGTTAAGAAGTGACTGGCCTGTAAACAAATAGTTGAAATGTGATCTGAAAAAGCTAGCAGCATCAGGAACAGTGCTGTGGAAGCCCAGCAGAGGAAGCCATAGCTCAGTCACTGCCAGCTCAGTCCGGGATATAGGATGGGATACATGTCATTGGTGATGCTAGAAGAAGAAAAGGCTTGGGTAGGTGGGCATGAAAGGAAAAGGGAGTAAGAGAGAGAAATGTGTTTTTTATTCTAGGAACCTCAGATTGTTCAATGTACGGGTATGGTGCAAGGTGAAGCAATAGTTGACTAGAACTAATCACATTAATGATGGGACTTTATCCCCAGGACAGTGAGATGCTTTTCACCTTTTAAGACAAGGCATGGCATAATTGGGTCCCTGTTTTAGATTGAGGTCTCTGGAGCCCTAGTAAAGGAGGGGGAGGAGGGCTAAATGGCTGGAGAATTTTCAGAGACAACTGTGGGCTTCTGAAAGGAGAGTTGGTATCCGGGTAATAGATCTCTGCTGAGAAATGACAGGTGTAACCAGTGCACATAGGCCTGGCATGTGAGCCTTTCCTTTCTCTTCTTGGGATTGCAGTTCACCTAAGCATCCAGGGAGGTGGGACTGCCCTCCCAGAAAGCCAGCTAGTGGTAAGGAGTGTGTATTGACTTACTTGTGCCTTTAATTTGACCTTTAGGAAAGGCAGTAAGTTGAAGAGGCTGAGAGGTTATTTGGCTCAGTTATTAGATCTGAGTTCTAATCCCAGGTGTGCTAGTCACAAGCGGTTACTTATTCTCCATACTTAGCTTTCTCATCTATAAAATGGGGCATAGGAGTACTTCCCTAGTAGGGCAGTTGTGAGGATTCAGTGAGAACTTGCAGATTGAGTACTTAGTACTCACTGAGTAGTAAATGCAGACTCAAGCAGTAAATGCTTGAGAAGTGCTAGTTTTTATTACAGGTTATTGTAAAGAACTCGTGCAAATTAGTGAAGACAGTTCATGGGAATTAGCATGCTCATTGAGCTGTTAAAGCTGTCCTATATGATCATAAAAGCAGGCGGGTGCCAGTAGTTCACACCTATAATCCTAGCTACTCAGGAGGCTGAGATCTGAGGATCACTGTTTAAAACCAGTAGGAAAATCCTTGAGACTTATCTCCAATTGACTACCAGAAAAAACAGAAGTAGCCGTTGTGGCTTAAAGTGGTAGAGCACTAGCCTGAGTGAAAAAGCTCAGGCTCTGAGTTCAAGCCCTATTGCCCGCCCCCCTCACTCCTGCAGCCTGCAGAAACAAACAAAAACACAAGAGCCCAGAATTTCTTTTGTATTGTTTTTGGAAAGGAAATCTATAGAGAGTTTACCCAATGCCAATAATTCAGCTAGGCACTATGTGTGCATGGTGGTGTGTGTGTGTGTGTGTGTGTGTGTGTGTGTGTGTGTGTGTGTGTGTGTGTGTGTGTGTGTGTGTGTGTGTGTGTGTGTATTACTGGGGCTTAAACTTAGGCATTGTTTCAATAATTCAGCTAGGCACTATGTGTACGTGGCAGTGTGTGTGTGTGTGTGTGTGTGTGTGTGTGTGTGTGTGTGTGTGTGTATTACTGGGGCTTAAACTTAGGCATTGTTTCTTAGCTTTCTTACTCAAGGCTGGCACTCTACCACTTGAGCAACTTCTGGCTTTTTGCTGGTTAATTGGACATAAGAGTGTCTCATATTTGTCTGCTTGGTCTGGCTTCAAACCTCAATCCTCAGGTCTCAGCCTCCTGATAAGGTAGAATTTTAGGTGGGAGCTACTGGTACCCAGCTAAAAGGATCATTTTTAAATAAATATAGAAGTAAGAATACAGAGAAAAAAGATTATCAAGCTGGGTGCCAGTGGTTCATGCCTGTAATCTTAACTACTCAGGAGGCTGAAATCTGAGGATCACAGTTCAAAGCCAACCTGGGCAGGAAAGTCCATGCGACTCTTATCTCCAATTAGACTACTCAGAAAAAGCCAGAAGTGGTGGTGTAGCCCAAGTGGTAGAGCGCTAGCCTTGAGCACAAAGAGGCTTGGGGACGGCACCCAGGCCCTGAGTTCAAGGTCAGCAAAAAAAAAAAAAAGTACCATTTTTAAATATACACAGGAGAAAATGTTATTTAAAGTTTCTTCTATGTGAGTTCCCTACCAGTGACCCTAGTCTGGTCTTGCAATCTTCAGGAAGCATCACATTAATTTATGTATGTGGTATCTTAATACAGAACCTTAAATGTACACATGAGCTCCCATGTGTTGCTGGCATGTGTTAGGTACTGGGATGGGAGGAAGAAGATGGAAGGAAGACCCTGCCCAGAAGGAGGTTGTGGTCCAGCTAGGACAGGCCGGCATTAATCCATGGACTCTTGCACAGAGCTTGGTGAGTGTCTCCTAAAAGTCTGGGCAGCATGTAGCGGGAATTGTGTGAGTAGGAGTGACTCACCTTGGGATGAGGAGGAGGAGATTAAGGAGAACCTTGGGATCCCTTTGAATTTGAATTGGACCTGGAAGAATAAGTAGTTCCTGGATGTATAGGTGGAAGCAGTGTAGCACAGGTGCAGATGTGTGCCACAGGGGTTCCAGCAGAGAGTGTAAAGAGACCTGGCTGCAGGACACACTGGAGAGTTAGGCATGTACCATGCAAGATACTTCAACTTTGCATCTTGCCAAGTGCTGGTTGGCTCATGCCTGTAGTCCTGCTACTCAGGCAGCTGAGATTTGAGGATCCTGGTTCAAAGCTAGCCCAGTCAATTAAGAGAAATCCAGAACTGGAGTTGTGGTTCAAGTGGTAGAGCACTAGCCCTCTGCAAAAAGAGCTCAGAAATAATGCCCAGGCCCTGAGTTCAAGCCTCAGGGCTGATACCGCACCCCACCCTCTAAAAAATAAAAAACGCATTTTGCATCCTGTTGGTGATAGATATCGGGTGTGGAAGAAGCAGTTTGACTTATACCTTCCACAGAGCCCTCTTGTGGGTGGAGGATAGAGTGGGGAAAGTGAGTCGGCTTGTCCAGTAATTGCAGCAAGAACTGGTAGCATTTTGGATCATGCCAGAGACAGTGAAGATGGGACAGAAGGTCAGAGATTTGAGGGAAATCAACTGGACTCTGGAAGTGTTTAGAAGTGATGGTTGAGGGAGGACATGGCAGGTGGCCCTGTGGTTCTTGGTTTGGATGACAGAGTGAATGACAGCACAGAGATAAGGTGGCTCAGGAGTAGATAATAGTTCATGGAATCTTCCAGTTCCATTCAGTAATTCATGAACTCATCCTCAAGGGAGAGGATAGATTACAAAGACTTAAGAAACCCTCTCCAAAAAAAAAAAAAAAAGAAAAGAAACCCTCTCTAGCTGTGGTACGGGCCCCCTTCTGGTTTTGCCTGTGTCAGAGAGAGGGCACCTTCCTCTCCTCTGTCCAGTTTGAGGGAAATGAACTTAAGTTCTAGAAACTCTAGTGCAGCCCCTCCATCTGCCCCATAGCATCCCTGATTTTCCCCCAACCTATAGCCTGAATAGGGTCCTGAATAGCAGTGTCCCCAAAGATGGCTTTCTCTGGAGCTCCTATGTAGAAAGAGGCTTTAAGATTGGATTTGTTGCTTGATGCTGGGTCAGCAAATGCAGCTCTAATTCTCAGGAAGGAGAAGTGTTTACTGGAGGCCACTTAGCTCTCAGAGGCTGAAAGAAGGGAGAAGCAGCAACCCTGGTACCCTTCTCCCCCTGAGTTATGGGGGATCCAAGAGCTGTCCCTCAGTTACATTGGGCATTGGAAAGGAATGGGCTGCTGGGCAGTGCTTCAGACAGAGAAGTTTTCCCAGCACTTGTTTTTTGTGTTGTAGAGAAAGTATGCAGGAAAGTGACCTAAAGCAGGAACATTTTTCTCCTCTACCTGATCAGGTGAGACAGTGGCCCTGAAGTTGGTTTTAGGCCCATAGCCTCCCCTGAGTATCTTGCCAGGTTCTGTAATCCAGAGCCAAGAATGGAAAAGTTAACTTGTTTGACATACTTAACTTGTTTGACATACTTACTTTTTTAAATTTAGAGCTGGTACTTCTGTGGCATATGCACGTTTGTCTGGGTTATTTTTGCCTACATTTTGTACCATCTTGAATATAACTGAACAAGCTCTCTGCTGATGCTAAACATAGGTTATTTTCTGTCTTTTTGTTCTCCAAAGCTGAATTCATATGCGTGATTCGGGCTACCTTAAGTATCTGTAGGGTATATTCCTAGAAGACTCTTTGATGCATCAAAGAGTCACTTTTTTAAAAGAATCTCTGGCTGATTGCCAGTGGCCCACTTCTAAAATTCTAGTTACTTGGGAAGCTGAGATCCAAAGGATTGTAATTCTAGGACAGTCCAGGCAGAAAAATCCATGGGAGACTGTAACAACAGAAGAAACTGGGTGTGGTCTATTCGTCATCTGTCGTCTCTACTATGACTGGAAGTATAAAGTAGGTAGATCATAGTCCAGGTGCAGGTTCTGAACTCGAAGCAAGACCCTCTCAAAACTAATCAGAGCAAGCCAGGTGTCAGTGGCTTACACCTGTAATCCTAGCTACTCAGAAGACTGAGATGTGTGAGGATTGTGGTTTGAAGCTAGCCCAGACAGGAAAGCCTGTGAGACTCTTTATCTCCAATTAGCTACCAACAAAGCTGGAGCCATAGCTCTAGTGGTAGAGCACTAGCCTTGAGCACAAAAAATTCAGGGACAGTGCCCAGGCCCTGGGTTCAAGCCTCAGGACTGGCACACACAAAATTTTTTTTGGAGGGGGTCCGGTCATGGGGCCTGAACTCTGGGCCTGGGCGGCTGTCCCTCAGCTCTTCAGCTCAAGGCTAGCGCTCTACCACTTGAGCCACAGCGCCACTTCCAGCTTTTTTCATTTTGCTTATGTGGTGCTGAGGAATCAAACCCAGGGCCTCAGGCATGCAAGGCAAGCGCTCTACCACTGAGCCACCTTCCCAGCCCAACAAAAAAAATTTTAAATAATAATAAAAATAAGCACCCGGCACTGGTAGCTCACACCTGTAATACTAGCTACTCAAGATGCTAAGATTTGATGATTGAGGTTCAAAGCCAGCACAGGCAAGAAAGTCTATGAGACTCTTTTCTCCAATTAACCACAAAAAAAAAACCCAGAAGTGGAGCTGAGGCTTAAAGTGGTAGAGTGCTATCTTTGAGTGAAAAAATCTCAGGGATAGTGCCTAGGTCCTAAATTCAAGCCCCAGAACTGATTTAAAAAAAAAATAGAGCAAAAAAGCATTTAGTGGCTCAGTCTTAGGGTGCCTGCCTAGAAGCCAAAACTCGAGTTCAGAGCTACCTAACAACAAATATACACAACATACACACAACAATCAAAGAATTTCTGGAGTCTTTCTTTCTTCCCTCCCTTCCTTCCTCCTCCCTTCTTCCTTCCCTTCCCTCCCTCCCTCCCTTCCATTCCTTCCTTTCCTCCCTCCCTTCCTCCCTTCTTTCCTTCCTTCTTCCATCCTTCCTTGTCATGGGGCTGGAACTCTGGGCCTGAGTGCTGTCCCTGAGTTCTTCGGCTCAAGGCTAGAGCTTTACCCCTTGAGCTACAGCACACTTCCGGTTTTCTGGTGGTTTGAACTGTGATCCTCAGATCTCAGCCTCCTGGCTAGCTAGGATTACAGGCGTGAGCCACTGGCACCCAGCTCTTCCACTCTTTCTTCCTTTCCTTCTTTCTGGGGTGTTTGTGTTGGGGGCAACACGTATGCCTATACTAGGGCTTGAACTCAGGGCTTTGCATACTCACTTGGCTTTTTTTTTTTTTTTTGCTCAAGGCTGGTGATGGTGCTCTACCACTTGAGCCACACCTTCACTTACAGCTTTTTTTCTAGTTAATTGGAGATCAGAGTCTTGTGGACTGTTCTGCTCAGGTTTATATGCATGTAAAACTACTTTTCCATATTCATCTTCATTCGTGTGTGTGTGTGTGTGTGTGTGTGTGTGTGTGTGTGTGTGTGTGTGTGTGTGTGTGTGTGTGTGTGTAGAATAATCTTACTACTTACTAGTTTAGTAGCATGCTCCCTGTATTACCAGATTATTTAGAATGGGCTTCATAGTGTGCTGTCTTCTGTAGGTGCTTCCTCACCAACAAAAAGGAAGGAAAATAGCAAAAAAAATGAGAGATCCCACTGGTGTTAGGTCCTTTGCTAAGTTGTTGACTGCAAGGAAATGTTTTACAAAAAGCACAGCCAGGCTTGGCGGACATCAATATCTTGCCCACTGTTACCAGCCAGTAAAGACAGAGTCCACACCATCCCCTTCCCGGGTCTATCCAACTCTGGCCTAGATAATCCAAATCTACATAGATTCTTGGACTCCTGGAGCTAGAGGGGGTCATGTCAAAAGGTTCCCCAAGCTAACCCAGTCTCTCCTTTACCGAAAATATGAAGATGCCACTGGTTAGAGACAAGTTCCTCCCCATCCTGCCCTGTGAATAGTAGGTAAGGACTTCCAACAGCAGTTAAGCTGTTAAGCAGTCTCAGCTCAAATCAGGCCTGGCTTCAGAATACAGCTCTGCTACTGGCTGAGTGACCTTGATCAAGTCATTCTAGCCTCTGTTTTCTGCTCTGCAGAATGGGCATAAACATCCCTGGGCCTAAGGTAGAAATGAGGAGTTAAGATATTGTTTGTAGCATGTTTATTCTAGTGTCTGGCACGTAGTCAAGGGCCTGGGCCCAGCTCTGGTGAGGTCCAGGTGGTGTCTTTGTTTATAACTCTGTGAGTAACCCCAAAGCATCATTCTAATACAGCTTTCTGTCCCTGGGGATTCCAGGTAGCATGCAGGAAGTTCTGTATAGGCGTATTTGCAAGCTGCCTGAGAGAGTTGAAGCTTACCAGGTGTGCTGACCTTGACCCTTTCACCCTCAGCCTCTGGTGCACTCTTGTGTCAGCACAGAGGCTTAAACATCTGAGGCACTTAGTTTACACCTGTTCATATCATATCTTTTCAAATCTGACACTCTGATGTCCACCCTTTCAGATTCCATTCCATTACTGCTTAACGATTGTAATGGATTCAGAGAAAATGTTTTGATTTTCAAAGTATGTAGTATAAATATAGTACTATATGGTAAAATAGTCAAATAATATGTACAAGAAAATAAAGTAAAACTCTTCTTTCTTAGGCCCCTAATTCTATTGCCTGGATAGCATTCATTGTTAAATTGCAAGGGTGTGTATAATTTTAACAAAAATAGGAACCCTATTAAACATACAATATTGCAGTTTGCTGCTTTTTTTTTCCTTTTTTTTTTCCTGACAGTTCTGTGGCTTGGACTTAGGGCCTGGGCACTATCTATGAGCTTCTTTTGTTCAAGGCTAGCACCCTACCACTTGAGCCACAGTTCCACTTCTGGCTTTTTCTGTTTCTGTGGTACTGAGAAATCGAACCCAGGACTTCACACATGCTAGGCAAACACTCTATCACTAATCTACATCCCCAGCCCTTTTTTTGGGGGGGAAGGGATAATGTATCATGGATGACATTTTCCTTAGCACGTATAGACCTAGCTGTAAACAATGTATAATAATCCACTGTCTAGATAGCACAGTTCTTTCCTGATAGACATTTCAAGTATTTCCTGTCTAGGGCATAGAGGTATTCTTATTTTTGTGGTTTTGCCTTTTGCTGCTACACGTGTTCCCAGATGTAGCATATATATGGCCATATATATGGTGAATAAACCCCTAGTACTATGGAATTTTATATCCTGAACTATTTATATTTTCTTTTCAATTTTGGCTGAGACATGCATGTTTTCTGCATGGCTCCGAACTTGAGACCTGCATTCAAGCAAGCATGGTGAAAGTACTTGAGATCAGCACAACTTAACCTCTCAGTGACTTGGAGCAGATGAGATCTTCTCTTGGGCCCACCCACCAGAATGGCTGGTGGAGGAGAACTCTTAAAGAGCAGGGTCTGCCCATCCGCCTCTGTATTTATGCCAAGAAGCCTTTTACACCCTCAGTAGCCTTAGCCATCAACACTTTATAAACTTTAAAAAGTGAATTGTATTGTTTGTACTGAATTGTATTGTTTGTACTGTTGTATTGTACTTTAAGTTCTTTTTCTTTTTTTTTTTTTTTGTTGGTCGGCCTGGGCACTTCCCTCAGCTCTTCAGCTCAGCGCAAGCGCTCTACCACTTGAGCCAAAGCACCACTTCCAGTTTTCTGGTGGTTTATTGGAGATAAAGTCTCACGGACTTTCCTGCCTGGGCTGGCTTTGAACTGTGATTCTTAGATCTCCTGATAGATTCTCAGCCTCCTGAGTAGCTAGGATTACAGGTGTAAGCGACCAGCACCCAGCATAGTTTAAGTTCTTGTAGAGGCAGTTAAAGAAAGGCAGTTTGGCTGGGTGCCAGTGGCTCACACTGGGAAATCTGCTACTACATGCTGGCTTCCTGCAGTCTTCAGGAGAGCCTTGAAGAGACTAAGCAGAGATGTGTCCAGATTGTGCAGTGGACAAAGGTGCTCTCAGGTTTAACCAGCCCCTTCTTCTTTGGGCTCCTGCTGCTTTCTCCTGGTCTGATTGAAGCTATCGTGGGTGGTAAGATGAACTCCACATGGGACCCCATGGCATGCCTTGTTCTGGGCTGAGTCATTGCACAAAGCAATAACTGTGTTTTGGGCTGAGGAGCCCCTGAGTCACATGCTCATGCCAGGATCCTCCCTTGCTACAAGCTTCTCTTCTAGCCCTTGTGGCCAGAGCAGGTTGACATGGTAGGGAAAAGCTGTCAATGACTTGCGCCAATGTCCATGTGCATGGCAGAAGGCCCTCTGCAGAGCCAAGTCTCCCAAGCCAGTGTGCTTGGCTACTTCCCCTAATTTGCTTCTGTGGATGGAGAATACCAGGCCGGTAGTCTGAGAAAGAGCTATTAAGTCTGGCCCTTCCTCCTCTCACACCCACACACAGTGACAGATTATTTGTTGTCACATCAGCTGCTTCCAGAGGCAGGGAGGAAGGGTGAGCCTGGTGGCAGGGTTAGCAACATTACCCTATATCCTGTTCTAGTGGCTCTCAGAGTGATTTCTGGTGAAGCCCTCTGCCTCCAGGAGCAGCCATCCTGCTTTAGCATCCACAGGGGCCAGTTCTCAGCCTATTGATGTCTTTTCTCCTGAGGAAGCTGCAGGGAGTCCTGTTTAAGGATTTTCTTCCAAAATTGCCTTGGACACATTCTCTTGGTCAGGGATCTTTATCTTCCAGATTTTCAATGGAGACTTCCTCAGGACAGTGGGGTGAAGAGGGCATAAGCGATTACAGTTTCCTTGTATGGGGATAATCTGTAAGCTTTGCCTCTGTAGCTGGAACCCCTGACTGTCAGGGCAGTGAGGGCTTTCTGGGCCTCAGGCCTACTGAGGAAAGGCTGCCCCAAAGGATGATCAGATGTGTGGATATGGGGGGAGGGGTGGGCTTGGGGGGGCGGTATGCAGGCATTCTCGGAGCTCCCCTCCTACTTCCACTGGCTGAGTCATTTCCTCTCTGGCTGTTGCAGGTATTCTCCCACAGGCCCCTGAGCAGTGCTGCTTCACTGGGTGGGGCTTACTCTATATACTGAGAGGACTCTGGTAGAAGCAGCCTGCTTACTAGAAACACCCCCCCCCCACACACACACACACCCCCGCCCTGCAGTAGAGCACAGCATTTAGCGAATGATGAGGTGTTATGTGTTTTTGATAAATTAGAGCTATGCATATCTAAAAGAATGAACAAAATCATCACTCTGGGAACAGATCACTGCAGAGGCATGAGTCTTTGTCATCAGGGAGCCCTGGATGAAGTCGAAGGATTACTAATCCTCCTCTTCATCCGCCTGCCTCCCCACCCCCCCAGCTTCCATCCTGAGCACAAAGAAAATGGCTCTTCATTCAGCCTTATTCAGAGTCAGTGCAAAAGCCCTGAAACTGGCCTCACAGGAGTGGGAGAGAACAGGGAGCCCCCTGCTCTCCAGGCTTTGGTTTCTTAGCAACACAAAGGGATGAAAGGAAGACAGTTGTGAAGATTAAAGAGAGAATCGAGGAAACCCCAAGAATGATCCCTAGCAAGTACGAGGTCCCCATCAAATGAAACCTAAAAGGGAATGTGCTTGGAGAGACTCACCACTGGGGCGGTCACTGCACATGCCAGGGAACATTCATTCACCTTTTGCCTGGCAGGCTTCAAGACATCAGCTGTAGGATCACATCTGATCCTTCAACCGTCCTGTGAAAGAGGGAATGTTACCATCCTTGTCGTAAAGATGAGGAAACTGGGCCCGTGAAGGGTAGCTGTCTAGGGTCACAAAGCAAGTGAGTGACAAAAGCTAAGACTTAAATCCAGGTTTACATCATCTCATATCGGTCTTGCTCTCCCAACCATCACTGAGTAACCGGTCCACAGTTTGAAACTCTTGATATTGCAGGCTACAAATTTTCTTGGTTTTCTGAGTTGACTGTGGATGAAGAATGGCCCTACATGTGAATATTGAGTTATAGTGGAAGTGGCCTCTAGAATGCACAGGTGCTTACTGCTAGCCGGTGGAAAGGAAATCTTGGTAACCCAAGCACCCTCTCTGGAATCAGCACTCCTAGGACCATGCAGACCTCAGATGGAACCAGGACGGTTGAGGAAGCACTGTGATCACGTAGACTCAGCACTGAAAAACCTGTGCTCACATTCTTGTAACAGCTACCTAGGTATTTAAGCAGGCTTCCAGATCTCTAAATCTCATTATCTTTTTTTCTAGAAAGTGTTGTTTTTATGTGTCTTGGGGGGATATAATTATGTCTTTGCAAGTGCTTTATAAACTATAAAGCCATGTACAAAAAGTATGATAGTTAACTTAAGAGTGTAAGCTTCCCATGTGGATTCTGTCTGAAATTTCCATCCAGAGAGGCATGCAGAGAGCCACTCAGGAATCTGGCAGTCTTCTTGTGGAGAGTGATCTATACAGCATGGATCCACACACAGGTTCTTAGAGGGATCACACATTCAGAGTCACATTGCTTACTTAAAGCTCTCAGCCTGGGGGCTGGGAAGGTGGCTCAGTGGTAGAGCGCTTGCCTTGCATGCATGAGGCCCTGGGTTCGATTCCTCAGCACCACATAAGCAAAAAGAAAAAAGCCGGAAGTGGCACTGTGGCCCAAGTGGTAGAGTGCTAGCCTTGAGCTGAAGAGCTGAGGGACAGCGCCCAAGCCCAGAGTTCAGGCCCCACGACCGGACCCAAAAATAAATAAATAAATAAAAAGCTCTCAGCCTGTTATTCCAGGCATCAGCTAAATGTAACCGATGGCCTCCAATTAGGCAGAATTTGCCTGCAAACTAGTTTTATGCTTCCTTGTCCATGAGTTTCTCTTCCTCGCCCAACAGGAGCTTTGATGCTTTCTAGATACATAACAGTCCCATGCCCTGGGTGGGTGCAGGCAAGCAGAGATAAATTGTACTTGATCTCAGGAGCCCACATCCTGGGATGAGTCAGACAGATAAACCAATGGTCGCAGCCCAGTGGGAAGACATAACACTGTGCTTGGATGCTCTAGAAGCTAGAGGAGCAGCAGCTAGCTCTGTCAGATAGTCTTCCTTGAAGACCTGCTGTGGGTGACACTTTGGAGTGAGGATTAAGGGAAGCACCAGCCAGCAAACTCAGAGCAGGGTGAGGCAGGGGCATTTATGGCACATTCAAGGACTCACGAATCATTTGGTGTGACTACATTTAGTGTTCATATAAGGACACTGAGGTGCGGGGCTGGGAAGGTGGCTCAGTGGTAGAGTGCTTGCCTTGCATGCATGAGGCCCTGGGTTCGATTCCTCAGCACCACATAAGCAGAAAAAGCCAGAAGTGGTGCTGTGGCTCAAGTGGTAGAGCACTAGCCTTGAGCTGAAGAGCTGAGGGACAGTGCCCAGGCCCAGGGTTCAGGCACCATGACTGGCAAAAAAAAAAAAAAAAAAGGACACTGAGGTGGAGGAGATAGCCTAGCTTTGGCAGGCTCACTGAGGAGCTTGGGTTTCTTCTTGAAAACTAGGAGCCTTAGAGGACCTCCATGGCAGGCAGAAATGCTTCAGTTGTCTGGTATCTGTCCAGATCATTACCCAGGTAGCAGCCTAGAGTATAGAGCCCCAGTGCCCTGCTCCTGGTGCAGAAAAACCCTTTGAAGTTGCACTGCAGAAGGGCGCCACCACGTGGCAGGCCCAAAAACTGCATGATGCCTCTTTTTTTCCCCCCCAATCCTTGGACATTTAAGACTAAATTCTTGTCATGACAGGCTGACTGTGCCCAAGGAGGAATATTCAGCCAGGTTTTGCCACTGTGATTGTGTACTCAAAAGCAAGCACTTTGTTTCATTTCTCTGTGTGTGTGTGCGCGTGTGTGTGCACGCGCTTGTGTTCAGGGCCTGGGTGCTGTCTCAGAGCTTTTGTGCTCAAGGCTAGTGCTGTACCACTTGGAGCCACAGCTCCATTTTTAGCTTTTTGGTGATTAACTGGAGATAAAAGTCTCATGGACTTCTTTGTGTCGGCTGGCTTTGAACTACAATCCTCAGCTCTCAGCCTCCTGAGTGGCAGGTGTGAGCCACTGACGCCTGGCTAAGGCAAGCCCTTTTGAACGTGTGAATCAAGGCTTGGGTGTTACTCCAGCAGGTTAGACTTTCTCCCCTGCCTATAAGGACCTGAGAGTGACAGGAATCATGATCCTTCATCCCTAAACTTGATTTGAACATATATCACCTAGGAATGAGGATCTTCAAACTTTTTTTTTCCTCCAGTTATTCCTTGCATTTACTTGGCATGTGTCCTCAGACTGCTTTAATCTAGAATAGCTCTTCAGCTCTTTTTTAACTCTCTTGTTTTTAAGGTGTATAGGCTCATTTTGTTGAAAGGATCTAAGTTATATGAAGTCATATAATCAGGTTCAATTTGTTCCATTTGTACATTTTTTTCCTCTGGGGGTATGGGGGGAAAGGTATAAGTAAGGAATGTATCTTTGTTAAGAGCACCACATCAGGAAGTGAAGGATGTGATATTAACTAGCATCCCAAGGTTCAGGTTGCACCTTCCTTTTTTTTTTGGGTCCAGTCGTGGGGCCTGAACTCTGGGCCTGGGTGCTGTCCCTCAGCTCTTCAGCTCAAGGCTAGCACTCTACCACTTGAGCCACAGGACCACTTCTGGCTTTTTTCTTTTTGCTTATGTGGTGCTGAGGAATCGAACCCAGGGCCTCATACATGCAAGGCAAGCACTATACCACTGAGCCACATTCCCAGCCCCCCTTGCTTTTTTTTCAGTAGAGGTATACATCCCTGAACTGTGCTGTTGAATAGTTTTGGCAAATGCACAGACCCAGAAAGCTATGTCCTGCTGTAGCAGAAGTTTTACAGTACACTTGTTTTGCCCTCTTCCCTCAATCCTGTTTCAAGAGATCATGAACTAGTGGTACCACATCTGAATTCTAGGTTCTTCCAAAAAACCATACATTTTACCCCAACAGTGGAACTATCCAGGATGGACTCATCATCATCCTGCACTGCCCCTTACTGTGCCCCAAGGAGAGAGTTGCCAGCTGGTATGCCAGCTTTGGCTGACACAGTAAATTAGGGCCTCTGCTCCCTCAAGGAGCAGCAAACAACAGGACATCCTCTCTGTGTCTCCATGCAAGAGAAGGTATTACTGCTGATCCACACACAGATATACTCAATCAGCCCTCTGCATATACCTAGCTCTGCCCAGAGCTCTCCCAGCTCCTCAACAGCTCAGCTCACACAGACTTGCTCTTCTCTCACTGGATGGAAGGAACATGACTGTTAAGGTGGACATCAGGCTTGTCGTCTCAGGAAGCAGACACTAGGTCCAAGGCCCTTGAGCCTTAGTGTAGTTACCCTTCTCCTGCTGTCCCTAGCTTCCCACTTCAGTACCTCCTTGAACTAGAGGAAGTCAAAGCTATGAATTTAAGGTCACAGGAGCATAATTTATCAAAAACAGGTCTTCTGCCAAGCCTTTTGTGTGAGTTAGCCACTTAATCTTTACAACAACCTCAAAAGTAAGAAGGGGATTATTCTCTGTAGATATAGAATAAAAAATAGATACAGAATTAGAGCCTCAATGGACTGTGAATCTGGGCTTGACTTATTCTAAAATCCTTGTCTTCTAACTAGAAAGGATTCTATAGCCTCAGGGTGGCAGAATGAGTCATCCATTTCACTCTCAATGTACACAGAGGTGCCCTCTCCCTGTGTTGTGAGGTGAAAGAGACTGAAACATTGTTGTAACCTTTGGGCAGAGACTTGTTCCTCCCTCAGAGGACCTGAAGTAGATCTGGACACCCAGACCCCTCACTAGTACATGGAAAATAGGATTGAGGCCAGGGATGGATGGGAGCTCTGGGTTTGCTTCCAGGTATTAGACGGGTAGGTAGAGGTGGAGAGTCTCTGCCTTCACTAGCTGATGCCAGAGGGAAAAACAAGAAAAATGAAGGGCTATATAACTCAATTATCTATCTATCTATCTATCTACCTACCTATCATGCTGGTATTATGGCTTGAACTGAACCCACGGCTTTGCACTCCCACTTGGTTTTCTTACACATGGCATTCTACCACATGAGCCATGCCTCCAGTCCAGCATTTTCCTTGTTATTTTGGAGACAGAGTCTTGTGTGCTTTTCTGCCCGGTCTAGCTTCAAACCATGGTCTCATACACTCAGCAAGTTGCTGGTTTTTTAACACTTTTTAAAAATTGTTATTATAAGGGTGATATACAGAAGAATTACCATTTCACAGGTCAGGTCATGAGCACATTTCCTTCTGGACAGTGCACTCCCCTTACAGATTTACTTTTTGGTATTGGTAAACATGGAAGCTGAGGTTGGAATGCTGGCAAGGACAAGCTGCATAGTGATGCTGCTGTCTCAGCTTGCCCCTGCAGAGTAGACACAGCCCTTTGACTCCTGGTGGTCATTGGCAACCACTGACAAAACACGGCTCCAGCTGCTGTCTACACACACGCACACACACAGGCTGACCCAGCAAGTACTTCACTGGGCCAGGACCACAGTTTCTTCCCCTCCTTGGGAGGTGGAGATGCAAAGAACTGTCCTTGTACTTTTTTTTTTTTTTTGGGGGGGGGTGGCTAGTCCCAGGGCTTGAACTCAGAGCCTAGGCACTGTCCCTGAGCTCCTTTTGCTCAAGGCCACCACTCTACCACTTGAGCCCAGCACCACTTCCAGCTTTTTCTGTTTATGTGGTACTAAGGAATCGAACCCAGAGCCACATTTCCACACTGTCCCTATACTTTTTGTAGTTACTCATCTCTCCAGAAACTTAAAGGTTGCTGCAAGAAGCAGGATGATTGAGTGTTCAAGGCCTGGGCTATACAGGGAGCCCTTGCCTCAAAGAAAAACAAAACCAAAAAAGGCTGAGCTTGAGTGCCAAGTCTCTGTCCATCTATAGGCCCTGCCATAGCCTCTTGTGCTGGCTCTGTGCATCCTGGGCTCAGGATCCTGTATTCTGGTTGTGAGTGGCAAGACCTCTCCATACCTTTCTAGGCCTTGTATTTGGGTAGGCAGACTGAGCTGTTCCTTAGCTCCATTTTGACTGTTTTTGCAGCCTACCTCTCTCTGGAGGTATGTCCACAAAGCTGAACCTTGCTGTGCCTTTAGTGTCCAACTATCTAGTCCAACTCTCCTATACTGTGTCTCAATGGGCTCCAGGCATCTTTAACCTTAGAACTCTGTGCCTCTCCTGGCTGAGGTGACCTTAAGCCCCAAATTGACATGGTAGGATCAGGCACCCCTGTCTAGACCTGCTAGGGTAGCTGTCCCAAAGCCTAGGCCATCTCATGTTGAGGCCCATGACTCTCCCCAGGCTAGGCAAAGCCCACAGAAGCCCCTTCTTTCAGGATTGCCAGCACAGCTGCAGCCTACACGTGCAGCCGTCGGGCTAGAATCTCTCTCACTGCCTCCCTCCTAGGCACCCCACCCCCAACTGTTGCCTCACTGAGCTTCCTGTTGAGATTCTAAGGGAACTGCTGACCTGTGAGGAGCGAGAACACAGAAGAGTTGATATTTTCAAAGCACTAAGCTGGGCCTGTTGAATTCCTGGGAAGGTGAGCATTTGGCTCAGGAAACACCAGGCAAAATAGCCGTACCTTAGCCAGGCTGGGCCAAGACCCTTTTCACCCAGCCTGAGGACCAATTATCTGTGGAGGAACCTGGGGCCAAGTCCTTCTGAAGCCAGAGGAATCACAGCTGCATCATCATAGGTCTCTGTGAAGCCAGGATCCTCCCCAGTGAGAGCATTGGTGGATACTTGCAGATGTGTCTCTGGAGGGATACATCAGGACAGCTGAGGTCAGGAATGGGAGGTCAGCCTTGGGGCTTCACTCTTACTCCTTATTGAGCCCTGCCACCACACCTGCCAGGCTGCCAGGCCTCTTCCCTGCTGCTTTCTTTGCTGTAGTCAACTCTGGGTAGCATGAACGGATGTTCAGAAAGGGAGGTAGGCTAGCTTGCTCTTCGCCGCCAGCATCCTTTCCTCTCCCTGCCCATCTGTTCCTATCCTTCTGTCTGCCTACATCTTGGAGAAGTTCCCACACCATGTGCTTGAATCGAATCCTGAGTGGGGTAGGTGGGGTCAGGCTGAGCCCACTCATTGTCTGAGCTGCAGCTGCTCCCTGCAAACTGTCGTCTAGACTGTGCGTAGGCCCATAGGCAGTGTCTACACAGATGTGATGTACCTCCCTGGTGCTCTCTAGGGAACCAGGAGACAAAGAGGAGGCCCAGGCCCCAGGGAAGATGGAAAGCAGGGTCAGAATGCCTCCACTGGGGCAGTATGCAGCTCAAGATAGGCACAGGGCTGTCAGCCCTGATAAAAACCATCACCAGGGGCTGGGAAGGTGGCTCAGTGGTAGAGCGCTTGCCTTGCATGCCTGAGGCCCTGGGTTCAATTCCTCAGCACCACATAAGCAAAAAGCCGAAGTGGCGCTGTGGCTCAAGTGGTAGAGCACTAGCCTTGAGCTGAAGAGCTGAGGGACAGCGCCCAGGCCCAGAGTTCAGGCCCCACGACCGGACCCAAAAAAAAAAATCTTTTAGTGAGAGAGTAAGAAAGAGCAAATCTCCCTTTGACCCTAAAGGTTCCTTAGAGAGTTCAGAACAGGATTTCTCAGGGTAATTAATGTTCTCACACTTCACAGCAAGATGCCTGAACCCCATGGGTAATGAATCCTTTCCTTTGGGAGCCTCGGGGCAGGGACACTGCAGGCCCTTTGGCTATGGATGATTAGAGAGAACACTCACTTTGGAAACAGCTGCTTCAGGGCTACAGCTGGCTGCCTTCTCTGTGGAGGCTTGGCTTTAGCATCTGCACAAAGCCCAGTTCCCTTCTCAGTGTTTTATTGGTCCTTAGCTGGCTGTTCTTTGTCAGTAGGAACTTTGGAGGCTCCTCAGAGTGGGAAAGAAGTGGTGGTAGCAGTGGAAAAACAACAGCAATTATGTGGTACATCCACATAGTGTTGGGGAGTCACTGACCTACTCATAGGGGATCTCTTCTGTCTTGTCTAGAGCTGAGGATGAAGCGGAGAGCATCAGACAGAGGAGCTGGGGAAACGTCGGCCAGGGCGAAGGCTCTAGGGAGTGGAATTTCTGGAAACAATGCAAAGAGAGCCGGACCATTTATCCTTGGTAAGCCTCTCACTGGCAGGAGAATGGGTTTGCTGGGGGTAGGGCTGGCAGGAGGGCTTCCATGATCTGACTTGCAGATAGCATTGTGGGGTACCCACCCACAGCTATGTAAAGTCCTGACCAACCCCAGATCTGGTCACACGCTTCACTGCTTCAAGTGGAATATACAGTAGAAAATCCTTATGTGAGTCTCAGCTGAGAACCAACTATCTCTTCCCTCAGAGATCCACATGTGAGGCCCAAGAATGGCCTTGTGCCCACAGGAAACACAGTTGCATTAGAACGCAAGATCCTTCATCTAAGTCTCTGTCTGACCATCCAATATAGCATGGTTAATTTCACAGGGCTTTTTGTGTTGCAACCTCTAAACTTCTTTTTTGGGGTGGGGGGCTGTCCTGGGCTTGAACTCTGAGCCTGGGTGCTGTCCCTCAGCTCTTCAGCTCAAGGCTAGTGCTTTACCACTTGGGCCACAGCGCCACTTCTGGCTTTTTCTGCTTATGTGGTACTGAGGAATCAAACCCAGGGCCTCATGCATGCGAGGCAAGCACTCTACCACTGAGCCAACTTACCAGTCCCAGCCAACTTCCCAGCTACCCCCCACACACACACCAACTTCTTATAAAATAGGCACAGAAATCCTGCAAAGTTGGGCTTTCTACAGGATTTCTCAGTGCTGTTAATGGCCAGGGTGTGGCTACACCCCAGATCTGCACCAAAGGCTGGGTGTGACTTTTGCTTTGGTACAGCATTTTTTTTTTTTTTTGCCGGTCGTGGACCTGAACTCTGGGCCTAGGCGCTGTCCCTCAGCTCTTCAGCTCAAGGCGAGCGCTCTACCGCTTGAGCCACAGCACCACTTCCGGCTTTTTCTGTTTATGTGGTGCTGAGAAATCGAACCCAGGGCCTCAGGCATGCAAGGCAAGCACTCTACCACTGAGCCATCTTCCCAGCCCTGGTACAGCATTTTATGTAGGATTTTTTTTTTTTTTTTCGGTCATGGGGCTTGAACTCTGGACCTGAACGCTGTCCCTCAGCTCTTCAAGCTCAAGGCTAGCACTCTACCACTTGAGCTACAGTACCACTTCTGGTTTTCTGGTGGTTTATTGGAGATAAGAGTTTCATGGACTTTCCTGCCGGGCTGGCTTTGAACCTCGATCCTCAGATCTCAGCCTTCTAAGTAGCTAAGATTACAAGCATGAGCCACTGGTGCTCAGCTTGTGTAGGATTATTTTAGCATCAGGCATTCAACAAATAGCTAATAATGGTGCCTACTATTCACCAGACCTGGGCTGTTGCCAGTGATGCAGCAAGTGATAAAAATGTTAAGTCTCTGTCCTCATGGAACTTAACATTCTTTTCTGTTGGAAAAAGAAAGACTAAATAAGAAAAGACAATCACTGAGCTAGACTTAGTGACTCACACCTGGATTTTCACCTATTTAGGAGATAGAGACAACTAGCCCAGGCAAAAAGTAAGACCCCATCTTAATTAAAAAAAAAAAGTTTGGCATAATGATTCACCCCTGTAATTACAGTTGTACCAGAGGTATTGTAGGAGGAGATAGTTGTAGGAGGATCCAGTCTAAACTAGCCTAAGTTTAAAAAAAAAAATACAAAACCTTATCTGAAAACTAACTAAACAAGTTGTAGAGCACCTGCTTAGCAAGTACAAAACCCTAAGGTCGGGCTCCATTTACCACCGAAAGGAAAAAGAGAGACAGCAGCAGAGGGAGGAAAGGGAAGGAACAGGGAAGATGAGCTTGGTGCTACTAAGTGACTGGAAGGAAATAAACCAGATGGTATGTGGGTGAAAAAGGCCTATAGATACTGCAGCCAAGAATGGCCCCTATGAGGAAGTGGCATTTGCACTGATACCAAGCTTGAGAAGGAGCAGCCATGTGAAAGGCAGGAGGAACAGCAAGTACCTATAAGGGGAGGGAAAGCAGGAGGAGCCTCCTATAGCATGGCAGGAAAGAGGATGGAGCAAGTAAGTTAGAAAGGGTGGGCAGGAAGAAATCATGCAAAGCCTGGGAGGCCAAAAGAAAGTTTGGGTTGTATGCTGAGAGCAGTGGAGAACTGCTAAGCTTTTTTCACAACAGCAGTGCTGTGATACCATCTCATCTGTACTCTGAAAGCATAGGCGTGTGCTATCACAGGACAGGGAGCACTGTGATGGTCCAAGAGCTGAGAGCAGGCAGTGCTATCAGACTCTCCAGTGGAGACTGGTAAAGCTGTAGTGTTCTGGATTGATCCCTAGGGATGCTGGAGTGGCTGAGTCAGAGGGACAATGTCACTCTGGGATCTCTATCTCACAGATGTGCTCCAGAAGTTCCAGCATTACCCAGAGTCAAAAGATACCTCCTTGGCCTGGGAATGTGGCTCAGTGTTAGAGTGCTTACCTAGCATGCATGAAGCCCTGTATTGAATTCCTCAGTATCACATAAACAGAAAAAGCCAGAAGTGGCACTGTGGCTCAAGTGAACAAAGGAAGCTCAGGTACAGTGCTCAGGCCCTGAGTTCAAGCTCCAGGACTGGCCAGAAAAAAGCAGGCAAACACACACCTTCTTATTTGCCAGGTGTTAGTTGCTCACACCTATAATCTTAGCTACTAAGGAAGCTGAGATTGCAGGTCAAAGTCAACTCAGGTAGGAAAAGTCCATGAGACTATCTCCAATTAATCACACACACACAAAAAGGGTAGAGCACTACCCTTGAGCAAAAAAGCTCAGGAATAATGTCCAGGCCCTGAGTTTAAGTTCACACACACACACACACACCCTCTCCTTTTGAGGGACACACACACACACACACATACACACACACACACACACACACACACACCCTCTTCTTTTGAGGGATGGACCAGCTAAGACCACACACACACACACACACACACACTCCTTTTGAGAAATGGACCGGCTAAGCTAAGACCACACACACACACACACACACACACACACACACACACACACACACACACACACCCACACCCTCTTCTTTTGAGGGATGGACCAGCTAAGACCACACACACATATACACACACACACACACACACACACACACACTCCTTTTGAGAAATGGACCGGCTAAGCTAAGACCACACACACACACACACACACTCACACACACACACACACACACACCCTCTTCTTTTGAGGGATGGACCAGCTAAGACCACACACACACACACACACACTCCTTTTGAGAAATGGACCGGCTAAGCTAAGACCACACACACACACACACACACACACACACACACACACACACACACACACACACACACACACACACACACACACACACACACTCCTTTTGAGAAATGGACCAGCTAAGCTAAGACCACACACACACACATACACACACAGTCCTTTTGAGAAATGGACCAGCTAAGCTAAGACCACACACACACACACACACACACACTCTCCTTTTGAGAAATGGACCAGCTAAGCTAAGACCACACTCTCTCTCTCTCTCTCTCTCTCTCTCTCTCTCTCTCTCTCTCTCTCTCTCTCGAAATGGACCAGCTAAGACCAGGTGCAGCGCAGTCAGATAGCTATACCATTTTGGGAGGTGAGGCTGTTTAAGTTCAAAGACTGACACACACACACGCACGCGCACACACACGCGCACACACACACACACACACACACCTTTTGAGAAATGGACCAGCTAAGACCAGGTGCAACGCAGTCAGATAGATGTGCCGTTTTGGGAGGTGAGGCTGTGAGAATATTCCACCAAGAAACTTGATGGGTGGGGCTGGGAAGGTGGCTCAGTGGTAGAGCACTTGCCTTGCATGCATGAGGCCCTGGGTTCGATTCCTCAGCATCACATAAGCAGAAAAAAAAAGCCAGAAGTGGTGCTATGGTTCAAGTGGTAGTGTGCTAGCCTTGAGCTGAAGAGCTGAGGGACGGCGTCCAGGCCCAGAGTTCAGGCCCCACGACCCGGCCAAAAAAAAAAAAAAAAGAAACTTGATGGGTGAAGTTCAGTGGGCATGAACTCTGTAGTACCCTCTTAAAGAGATGTAGTTGCCAGGTACCAGAGGCTCATGCTTATATTCCTAGCTACTTGGGAGGCTGATATCTGAGGATCACCGTTCAAAGCCAGCCTGCGCAGGAAAGTCCATGAGACTCTTTTTTTTTTTTTTGCCGGTCATGGGGCCTGAACTCTGGGCCTGGGTGCTGTCCCTCAGCTCTTCAGCTCAAGGCTAGCACTCTACCACTGGAGCCACAGCGCCACTTCCGGCTTTTTCTGTTTATGTGGTGCTGAGGAATCGAACCCAGGGCCTCATGCTTACAAGGCATGCACTCTACTGCTGAGCTACCTTCCCAGCCCCCATAAGACTCTTATCTCCAATTAACCACCAGAAAATCGGAAGTGATGCTATGGTTCAAGTGGTAGAGTGCTAGCCTTGATCTGAAGAGCTGGGGTACAGTGTCCAGGCTCAGAGTTCAAACCCTGCGGGATATAGTCATATATATATGTGGTAACATAGGGCTATGACAGCCAGAATTTCTGAAAAGTAAGCCAATGGCCCTCTGTGCTTTAGGTCCCCGTCTGGGCAATTCACCAGTGCCAAGCATTGTGCAGTGTTTGGCAAGGAAAGATGGCACAGATGACTTCTATCAGCTGAAGGTAAGCAAGTGATGGGGTGGGATCCTTGGGATCCAAGGCCTATCCTGGCAGCTGCTCCCTACCTCCTCTACCTTTACACATGCATCACTGACTGAGAGTAGCACTTTCTTCCTGAGGAGCTATCAAGTTTACAATCTCATATAGAACAATACTGCTTTTAATGAACAGCTTATTCTGTGCATAAATATAAATGCTATCACATTATGAAAAGCGTTTTATGTCACATGGTAGGAAGCAAACATACTTCCCTTGTTCCAGCTCTTCTGCCGTGTAGAAGGAGGTTTTCTCTGTTGCTTTTCTTTTTGTGCTTCCCTAAAGATCCTTACCCTTGAAGAGAGAGGTGAGCAAGGCATAGAGAGCCAAGAGGAGAGGCAGGGCAAGATGCTGCTGCACACTGAGTACTCTCTGCTCTCCCTGCTGCACACACAGGATGGCGTGGTCCACCACCACGGGCTCTTCCAGGTGAGTAGCCTGTCTGCCACTCCTTCCAACCCCAGCTGACACATCTTCGGGCCACATCCATTCTGAGCAGCTCTTGGCATAGAGTCCCTGGCATCCCTGCCCTGCTGGCTGAAGAACTTGGGCAAGATCAATTAGAGTTCAGGCTTAGCTGCTGCAGTGCCACTGTGATGATTATCTTGGCCTAGCAGGAACCCACACAGCTGACATCTTAACTATGGCCAGGCTTTCTTTGAAGTGCTTTTTGTTTTGTTTTGTTTTCAGAGAAAAAGAAGGAAAGCAGGAAGTCATTTAAAGAGTTTCATTGTCAGGAATTGACCAGGCTGGAGTGGAGGGGGAGGGCAATGAGGAAGACTTGGGCCACCTGTAGATCAATCACCACTGTTGTTTTTGGTCCTGAAGTCCTTTTGCCTGCCCAGGCATTTCAGTTTGTACATCAGATGTCCTTGAGCTGCTGTTGTTTGGCCTCAAGCAAGTCATTTCAGGTCATCAGTCTGAAATGTGTACAGTGGGAGAATGAGAGCAGGCCCTGCCTCTCAGGCAGTTTGCAAGACGAGTGAGCATGGAAAGCACCATGCAATGTAGTACACACTCATCACAGTTTCAAGCAATAAGAGCTTCTGTCAGCTGGATTTCCTGCCATGAAATAAATGGAAAATGCCTCCCACACCCACATTCACACCCTCTCAAGATCTTATTCTTAGTTTTCAATTAGAGGCCACTCCAAAAATTTTATGTTTCCCTTAAACGTGAAGGAAGTCAAATTGAATGCGGTTGTGATTTATTAGTATCTTCTCTTTGACATCTTTTTTTTTTTTTTTTAAAAATATGGAACGCTTCACGAATTTGCGTGTCATCCTTGCGCAGGGGCCATGCTAATCTTCTCTGTATCGTTCCAATTTTAGTATATGTGTTGCCGAAGCGAACATTTCTCTTTGACATCTTTAAGTGTTTGGCCTTGGTTTACATCCTTTTGAACAAGAGAGTCTAGGTGATCAAAAGTGTTTCCAGGGGCTGGGAAGGTGGCTCAGTGGTAGAGTGCTTGCCTTGCATGCATGAGGCCCTGGGTTCAATTCCTAAAGCACCATATAAGCGGAAGTGGCGCTGTGGCTCAAGTGGTACAGCGCTAACCTTGAGCTGAAAAGCTGAGGGACAGCACCCAGGCCCAGAGGTCAAGCCCCATGACTGACAAAAAGAAAAAAAAAAACTTTCTAGCTGGGCACTGGTGGCTCAACCAATAATCCCTACTCAGGATGCTGAGATCTGAAGAATGCAGGTCGAAGCCAGGCTAGACAGGAAAGCCTGTTAGGTTCTTATCTCCATTAACTACCCCCCAAAAAAGCCAGAAATGGAGCTGTGGTTCAAGTGGTAGAGCATTGGTCTTGAGCAAAAAAAGTTCAGGGACAGTTCCCAGACTCTGAGTTCAAGCCCCAGGACTGGGACTCCCTCCACACACCCCCCCCCCCATAGAAAAAAGAAAAAGAAAAACACACACATTTTAAAAAAAAAGGAGGGGGGACTGGGAAGGTGGCTCAGTGGTAGAGCGCTTGCCTTGCATGCCTGAAGCCCTGGGTTCGATTCCTCAGCACCACATAAGCAAAAAGAAAAAAGCTGGAAGTGGCGCTGTGGCTCAAGTGGTAGAGCGCTAGCCTTGAGCTGAAGAGCTGAGGGACAGCGCCCAGGCCCAGAGTTCAGGCCCCACGACTGGACCCAAAAAAAAGGCACAGGCACCAGTAGTTCACATGTATCCCTATATACCTAGCTATTTGGGAAGCTGAGATCAGGAAGACTACGATTTGAGGCCAGCACCAACAGAGTATATTCACAAGACCCCTTCTCAACCAATTGTTGCTGTCATACCAGCTAGGTCATAGAAGGTTGAGATAGAGAGGATTGAAGTTCAAGTCAGCCTAAGCAGAATTTTCCCAGCTATAGCAGAAAGCCTAAAATTGGTAAATCTCAACCAGGCATGTACTCAGATAGGAAATGAGACTCTATCACAAAAATAACCAGTACAAGCCGGGTGCTGGTGGCTCACGCCTGTAATCCGAGCTACTCAAGAGGCTGAGATCTGAGGATCACAGTTCAAAGCCAGCCCAAGCAGCAAAGTCCATGAGACTCTTATCTCCAACAAACTACCAGAAAACCAGAGCTGTAGCTCAAGTGGTAGAGTATTAGCCTTCAGCTGAAGAGCTGAGAGACAGCACCCAGGCCCAGAGTTCAAGCCCCATGACTAAGTACAAATTGAAGTGGCTCCAAATGGTAGAATCCCTGCTTAGCAAGCATGAAATCCTGACTTTAAACCCTAGTAATATGGAAAAATAATAGTACCAAAAAGGGCTGGAGATGTGACTCCATACTAGTACATCTATCTACATGCATGAAGCCCTCAGTTCAAACCAGCACCAGCTCTAGCTCTCCTTTATAGATAAGAACAAGAAGCCAGGCACTGGTGGCTCACACTTGTAATCCTAGCTATTTAAAGGACTGAGATGTGAGGATCATGGTGAGAAGCCAGCCCAAGCTGAAGTATATGACACTATTATCTCTAATTATTCACCAAAAAGTGGAAGTGGAGCTGTGGCTCAAAGTGGTAGAGCACTAGCCTTGAGTGAAAGAGCTCAGGGACCGTATCCAGGCTCAGCTTCAAGCCCCACAAAACCAACAACAACAACAAAAAAAGAGTCAGAGGTTGAGATTGTGGCTTAGTGGTAGAGTGCTTGCCTAGCATGCATGAAGCCCTGGGTTCAATTCCTCAGTACCACATAAAAAGAAAAAGCCAGAAGTGGTGCTGTGGCTTAAGTGGTAGAATGCTAGGCCTGCACAAAAGCAGCTCGGGGACAGTGCCTGGGCCCTGAGTTCCCCAAGACTGGCAAAAGAAATAAAAGAAAAAGAAAAAAAGAACCAGAGACTTGGAAAGGGTAAGCAAACTGCCACATCTCCCACAGTTGAGATGAAGTGGAACTAAACAAACCCAGGCATGTACGGCCACAACCATACCCTTAGCCGTAATTATGTGACTTCCCTGGAGTACTGTGGCCCAGTGGAAAGCTGCTGTCTTACAAAGAGCACTGTGTGACCTTCTGGAATTGACCTCTTTGTAACTGCCTCCATTGACATAGATGAGAATGACATGGTAATAGCTGGAATCTTTTTTTTGGGGGGGGGGGAGGGGTTCCGGTCGTGGGCCTGAAATCTGGGCCTGGGCGCTGTCCCTCAGCTCTTCAGCTCAAGGCTGGCACTCTACCACTTGAGCCACAGCGCCACTTCCAGCTTTTTTTTTCTTCTGCTTATATGGTGTTGAGGAATCAAACCCAGGGCCTCATGCATGCAAGGCAAGTGCTCTACCACTGAGCCACCTTCCCAGCCCCATGGAATCTTGAGTTCTATGGAGGGAGGTTGCCCCAGATCTCCAAGTTTGCTGCTCCTGCAGTGGGCTAAAAGGGCCAGTTGGCTTTAAATCCTCACTCAAGTTTTTGTTTTGTTTTGTTTTGTTTTCTTAAGTTTTTTTACAGTATGATCAAAGCATAGACCTTAACCTGAGATACTAACCTGAGATGCACTTGGCATTTGGAAGCTAAGCAGTACTGAGCTCTGTCAGCTACCCAGGCCTCCAGGCTTGCTTTAGGTTCTCTCATTGGTTTGAGTAACCATTTCCAGAGGGGAGTCCTATACCCTTGGCTTTGGCCTACCAGGTCACAGCCAAGCCCTGGTTCCCTTGGCCTCCAGGACCGCACCTGTGAAGTTGTTGAGGACACAGAATCCAGTCGAATGGTTAAAAAGATGAAGAAACGCATCTGCCTTGTCTTGGACTGCCTCTGTGCTCATGACTTCAGTGACAAGACGGCCGACCTGATCAACCTACAGCACTATGTCATCAAGGAGAAGAGGCTCAGCGAGCGGGAGACCGTGGTCATCTTCTATGATGTGGTCCGGGTGGTGGAGGCCCTGCACCAGGTGAGGCCCTGTCCCCCTCTCCTCTCAGCACTGTGGCTCCCTGGCTCCCCCCAGGGCCTCACTTGCCACAGAAAGCCACCTTTCCTGATGCTGCTCAGCAAAAGGCAGCTCTGTCCAGAGGAAAGCTGCTGAACAACAGATGCTCCAGGTGAGCACAGTGCCGTAGGCCTCTGAGGCGGTTTCTAGTGAGGGCCAATGGAGCAGCCCAGCAGAGGTCCATGAAGTAATTCCCCACCAGCTGGGAAGCTCCAGGACAGCTACAAGATGCCTACCCAGTGACTGCAGCCTTGTAGAATTAATGTGTCAGGTATCCAAGGTCAGGCACTGGAAAGCTTGAGCCTGGTTTCTTAGTGACAGGAAACAGGACATTTTATCTCTGACCTGTAGCCCCAGGATGATGGTTGGTTCCTTTCTGAAGGTTGTCCATGGAGAGAAGAGGGAGAGGAAAGGGAGAAGAGGCTCCCATTAGCTGCTGTCCTGAGGGGAGAAGGAAGTAAGGAAAGAGCTCAGGAGGGGCCCATCTTATCACTTCGGACACCCATTTAATGAGGCCTAAGAGATGTGTCCTAGGGTATTCTACCTCACACTTGTGGTGCAAACCATCTGCCCATTGGTTTTCAGAAAAACATTGTACACAGAGACCTGAAGCTTGGGAACATGGTGCTCAATAAAAGGTAAGATTCTATTTCTTCTTCTGTCTTTGGGATTGGTAGAAATTGAAGCCCCTTGAAGATTCTGACTCCAAGCAGCCCAGCCTCCCAAAATCGAGAGCTTGGGGTAGGATACTGGGTCAGATCTGTCTGTTGCCTAATAGGAATATGGTGCTTTCTGAGACTGGGAACTTAGAGCTATAAAAGTGGCTATGGAAAGGGATTTTAGTAGGCTCCCTGGCCATAGTGGGTGTTCATTAAATGACTGTAACAATGGACAGAAGGATTAAAGAGAGCAAGATGGGGCCTTGGCTGCCAGTTGGGCTCCTCAGAGAACAGATCATGTGGGCTGGGGGTACTGACTAGGCAGTGCTCTGGGAGAAGGAGGCGACTTGGCTGAGGGAGAAGCTGAACTATAAGGATAACATAGCAGGGCCTTAGCATGAAAACATGAGAGCGGTCCAGCTCCAGCTCAGAGGACATGGCCTTGGGTTAGACAGCTACTTTTGGCAATGTAGTCTTCCTAGAAAGAACTGACCTGGGCTGGGAATGTGGCTTAGTGGTAGAGTGCTTGCCTAGTGTGCATGTAATCCTAGCTACTCAGGAGGCTGAGATCTGAGGATTGCGGTTCAAAGCCAGCCTGGGCAGGAAAGTCTCCAATAAACCACCAGAAAAACAGAAACGTGGTACTATGGCGCAAGTGGTAGAGTCCTTGCCTTGAGCTGAAGAGCTCAGGGACAGCGCTCAGGCCCAAAGTTCAAGCCCCATGACCAACCAAAGAAAAAGAAGTGGCCTGGTAGTGATTTGTTCCATGATGTGATCAGACTAGCCCAGGAGAGTGTCCTGAGCCCACTGTCCCTGCAAAGTATCTGAAGCCTCAATGGTCCAAGGAAAGGGAGCTCTGCCAAGGGCAGAGGACTCGAGCCCAGCACACCACTGGAAAGTGCTGTGTACTTCAGTGGCCAAGCTGGCCTCGCCATCCATCACCTTCCCCTAGTTCTGGAGCTATAAACTCATCTCTAGGCCCATGGAGCTTGCCATATGCAGTACTGACAAGAATACAGGTATCCCATTGAGAACAGCACTTGGAGCAGACTGCCAGCTGAGTCAAGTCTACAAAGGATAAGTAAAACGTACTAGCCTGAAACAGTAAAGAGATGAGAGCTTTACCCTGTCATGCCTTGCAGGGAGGAGGGAAGAAAACAGGAAATTCCAGGGCTGCTTGGACCCCATCTGGCTGAGTAAGTTAGAGAAGAGGAAAAAGCAGGATATGGGGGTCAGACTTGGCTCATGTCCCAGGACTGCCTCTTGTTCTAAAGACCATGAGAGTTCACTAATTTACTCGCTAAGTGAATTTATCTACTGAGGTACCAGCACTTCTTTGCACTCACAATGCTGTAGAGGAAGAGATGATCCCACCTGGAAAAATTGGCCTGAGACTTAGATAAGTGGATGTGAAACTGTCTCACAGGATCAGCCCATCCTAAGAACTTCTAGTGCTGAGGTGGGCTGGAGAGAGGAGAAAGGGCGACCAAGTGTTCACTGTCCTCAGGAAATGGAGCCTGTTGCTGGTGAAGGCCCAAGGGTTCCCCCAGACCTTCCTCTGAATTCAAAGGGAGAATAATGTTAGTACTGGCCACTTTAGCCCTGAGTTGTGGAGAGATACTGTCTTAGAGAGAGACTTGGTAGCTGTGCACATCTGTGATCCCAGCACTCGGGAGGCTAAGGCAGAAATATTGGGAGGTTAAGATCAGCCTGGGCTATATAGCAAGTTCCAAATCAGCATGGACTACAGATTCAGACCCTCTCCTCCTGCCTGAAAAGACAAAAATAAGGAGGGGGAATGGAAGGAGGATGGAGGAAGGAAGGAGAAAAAGAAAGGAGGAGGAGGGAGAAGGAGGAGGGAAAAACAAGAAACACACAAAGTGATTTTTTTTTTTTTTTGGTCAGTTGTGGGGCCTGAACTCGGCCTGGGCGCTGTCCCTCAGCTCTTCAGCTCAAGGCTAGCGCTCTACCACTTGAACCACAGCACCACTTCTGGCTTTTTTCTTTTTGCTTATGTGGTGCTGAGGAATTGAACCTAGGGCCTCAGGCATGCAAGGCAAGCGCTCTACCACTGAGCCACCTTCCCAGCCCCACCCCCACCCCCTTTTTTTTTTTGTCTGAGACCAGGATTTAAACTCAATTCCTGATACCCAGCAGTGGCTGGTGCTCCACCAGTGGAGCCATACCTCCAACCTCCATGTCTCCCTCTAAAGCCTTACCTTCCCCACATAGAGTCAGGGGTTGACCTGGAAGAGCTCCAGCTCCTTCCTACCCACCCTGCCAGAGACTCCTGAGCCAGCCAGAGACAGGCAGGTAGCCGGGCTGTGTGCCCCTAAGAAAGGGGACAGGGTGAAATGTCTGTGAGGCAAGCAGCCAGTGACAAGAACAGTTGGCCTTGCGTTGGGTGAGAGGCCAGGACTGAGATCTGGAGTCCTCTTTTGGGGTTAAGTGAGGCTGACTGTGGGCTCTTTCTCTTTGCTCCTTCGTTTTAGGCAGGCAAGTTGCATACCAATTCCTAGAAAAGGAGAACACTGTGGTAGCCCAGAGGCCATAGCTGGAGTGTGACTCACTTAGAGCTGCCCCTGCTGACGCACAGGCCCCTCCACCCCTCACTGCCCTCACCATCCCCTCAGAACCAGCTGGGGGGTCTGGAACTCCCAGGGAGCTGTGTGCCGCCCGGCTGGTGTGGGCGGTGGTGGCAGGGCAGAGAAGCTTTGCCAAGCTTCAGGAGGTCTCAGCGCTGACCCTGTTGCTTCCCATGGAAGACTCTAGGCAGATCCAGGGCTGAGCAGCCACCACACGGAGGGTTGGAAGTCCTGCCGGCAGGGCTCAGTTGAGCTAAGCCTCCCCAGCACCAGTGCTCCATAGCCGGTGTCACTACTTCAGAGGCAGTGAGCGCTTCTCCTGGGATCTCATTGGAAACCTCTGCCAGGCCTGCCAGCAGCAGAAGAGAGGGTATTGGCAACCTGTGCAGGCGACAGGCTGAGCACCCTCCCTGGGCCATCTTATTATCTTGGCAGAGCCAGCTCAGTCCTGAGAGTGGAGCACTGGTATTTTTCCTGTCCCACAGATGAAGAAATTGAACTTTACCAGTATTCATAGGGCAAGAAATGTGGAAAACCCAGGACTAGGCCCTACAAATGAGTTCCTTCCTCTGAACTGTCCACCTTTCAGTGTCATTTTTGTGCCTAAGATGGCCAGGGCACGAAAGATTGGTCTGCTCTGTAGGACCCGTCCAGACCAGATGCCTGAGCAGGCCAGTGTCCAGTGCAGTGACATGAGGGTGGGGAGCATGCTTCCTGTGCCTGTGGCCCTTGCCCTGAACCTTTTGCCTGATTCTCAGGCTCTTAACTGCCCCACAGGCCATGGGGCAGCTTTCCGTAGGGCGCCTGTGTACCCACAGCACACTTCTCCACTAATACACAGAAGACAGACCGGCGTCTGTTTAGCCCCAAGCCCTTTGCCAGCAGAATTCCCCTGGATAGCTGAAGGACTCTCAGTCACTCAGACACAGCTGCTGGGGAAATCCACCCTCAGCCCCATACCCTCTCCCCACCTGAGACTTCATTCTAGAAAGAGATGGCCTGAGGTCCCTTGTGCAGATTCCCTCCCCCAGCTGCCATGTCTGCTGGCTGGCACAGGCCAGCACAGCTGCCTTAGAGGTCTCCTTAATGGCATAACCCCATGCACCTCCAGCTGTGGTGTCCCACACTGTGCTTCCTAGAAAGGCTGAGCCCGTCGCTATCTGCCCCACAGCCTCTTGGGGAGGGGGGATCTGGTTTTCTAGGTCAGGACAGAATGAAGCACAGGACAAGGTGTGAGTCAGCCTGAATGGAATGAAAGGAAAGAGTTGGGACTGGGCATTGTCTGCTCTGGATCCTATTCCATCACTCACTAGGCATGCGGGCTTTGGCCATGTGACTCCTGTGACATAGTTATACCTTCTGAATGGGGCGGTGAGAAAAATCTCCCTCAGGCTGTTGTGAGGAGTGAATGGAAACAATCAACTCCCTCTTGCATGAAAAGGAGAATTGGCAAAAGAGGAAAGAGATGCCACCAGGACTCAAGCTAGCTCTGTGTGTGTCTTAAGTTCAGTTCCCCCAAAGCCTTTAGGAGTATCCCTGATATGCCAAGGGTCCTCTTGAGTCTGGGCCCAGCTTGACTGAATGGTTCTCTGTTCTGCCTATGAGGACCATATTCCTCACTTCACATAGTTCCAGTGTTAGCAGCTCCCAGCCAGGCCCTACTGCTTCAGATGAGGAATCCCGAGATGCCACACCGTATCCGGCCATACTGCAAGGGGCAAATATTGTTGGGAATAGAGTTGGGGATGGACTGCAGTGGATAAGCACTTGGCTGTGTTCATCCCTAACACAAAACAAAACAAAACTCAAGAGCATCAAAGAAAAATCCCAGAAATTAGGACTAGACAAGCACTGCTGAGCACATGGTCTCGTTCATGTTGACTGGGTAGTGTCGCCTCCAGGTGTAGGTGCAGGAGGGCAGCATGGCCTGCCATAGTCCACAGCATCTGTTTGGCTAGGCTTGTGGTGGTGTGCCTGACAAAGCAGGTGTACTCCCTCCACAGAGAGATGCATTCTTTCTATGCATGAGGCCCCACGGCCAGACCCCAGCACTTTCCTGAGAAGACGTTAAATATCTGCTAATCCAACCTTGCCAGGGGAAGCCCAAGATGGCAGCGCCATCCATCCATGTGACCTCGCCAGCTCACAGTGCTTTCCTCTCTGGAGTGAATTTCCCTTCTCAGTAAAAACCCCAGCTCTGGCTGTAGGACTCCTGGGGTCCTTTGAACCATTAGCTCTAAACCCAGAGGGGGCCGTTGGTGCTCTGTCCCCCAGCAGTTGAGCTCATGGCTACTCAGCTGCCCTGCAACTGCACCAGTGTGCACATTCCCTGCCATAGAGTGGGAAGAAGGCCAAGGTTCTGTTTCTTCCTGTTTGCAAAGGTCTTGTTCCTTCCAACATACATAGAGAGTACTATCTTGAAATTGCCCAGAAAAATTCCCCCATTTTTCCAATGCCAGGATCTCCCTCCTACTGGGGTTTTAGAAAGAGAGACTATGTTAGGGTGTACTGTTGCTCTAGGGTACACTGTAATAACTCCTGATATCCCCCACTGATAGCTGGGATGACTCAGGCTTGCTCTCCTCAGCTCCTATGCAGACCTAATTGGACACCAGGGCCTGGGCCCCTTGGAGAGACCTTGGAGCCCACAGTGGATGGGCTGTGCCATCAGTAGTGGAGAATGAAGTATGGCACTAGCTTCCATACTCCACCAGAGTAGAGTAGCTGCACTCAATTTCCTCCTCTGCACGGCTGTGGAGCTTGGGGAGGAGGTGGTAGGCTCGGTCTGCAGGGAGGCCTCCTTACAGCAGGAGGAGGGCTAGGGCTACTCACTTCTGCTGAACTTACTCTCTAACATGTGTGAGTGAGGGAGTCAGGTCACATTTCTCGATCACTCCCAGCCTAGAATATCATGTTCTGCTCTGAGCTGCACCTGAGACTCAGCCAGAACAGCAGGTTTAGGAGAAGGCCCTGCAGCATAAATTGGAATGAAAGGAGCTAGATGCTCTGTTGGATGCTCAGCAGGCAGCCAGAAGAGGATATTGGCCACATTCCTCTGCTCTGTGGGTGGGGTAAGATTGCCCAGCTGTGTTTGTTCAAGATAGGGGCTGGCCCAGCAGGGTACCTGGCTCTCACCTGATGTTCCCAGCTGTGGACAGCCAACTCAATTTAATCTCTGCCTCCCTTCCTAGGACCCATCGAATAACCATCACCAACTTCTGCCTTGGGAAGCATCTTGTGAGCGAAGGAGACCTGCTGAAGGACCAGAGGGGGAGCCCAGCCTACATTAGCCCTGATGTGCTCAGTGGTATGTGTGGACTACCAGCTTTCACACAGCCAGGCTCTGCCAGTAGTGCATTCCCTCACTACATGGGATGTGTGCGCAGCCCCTGGGCTAGGTGCCAGGACTTCACAGTGGCCTAACAAGTACCATTAGGCAAAGGCTTTGGTCTAGTGGAGGAGGAAGATATTCTGGTCAAATAATGCATGAAGTTAGAGCTAGTACAAGAAGGGATGGGATTTCTAAGAAGGCATAGAAAGTTAGAGTAGGGGGCTAGGAAGGTGGCTCAGTGGCAGAGCGCTTGCCTTGTATGCATGAGGCCCTGGGTTCGATTCCTCAGTACCACATAAGCAAAAAGAAAAAAAAGCCGGAAGTGGCACTGTGGCTCAAGTGGCAGAGCACTAGCCTTGAGCTGAAGAGCTGAGGGACAGCGCCCAGGCCCAGAGTTCAGGCCCCACAAACGGACCCCCCCAAAAAAAAAAGTTAGTGTAGGATTTTCCCAGGAAATAACATTTGATCTACATTCTTTTTTTTTTTTTAATAGGTATTTATTTTGTCAGTCCTGGGACTTGAACTCAGGGCCTGGGCTTTGTCCCTGAGCTCCTTTAGCTCAAGGCTAACACTCTTAACACTTGAGCCACAGCGCCACCTCCGGCTTTTTCTGTGTATGTGGTACTGAGGAATCAAACCCAGGGCTTCATGCATGCTAGGTGAGCACTCTACCACTAGGCTACCTTCCCAGCCCTGATCTATAGTCTTAAAAACTAGGAATTATGGGCTGGGAATGTGGTTTAGTGGTAAAGTGCTTGCCTAGCATGCATGAAGCCTTGGATTCAATTCTTCAGTACCAAATAAACAGAAAAAGCCAGAAGTGGCGCTGTGGCTCTCAAGTGGTAGAGTGGTAGCCTTGACTAAAAAGAAGCTCAGAGACAGTACCCAGGCCCTGAATTCAAGCCCCAGGACTGGAAAGGAAGGAAGATAGATTAGTTTTTGAGGAGATTTGTTGTTGTGCTGGTCCTAGGGTTTGAACTGAGGGTCTGGGTCCTATCCCTGAGCTTTTTTGTTCAAAGCTTGCACTCTACCATTTAAGCCACAGCTCCTCTTCTGGCTTTTTTTTCTGGTTAATTGGAGATAAAAATCTTAAGGACTTTTCCTGCCTGGGTTGGCTCCAAACCATGATTGTCAGATCTCAGACTCCTTAACAGCTAGGATTATAGGCATGAGCCATCAGCACATGGCTTAAACCTTAATTCTTACAAAACACCCAGTCTCTAGCATTCAGTTACAACAACAGGAAATGGACTGAGACACTGTAGGACAGAGGAAGAATAAAGGTTTACTCAGCTCACACTTCTAGAGGCTGAACCCCAGGTCAAGGGGCCACATCTGGCGAAATCTCCCTCATTCTTGGGCCACATCTGGCGAAATCTCCCTCATTCTTTGCTGTTGGAAACCCTCCGAGGTCATACGTAGCATCACATGGAGAGGAGGTCATACAAGGACAAAGCCAGAGCCAGACAAGTTTATAACAGAACTAGGATTAGGCTTACTGACCATTCTCATGGGGGTGAAATTTCAGTGGGTTTGGTAGGAACATTCATAGTGTACAGCACAGATAAACTGTAGCACAGAGAAGTTAGCAAAAAATGTCTGAGTTCTCCATGAGCCTGGGGCTCCGCAGTCAGAAAATTTGTCTTGTGGCCAGCTGCTAGAGAGCAGCAGACGAAAAGGGGCTCCAGCAGTGATAATAAGTGTTGTGAAGGAAGCATGGAAGAATGGAGAGGGATCAGCTGCTTTCACAAATGTAAGCTTGCCTGCTGGGGGCAAGGACTAGGACCCAGGCTCCTCCCCTTCCCGGGACTTGGATTTTGGAGAGGCAGGCTGGCCAGTGTACAGAGCAGGGCTAGTAGACAGGCTGTACACAGCCAGTCACCTTCCATCCTAGTGAGCCATCCCAGGGAGATAGGGAATGATACCGAGAAGGAAGGGAGCCAAGAGGACCGAGTGTGAGGTGGGAGGCGGACACGCCCATGATGGAGCTACCCAGCTGAGTCAGGGGGCCCACAGCAGAGGCATCCCAGAGCAGTTCCTTCCTCTGAGCATGTGCATCCTCTGTCCCTAGGCCGTCCATACAGGGGCAAGCCGAGTGACATGTGGGCTCTTGGTGTGGTACTCTTCACCATGCTCTATGGCCAGTTCCCTTTCTACGACAGCATCCCACAGGAGCTCTTCCGCAAGATCAAGGCTGCTGAGTACACCATCCCTGAGTGAGTCTCTGAATTCTTGGTGAGGGGACAGCATGAGGAGGCCCCAGAGTCCGGGGGAGGCCGGTCTCAGGCCCTCCTGCCAAGCTTTCACCCTCCTCTTCTCCCTGGCAGGGATGGGCGTGTCTCTGAGAACACCGTGTGTCTCATCCGGAAACTACTAGTTCTCGATCCCCAGCAACGCCTGGCTGCTGCTGATGTCCTGGAGGCTCTCAGTGCCATCATTGCATCTTGGTAAGTGGCTAGCCCTGGGCCATGGACTCGACTAGGCTGGGAAAGCAGATGCCTGCCATCTCATGCACAACTACAGTCAGACAGTGAGAGTCAGATGTCCAGGTTTCCCAGGGCAGGACTGGGAGGGAGCAGGCAGAGAGCAGGATGAGTGTTTCCCACGTGTCCCTCCCTGCCAACTGCAGGGTAGAATTTCCTCACCCAGTTCTCCACAAGTCCCCAAGAAAAAAAAGTTCTCCCTGAATTGGATAAGTCAGAGGCTGACAGGAGTCAGTCATGTTAGACAGAAGATGAATGTCTAGACCCAAGCCAGGGCTCCCTGACTCCAGCTAAGTCTGGAGTGATGGGACCCTGGCTTTTTTGGGGCTGACCTGTCTACCTACCCTGCAGGCAGTCCCTGTCATCTCTGAGTGGGCCTTTGCAAGTAGTTCCTGACATCGATGACCAAATGAGCAATGCAGACAGCTCCCAGGAGGTAAGGGGGTGGGGCGGGGGGAAGGGGAGGCAGGACAGGGGAACAGGCAGGCCAGCTCCCTAACGACACAGGACCTCCTAAGGCTTTCTTCCCTTATCCCTGAGGAAGAGTGGAAGCTGCCTGCATCCTGCCTTGCATCCAGCCCAGCCAGAGCTCCCATGCCTGAGCTGAGCAGGGGCCAGCTCCTGTGAGGCCCTCTGCTGAAGACGCTTTGTGCGGCTCTCTCAGCCTCCTCCTCCTGCCAAAGTCACTTTTCTCTGACCCTCTGACTCACTATGTCCTCTCACTCCTCCTGCTTTCTCGTTTTTTTAGATGATTCATTTATCCCTGTTTTCTCTCCAATCAGTGCACTGGAGAAAGTGCTGATCCTGATTGGTATGGGGGGGAGGCGGGGCGGGCAGGGTAGGGGACAAAGACCTGAGTGCTAGGCAGCAGCTGGCAGGTAGTTTTAGGGCGCCCCCTGGAGGCTGCCAGCCTGATGTGTAAGGACCCTCACTCCTGGCCCCTCTTGGAAGCTTTAAAGCAAACAATAGGAGAAGCAGTATCTGGAACCACAGCAGAGCCTCCCAGACCTTGCAAAGAAAGAGCTCCAGTTCCACCCCAACTTCCACCCTTCCCAGGCTGCTGAGCTGCTAAAATAGTCATTATTGGCACTTGTAGAATATAGAGCATCAGTCCTCCCTAAGCTTGTATGGCCTATGTTCTTTCTCTATGTGTTTATATGTCAGTCCTGGGGCTTGAACTCAGGACTTGGATACTGTCTTTGAGCAGTTTCACTCAAGGCTGCACTGTACCACTTCAGCCACAGCTCCACTTCCAGTTTTCTGGTGGCTAATTGGAGATGAGACCCCCCAGACTTTGCTGTCCAGGCTGGCTTCAAACCCACAATCCTCAGATCTGTGCCTCTTGAATAGCTAGTATTATAGGCATGAGCCACCGATGCCCAGCTATCTTTTTTTTTTTTAATTAGCATACATTAGTTGTAGGGAGGCGGGGTTCATTGTGACATTCCCACACATACATACAATACAATGTATTCTGATCAACTTTATCCTGGTCCTCCTCTATCACTCTTCTAACCCAGTCCCCACGTCTTAAAACCATTTCTACAGACCTGCATTCTTTTCCTCAATTTATAAATGAGGAAACTAAGGTTCAGAGAGGCAAAATGGTTTCCCCAAAGTTGCACAGCTTGGAAGTAGAACTGAACCCTGACTCCTAACTAGTATAGACTTACCACTGCTGATTCTATTACCATCTACCTGTGGGCTAGGGGACTCATCAGGGGCTTGTGGGTAGGACTGAGATAAAGACATGAGGTTTCCCAGATACTGTGGCCGCTGGCCCTGCTCCTGGGTCTGTGCTTTAGCCAGCAATGTGAGGGCCAGTTGGCTGGAGGAAGCCTTCATGGACCCACTCAGTACCTGGCCAGATGGATCCCTAAGTGTGGTACCTAGGAAGGCTGGGCACAGAGCCAGGCTTCCCTCAATCTCTGCTGTTGTCTTCATCTCCATCCTTGGCCTCACAGGCAAAAGTGACGGAGGAGTGCTCCCAGTACGAGTTTGAGAACTACATGCGGCAGCAGCTGCTGCTGGCTGAGGAGAAGAGCTCCATCCACGAGGCCCGGAGCTGGGTGCCCAAGCGGCAGTTCGGCAGCGTGCCACCGGTGCGACGGCTGGGCCACGACGCACAGCCCATGACCTCCTTGGACACAGCCATCCTGGCACAACGCTACCTGCGGAAATAGCGGCGGCCTCTGCCAGGACACCTGCCCCAGTATCACCTCTCCAGGCGCCCAGTCCCAGCCCCAAGCCTGGCTGTCAGGGCTGGGCCCAAAGTGCTGGACTTTCCCAGGCTGCCATGGGGCAGGGCAGGGCAGGGACAGCCCAGGTCACGTGAGTCAGCAGAGGCACCACAAAGCTACCTTTTGGAATGATTGCTTGATTGTTTGGTTTTTTGTTTTTTGTTTTTTTAATCTGAGAAGCCTAGATAACTAATCTGCTTTTAATCATGACATTTTAATCTACCTCTGTCTCTTTAACTGAGCTGTCTCTGGACTAAGTGACAGGAGGAGGAGGGAGCCAGCCACCCACCCAGGCTGTGGCCCCGGGGCCCTGTCCCCCACAGTCCAAATAAGCTCAAAGAGCAGCTCGCTGCTGGCTTCCCAAATGAATGCCCTCCAGACCCGCCCCTCCCCCCAGCTGCAGAACACCTCCACCTCATCGGATGCCCAGTTCAAATATATTTATTTTTTTACTGAAATCAACTTCTCTCCCATCTCTGGGTGGCTCAGCCTGGGGCTACCCCGTCCCCACGTGGACAGCAGGGGTCCATGTGGGCTCCCTCCTCACCCCCAGGCACAGAGGAGCCCCTTTGCTGGCCCATCCTGCCCAGCCCTCTGTTTCCAGTGATGGGAGGCCTTTCTAGGTTTCATTCTTTCTCTGTCTCACTCAGTGGCTTCTCTGAGGTGCTGCCCGTGGAAGCCCTGCTTCCTTCTCCGTCTTTCATGTGGTACCCAGGTACACATGGTACCCACACAGCAGACACGATGTGAAGGGAGCGGGGGTAGACTGGGCGGCAATGCTCTGGGTCTGGCTGCTCTTGCTTTCCCACCCCTGTGTTCAGAGGACCCACCATGGGAGCATCTCCCCTCCTGCCCTCACCTCAGAGTAGATGTTGTGTCTCCTTTGGCACACCCTAGCCAGGGACCTTCATGGAGGTCAGAGACTTGAGGGGACGATTGTAGCGATCGGGGACCTGCCCTGCCTGGTTTGAGAACAGCCCTGCTGCCCTTTTGAGCCAAGATTTTGAAGTGGATGCCCGTCTTGCCAGAACTGCTGTTCTCACCAGAATGACCACCTCTCCCTTCCCCCTCACTGGACTCGGCCCAGCCCAGTGCCAAGCAAAGACCCTCGTCCAGAGGCCTCTCCTCCCCATGTATCCTTAGAGAGGCCAAATATCCCCTCCAGGTAGCCCAAGGCCCTTCCTGCCTATTCTTGCTTCCCAGTGGGGAGGTGACTGTTTCTAGAGTGTGGGCTGCCTCCTTTTATCCCCCCAAAAAGCTGACTCACTGTGAGTGACCTTGGGCAAGTTCCCAAACTTCCTTGTGCCTCAGTTTCCCCATCTGGAAAAAATGGGGCCACCTCTTGCCAGCAGTAGCAGGGCTGCCCACACCCCTCCTCCCCCTGTCCCCAATCTAGCACTTGGGCGCCTTGTGCCTCTGCCTCAGTGGGTCTGTGGGAGCCCTCCTGAGCCCAGCACTTCCTCCCTGAGCACCTGGCTCTGCCTCTAGCCCAGCTGTCCAGCCTCTCGAGAGCCAGGGGTGGGGAGGCCTCTTTTCTGTATTTATTTGATAAAAGTCTCCTGAGGGAGCAGAAATGCAGTCAGCGTGGACTCCCGGGCCTGAGACTGCCCTCTGGCGAGGCTTGGGGGCTAGCCAGGGCCACCTGGACAGAGCCCCTAGCCAACAGTCTGTGGGGCCCCTTGGGCCTGCGTTCCACTTGCGGTCTCTCTCCTCCTTTTCAAAGCAATATCCTCAGGTCTGCAGAGCCCTGTCAGCCAGCCCTGGCTCTGGCTGCGTTTTGGCGAAGGAGAGGAGAGGAGGTTGGGTCTGCCCTCACTGGTGTCACACACTGAGAGAAGTCCTGTTGTAAAGAAACAAAACAAAACGGAAAAAGTCACAAAAAGTTTGTATAAAGACGTATTTTTGTACTACATGGGGACTCTTCCTGCATGTCAGCAATAAAACTTCCTGATCTGGAGCCACCATGGCCCACAGTGTCTGCGGTTCTTGCTCTGCTGAGGTGCCTCCATCTTGGGCTCCAGCCCAGCCATCCTCTCCCACTCTGGTAGGGCAGCCACCAGATGTTCCTACCTCCCCGCACTGTCCTGAATCAGGAGGGGGTCCAGTCCAGCAGCAGGAGCCCACAACCATGGTAGCTAGAGAGAGCAAAGCCCTGTGTGTGTGTGGATCCTAACAATAGGCTGCTCTGCCCTTAGGCCGGCCAAGGAGCTGGGGTGAGGAAAGGCCAAGCCAGGCTATTTCCTGCACTGCCTCCCCCTCCATGGGAAGTCCAGGGGTGCCTTCCTTCCTTTCTTCCTTCCTTCTGTTGCCTAAATTTAGACTGCAGATTGTGCTTCCCTAGCTGCGAAGCGAGAGGCAAGCAAGCTGCCCCGTCCCCTCCCCCTTGTGCCCAATAGTGGGGAGTGGGAAGGTCAAAACTCCAGCTGGCAAAAGCCCCTTTGCAGGTAAGCAGATGAAAGAGGGTGTGGCTCCCCCCCCCCTGGAAGAGAGCCTCAATTCTTTGCAGGCCCCCAGCCCTGGACCCCTGGGCCCTACCTTCACCCGAGAACCCCACAGCAGCCCAGTGGTCCAGATACTACATCTGGCACACATACCTTGTCTGCCCTGAATATACTGCCAGAAGGTACCTTTTCCCCCAATCCATTCCTGCCAGCAGCTGCCCTGCATCAGGCCTCCACTCACAGCCTCACCTCATCCCTTACCCAGCCAGCCACTGCTCAGTGTGCAGCTGTCTCTCCAGACAGGGGTATACAGCATGTTCCAGGAGGCAGGGACCATTTCACTCGCTTTAGGGTCAGCCCTTCGAAATAGCCTGGCACTCAGAAATCCCTGGTTTATTGATCTGCACTGGCACCACTCATCCTAAGTTTTTACTGGGAACCCTGGAATTAAAGGAAGGAAAGGGAAGGTACCAGAAAAAAGCAGCGGAAGGTGTGTAATTATGATCAACAGCCATCTGTGTTCCTGAGCCGTCACAGCAGGTAAGAGCTGAGACGTTCCCAGGAGCAGCACAGAGTTCTCCAGTGGGAAAGGTAGTGAGGATGGAGAGTCCTGCTGGCTGAGGTATCCAGGCTCTGAAACCAAATCAGCCTTGTGTCTGCCTCCCTGCCACCTCCAGTCCTGTCTTGAATCTGACCACTTGTGACAGCAGCCACCAGATCTCCGCTCTGGACTCCTTGGTCTCCTTTGCCTTAGGCCAGGAGCCACATGCAGCCTGAATGAGCCTGCTAACATCAGATTCATGGTCCCTCCTGCCTACAACTCTCACATTCCTGACCCTTAACTCCTCAGCCCCTCCCTGACCTGTACTCACTCTGTTCTGCCACAAGCAAATCAGCACACTTCTGCTACTGGCCTTGCCACTAGCTACTCTTTCTGGAAGGTTCTTTCTTCCTGGACCGGAGTCCCTTACTCAGATTTGTTGTAGTGATCACAGCCTGACACGTATATTCTATTCGCTACTCACGTTAGGCCTCAAGAATGATGACAGAATTCTCTTCTGCAGTGTCCACTGTAGGGCTGGGGGAGCGGGGGGAGGTGGGTACACTGGTCCCTCCTAGCATTCAGGGGTGAGAGCAAGGGACCCCAGGCAACCCAGAAGGCAAGCAGATTTTACATCTGCACACTGTTAAGTAGAAAATGTACTTGTTACCAGAGAGAATTGGCTCTGTGGTCTACACTGCATCTTTTGGGAATCAACTGTGTAGAGAAAATCCCCCCCCATGCTGGAGATTGAACCCAGGGCCTCTGCGTGCTAAGAACATCTAGATGTTCTTAGTCACTTGAGCCATGCCCCTAACATAAGTGGAGGAAATTTGTCCCTTCCTTTGTTCAGAAATTTACCGAGTTCATCCCACCCACCAGTGTTTCCAGGGCTGGCCTGCTCACACAGCAATGGATCACCCCCCAAATATACATCACTACTTTTTATATCACAGGACAAAGAAACATTTTTTTTTTTTTTTGTCAGTCATGGGGCTTGAACTCTGGGCCTGGGCGCTGTCCCTCAGCTCTTCAGCTCAAGGCAAGCGCTCTACCACTTGAGCTACAGCGCCACTTCCGGTTTTCTAGTGGTTTATTGGAGATAGGAGTCTCACGGTCTTTTCTGCCCGGGCTGGCTTTGAACCGCGATTCTCAGATCTCAGCCTCCTGAGTAGCTAGGATTACAGGCGTGAGCCACCGGTGCCCGGCAAAGAAACATTTTTAACTAAGGTGAAGGTTAGTATGTTAGAGGCATGTTTTGCTTCCAGTGCAGACAGGAGCAACAGGAAGTACAGTGGAAAGGCAGCTTTGGGGGTGACGGGATGGAGAACCCTGAGCGGAAACTGCCAAGCGGGAGTCATGCTCCAAACTGTACAGTGCCAGGAGGACCCACTAGATCCTTTACTAATACCCATGGAGAACCTTCCCCAGTACCTCTTCCCAGCAGCTATTCTGAGTACTAGACTTTTCCTCCATCCAAAACTTACCTCTGTGGAATGGGAGGCCTCAGTGACTCTCAGCATAGCCATGGCGGGAGGGAACATGCTGTTGGAACTTGGCGCTGGTCTGTAAACATGCCAGGCAGAGTCTGCAGTGGTCTGGACCTCTCGGACCCTCTTCTATCAAGACCCATCTTTCTTGTTTCCTCTTAGGAGTGCTCTGTGCTTTCCAAAGGCAACACAGGCTGGTCTCACAGGCAGGCAGGACAGAGGTTGAGACTGTCAAGAAGGCAGGCGGGCAGGGAGGGAGATGAGCAGGTGGATAGTGGGATACCAGCCAGATGAGCAAGTGACAAACATGCAGAGATCTCAGCCACAGATGGAAGCAGACACAGACAGGGTGAGCAGTGACATGAGACAGGCAGCAAAGCATACAAGTAGGTGGCCACGAAGGGCAGCGAGCCCTGTGGAGGATGCAAAGGCTTGAGGCAGCTTCCCCCCTGCTGCTGCTTTAAGTCCTCAAGGACAACAAAGCCACTGTGGTTGGCTACACTCATCCCAGGGGAAGGCAGCACTCTGGGAACTCTGTATCTCTCTCTGGAGGAACCAGTAACTACCTTGTCATCTTATTTCTGCACGTTCACCTGCTTGCCTGGGGCTGAGTTACAACCTTTTCCAAACACATCTCTTACACCCAAGCTATACACAGACACACCTTTGCCTACAGGCAGTGAGAGAGATCCGCATGGCACAGGTGCAAGAAAACTGCTTGACAGAAAATATCCCAAACCTCACACTGCACACACACACACACACACACAGATGAACGCAGACCCAAACTGATACACAGCACTCCGTGCCAGTACTGCTGTAGCACACAGCGATATGCATGTAGATGGAGACATTAAATACATCAATCATCAATAGAGTTCATAACACATGTTGAGTAATTAGCCAGTCACACACACATGCCTTAAACAAGGAGAGAGCCTATGAGAGCACCAGAGGTTGGAGATTTGTTGAATGCTTGGCAAAAAATAAATAAAAAATTGTGCCTGTTTTTATGTGGTTATTAGAAATTTTACAACTATAGTTGGGTGTCAGGGGCTCATGCCTGTAATCCTCACTACTCAAGAGGCTGAGATCTGAGGACTGCAGTTTGAAGTCATCCAGGGAAGGAAAAACTCATGATGTGTGTGTGTGTGTGTGTGTGTGCTGGTCCTAGGGCTTGAATTCAGGGCCTGGGCACTGTCCCTGAGCTTCTTTTGCTCAAGGCTAGTGCTCTACTATTTGGACTTCCAGCTTTTTCTGAGTAGTTTATTGGAGGTAAGAGTCTCACAGACTTTCCTGCCTGGACTGCCTTGGAACTGTGATCCTCAGATCTCAGCCTCCTGAGTAGCTAGGATTATAGCTAAGACACCAGTGCCCAGCCCTGTGAGACTCATATCCACCAAACTACAAACCACTACCACTACCACCAACAAAAGCTAGAAGTGACACTGTAGCTCTACTGATACAGTGCTAGCCTTGAACAAAAAGCAGCTCAGGTTCAGAGCTCAGACCCTGGGACTGGCATGTGTGCACGCACGCACGCACGCGCACACACACACACACACACAAGACAGAAGCATGGCTCAAGTGGTCAAGTGCCAGCTGAGCAAGCAGGATTCTGGTCTCTTCATCTCTCAGTGGCATGTAACACAGCTGATCACGACCCTGTTCTATCTTCTACCTCACTGGTCACCTCTCTGAGGAGGGTATTACCTCATGTCAATGTTCAGGGCTCAGGCTTGGAACCTTTCTCTTCTACTCTTTTCCCTGCCCTAGGTGGTACAGTTCTCGGCAGAAATGGCCATGGGGGCTGGGGAGGTCTACCTACTTGACGCTTCCAAGTGTCTAATGTATGCTTGAATCTGACATATCTAAAATAAAACTCTCACCAACCCCCCAAAATGTATCCCCCTCCCACATTCCTTGAGTGCTTAGGCCCAAGATCAAGGCTAATTTTTTTCCCTCATGTCCACCTCTGCACAGAACTCCTTCAAAATACCATCTGCATCTAGCCCTTCCCCCTGTCACCCAGCCACTGAGCCTAGGCCCTTACTTGCCTGGAAGGCTTGCCTGCCTGCTCACTGCTCTGCTTCAATCCTTGTCTCCCACCCCTCCCATGGCATATCCTACCCCGAGCTACCACAGAAGTCACCCCAGAATGTGGCATGGGACACGGCACTGCTCTTGCTTAAAACTTGGACTCTGCTCTACCCTTACAATCAATCCAGGCTCCTCCCCTGCATGGTTACTCTCATCAATCACCCTCCCCAGGCCTTTGCCCTTCTTCCTGCCTAGACACTCTCCCCTAGTCCCTGGCATGAAGGAGATTCAGCTCTCACCTTGGATGGCCTGTGAGAGCCACCACCGAAGGCCACCAACACATCAGCTGATTCTACTAGTCATCCTGAACATTTCCCATCCCCTGAGGCTCTCTTCCCCGCACCAGCATGGAGACTCCAATTTAGTGTCAGCACCCTGAGGCCCAGGGCTTGTGTACTATACTAATTTTTCACTAATAAACCTGCCTCTTTCCCCATTCCTAGGAAGGACCAAGCACCCACGATCAGTTAGCATCTGTTGACTAGGGGCTATAACCCACCTCTACACAAGTACACAAGCAATATTTAGCATGCATAGCCTATACACAACAGATATGAGCAGAAATACCTTTATTCAGGCTCACAAAGCAAAGTTACAAAGACATCCAAGGTGGGAGTCAGCCTAGTCCCTTCCCCACCTTGATCTGCCCTCTGCTTGAACCCAGTCTCAGAAGTGGGGGAGTGGGGGTCTGCAGCCAGAATGGAGAGGGGGTCGTTGGCCCACAGGCCTCAGGCACGGCCTTCAGCTATGTCTGCAATTTCCTCTCCCTCCTTCCTTCCCTCCTCCTCCCTAAGGCTCCCGCCAAGAAAGCCTCCCCCTCACCCCAGCTCCAGCGGCGGCAGGCAGGGAAGCCCTGGGGCCGAAGGGGGAAGGGTGCCTGGAAGACCGGGCAGAAAGAGGACCAACCCCAGCTGCGCACTCATCACACGTTGCCCGCACAAGCTCAGCCCAGGTGGAGATGCACGTGTGAGCCTGGGCGGGCCTAGCCAGGGCGCCTGTCACTCAACTGGACTCAGGCATCCCCTGCTTCCTTCGGGGTCTGCAAGCCTGCACCGGCCGGGCGCACCGCGCACCGCGCACCGCCTATCAATCAATCATCAGCCTTGTCTGACCCGAGCAGAGCTGGCCAGCTGGGCGCACTGAGGTCTGGGGCCCAGCAGGAGGGACCCCAGGACTCCCACCCTCCCCAGTGGTTGAGGATCTGGGGGTGAGTGCTGGCAAAACAAAGCAAAAGCCGCCCTGGGGGAGGGGGGTGCGCAAAGGGACCCTGAGAAGTGAGCGGAGGACCGGGAAGCGGTCTGGAGCCTGAGCTCTTGGGCCAGGAGTGGTGAGTTCGAATGCTGGCCGGTTGCTAAAGTTAGCCTCTCCCCAAACTCGGCGTTTTCTTCATCCGATGCGGGGGTGGCTCGGATTAAAGCCCAGGTGCGGGGCGGGGGGGGGGGCGGGTCAGCCTCCGCGCCGCCGCTGTCGTCAGTGGGGGCGGCCCCGCCACGGCCTCCCCCGCGGCTTCCTGTGACGGCCGCCCCCCTTCCTCCCGCCCCTCCTGCCCGCCCCGCCCCTCCTCTTTCCTCCGAGGAAACTTTCCACCGGTTGCTCTCTCGGCCCGTGTCCGGTCGCGCCGCCGCTGGGAGCCGAGCTGGGCGGACGGGGCGGGAGCGGCGGGGCCGTCCCCGGGTGTATGCGGCCGCCGGCGGGACGGACGCAGGGCCTCGGCGGCGGGGCGGCGGGGCGCTGACGGTGAGCGAGCGGGGCCTGCGGGCGGGCGAGGCTGGCGGCCTCTGACCCGCCCCTCACCCCCGCGCGCGGGGACCCCGCGGGGCGGCGGCTCGGGTCTCCCTCCAGGGCGGAGCTGGGCCGGGGCGCGGGGCGGGCGGGCCGAGGCGCTGACCTGGCCGCTCCCGCAGGCTGGCGGGGCGCTGCCCCCCGCGCGGCATGGATGCCCCGCGCCGGGACATGGAGCTGCTCAGCAACAGCCTGGCGGCCTACGCGCACATCCGCGGTGAGAGGGGACCGCGGGAGCGGGGTGTGCGCGTGTGCGCGCTCGGGCCCTTCCTCTCTCCTCTCCCCCTCCCCTCCCGTCCATCCCCCAGCCCTGGCCCCAAACCTGGAGTCTCCGGGGATGGGGTGGACTCTCCATGACCTTTGCCCTCCCCCCCCCCAGCCAACCCTGAAAGCTTTGGCCTCTACTTCGTGCTGGGCGTCTGCTTCGGCCTGCTGCTCACTCTGTGCCTGCTGGTCATCAGCATCTCCTGCGCACCCCGCCCGCGCCCTCGGGGCCCCGCTCTACGCAGGGACCCTCGCAGCAGCACCCTGGAACCCGAAGACGAGGACGACGAGGAGGAAGACACGGTGACCAGGCTGGGCCCTGACGACACGCTGCCGGGCCCCGAGTTGTCGGCTGAGGCCGAGGGGCCGCTCAGCGTCAACGTGTTCACGTCCGCCGAGGAGCTGGAGCGCGCGCAGAGGCTGGAGGAGCGGGAGCGGATCCTGCGGGAGATCTGGCGCACCGGGCAGCCAGATCTGCTGGGCACTGGCACGTTGGGGCCCTGCCCCACGGGCACGGGCACACTGGGCCGCATGCACTATTACTGACGCCCGGCCCAGCTTCCGAGGGGCTCTTGAGTACTGGACATGTATCAGAGCCCAGAGCTGGTGGCCCCAGGACTTTTGGACTTGCCTGGGTTCCTGAATTCCCCTGGTGCTATTGGATATAGACTGCCACTTTCTGCGAGGCACCCATCCCGGGTGGGAGCGGGAGGAGGATGCAAGGTCCCCATCTTCTCTTCCCCGGGAACGATGATGTGACCAATGAAAGTAGCGTTCTCAATGACTGTCTCTCCCTCTGTTGCCTTTGCCTCCAATGGGTCCCCAGGCTCCTGCCACGCAGCTAGGCCTTACTAGAGTCCCAAGGATCCACGACCTCTGCCCTCCCCCCCCCCCCCCCCCGTCACTTCACAGACACCTCGCCCCTCTCCAGCTCACACAGGACAACAGCACGCCCCTCGCTCACATGCGTTCCTACAGGCAAACGCTTGGGCACACGTCCCCGTGGCCGCACTGTGCCCTAGACTCGGGCATAATTGCAGTCACACGCAGCAGGCCTGCGGAGCCTGGCCGTGACGCTAAGGGTGGCAGCCCCAGTGTAACCACGCGTGCCTGAGCTAGGCTACAGGTGGAGCTCCTATCTGGGCCGAGGTGGACCGAGTGGACCGGAGTTCCTCTGGGCAGCAAGCGGGTGTGGCCGCCTGGGAGGGGTCGGGCTCCCAGCCCAGCTCCGGCTGCACAGCTGGATTCCGGAATCGGCCGGCTGTGGCTCTCCCCAGCCCGCCGCCGCCGCCGCCGCCGAGGTCCAGCGCAGGGCTGGCGTCTTGAAGGAGACACCCTCTGCCCCGCCCCCCTCCATCCGGTGGATAAAAATAGCCGCGCAGGCTTTGGGAACCGTAATGGGAGCCACATGTGGGCCAGATGTGCCCGCCAGAGACCTCCAGGAATTCCAGGGGCCGGGCTGGGGCGGCCCCGCCCCGTCCCGCACAGCCCGACCCCCCGGGCCAGCTCCGAGTGGCAGGCAGGCGGCAGGCAGGCCAGTTTACTTCCTTGCATTTCCCAAAGCTGTGCGCACGGACTGGGATGCCAGAGCCCGACGGAGGCTCCTCCGCGCCCGCCCTCACTGCGTCTGCGTCTGCGCGTGCTTGAAACTCGGTGGTGGAGACTTCTCTGACTTCCGCAGCATCTGAGCCTAGTTGGGAGAAGGGGGGGGGTCAGGGCTGGGCCCGGGCCTCCCGCCCTCCCCCCCCTCCCTCCCGCCGGGGCCTGCAGCCCCACCCACCTCCAGCCAACTGCGCTTCTCCCTCTCGCGGTTCAGCTCCTCCCAGACGTCAGTCATTTGCTTCCTGGGGACGGGAAGCCCAGGTGAGGTGGGGATGGGGGGCGGACACCCCCCCCTCTCCCCCGGCCGGCCGCCACCACTCACTCCAGCTGCAGCTGCAGCAGCTCGAACGCGCTCTTGAGGGACTCCACTTCCTCCTTCAGTGTCACTCCATCCGCCTGGTTATTCTTGCTCTCGGAGTTTTGCGGGCCCCGGGAATGAAGGGCGGGAGTCTCTTGGGCATCTTGAGTCTGCTTCGTAGTCTGTGGTGTCTGGGGAGTGGAAGATCTCTCTTTCGGAGGCATCTGCTCCTCACAGGTCACCTCTCTTAGGGGTTCTTTGGGGGGCGCCTCCAATTTCGGAGTAGTGTCATCGTTGGCATGGAGGAAAGTTGTGGCCTCTCCCTGGGAAGGCTCAAGCTTAGACTGGAGTGGGGAGCTGTCCCCCTGTTTACTCATACAGAGGCAGCCCTCAAAGCCGTGATGGCTCTGGGAGGGCTCCTCTCCAGACGTCGCCCTCTGCGGGCTTTCCTCCCGGGAGAAGTGATGTATCTGGGTGTCTCTGGGGGCGATGTCATCAGAAAGCACCTGCTCAGAAGTCAACGCCTTTTCTGGGGTGAGGGCTTTGTCCTCCCAAGGGACCTTTGGGTCAAGGGCTTCATCCTTAGATGGGTTTTCTAAAGCAGGGTTCTTATCCATAGAAGAGATTGTCTGCACACTGGAGGCCCTGTTCAGAGACCGGGTCGTCTTCTTTAGGCTGGAGACCTCATGGAGAGGTGGGGTCTTCTCTGGGGTGGTGATCTTACCGCCCGTGGGGGTTTTGTTCCTGGAAGAGCTCTTTGCCAGCCTTCTCTGCTTTTCCTCCTGTGGCAATGGGGGCGAGGCCTCAACTGAAAGCTCCACCTGACTCTCCTCTGCCCTTGCACACCACACCCCTGGGTACCGGCCTCTACCCAGTATTCCCTCTCCCACACTGCCTCCTACCTCTCACCTGACTGGATGTAGGGTGCTGCCCAGGAGCCGAGGTTCTGGATCGCTTCTTGCCAGGTTGCCCTGGACCTCCACTGAGGAAGTTGCCATTGGCACCTATGGAAACAGGACCTCAGGGTCTGCTCATCTCTAATCCCTCTCTATCCCCCAGCATACCACCCTCTCCCCCAGGTCTCCCCAGCTGGGGGAAGGAAGCTCTCACCAGAGTCTCTGGAGGGGTGCTTCTGCCCATCCCCATTGGGTATCCAAGGCATCCTGGAACATGTTCCCCATCAGCCCTGACATGGCAAGGGAAGGCATTTCCTTTGTGCCCTCCTCCTGCCCTAATGCCCCCCTGGCTCCATACTTTGCTTTGCTGGGTAAAGAAGTAGTTGCTGTCAGCTTCTTGGTAGTAGAGAGGGATGGTCTGGGCATCGTTTTTTTGGGTTCCTTAACGAGAGCTGGGAGGAAAGAAAAGAGTGAAGTAATTTTTTTTGACTTATCCATCCACCTAACAGTCCCTGGCCCTGTGCTGCTGGGCTCTCACTATGTAGCCTAGGCTAATCTTGAACTCTTGGGCTCAAGTGAGGTCCTAGTTCTAAAGAAATTAAATAGCTAGGATGACTGCAGGTTATGTAGTGTAGGTTATAGTACCATGAGTATAGTTTTATTTATTTACTTTTGTCAGTCATGGGGATTGAACTCTGGGCATGAGAGCTGTTCCTCAGCTCTTCAGCCCAAGGCTAGTGCTCTACCACTTGAGCCACAGTGCCACTTCCAGTTTTCTGGTGGTTTATTGGAGGTAAGATTTTCACCACTTTTCCTTCCCTGGGCTGGGATCTCAGTCTCCCCAGTAGCTAGGATTACAAGCTTGAGCCACTGTCCCCCAGCTCACAAGTATACAGTTTTATTTATTTATTTTGTCAGTCATGGATCTTGAACTCTGGGCCTGAGGGCTGTCCATGAGCTCTTCCGCTCAAGGCTAGTGTATCTACCACTTGAGCCATAGCACCACTTCTGGCTGTTTCTCTTTATGTGGTGCTGAGGAATCGAACCGAGGGCCTCATGCATGGGAGGCAAGCACTCTACACCACAGTTTCCCAGCCCAGTATACAGTTTTAAGTGGGGGTGGTTAGAGAAGGCCACTATGAAGGGACATCGAGGGCATCAGATATGTGCCATTCACGTCCATAGACACACCAGCAGCCACTGTGGTATGTGCATACATGCTAACACACAAGATCACAAAGATAGCTACAAACACAATTCCACTGACAGTGAGCCATGGGGAGTGAGAGCAGGGAGTCTCAGCCAGACAGCAGACTCTACATTCCAGCTCCTTTCTGTGTACAGGTAACCTGTGTCCCACTGTCCTCAATGATGAAGCATAGATACTACAACTATGTAGGGTTGTTATGAGGCTGGAGCAAATGACTATTGGCAGGGAGTCACAGCTCAGTATGCCTTAACCAGGCCATATGGCTGATTAGGTATTCTGTAGGCCCTCCCACCAGACAGCATTTAGATCTTGCTTAGGACACAGCTTTCCCACATTTTCTCCACTTAAAAGAGAGTAGAAGTACACACAAAAAAAGGGGGGAACTGGGGCTGGGAAGGTGGCTCAGTGGTAGAGCAAGGCTTGCCTTGCATGCCTGAGGCCCTGGGTTCAATTCCTCAGCACCACATAAGCAAAAAGAAAAAAGCCGAAGTGGTGCTGTGGCTCAAGTGGTAGAGCACTAGCCTTGAGCTGAAGAGCTGAGGGACAGTACCCAGGCCCAGAGTTCAGGCCCCACGACCGGACCCCCCCAAAAAAAGCGGGGGGGGGGGGAACTTAGGCCAGAAAGGCCTATGTGAGAGGGTAGGTAAGTCAACTCTATGGCTCCTGAGTCTGAGGCCTCAGGCATGGAACAGAGTTCTCACAGATCATATCAGATCATGAGCTCAGAAAGAAAGATCATAGGACAGTTGCTAGAGGCTCATGATATAATCTTAGCTACTCAGGAGGCCAAGACCTGGATAGGAGTTAGAAACCAGTCTGGGCAGAACATAAGACATCTCCAATTAACCAGCAAAAGTCTGGGCTAGAGGCATAGCTCAAATAGGAGAGTACCACTTTTTTTTTTTTTTTTTTCTATTCCTGGGGCTTGAACTCAGGACCTGGACACTGCTCCTAAGCTTCTTTTGCTCAAGGCTAGCACTCTATCACTAAGCCACATTCCCAGCCTAGAGCACCACCTTTGAGCAAACAATCTGAACAAGCATGACAACACCTGAGTTCCAACCCCAGAACCAGGGGGGAAATAGATCATAAAATACTCAGGAAGACAGGCTACTGAGGCCTACCATATAGCATCCAGTATACCACAGACATAGCTATGTATAAAATATTTTAAACTAAGGATGTGGATGCAACAAAGCGCCCATCAGGAACAAATAGGCAGTTTTGGAAAACAAGTGAGAACTGATCTAGTGGAGATGAGAAGAGCATTCTGGGGGTTGGGAGGAAACCATGCAAGCCATTATTTACCTGTGTATGTTCAGCATATTTCTTGTATAGGTTAAACAGCAGACTAAATAGAGTCAAAAAGCTAGAGAGATTTAGTAAACCAAAAGTGCACTGAGGAGTGGGAACTTCAGAGCAATCTTCTGATCAAGTGATGGACAAGTCCTCTACCAGAAAGGCAACTAAAAAGCTGGATAAAAATGTCAAAATGACCACGTCATGCTCTAGGAAATTGTCCAAGGGAAAAGAAAATTCAAGAAGTGATGGTGTTCGTGCTGCTCCCATGCCTGCCTGCTGCCTGCTGCCTGCTGCTCGAGGATGTCTGCAGCAGGGAGGGGACTCTGTGTGGACCAGCAGCTCCACAGCCTTGGTTGAGGACAACCCACAGAGATAAATCATTGGTAACATGTATTTCCATAAAGGATTGGTATTTGAAGTGTATAAAGAACTATAAAATTATTCAGAACCAGGGAAATGGGAAATGAGTCCACAGTGAATGCTGAGATCTCAGGATCTCAGTTCAAAGCTAGCCCAGGGCAGAAAAGTCCATGAGTATGGGACTCTTATCTCCAATTAACCACAAAATACCACTCTGGAGGTGTGGCTAAAGTGGTAGAGTGCTCACCTTGAGCTAAAGAGCTCAAGGTAATTGACAAAAAAAAAGACTCTAGGAGGCCCTGTTACTGACAAAAATAATAATGCTGGAAGTGGCGCTGTAGCTCAAGTGGTAGAGCGCTCGCCTTGAGCTGAAGAGCTGAGGGACAGTGCCCAGGCCCAGAGTTCAAAGCCTCACAATCGACCAAAAAAAAAAAAAAACTGTTTAGGGCTGGGAAGGTGGCTCAGTGGTAGAGCGCTTGCCTTGCATGCCTGAGGCCCTGGGTTCGATTCCTCAGCACCACATAAGCAAAAAGAAAATAGCCAGAAATGGCGCTGTGGCTCAAGTGGTAGAGCGCTAGCCTTGAGCTGAAGAGCTGAGGGACAGCACCCAGGCCCAGAGTTCAGACCCCATGACTGGACCCAAAAAAAAAAAAATGCTTCCACAAACTTTTTCTTTTTGCTGGTACTTGGGCTTGAACTCAGGGTCTTGGGCTTGCTCAGCTTTCTGGCTCACAGTAGGTATTCTACCACTTGAGCTACAGCACCACTTCCAATTTTCTGGTGGTTAATTGGAGATAAGAGTCTCAATGGACTTTCCTGCTCGGCTGGTTCTTAACTGTGTGACCCTCAGATCTCAGCCTCCTGAGTAGCAAGAATTACAGGCACGAGCCACCAGCACCGACTTTTTTTTTCTTTCTTTCTTTTTGTGCCAGTCCTAGGGCTTGAATTCAGGAAGGCCTTGTACTCTTAGTAGCTTTTTCTGCTCAAAGCTGGTGCTTTACCACTTGAGCCACATCTCCATTTCCAGCCTTTTGCTGGTTAATTGGAGATGAGAGTCTTTCAGATGGATTTATATGCCCAGGCTGGCTTCAATCTTCAGATAGATCATGGGTATTAATTATTTACATATGTATATTTTGGTGTCCAATGCCTATTGAAAGGTAAGTCAAGAGACATACTTCAGTCACACAGATATACACAGAGAGCTATTCCCTGACAAACTTACAAGACACATAAACACATGCACAGTCTCATGGACTCATGGCCCATCCATGGAGAATGTTGATAACTACATTCTGACACATGCTAACACACAAACATATGATTTTTTTTTTTTTTTGCCAGTCCTGGGGCTTGAACTCGGGGCCTGGGCACTGTCCCTGAGCTTTTGCTCAATGCTAGACTCTAAGCCACAGTGCCACTTCTGGCTTTTTCTTTTTATGTGGTACTGAGAAATTGAACCCAGGGCTTCATGCATGCTAGTCAAGCACTCTACCACTAAGCCACATTCCCAGCCTTGACACACTTCTGACTCACATTCTTGTCTGGTCCTTGACCAACAGGGGAGGGGGCCCCATTGTATACTGGACCACTGGGGAAACTTCAGGTGTTTATGGGCAAATGGAGTGGTGGATCTTCCAGAAATCAATCCCCAACCCCAGACTCCCTGGGTACCCACCTGATTCCCGAGGTAGCCCTTTCCGTGGCACCAGCCTCTTGATCTAGAGAGAAAAGAAGTGCCAGAATCCAAAGAGAAGTCCCCTCATGTCTAAGCTTGGGTGACTCTCTAGACAACACTATACCTTAGATGCTTTTAGGGAGCCTGGCCTATATGCCCTTCTATTTCCAGGAAGTGCAATGATTCTGTTTGTCCAAAATAGCTTTCCCCATGCCACCTGAGGGTCCAGCTCTGAACTTACTGGGGGTGGTGGCAGCACAAAGTTGTCTGGAAAAACTCCTCTTCTGCCTTGACACTCTCCTTCCCACCAGCCCTTGTCCTCTGTGGTCTAAGAGAAACATGAAGTGGGAGGTGAGCCATTCCTGTAGCTCCTCTCCCTTGGGTCCCACTCCTTCACAACCTCCTTTCCTGGGTCCTCCCAAGTATCCTCACACCTTCCTTAGAACTTTCACCAAGTCTCCTCTCCGCAGTGCCAACTCGTCTGGGGCCTCTGGCTCATAGTCAAACAGGACCCTGCAGGTCTCAGGGCAGAAGGCTGAGGGAAAGGCCAGTCCATTGGAGCTAACCCTCATTTATTAGGCTAATGGTTTCCCCTCCCTTTGGCTGGGTGCTCACCTGTCTGCAGGTAATCTGGAGGGCTGTCATAGGTCAGGCTGCTCAGCTAGTAGGAGAGGGGCAGGAGAGAAGATGAGCTTAATAACATCCCAATAACACCACCTCTTGGCCCACTCTGACCAGATTTACCTTGGAATGTCGCTGGGGATCAGGATGGATTGAAGGCATATCTAGGTTACCAAGGCCTGGTGGGAATAGCAAAGTTAGGGACATGCTAATTCAGTTAAGGCATGGGAGGGGCATCAAGAAGGGTTTCAGGGTCAGGATACGTGCATCACAGACACAGGCTCATGTTACTGGGAGGGTCATTGGAAATAGCAGAGTCTGGTCCCAGAAGGGGTCCCGGGTTCAAGGTCTCACTTGGGGGCCCACTGTCCAGCAACTCCACAAAGTTGGATGGAAAGGCTCCCAGCTGCCCGTTCTTCTTCCCCAGCCACCAGCCGTCCTCAATCTAGGGAGGAGGGAGGACGCAGGGGCATCTGGTTCTGCCCCCAAGGGGCTCTGTGCCCTCACTTCTGTTGAATACCCCCAGCTCCCCTGGTCCCTCGTTCCCCTTCTCGGCACCTCTCACCATTCCCATCGCCCCCACTCTCATTCCGCTCAACTCCCCTGGCTAGTGAGACACCTCTTCATCTCCCCCAAACCCTCTCATCACCTCATCCCCTCACCTCCTTTATCATTTCCACAGTCTCCCCAGCTTGCAGCTTTAGCTCGTCCTTCTGCTCTGGATTGTAGTTGAAGTTCACTTTGCACCATCTTTGGGAGCCCCAAGATTTGGTGGGGTGACCTGGGTCACAGGAATGCGGGGGAGGGGCGGGGGGGGGGGGCTGCAGCTTAGCAGGGGGCCCGAGTCCCAGGAGCTGAAGGAGGGACAAGCCTCTAGCCCGACCTTTAGTGCTTCCAAGCCCCGCCCTCGGGCGGGGCATTGTACTCAGAACCAATCACAGGTCGCAAAGCGACCTCACGGCCCCTCCCAGGGCCGCGCCCATGACCAGCCCGCCCCCCTCCTCCCGCGCCGGATTTACCTGGGTGGCGTGGGCGGCGCGGGCAGCGCGGTTTTCGCGCCTCCCCGGGGCCTCGCAGGGCCTCTGGGATCTCCTGGAATGAGCGCACAGGAAGGGGGCTCAGCCTTTGGGCGGCGCGCGGAGAGGTGCCCCGCAAGGCGTTCCGGGCCGGGCCTCACCTGAACCAGGCGCTTGGGGAAGAGGCCACAATGGCCGCCCAGCTCTCCGCGCAGCCAGCCCCGGGCGGGCCCCTCGCGCACCTGCCGGATCACGTCCCCGGGCTCCAGGCTCAGCTCGCCCTCCTTCTGCGCGCGGTATCCGGCCAGGACCAGGACCTCTGCGGGCGGAGGGCCCGGTGAGGGCGCGGCTCAGAAAGGCCCAGACGGGACCAGCCTTGGCGGGCGCGGCCCAGACCAACCCGACTCCACTCCGCGTAGAGGTCGGCGGGAGGGCCGGGTGGGGTGGTTTTATCGCTCCACGCCATTGCGCGTTACCAGTCAAACCCTCCACACATACCCATGGCTTCCGAGGTGTCCTCCCGAGCCAGGCCCGTCAAGCTGGTGGCCCCGGACTGGACCGGGTTAGGGTGGGACGTACTGTAATACGGTAGAGCCCAGGAGGCGGAGACACCAGCCATAGGTCAGGTTCCCGGTGCCGAGGGGGCGGCCTGGCTCAACAGGTTCAGTCCCAACTGGATGACAGCAGGGTCTCAGCTCCCACACTAGCTCTTCCCCGCCTACGTAACTTCTAGTTTAGTGGCCTTTCCTTCTCCCGGCCAAGGCCAGGAGGCTCCTATCATCTACCTGGATGCCAGGTAGATGCCAACTTCTGGCTTGCAAGCCTTTGGCTGCAGGGGAAGGCGGGGAGTGGTACATACCAGGGTGCCCCACCCCACAACAGGCAACAAGCGGCTTTTAGTACGGTCTACTCTGGTCCCCATTCTTGCTCTGCAGCCTTGGCTAGGTGCAGATGGGGCTGTGTGTGGAGGAGGCAGGAAGAATGAACTTTGAGTTTATAGTCAAGCCCAGCGCTAGCAGGAGTCTGAAGGTTAGGACCCACCTACCTGCCAGCCCCAGTTGGGCTAAGCTCAGATTCAAGCTAACTGCTAGGTAAACGACTTAAGGCCCAGACAGCTAACCATAGCCCCTTGACCCCTGACAAACCACACAAGCAGCCAAAGTCCTTGTTCAGCAATTTAAAAAAAAGTCTGCTTCACAGGGCATCCAAGGCGCAAGCTGCAGCAAAGCTACTGGGGACAGAAGGTATGTTTGGCTCAAATTCCTCCCAGGGATCAGCTGAATGCAGGCCACAAGAGGGCCAGCCTAGTGGCAGTTCAGCAGGCACCATCTCCAAGTTCTTGACCTTAAGGTATCCTGAAACTGCTGTGGGAGTACCTGCCACCCCAACAGCATAGACACATTCACACACTCGGAACAATGAACAGCCCAGTTAAGATCTGCCACTTCATTTATTATTTTTATTTGCAGGAGGAGTTGAAACAAATCTTAAAGGTGTTTTCCTTTTTCCCCTAAATATGAATCATTCAAGTAAAACCAACTTAACTATAGAAAGGTAGCAAAGTAAGGGGAAAGTAGCACAACCCAAGAGCAAAGGTTGGGGGGAGTAGGAGGATGCAGTCCATATATAGCAAATGCCATATGATTCACCTGCTCAGGACAGCCTCCCCAGAAGGCAAGCACAAGGACCCATTTTAAGAGGATGTCCCCCCCCCCCCCCAAACAGTTGAGAATGTTTCAATTTAAAGCTTAAGGTTAAAAAGGAAAAAAAAAAAAACAAAAACCACACAACCCTACAAACCACCCAGCCATAACCACCTTCCTTAACTCATCATAGGAGTTTCTTTTCATTTTATAAAAAGATTAATAAAAAATATTGAAAAAATTATTTTCTCATCTTATATTTGTAAAGATAATAGAAGTCAGAAGTTTCTTAGAAAAGAGACCAGAAACTGCCCTCCAGTTTCCACCCCTGGTGCTGAGGATCAGCAAGACTAGAAAGTTTGGGATACTGGAGCTGCTGGTAGAGAATGGGAAGCCCAGCCCAGAAATCAGAAAATACAGGAGCAGGGATGCATGGGGAGTGGTCAGGAGCAACTCCATGTGATACAAGGCTGCACAGAAAGGGGAACACACGGTGGTCAGAAAGGCCTTAAACTCCTCCTTGACATACAAAACTGATTTTTACAAAGATACAAGCAGTTTGGTCCCAAACTGAGGTGAACACTTCAATGTTTATTCACATGCTTTTCTCAAGAATCAGTTGCCCAAATTAAATCTTTCTGCTAATACTACATATCTCTAAAAAGAAAGAAAGAAAAAAGGGAGGGTAAAAGGGCTTTTAAAATCAGGACAAGAAAGAGATTGGGGAAAAAAAAAATCAAATAAGTATCCGCTCCAAATGAAATTAAGAACAAAACTGTTGGTTTCTATAAGTAACAAACCAAATCCAAGCATCTGCATCGCTCTTCCCTCCCTATCCCAGCCCCCACCACACACTAACAAGAAACAAGAAACACAGCTAGAGCCTGATGGGTGGTGTTCTGATCAAACCCAGGCCTGAGCCCTCGCTCTGTAGCAGGCAGGTCTTCTCTATTCAGTGGGATGGGGCGCAGGGAAGCTTTCTGCTGTGGAAGGCTTCTGTGGGGCTGGTGGGGGGGTAGATTTTTCAGAATCTCCAAGGCTTCTTTATTTATGCTCCTTGTCAGCCTCTACCAGCGCCTCTCACCCCTGGGCAAGGGCTCCCATCAAGTGTGGCCCCTACTCAGTTGTGGGCTGTAGACTATCCTTTTCTTCTCGGTTCTCTGTACCACTCTCGTCATCTTCAATCTCCCCTTCCTCTCCGCTGAATTTGTCATGGGCCCATTTGGGACTGGTACTGGATTTCCGGAACATGAACCGACCTCGGCCCCGAGGGAAGGCTCCTCTGCCCCGGCCCCGGCTCACCCACTTGTCACTGCCTTCACCTTCTCGGTCATCATGCTGAGGGGGAAGAAAATTGCCATCAGTGTTATAGATCTTTTCTCTATAGCCACCAAAATGTACCCAACTATCTTTTCCTCCCTATGTACCCATCCAAAACACAGGAAGCAGTGTGACATATTAAGACAGACGCTTGACTTCACACAAGCTAGGGCCTTAGGCTGAGTGCCATCTTCTTTTGACCAAGGCTTTTGTATACCACAATGAAGGGACCAGACAAGCAAGATGCCTTAAAGTGGCAAATAAGAGGTAAGGAAAGGGCTTTAATCTTTCCTTCCACAACAAGGTCTGACCTCCACTATCAACTCCAGCACCTAACCTAGCTCCAGCCAGAAATACTTCCCTAGAGATGAATACAAGTGCCAGTGGCTCACGCCTGTAATCCTAGCTACTCAAGAGGCTGAAATCTAAGGATCATAGTTCAAAGCCAGCCCAGGCAGGAAAGTCTGTGAGACTCTTACCTCCAATAAACTACTAGAAAACTGCAAGTAGTGCTGTGGCTCAAGCAGTAGAGCACTCACCTTGAGCTGAAGAGGGCAAGGAAAGCTCCCATGCCCAGAGTTCAAGCCCCATTACAGACAGACAGACAGACAGACTGACAGACACCCTTATAGAAGCCTCCAAGCAGCTTCCAATAGCCCTAGAAAAGGGAGAGTAGGGATGCAGCCATCCACTCAAGAAACCTGTTCCCAAACTGTGGAACTGACAATATAGACTCATGTCAGTCATTTGGTAAGAGATGGAGACTCAGCTTTACCTTGGTCCAATACTCAATCACACCTGCTTGATTCTGGGCCTGCTCTAACACAGGAAGGCCAAGAAATCTCACTTCCTGACCAGATAACTCATTTTACAAATGCCACAACATGAGAGATCATAAGTATGAAAGTTTAAATGATAGAAATTTTAGTAACATTCTATTCCAGAGGTGTTGGTGGCTCACACCTGTAATACTAGCTATTCAGGAAGCTGAGATATGAAGATTGCAGTTCAAAGGCAGCCCAGGTAGGAAACTCTGTGAGACTCTTATCTCCAATAAACCACTCAGAAAACCAGAAGTGCTGCTGTGGTTCAAGTGGTAGAGCGCTCACCTTGAGCTGAAGAGCTGAGGGACAGTGTGCCCAGACCCAGAGTTCAAGCCCCATGACCGACCAAAAAAAAAAGAGATCTGGAGATGGTTTCCTGTCAATCCTGCACTTCTGAATGATACTAGACATGAGCAGTAAAACAAGACTAGGCTTATCCAGAATCCATAAATGTCTTAGATGATAAACCCTATTAGAGCCAAGAATTACTTACCTCTCTAGAAAACAGTGCTACTATGAAGCAAGTATACATTTCCAGTGCAATATACCTACACATGAATTTAATCACAGGGCTGGACAGACCAATTAAGACATTGGAATCATCTACTACATGTGCCAAGGGCTCTCTACACCTTCCCAATTAGGCCCAGATACCTACCAAGTAATACTTCTTGCTTTTGGGTGTGTACTCTGGATCCCATTCCTCTTCTCGGCTTCTCTTTTGAAAGTCATTGTTGCTATTGTTGTTGTTGTTACCAGAGTAGTTGCCTCTGCCCCAGCCTCTTCCTCTGGCTCGAAATTGCTGTGGGAGAAAAGGAACCAAAGTTCCTGTTAGTAGAAAAACTCCTTGCAAGCTGGAGGTTGGCGGCTCACACCTATAATCCTAACTACTCAGGAGGCTGACAGCTGAGAATTACGGTTCAAAGCCAGCCTGGGCAGGAAAGCCTGTGAGACTCCTATCTCCAATTAACCACGAGAACACTGGAAGTGGCACAAGGCTCAAGTGGTAGAGCGCTCGCCTCAAGATGAATTGCTCAGGGACAGTGCTCAGGCCTGTTGAGAATTCAAGCCCCATGACTGACCAAAAAAAAAAAAAAGAAAAAAAAAGAAAACTTGCATTCTGGGGAAAGGCTTTCCAGGCATAGGATGGACAATTAATCTTTCAGTCAGGCCTTCCTGTTCAAGTCCACGGCTCAGAGTGTACACATGGCCCAAAGGCCATGGATTCAGAGTTGAGAAAATTCTGAATGAGGAAGCCTTTCAATGCTTTCTAACATAATACTGGAAGGCCAGAGAATGTGACTAGAAAAACCAAAGAATCTGGGTCTATGGACTAGACTGCTTAATCAGAGGGAACAAAACTGATATCCTGATGAAACATACTCCAAATTAGTGGGAGCCAAGAACACAGAGAAAGGGTAGGGGGATGGGCCTTACAAAGTTTCCCCGAGCTCTGCTGCCTCCTCTTTCACTTGGACCCATGAAGTCTTTGGTCCCCAGTCTTGATTTGTCAAAGCCTGTGGTGCTCTCCTCTCTGTCCTCTGCCTCCTCAGGGTACTCTTCTGCTTTGTAAGAGTGAGAAGACTGGGAAGAGGACGATGATGACCTGGACCGGTCTCGTGCTCTCCGGTGCTTCCTATGAAGAGAGGTAGGAAATCAATAAAGCCTCTCCATCCAAAGAGCCTCATGGATGAGAATCACAAAGAAACCAGGAAGAGTCTGTGATGAAAAAATTAAAGGTAGGGCTGGGAAGGTGGCTCAGTGGTAGAGCGCTTGTCTTGCATGCATGAGGCCCTGGGTTCGATTCCTTAGCACCACATAAGCAAAAAGAAAAAAAACCGGAAGTGGTGCTGTGGCTCAAGTGGTAGAGCGCTAGCCTTGAGCTGAAGAGCTGAGGCTATCAGATAGCGCCCAGGCCCAGAGTTCAGGCCCCATGACCGGACCCCCCCCCCCTCCCAAAAAAAAAAAAAGAAAAGATGAAAGGTAACAGTTTAAAATACCATTCCAATCCAACCCGCTTACCCCTACCCACTAATAGGAATTAACTACCTGCCTGATGGTGGTGCTAGAAATGAAATGTCTATTACACCACTTTCTACTGTGCTCCAACAGGTTGTGCTGTCATGCGCAGAACACTTCCTGGAGCCATTCCCTTGCTTCATCTGGGGGAAATTACAGACTAGGAAAAATTGGCTTAATATGTTGAGTCATTGTCTATGTACTAGAGGCTGGTGCCAACCCAGGTGTAAATGGGGAGGTTATTAAATGTGTCTGTAAAGTGGCAGAAGGACCAAGCTCTTAGGAAAAAGGAGGGCCTTATAGGAGATGTCAGTCAAGTATCAGTAACCTAACATCCTCCTTTCCTTTAGTTCTCCACTACATAAAATACTTTGCCTACTCTCCTCCAGTCTTCTACATGTATTCACATAAAGGAAAAATTCAAGATTCAAAAGGCCTCAAATATGAGCCCCAATTCTGACTCTTATTAGTTATATAAAACACTATTCAGTTTCTGTAATTCTAGCTATTTAGGAGGTTGAAATCTGACGATCACAGTTCAAGGCCAGCCTGGGCACAATGTCTGTGAAACTCTGATCTCCAATTAACCAACAAAAGCCAGAAGTAGAGCTGTGGATCAAATGGTAAGAGCATTAGCCTTAAGCATTTTAAAGCTCAGGTCCTAAGTTCAAACTCTAGGATTGGCACACACACAATAAAAATACTTTAAAAAGCTGGGCTAGAGGCATGGCTCAAGCAGTACAGTACCAGCTGAGCTTTGAGCTCAAATTCCACTACCAGAAGAAAAAAAAAAAAGTTTCTATGAACTGTAGAATACCACAGTAGAAGCAAGGATATAGCTATCATCTCCCCTTATCCACAAGTCACTAATGCTATGACATAAAAGACTAGTACAAGATCACCCAGTAAGTCAGTTGGACATGTATACCACGGAGAGGAATCAGAACTAGTTATCTAGTCCCAACTCTTGAAATGTTTAGGAGCTCTACTCCCTTTCTAACAATAGCAATGCTGAGGATTACTACTACTATTTCCACTTCCTGCTCAGAACTATCAGTTCTTTTAGCTGCTAGAGATGCTAACACACAAGTAACTCAGGAATGCAAGACAAAATAGAACCAAAGATCCAAGTCTTGTGGGGTTTTTTGGTGCTGGTCCTGCATCTTTTCTTTTGGGGGGGGGGGGGGAGTGGGGGTCAGTTGTGGGGCCTGAACGCTGTCCCTCAGCTCTACCACTTGAGCCACAGCACCACTTCTGGTTTTCTGAGTGGTTTATTGGAGATAAGTCTCACAGACTTCCCCCTGCCCAGTCTGGCTTTGAACTGTGATCCTCAGATCTCAGTTTCCTGAGTAGCTAGGATTATAGGCATTAGCCACCAGCACCTAGGTAGTCCTGAATCAACTCAGGTTGTGGGCACAGTCACTGAGCAAAATTTTTTGCTCAAGGCTAGCAGTCAACCACTTGAGCCATAGCTCCACTTCCAGTGTTTTTAGTGCTTAACTAGAGATGGGGCTCATGGATTTTCCTACCCAGAATGCCTCCAAACCACGATCCTCAGAGCTCAGTTTCCCAGCTCGGATTACAGGTATGAGCCACCAGTACCCAGCCAAGACTCAAATTTTGATGTCAGCTGATATTTATTCTATGTTATCTTAGACAAACCAGCTGAAATGATCAAAAACATAAAAAGGTTAGTACTTACTAGGCGGGTATGGTGTGCATAAGCACACTGAGGCTCAAGTGGTAGAGTACTAGCCATAAGCAAAAAAAAAAAAAAAACAACAAAAACGATTAGAGAAGCCAGGTGCCAGTAGCTCTTGCTTTTAATCTTAGCTACTCAGGAGGCTGAGATCTGAGGATCATGGTTCAAAGCCAGCCCGGGCAGAAAAATCCCTGTGAGACTCTCATGTCCAATAAACTACTCAAAAAAGCCGGAAATGGCACGGTGGCTCAAGTGGTAGAGTGCTAGCTTTGAACACAAAGAGGCTCATCAGAGACAGAACCCAGGCCCTGAGTTTAAGCCCCAGGACCAGAAAAAAAAAAACAAAACAAGGGAAGGTGACTCAGTGGTAGAGTGCTTGCCTTGCATGTAATGAGGCCCTGGGTTCGATTCCTCAGCACCACATAAGCAGAAAAAGCTTGAAGTGGTGCTATAGCTCAAGTGGTAGAGTGCTCGCCTTGAGCTGAAGAGTTCAGGGACAGCACCCCAGCCCAGCATTAAGGCCCCACGACCAACCAAAAAAAAAAGATTAGGGAAAGCCAGACACCAGTGGCTCATGCCTGTAATTCCAGCTGCTCAGGAGGGTGAGATCTGAGGACTGTGTTTTACAAAACCAGCTGAGGCTGGGAAGGTGGCTCAGTGGTAGAGTGCTTGCTTTGCATGTATGAGGCCCTGGGTTCGATTCCTCAGCACCACATAAATAGAAAAAGCCAGAAGTAGCACTGTGGCTCAAGTGGTAGAACACTAGCCTTGAGCTGAAGAGCTCATGGATAGTGCCCAAGCCCAGAGTTAAGGCCCCATGACACAGACAGAGAGACAGACAGACCGACGACACCACCACCACCAGTCCAGGCAGAAAGTCCTTGAGATTCGTCTCTCCAATTAACCACCTAAAAAATGAAAGTGGAGCTGTGGCTCAAGTAGTAGAGAGCTAGCCTTGAGCAAAAAAGCTTAGGAACAGTTGCCCAGTCCCTGGGTTTAACACCCATGACCAAAAAAACATCAAGGATAATACCTGGTCCTAAGTTCAAGCCCAAGGATCAGCTCTAAAACCAGAACCCAAAAAACCTTGCCAGATCAAGAGACTGAAAAATTAAAAAATGTAAATAGAGAGCTAGGGAGTGTCTCTCAACTGGTAGTACACTTGCCTAGCATATGCAAGGCCCTGGGACCAATCTCTAGCACCATGGGGAAAAAAATGGTGTGTGTGGGGAGGGGGGCAGTAGTCTAAATAGAAATGTTAGCACTGTGGCATAGACAGTTCTACATACAACTTTCAACAATACCATCTTTGTTTAAGAGAGATTTGGAACAACTCTCTTGAAATGGTCTATGAAACTAGTTTGAAAGACATTTAAAATAAACAATCATCCTACCTAGCTCTACCCAAATTCTTTGACCAGTATTTTTTTTTTTTTTCACTTGATGACTCTGAGCCATTTCTAACATGGGAACAACCCATGAAAAGATGCAATGAGAAAGGTCATGTAAAAACAATTGCCAAATGAATTCCTCACAATCCCTGTAGGCAGACTGAGACATTAACATTATAGTTTTTTCACTGGACAAGGATCATAATTAGATACCAAAGTTGTTTTGATGCTAGAGATCTCCTTGAAGATTACATGATATGAAAGATGAAAGTTGCTGCAATTCATAATCCCTAAGTCCTCTGATTAAAAGATCTGGTGTGTAAACAGTTTAAAAGGAGCAGACAAGAGATTTTACTCAGGAGTTGAACTGGAGTAACAGAAAGGAGTTTCACATACTTCTGCTTTTTTGATCCTTTATGAGTTTTTTCTGTTTTCTCAGTTGATCTTTCCCTTGAGTGGCTGGAATCTCTTGAGTCCACTGATTCCCTTGATTTACCTCGTTTTAGATCTCTCTCCTTATGTTTTTTACGACGTTCAATATCAAGGCGGAGATCAACAGGATCATCTTTGTATTTTCCCTCAGCCTGCCAAGAGATGTCAAAATTAAGGTTTTTGGGATTCAGGGCTACTAACTCAACCACCCTCAAATGCAGTTTCTACAATAATGGAAGAGTACAGAGGAAGCACTGGGAATATGATGCCTATTACCCAAGCTAATTCTTCAGAAGGATCAGGATGGTAGTTTTCTTACTATAGATATGGATCTCACTTTATCTGCTCTATGGCCCAGTAATAATTCTAGCTAGTCTGCAAAATGAAATGGCCAAAATCAGCTCTGGAAGGTGATTAAGACTGGCTTAAGCTTAATGATTACTTGAAGAGGAGAAATGGTCTCCTCCTCCTACCTATATTGTAGCAGCCACCCATGGCTTATTCTCCTGGAATTCTTTTGAGTACTAAGAACAAAGAGACATTAGGAGTCTTAAAACATGCTCCCAAAATGCTGTGTTACATTGAAAATTTTAATAAGGAAGAGACTGAATACTGTAATTGAGAATTCATAAAACAGCTATACCATGTAAATGCTTAAGAAAAAGCAAAAAAGCAAAAAACCTTTTTGCTAACTTTCTACAAAGTTTAACCACCAGACTGTGCTGTAGATATGTGACTGCTACAGCAGTGGTAGCAACAGCAACAGCAGCACACAACACACCAAGTTCCTCTTGGCAATGTCTCTCAACAATTCTCAAAAATCCAGTGAAGTAAAGAGCCAAGGCAGTTTGAGGGACATCATATATAACACAATTTGTTTCATGGAAGCAAAAGAAAGGATACACTTGCTCAGAGCCAGATGCCGGTGGCTCACACCTGTAATCCTAGCTACTCTTATCTCCAAAAAACTAGTAAAAAAGCCAGAAGTGGTGCTGTGGATCAAGTGGTAGAGCACTAGGCTTGAGCACAAAGAGGCTCAGGGACAGCACCCAGGCCCTGAGTTCAAGCCCCAGGACTGTCCCCCCCCCCCAAAAAAAAGAGGGATAAACTCACTATTACTTACATGAACTATTAAATTTTTTATGAAAAAAATGAATTTTAATTAACAAGAGTGACAATAGGCTTGTTATTTTATTGTTTTTTTTTTTCTGAAGGGGACAGGGCCCCTGTATCCTCTAAAGATTAAAAAAAGACAATGGTAGCCACTGCTCCCCAGGGCAGTCAGAGCACCTCTAAGGAGGTGATGGCTTTTATTTATTTTTTGATTGGTCATAGGGCTTGAACTCTGGGCCCAAACGCTGTGTCCCTGAGCTCTTTAGGTCAAGACAAAGTATCCTACCACTTGAGCCACAGAGCCACTTCTGTCTCACAGATTTTCCTGCCTGATCTGGCTTTGAACCGTGATCCTCAGAACTCAACCTCCTGAGTATCTATGATTACAGGGATGAGCACCTGGCATGAGGTGGCTTTTGAGACATGGAGGATGGCATTTCTTCTGATGTTTTACTACTGCTTGGAGAGACAGGGAGAGGGGCGGGGAGGGGAGGGGTGGAAGAGAACAGAAAGTGCACAAGTGCCTTGACACATTCAACCAGTACGATAAATTTATTTGGAAAACCTAAAAATCAGTATTCTTTCAGTAGCTAAATATTTTAATCTCAGCTGTGTAAGTGAATGAAGCTTGATAAATATTAAGATTTAAAAAACAAAAACCTCCACCTAGTTATTTCACAGTAAAAGACTGCACACAAGTTGTTACCTTTAATAACAGTGTTATGGTACATCATTGTAAATGTAGCTGGGCTATCAAAGTAATGCTTTGCTTTAAAAGTAACAATAACTGACAGGTGATAGATATGGTACAATGTTAGAAAAAAAACTGGATCAACTATTATAAACTCTACTAAATTAGATATGAATATTTCACTCTCCTTGACATGCATGTCTTTCTGAAATCATGGTTGGAAATAGTGCATGTAGACAGTTGATTTGATAATACTTACAAGCAGAAAAATATCACAAAAAGTTTCTTCTCTCATCATGGGCACTTGTTCCAAAACGCCTCTCTTTTTTTTCTCAAGCTCACCTCAATAGACTCTGGGGTCATTTACCATATTCTAACCACTTCACAAAGGTTGTTGATACATTTAATAAAAATTAACCCTTTGTAGTTCATTTTTAGAATTATGCCCATCCTTAAAAGAAAAACACAAACTTAAGTAGAGAGTAATTTAAACAAACACATTTCTGTCAAGTTCATGCCCAACACACTCATTTTGTCGGAAATACTGAGCAAATCAACAGTTCACCTTGTAGCCAGGTTCCCGGGGACTTTTCATTTCGTCATGAGCCAAACCATGTTTTCTGAATGTACTGGGGGAAATGTCTATCCTCCTAAAATTAGAAACAAAAATATTTTTATTGTGTTTTTATTCCATGATATGAGTAACAGTAACCGGTAATATTCTAGTTCCCAAATGGATTCACAAATATCCCTTTTTATTATGCTTTGTCATCTACCAATGTAGGAGGGATATTCCTTTTTGGTGCTGGGACTGAACCCAGAGTCTCACACATGCTCCACCACTGAACTACACTCCAGGCTCTTAACTATGTACTTATACTCTCACATAGGGAGGGATACACACAAAAATAAAACCCCAAGTTCTCAACCAAACTCAAGTATAAGTTAGCACTAGACCAACACTTCCCAATAGCACTAGTCAGGGAAAACAGGCTCATCTATAATTTGTATGTATATTCACATCTGTAGCTATTTAATGCTAACCTCCAAAAGCAGTTTTCATCTTGAGAATCTGAGCAAATGGGCTAGTTATTCTCCTGTATGACTGGGCACAGGTGAGAAACAACTGCCTAAAATGGCACACATCCCAAAGATCTTGAATCTATGGTGGTTATACTCTTCACTGAGTTGAATGCCAAGGAATTACACGTAAGACTTTGCTTCTAAAATCATCTCTATGTGTTGAACAGACTCCCATAACCAGTGTGTGTGAAAGACAGACAGACACACACACACACACACATACTGAAATTGGGGATTAAATTCAGAGCCTCAAATGGGATATTCTTTGAAGAGGCCTAGTTTTTTTTTTGTTGTTGTTGTTGGTTGTGGGGCCTGAACTCTGGCCTGTGCACTGTCCCTTGGCTTTTCAGCTCAAGGCTAGCACTCTACCACTAGAGTCATAGCTCCACTTCCAGCTTTTTCTGTTTATGTGGTACTGAGGAATCGAACCCAGGGCCTCATGGATGCAAGGCAAGCACTCTACCACTGAGCTACCTTCCCAGCCCTGAAGAGGCCTAGTTTTTAAGCCCTATGAGATAAACCTACAAGCTTCTTTCTTCAGCCCTCAAGCAAAGTCTTCCCAAAGAACATATAAAATATGTGGATTTGCATAGAGAAACTGGAATTTATTCTCCCCTTTCCCCCCACAGAGAAAGCTCACAGTAATTTCAGGTTACTATGTGCCACTCCCAATAATTTATGAGTCTATCTTTAAAAAGTTGTCTTCCTTCATTCTAATACAGACTGTAGCCCTCAAAAACATGTCTCTTCCACTTTCAAATATGAATCCCCATGATTATTCAACTCTGAGGGTATCAACCTAAACCATGGACTAAAACTGCACTGGCAGCAGAATTCAACAAAACAAAATTTACTATCAAATGAGAAGTCTTTTACCACAACCTTCAGTATAAAGACTGAGATCCTCACCTGTGTATCTCTGGGCTTTTCTTATTTTTAGCTGCCTCCTGTTCAGTTCCTCTCTTTAAGTATTTAGTAAAGCGTTCATGCAATGTCATTCCAGAGGACCCAAAGTGATGCTCTGTTCAGATTCAAAGAAACACATGTTACAAAGACAAAGAAACCAGGTTCTTATTTTTCTTGAAGTACAGGACTACCTCCAGGAGAGAATTAAATTCTAGGCAGAACCTGTTAACTAGCCCAACCCAACTCCCAATACCTATTTCACTTCTCTTGGACACTCTCCAACCTGCCCACCTCCACTTGACCAGAGATGGTAGAGCAATTTGGGAAAGAAATCTGTACCAAAATGTATGCAAGAGACTGCTAGAAAAGGACATACTGGGAAAGGCTCTTTAGATAAGATAGATACAGGGCCCTAAAAGGCTACTTCATTTACACCAGTCATCCTGTTTTTAACAGAGGAAAGCTAACTGTAAAAATAGGAGTCTGAGGGCTGGGAAGGTGGCTCAGTGATAGAGTGCTTGCCTTGCATGCATGAGGCCCTGGGTTGGATTCCTCAGCACTACATAAACAGAAAAGGCCAGAAGTAGTGCTGTGGCTCAAGTGGTAGAGCGCTAGCCTTGAGTTGAAGAGCTCAGGGACAGCGGCCAGGCCTCGAGTTCAAGCCCCACTACCGACAAAAAAAAAAAGAGTTGGGACTCACCTTTAACATGATGAACAATGGTCACTATATGCTGGGCAAACAATTCTGAGGGGCTACGTTGAGATTGAGCTGACTGTATGTGCTGGAAAATGGAACGAAATTCCTGTTCCTTTTTGTTGCTATGGACTAGATCCCGACAAAGTTTGCGTTCCTGAGCCAATAAACCACTGGGTCTGAAAAATATAAGAATGCACCAAAAAATACAAGATGTATAGAAGGCCAGGCACAGTGGCTCTAGACTATAATTTTAGCTAGCTCTGTGAAAGGCAATATTTGGAGATCATAGTTTGAGATCAGCTTGGGCATGCAAGTTCACAAGATTCAACCAATAGATAATATAGTGACACACACCTTGACATCCCCATCAATACAAGGAAGCACAAGTAGAACTGCAACTCACACTGGCCCAGGCATAAAGCAAAACCTTGCCTTGAAATAACTGAAAAAAGGACTAGAGGCATGGATCAAGTGGTAAGATCACCAGCCTAGCAAGCAACAAGGCCCTAAATTCAATTCCTAGTACCGCTTTAAAAAAAAAAAGAGGTCAATGGGGCTGGAAAGGTGGCTCAGTGGTAGAGTGCTTGCCTTGCATGCCTGAGGTCCTGGGTTCAATTCCTCAGCACCACATAAGCAGAAAAAAAGCCAGAAATGGCGCTGTGGCTCAAGTGGTAGGGTTCTAGCCTTGAGCTGAAGAGCTCAGAGACAGCACCCAGGCCCAGTGCAGCCCCCACAACCAACAAGACATATGTGTGTGTGTGTGCATATGCATACTCATGTTACTAATAGGGCTTGAACTGGGTGCCTCACTCTTGCTTGGCTTCTTTGCTCAAGGCTGGCACACTACACTTCCAGTTCTGGCTTTTGGCTGGTTAGCTGGAGGTAAGTATCTCAAGAACTTTTCTGCCCTAGGCTGGCTTCAAACTTCATTTAGGCCCCCAGAATTCTAAGGGTCAACAAGGGGGCACTTCTTACCGTGCAAGGTCCTCATCGAAAGAGTCCATCCGGACATTGACCTGTGCCTCTCGAGTAATGGAGAAGGAAGACTTCCCTGAGGAAAAGTCTCCTTTGGCTCCCAACTTGTCACGGCTCTCAGAAGTCTTCCTCGGGGGAGGCGATGAGCTTTTTTCCTGAACCGCCTTATATGCGGTCACACGGAAATTCTTCTCAGGCACAAACCCCCTGTGCCCACTGTCAGATCTCTTGGACCCTCCTCGCTCCTCCTTTTTGGATCTCTCTGTGAAAGGCTCCTCCTCCAGCTCCTCAGCTTTCCTCTGCTTTTCTTTCCCCGAATATACAAGGCCCTCCCATTTGCCTGACTTCTCTTCGTCGTTTTTGCTTGAACCGGCTATGACTTTAGACATAAATTTGGGCTCATCATCAAACTCAGATTCCTTCCTTCCCTTACTTTTGTCCTTATCTTGATCATCCATCTCCTCCTTATGGAAATCAGCCATTTTCTTCTCAAAGTCATCTCGGATCTTATACCTTTTAGGTGACTGACTGCCTCGGAAGGGCTTCTCGGTATCAGTCTTGGGAGCAAATGGATCAGATTTCATTTTTGCATCAACATCTGAGAAGCCCCCTTTCTCTTTCATTTTCTCTTTATCAGTATTTGTTTGTTTCAGCTCCTTATCTTTCCCATTTTCTGTCTTCTGCTCTTCTAGGTATCTAGTTATAAAGACACAAGGGAGACACAAAGGAAAATTCTTGAGCAACTGTATGACAGCACCTTTCTGCTCTCTGGTTTTTGACTCAGAGAAAATGCGCCTTTGTACATTCCATTATTACCAAAGAGCTTTCTACATGGTTACTTTCTAATGATTTCTGAAAAATAGTCTTTCAGATGTATGAACTTAGCATTTAAGAGTTCATGAAGCTGTTTTATTAAAACCAACCAAAAAGACTAACGAAAGTTATTTTTAGGATACTGAAAAACAAACGTCTACTTACCTATAGTATGGTCTAGGGGGGTAAAAAACTAGGGTCTTAGCCCCAACTTTCACTCAGTCACTTAAAATTTGCTTTCAGCAAAGTTAACATAGAATTTTCAACCTTGGACTGTATTGTTTTTATACAACTCACATTTGGAAATATTAAGTCTCAAAAAGAGACTTCAATTTTGCTTCAAGTCACCTAGAAGATCTAAATATAAAATATACTGTGAACACAAATAAAAACAAAATACTTGTTAATGGAGGAGGGTGTAGCAGTGGCAAAAAAAAAAAAAAAGCATTGTATTCCTTATGAAAAAAGCAGAGTTTAGGCTCACCTTCTAATGAAAATTACAGTCCTGGCAAAAAACAAAGCTTAAACCTTAAAAGACTTACTAAAGGCAATGGATTCTAAATGTATCTGTACAATTAACAGGGAAAGCTAAATTGTGTCAGTCACATTAATAGGGCAGAGATCTGCGTGGCTTTAGAGAATATGCTGGTAAAGTGCCTCCTAACTGCAATGTGGGTTACACTGTAGCTTCTCTGTGCCCTCTCTCTGCCATCCCAATCCATCCAACCAAAGAAATATTCATATTCCAACTCACCGTATCCCCCAGAGTAGAAAGATGGAAGTAATGCCACGTCCTCTCCTAACTTGCAGCCTGGTTGGCTTTTACTGGGACACACACCCACCTTGTGGTTTTAAAACAAGGCCTTCCTGGACTAATCGTTAGGCTTTCCCATTGTGCCCAGTATCCTCAAGCAATGTATAAGTGCAGCTCTTCACCATGATGGGCCGATGCAGATCAAACAGCAGACGGTGGGTCCTAGAGGTCTAACAGCTCCAATGGCCATTCATGTTGGCAAAGACCATATATTTTTTGGTAGCTGACCCACAAATCTCTTACTATTCTCTGGCTTACATTGGTAGAATCCAAGGCAAATTTTAAATGTGAAAACATCATTGCAGAGTAGTCTAAAGAAACTTTTATGCTGCAATACAAATTCAGGAAGGTAGGAAAGCTAGAGTTAAGCTAAAGGTTTCCTTGGGTGATGCGTTTAATGACTGCTAATGAAAAGCTATGGAAATGAGGATTGCTTTATTACCATTAAGCAGAACACTAACTGAGATTACATTACAACTAACCTGCCAGCTAGTGAAATATAACAGTGGGAAAAGGGGAGATACTTGCCTCTTGTTATAGGCTGCTCCTCCTGAAGCAGCACTCTCCTCTTTCTGAGACGAGCCATATGTGGAGCCAGTGGCCGGTGGACTCTTACCAACAGGGCTCTTTTTGGATGGACTCAAAGAGCCAGAGCCATGCTCGAACTGACCTTGGTGTGCTCCAGACTGATACCCAGCACTGCTTGACAGAGTTGAGCCCATCTGGGATGTGCTGGAAAGTGGAGGACTAGGTTTTGGCACGGGGCTAGGACGAGGTGACCGCCGTCTCACCACCACAGACTGGAGGGGGCTTTTGAGAGCTGGACTTCGCTCCCGGGGACTCAGATCAGAAACTGCTGAAGCCCTTGATGCAGAACCAGTGCTGTAAGTGGTAGCATCTGGCCACTGCTTCGAGCTCTCAGATGCTTTTGTATCTTGAGAGGTACCTCCAGAGAATGCCTGCTCTTTGGCCTCATCTCCCTGGTTATCTCCAGCAGCCTGGGATGGCCGGCTATCCTTGGAAGAGGATTTTTTCTCCTTTGTTGACTTGCGCTTAGAAGATTCAACTCGGCTGTGATTAGAGGAAGAACGAGAGGATGAGGAGCGCCTTGACCTATCTGAAGAAGACTTATCAGAGTTCCTAGAATGGCTCCTGGACCTTGGTGAAGGAGACCTTCTCTTTGGGGACCGGGAACGGGAGCGGCCCCGACGAGGACTGTAAGCTTGCCGGTAGTTCTGCCAATTGGAGCGGTAGTTGCCATAGCCTCCACGGTTATACTGGCCCCATGGATAAAAGCCTCGGTTGCGCCCACGAAAGTAATAGGGCCTCCTGTAGCCTCTATTATGACCTCGAAAATCTCGATTCTGATACACTCTGGGGTGATTCCTTTCTCTGTTATGAGCTGGAGAGTATGATCTGGAACGAGACCTAGAACTGCAGAGGAAAAGGAGAAATGTTTGATTTTGACTCAGCATTTGTATTAACAACAAATACAAAAACCTTCCAACAAAGGCAATAAATACTCAAAGCCAGGCACCGGTGGCTCACGCCTGTAATCCTAACTATTCAGAAGGCTGAGATATGAGGATCTCGGTTCAAAGCCAGCCCTGGCAGGAAAGTCTGTGAGACTCTTTATCTCTAATTAACCACCACAAAACCAGAAGTGGTGCTGTGGTTCAAGTGGTAGAGCACTGGCCTTGAGTTGGAGAGGTCAGGGACAGCACCCAGGCCCAGAGTTCAAGCCCCATGACAGGAAAGGAAAAAAAAAAGGCAATACTCATAAATCCCTACCCTTATATGTTATTTACTTTGCAGTTTTCAAAGCAGGTTGCAAATTCCTTTCATGTATATTAATTATAAAAATTAGTCATTTTAACAAATTATAACAAGATCATTTTTTAATAACAAAGTGCAGGTGTATTTCTATTGATCGAAGGAATATCAAATTTTTCTCTATGTCATCAATTAAACAAAAGACCATCTGCTGAGAGTTTCAGACATGGAATTTATCAGGTTGCCAGAACTACAAGCTCTGGTACCTAGATAAGTTAATAACCACTCAGGTCCTCTGGAACCTGAAGGTTACAACATTTTCATCCTATTCACCTCTCCGTGAAGGGAGAATTATTTAGACCCTACTAAAATCTGGCATTATAAAAGGATAATTACAACAGACCAACCCCAAAGAACACTTGGAGAATGTAGCTGTTATAACTTAAAAAGAACTTACTGAAAGCAAAGCGTACAAGCACGGGTTTTGCATGAGATTGGAAATGATCTATTTAGAAGATTAAATTTCTTTGGCTGAGCTGCATGATCTTACTAAAGCACCACAGCACCACAAGAGAGCATGTCTGGCCATAAAGCAGACACTCAGAAGTTAGCAAGAGAAACTACAAAACAGCTTGCATGTACACCCTTGTGTGCCTATTTTTCAACTCAACCTTGGTAGTGTTATATTCCTAACAATACAGAATTCTTACAAAGCAATCTTGCAGACTGTAAGATTCAGCAGTAGCCTACTTTTGTCAATATGTTCATAAAAGCCAGGCTTTGTCTACTACAGGAGCCTTGTTTATTATCAAAAGGTCAAACATGTTTATTAGTATTAAAACCCACTGAGGATTGTTCTTTCAACTGTGTTAAACATTAACCACAACTGCTAAGCACTTAGCTAGAGATGTATTTAACACTTACTAGGAACTCTCTCCAAAATACTTTTTTTTGTCAGCCATAGGGTTTGAGCTCAGGGCCTGAACCCTGTCCTTGAGCTTGTTCACCCAAGTCTAGAGCTCTACAACTGAGCCACAGTGTCACTTTGGTTTTCTAGTGGTTAACTAGAGATAAAAGAGTCTTACACACTCTCCTGCCTGGCTTCAAACCATGATACTCAGCCTTCTGAGTAGGTAAATTACAGGTGTGAGTCACTGACTGGTGCTTGGCTCCAAAAAACATTTTTACATATCTTAAAAAAAAAAAAAAAGAAAAGAAAAAATCTTGGAGCTGGATACTTGTGGGGTCACACCAGTACAGATTAAGTTTGCTAGATTCCATCTCCAAAATAACCAACAAAAAGCAAGTCTGGAGGTGACACTCAAGCTTTCCAAGTATGAGGCCCTGAGTTCAAACCTTAGTACTACCAAAAAAGGAAGGAGGGGAGAACAAAGATATAACTCAGTGATATAGAGTGTATGCTTGGAATTCATGAAACTCTGGGCTCAATCCTCCTTAGTACTGGATGCCTTCAGCCAATCAGCAAGCCTTTCCCTTTCTTGTATCATATGCTTGACTAGAAACAGACTGTGTGTACTAGTTGCTGGGAATCAAACTCAGAGCTACACATATGCTAGGCATATCTATTTGCCTTTGTATTCTGTCCTCTCCCCAACCCCTGGTCCCTTAACTTGGTGCTGTCCCTTAACTCCTTTTGCTCAAGACTAACACTCTGCCACTTGAACCACAGCTCCACTTCTGGTTTTCTGGTGGTTAATTGAAACCAAGAGTCTCACAGATCAGCTCAAGTTGGCTTTGAACTGTGATCCTCAGATCTCAACCTCTTGAGAAATTAGGATTACAGGTGTGAGCCATGGGCACTTTGCTTTTTATTTTCTGTTTATTTATTTTGTCAGTCATGGGGCTTAAACTCTGGGCCTGGGCGCTGTCTGTCCCTCAGCTCTTCAGCTCAAGGCTAGCGCTCTACCACTTGAGCCACACTACCACTTCTGGCTTTTTTCTTTTTGCTTATGTGGTGCTGAGGAATCGAACCCAGGGCTTCAGGCATGCAAGGCAAGAGCTCTACCACTGAGCCACCTTCCCAGCCCCGGCTTTTTTATTTGACATATGGTTTTACTATGAAGCTCAAGCTTGCCTCAGCATTCCAAGTACTGGGATTATAGAAGTGTTTTTTGTTTGTTTGTTGCCAGTTTGCCAGTCCTGGGGGCTTGAACTCAGGGTCTGGACACTGTCTCTGAGCTTCTTTTTTTTTTCTTTTGGTCAATCCTGAGGCTTAAACTCAGAAGTTTCTTCTGGGCACTCTCCTAGAGCTTCTTTTGCTCAAAGCTAGCACTCTTATCACAGCACCATTTCTGGCCTTTTCTGTTTATGTGGTACTGAGGAATTGAACCCAGGGCCTCATGCATGCTAGGCGAGCACTCTACCACTGAGCCACATTCTCAGCCACAGGTATTTGCCTTTTTTTTTTTTGTCGGTCATAGGGCTTGAACTTGGAGCCTGGGCACTGTCCCTGAGCTCTTCAGCTCAAGGCAAGAGCTCTATCACTTGAGTCACACTGTCACTTTCTGTTTTGTTGTGGTTAAAAGATAAGTCTCACAGTCTTTCCTGCTCAGGCTGGCTTTGAACCGTGATCCCCAGATCTCAGCCTCCTGAGTAGCTAGGATTACAGACGCCCAGCTCTATTGTGTTTTTAAAAACAAATACAAAGGAGCTGGGAAGGTGACTCAGCGGTAGAGTGCTTGCCTTGCATGCATGAGGCCCTGGGTTCGATTCCCCAGCACCACATAAGCAAAAAGAAAAAAGCCGGAAGTGGCGCTGTGGCTCAAGTGATAGAGCACTAGCCTTGAGCTGAAGAGCTGAGGGACAGCGCACAGGCCCAGAGTTCAGGCCCCAGAACAGGACCAAAAAAAACAAAAAAACAAAAAACAAATACAAAACTGGGCACCAGTGGCTCACACCTGTAATCCTAGCTATTAAGGAGGCTGAGATCTGAGGTATGGTTCAAAGCCAACCTAAGCTGAAAAGTCTCCATGAGACTAATCTCTAATTAATCACTCAAAAACTGGAAGTGGGGTTGTAGCTCAAGTGGTAGATCTCTCCCCTTGGAGTTAAGAACTCAGGGACAGTGCCCAAGCCCCAGCTCAAGCCCTACAACCCACCAAAAAGACAGACAGACAGACAGACAGACAGACACAGACACACACAGACAGACAGACAGACAGACAGACACAGACACAGACACACACAAACACACACACACACACACACACACACACACACACACACACACACACACACACACACACAATCTATGGAGTTAGGCTCCATTTTCTGCCCTAGCAGAAAAATTCCTGTGAGACTCTATCTCCAATTAACCACTCAAAAAGCTGAAGTGGCAGTGTGGCTCAGGTGATACAGCACTAGCCTTGAGCACAAAGAGACTCAGGAACAGCACCCAGGCCCTGAGTTCAAGCCCCACAATGGACAAAAGGAAAAAGAAAAAAAAGGAAAAAAGAAAAAGAAAAGAAAGAATAAGGAATCAGATGACACTGTACAAAAGGAAATGCACTTATTACCTGACTCATGTAAATGTAACCTCTCCACATAATAATAAGTTAAAAAAAAAATATAGTAGAGCCGGGCATGGTTGCTCACACTTGTAATCCTAGCTTCTCAGGAGGCTGAGATCTAAGGATTGCAGTTCAAAGCCAACCCAGGCTGAAAAGTCACTGTAAGACTCTATCTCCAATTAACCACATGAAACCCAGAAGTGTCCCTGTGGCTCAAAATGGCAAAGCCTTAGCCTTGAGCAAAAGGGATGGCGTCCAGGCCCTTATTTCAAGTCTCATGACAAAAAAAAAAAAAAAGACAGTAGATTCCCTTCTTGCTTTCTGAAGTTTCTTTTTATTCAGTTAGCTGTAGCAAACCAGTCAAAAATATTAAGCAGGCTGGGAAGGTGGCTCAGTGGTAGAGCGCTTGCCTTGCATGATGAGGCCCTGGGTTAGATTCCTCAGCACCATATAAGCAGAAAAAGCTGGAAGTGGTGCTGTGGCTCAAGTGGTAGAGCACTCGCCTTGAGCTGAAGAGCGGAGGGACAGTACCCAGACCCAGAGTTTAGGCCCCACAACCAGACTCCTCTCCCCCCCCCCCCCCAAAAAAAAAAAATTAAGCAGGCTGGGTGCTGGTGGCTCACATATGTAATCCTAAAACTCAGGAGGCTGAAATCTGAGGATCATGGTTCAAAGCCAGCCGGAGCAGAAAAGCCCCTGAGACTCTTATCTCAATTAACCACTAAAAAACCAGAAGTAGTACTGTGGCTCAAAGTGGTAGAGCACTAGCCTTGGGCAAAGGGGCTCAGGGAACAATTGTCCAGGCCCTGAGTTCAAGCCCCACAATTGGAAAAAAAAAAAAAAAAGAAAAGAAAAAAAGCAATAAATTCCAAAAACAATCCCTGCTTTTTTTTTTTTCCCTTGCCAGTCCTGAATGCAGGGCCTGGGCACTGTCTCTGAGCTTCTTTTTGCTTAAGGCTAGCACTCTACCACTTGAGCTACAACACCACTTCTGGCTTTTTCTGTTTATATGGTACTGAGGAATCGAACTCAGGGCTTCATGTTAGGCAAGCACTCTACAACTAAGCCATCTTCCTAGCTCCAATCCCTAAGTTTTAAAATAACTTTACAGTATATTGTTACAACTGTTACATCTTATTGTTAATCTAACTGTGGCTAACCCTAAATTAAACTTTCTCATGGGTATATGTACATAGGAAGAAACAGTACTATGCAAAGAGCCCAGTACTGTAGCAGTTGTAGGCATCTTAGAACAAATCCCTTGTGAATAAGGAAGAGCTACCTACTGTAACTCCACTTAGCAAACGTACCAAGTTTATGGTCATATACAAAACAGTATTTGTAAGACGCTTACATTAAGGATGAGAATAGTTTTCCAGTGCTACCTACTACACTCAGATTTTATCTTCCCCACAAAGAACAGCAACTGGCTAAGATCCAACTTATTCCTGTGATTGCTAATGTAGTATGCAAACAACAAAAACTTACCTTCCATCTTTCATTTGGAAACAGTTAACAAGACAAGAAAAGAATGAAGAGAGAGATGCAGATTATGAAACTGAATACGACCCAATTAAATGTCTGTGCTTGAGGGAAGCAATCCACCAGCAGCACTAAGGAAGATTTAATTCATATTCCCAATCCTCAGAAGCTACCGATGCTTGTTACCAATTACTAGTGAGAAAGAACCTGTGGCACACTGCATCCAAACCCACAGGCACTGCACAGATGCAGGAACACAAGGCTCTGAAGATTGCAAGTGAAGTTATTTAAGGAATCACTGAAAAGGATGCAGTCTGAAATACAAGGAAGTAATTATTTTTTGCCCTCCAATTCTGTAGAATTCAGCAGTTAATCTAAAAGTATAGATTCTCAAACTCTTGATACTTTCCTTTATCAGAGGAAAACGAAAGAAAAAGCCATGAAACAGATAATCCAGAAATAAAAACTGAGCACTCAGTGGCAAAACTGTTTCTAGAAAATAGAAAAGTCAAACTAAGATAAACTATAAGCGCATGCTTTCTAATGGAACAAAATACTCAAGAATAACAATCTTTTCAACATAAAACAGACAAAGTGATTCTAGACCAACCCAGACTTCATTTGCCAAGGCAACTGTAAGAACCAGGAGAAAATGTGTTCAGAGTTCCAGCTGCCAGGAACACTTCTGAGTTGGTTCACATTTTTCAATTTGGTTTGTGTCAATTCTGTCACTCCATTTTAGTTGTATTTTCTCTTGGCTTCAAACCAATTTTTTTTTTTTTTTTGGGGGGGAGGGGGGGTTGGTCATAGGCCTGAACTCTGGGCCCGGGTGCTGTCCCTCAGCTCTTCAGCTCAAGGCAAGCACTCTACCATTTGAGCCACAGTGCCATTTCTGGCTTTTTCTGTTTATGTGGTGCTGAGGAATAAAACCTAGAGTGGGCCTCATGCATGCGAGGCAAGCACTCTATCACTGAGCCAACTTCCCAGCCCTCAAACCAATTTTTTTTTTTTTTTGGGTCCAGTCGCGGGGCCTGAACTCTGGGCCTGGGTGCTGTCCCTCAGCTCTTCAGCTCAAGGCTAGCGCTCTACCACTTGAGCCACAGTACCACTTCCGGCTTTTTTTTCTGCTTATGGGGTGCTGAGGAATCGAACCCAGGGCCTCAGGCATGCAAGGCAAGCGCTCTACCACTGAGCCACCTTCCCAACCCCAAACCAATTTTTTTGTTGTTGTTGGTGGTGGTCCTGGGGCTTGAACTCTGGGCCTGAGCGTGATCCCTCAGCTCTTCAGCTCAAGGCTAGCGCTCTACCACTTGAGCTACAGCACCACTTCCAGTTTTCTGGTGGTTTATTGGAGATAAGAGTTTCATGGACTACTTTCCTGACTGGGCTGGCTTTGAACCATGATCCTCAGATCTCAGCCTCCAGAGTAACTAGGATTACAGGCATGTGCCACCGGCGCCCAGCTCAAACCAATTCTTTAACTTACATTTACTAGTTTAAACTTTGAGCTCAGGGCCTGGGTACTGTCCCTGAACCTCATTGTGCCCAAGCCTAGCACTCTACCACTTGAGCCACAGTGTCACTTCCAGCTTTTTTGAGTTTATTGGAGATAAGAGTCTCATGGGGACCTTTCTGCCCCAGCTGGATTTGAACTGTAATTCTCAAATGAGCCTCCTGAGTAGCTAGGATTACAGGTGTGAGCCACTAGTGCTCAGCTACATGTCTACTTTTTAATCTCCGGTTTGAAATTAATTTGAGGGGATAGAGGTAACACTGTTGACAATATATTCATTACTTATGTAACTGTAACCCCTCTGTACATCACCTTTACAATACAATAAAATAAATTGAGGGTGGGCTTCTCATAGATTTCATTTAAGAATCAAGTTATTTTTGTCAGGAGGTAAAGAACTTTATCAATAATGTGTTTAATAGACTTTTTTGTTTTTTGTTTTTTTTTTTGCCATTCCTAAGGCTTAAACTCAGGGCCTTGCAATTACTCAGCTTGGTTGCTCAACTGGTACTCTACTACTTAAACCATGCCTCTAGCAAAAAAGCTTTTGGCTCATTATTTTGGAGATGAAGTCTCAAAAAAATTCTTTACCAGGCTGGTTTTGAACCACAAGGCTCTGGATCTCAGCCTCCTGATTAGCTAGGGATTATAGATGTAAGCCACTGGCATCCAGCTTCATATTAGTACTATGGAACTAGAAACCATCAAGAAATCTTTTTTTTTTTTTTGGTCCAAGACCAGGACTTCAACTTAGTATCTGACATTTTTCATGGCTTTTGCTCATTGGCTGGTACTCTATGACCTGAATCACTCCAACCCCAAGAATAAATCTGATTTTGTCAGAGCTTTATTGATTGACTGGTGCTGGTCCTGAAGCCTGACTCCAGGCCTTGTTACTATCCCTGACCTTTCTTGTTCAAGACTAACAGTCTACTACCTGAGGCAAACAGCTCTACTTCCAGCTTCTTTGGTAATTTATTGGAGATAAAGAGTCTCACAGACTTTCCTACCCCGGCTGGCTTTTTTGAACCACAATCCTCAGATCTCAGCCTCCTGAATAGGATTAAAGGTGTAAGCCACTAGAGCCTGGCCAAAGCCTCATTTTAATTCTAAGATTCTAAATCCAGATCTGAAATAAGTAGTAGGGGTTCCAGGAGGCTAAATTGATCATCTCATGGCTAGCAAAATTCTAAAAGAAGAAACAAAAAAGAATTATGCAAAGATCCACATATAGTAAAATATACCATTTTTTCCCAAATTCACATATATAGAAACTAGTTTGAAGGGTTTTTTTGTTTGTTTGTTTGGTCGGTTGTGGGGCTTGAACTCTGGGCTTGGGTACTGTCCTTGCGCTCTTCAGCTCAAGGCTCTTCAGCTCAAGGCGAGCAATCTACCACTTGAGCCATAGCGCCACTTCTGGTTTTCTAGTGGTTTATTGGAGATAACAGTTTCACGGACTTTCTTGCCCAGGCTGGCTTTGAACCAAAAGCCTCAGATCTCAGCCTCCTGAGTAGCTAGGATTACAGGTGTGAGCCACCAGGCACCCAGTTGTAGGTTCTTAATCTATACACAGAAGACAATTTAAATGCTTTCAACAGAACTGGTATGCAGCAAGAGACTTCAAGTTGAAGGCCAGAATGGACTATGTGGGAAGACCTTTTCTTTAAAAAAGCAATGATGCTTGTTTATTTATGTATTTATTTTGGTTAGTCACAGGGCTTCAACTCAGGGACTAGGCTGCTGTCCCTGAGCTCTTTTTGCTCAGGGTTAGCACTCTACCACTTTGAGCCAGCTTCACCACCCGTTTTCTGGTGGTTAATTGGAGATGAGTCACACTTTTCTGACTGGGCTGGCTTTGAACCATGATTCTCAAATCTCAGCCTCCTAAGTAGCTAGTAGCTAGGATTACTGGTCTAATCCACCAACACTCAGCTTGAAAAGATGCTTTTAATGAATGAGAAACATGACTTACAATGTATCAAAGAGGAAAGACGCTGCAGTTTGATGTCCTATTCAAAACATAATTAAACAGCATGAAAACTGAATTAAAAAATATTGGAGATAAACTTAGAATAATTATTTTCACATTTAGTAGAATAAAGTGGTATTTACAAAACCTATTTTTAATTTTTTTTGTTGTTGTTGTTGATCTTGGGGCTTGAACTCTGGGGCCTGGGTGCTGTCCCTGAGCTCTTCAGTTCAAGGTGAGCCCTCTACCACTTGAGCTACAGCTCCCTTTCTGGTTTTCTGGTGGTTTATTGGAGTTAAGAGACTCATGGATTTTCCTGCCCAGGCTGGCTTTGAACCACAATCCTCAGATCTCAGCCTCCTGAGTAGCTAGGACTACAGGTATGAGCCACTGGGGCCTGGCTAGGTAATTTTTGTTGGTTTTTTTCTCCATCCTGGTCCATTGTGGGGCTTGAACTCAGGACCTGAGTATTGTCCCTGAGCTCTTTTGCTCAAGGCTAGGTCTCTACTACTTGGAGCCACAGTGCCACTCCAGGTTTTCTGGTGGTTAACTGGAGATAAGGAGTCTCACAGAAACTTTTCAGCCAGTCCTCAGATCTCAGCCTGAGTAGCAAGGACTACAGGTGTGAGCTACCAGCAACATTAGGTAACTTAAGATAAGTTTTAAGATGTGTTTTACTAAGACATGTTTCATTAAAGAGATTAAGCTTTTAGTGATAGACATAATACAAATTATTGCTGGCAAGTTATCTACAAGTATTATTATTTTAGTTGGCCAAAGCATCTCAAAATGTTGATCCTATTACTAATTGTCTTAGCTATTCTTTCTTTGCTGATGACACAAATACTGGTCTAAAACCCCAGAAGTACTTTTGAGGCAAGCAGTTCATACAAATAAATAATTTTTTTTTTTTTGGGTCGGTCGTGGGGCTCGAACTCTAGGCCTGGGTGCTGTCCCTCAGCTCTTCAGCTCAAGGCGAGCGCTAACCGCTTGAGCCACAGCACCACTTCTGGTTTGAGAGTGGTTTATTGGAGATAAGAATCTCTTGGACTTTCCTGCCTGGGCTAGCTTTGAACCTCGATCCTCAGATCTCAGCCTCCGGAGTAGCTGGGATTACAGGCGTGAGCCACCAGTGCCCGGCTAAAATGTTTTCTTCCAAAGTGAGTGGGACATAGTAATGTGCTGGCAGAGGAGAAAAGGAATTAGGTAAACAGTCTAAAATAAGACCTAAATTTCATTTGTACAGATTCAAGGTACTTGAGTACCTTAAAGTCTGATTCACTCTATCCCTCAAACCTTCCTTCCTATTCTTCCTTCACTTGACAATCACAGAAAGTCTGACCAAAATGCTTCAAAACCACACTAACATGATGATCATCTCAATATACAAAACCACTGTCCCCTTACCTTAGCCTTCGTTTTCTTGAACGAGAAATAGATCGGCTTCGGGATCGAGACTTCGAAAATGAACGAGATCGTGATCTGGATGCAGATCTTGATCGAGAAGAGCGAGATCCAGACTTAGACTTGTTTGTTTTTGACATCTCTGGAGAGGGTGCCTTTTCAATTATTTCTGATATAAAAAATAATTCAAACAAATATGTGAGTTTATTTGAAATTTGAACTTCCCTAGAAATTTAGAAACTTTTCTCTCCCAATTTAGAAATCAAAACGACGCAGGTTTACTCCATAGAAATTTGGAGGCTGGAAAACAATGGAGACAATGGAGAACAACTTTTGATATCCTGGTTTTTTTTTTCCTGAAACTTTTTTTTTTTGGGGGGTCGACATGGGGCTTTAACTCTGGGCCTGGCACTGACCCTAGCTCTTCAGCTCAAGGCGTGCACTCTACCACTTGAGCCACAGCGCCACTTCTGGCTTTTCCTGTTTATGTGGTGCTGAGGAATCAAACCCAGGGCCTCATGCACACTAGGCAAGCTACTCTACCACTAAGTCACATTCCCAGTCCCTTATCCACATTTTTTATTAGCATCAGTTGTACAAGTTTCATTTTGACATGTTCATAATATGTATACAATCTACCTTCGTTAAACTCACTCATAAACATTGTAAAACACATATACAATTACATTATTTGGGAAGCTGAGGAAGAAGTTTGAGGCCAGATTGGACTATATACAGTAAAAAACGCAATCTCAAAATAAAAAAATGGAGGGGCTGGGAAGGTGGCTCAGTGGTAGAGCACTTGCCTTGCATGCCTGAGGCGCTGGGTTCGATTCCTCAGCACTACATAAGCAAAAAGAAAAAAGCCGGAAGTGGTGCTGTGGCCCAAGTGATAGAGCGTGCTAGCCTTGAGCTGAAGAGCTGAGAGACAGTGCCCAGGCCCAGAGTTCAGGCCCCACGACTGGACCAAAAAAAAAAAAAAAGAAAGAAAAGAAAAAAGCTCCAATTCATTAGCCTTTTACGAAAAGCTACTTCTAGCACCAGGCATGCTTACATTTATAACCCTTGCTATTTGGAAGGCTGAGAATGGGAGGATCAAGATTCAAGGTCTGCCTAAGTAGAAAAGTTTCCAAGACTTTCTTCACCTGTAGGCAGGAGTGGGAGAATGTTCCTGTCTTCCTAGCTACCAAAGGAAGCTTCAGATAGATAGTTCAGGTACATATACCTAGGCTACAAGGTAAGACTAGCTCAAAAATAACCATTGTAAGGCTGGAAAGGTAGCCCAGTGGTAGAGCGCTTGCTTTGCATGCATGAGGCCCTGGTTTAATTCCTCAGCACCACATAAGCAGGGGGGAAAAAAGCCGGAAGTGGCGCTGTGGCCCAAGTGATAGAGCGCTAGCCTTGAGCTGGGCCCAGGCCCAGAGTTCAGGCCCCACGACAGGACCCCAAAAAACAAAAACAAAACAAAACAAAACAAAAAACAGTGTAGCTAGTGGCCCATGGCTGTAATACTCCAAGCGGCTCTCAGGAGGCTTTGATCTGTAAGATCCTGATTTCAAGGCTAGCAGGAGCAAGACTAGACACAATCACCAAAATGAGCAAAAAAGTGAAAGTAAAGGAATGGTTCAAGTGGTAAACTGCCAGCTGTGAGCATAAAAAGCCACACACAGAACCAGATGCCAGTGCCTCACATCTTTAATCCTAGCTACTCAGGAGGCTGAGATCTGAAGATCATGGTTAAAGACCAGCTAGGGCAGGAAAGTCTGTGAGACCCTTATCTCCAATTAACCACCAGACACCCGGAATGGAGCTGTTCTTTAAAGTGACAGAGCACTAGCCTTGAACAGAAAAGCTCAGGGACAGCACCCAAGCCTAGAGTACAAGCTTCATGACCAAAAAAAACTACATAGGAATTAAGTCCAATTCAAGCCTTAGTGACAGTTTAAAAAAATGCACATAAAGCCAAACTGGCATCAGTGTTATTTTTAATGCCAGATTAGAATAAAATTCTCTTCCTACCAAGTCCAGTCAAGCTACCATGTTTTCAACAGTCTGAGGAATGGGACCCAAGTCTAAATAGGAAATTCATTCTACAAGTATAATTTTTTTTGATGAGTAAGCAGTTAGATAACAGAGATGAAGATAAACCCCAACTATTAAAAAACAAAACTTACAATTCACACAGGGTTTTAGGCAAAGCAACAGTTCTCATCTGTGCCCTCTAAGCCTCTGAGGAGTTAAGAGAAAGCCGAGCTCAAGCAGAATACTGAACATGTTTATTATTCTACTCCTTTCCTCAGGAGGCTATCTCCTGAGAAAAGGAGGGAAAGAGGGAAACAGCTCCAAGAGCAGCTGTGCTACCTCTAGGGTAACACTTTTCCCAAGGTTTCACAACTCAACGTAACCCTGCGGCAATCAGTCATCCTTCTAGCATTAAGTAAGTGGCTAGTAAGTGGCTCTCATATTATTTCCTAAGATAAATCAGTATAAACAGTATTATTTCAATTCTAAGGGATTATAATGTATAGAAAAGATACATAAGTATGTTAAATGTAAACGGTAAAGGGGAGTTCCATACTTCTAAGAATTTTGCTACTTAAACCATCTGTAGATATAACACAAGTTTATCTGTGGTAAAAAGTCAAAATTAAGCCAGGTGCCAGTGGCTCATGCTTGTGATCCTAGCTACTCAAGAGGCTGAGATCTGAGGATTGCGGTTCAAAGCAAGCCTGAGCAGAAAAGTCCTTGAGACTCTTATCTCCAATTAACCAGCAGAAAACTGGAAGTGGTGCCCTGACTCAAGTGGTAGAGCACTAGCCTTGAGCTGAAGAGCTGAGGGATAGCACCCAGGCCCAGATTTCAAGCCCCACGACTGACTAAAAAAAAAAATTCTAGTTTATTCATGTATATTTTGATTGTACAATATAATAGGTTTCATTGACATTTTTTTTTCTTTTTTTTTGGTTGGTTGTGGGACTTGAACTCTGGGTCTGGGCACTGTCCCTCAGCTCTTCTTCTCAAGGCAAGTGTTCTACCATTTGACCACAGAGCTACTTCCAGTTTTCTGGTAGTTTATTGGAGATGACTCTCATGGACTTTTCTGCCCAAGCTGGCTTTGAACTGCTATTCTTATATCTTAGCCTCCTGAGTAGTTAGGATTACAAGTGTGAGCCACCAGTACTTAGCTTCATTGACATTTTCATACAAATATTTACACAGACACATATGCACAACACCCATGAGTTCACATCTTAAGCTTTATTTTACTATAATCTAAGTAGCTAGTGAGCACATTTAGGAACCTCCCCAGAGTAAACACTTCATCACCAATTCAACTTCTTATATATTAGTATAGTAGGTGATAAGCTATCGTCCTTCATTTCATACTTTTACTGACTGAACAGGCATGTGTTGCACTCAAGAAGTACAGTAGAGGCGCTGGGAAGGTGGCTCAGTGGTAGAGCGCTTGTCTTGCACGCATGAGACCCTTGGTTGGATTCCTCAGCACCACATAAGCAGAAAAAACCAGAAGTAGGGCTGTGGCTCAAGTGGTAGAGCGCTGGTCTACAGCTGAAGAGTTGAAGGACAGTGCCCAGGCCCAGAGTTCAGGCCCCACAACCAACAACAACAAAAAAAAGTGTAGTAGAAAAGGCTGTGTTATCAAGGAAGATATAGGTCAAGAGGTTATATTCACTTCTGGAAGAGGAATATTCTAGATGTTAGCTGTTGAAAGGAAAAATCAACAGCAAGTTGAGCAGTCATTCACTTACAACTTGTTCATAATAATATCTTCAGTATAGAGAACTTGTGATGTCTCCTGAAAATTTATTCAATGGTGTCTATTAAGCTCAGAACTTTGTTTTTGTTTGTTTGCCAATCATGGTGCCTGAACCCTGGGCCTGGGCACTGTCCCTCAGCTCTTCAGCTCAAGACGAGTGCTCTACCACTTGAGCCACAGCACCACTTCTAGCTTTTTCTGCTTATGTGGTGCTGAGGAATCGAACCCAGGGCCTCAGGCATGCAAGACAAGCGCTCTACCACTGAGTCACCTTCCCAGCCCTTAAGCTCAGAACTTTCTATGCAATTAATGCTTCATCATTAATGAAGTAGAATGAACAGCATAGCTGGCAACTTAAAAAATTTTTTGAGGGCTGGGAAGGTGGCTCAGTGGTAGAGCGCTTGCCTTGCATGCCTGAGGCCCTGGGTTTGATTCCTCAGCACCACATAAGCAATATAAGCAAAAAGAAAAAAGCCGGGAGTGGTGCTGTGGCCCAAGTGGTAGAGCGCTAGCCTTGAGCTGAAGAGTTGAGGGACAGCGCCTAGGCCCAGAGTTCAGGCCCCACGACCGGACCAAAAAAAAAAAATTTTTTTTGACTTATCCAGAGGCTCCTCTATGTCCCCCAGAGAGGGTAACAGCAATTTCAGTTCCCATTTTAAATGAATATGCATTACCAATGGGAATATTTTCCCATTTCTTAAAGAAACATTAAGCTTTTATAACTTAACAAAGATACTATTATCTGTGTAAAATAATCAACTAAGGTTTCCATTCAGTTCTTATTATTAACACTAATTTTTTTTTTTTTTGGGGGGTCCGGTCGTGGGGCCTGAACTCTGGGCCTGGGCGCTGTCTCTCAGCTCTTCAGCTCAAGGCTAGCACTCTACCACTTGAGCCACAGCGCCACTTCCGGCTTTTTTCTTATGTGGTGCTGAGGAATCGAACCCAGGGCCTCGAGCATGCAAGGCAAGTGCTCTACCACTGAGCCACCTTCCCAGCCCATAATTTTTTTTTTTTGGTTGGTCATGGGCCTTGAGCTCTGGCCTGAGCACTGTCCCTCAGCTCTTCAGTTCAAGGATAGTGCTCTACGACTTGAGCTACAGCGCCACTTCCAGTTTTCTGGTGGTTTATTGGAGATAAGAATTTCACGGTCTCTCCTGCCAGGGCTGGCTGTGAACCTCGATCCTCAGATCTCAGCCTCCTGAGTAGCTAGGATTACAGGCGTGAGCCACCAGCACCTGGCTTTATTAACACTAAATTAAGCCACCAATCATGGCACTTAGCTATTTTTTTTGGTCAGTCATGGGGCTTGAACTCTGTGGCTGGGCACCGTCCCTCAGCTCTTCAGTTCAACACTAGCACTCTACCACTCAAGCCTCAGTACCACTTCCAGTTTCTGGTGGTTAATTGGCGTTTCAGGGACTTTCCTGCCCAGGCTGGCTTTGAACTGCGACCCTTAAATCTCAGCCTCCTGAGTAGATAAGATTACAGACGTGAGCCACTGGTGCTGGGCCTGCACTTAGCTGCTATTTTTATGAATAAATTATTATTACTGACAGGTACAATAGCGCACATTCATAGCCCCAGCTACTGGGGAGGCTGACATAAAAATAATTCCTCTACCAAAGAGCTGAAGATCAGTCTGAGCTATAAGACTGTGTCTCAGGAGAAATAGAATAGGTGGAAAACAGTAGAGGAAGTAAAAATTCTTTTCTTTGCTTTGCTTTTTGTCAGTCATGGGGTTTGAACTCAGGGCCTGGGCATTGTCCCTGAGCTCTTTTTGCTCTATTCTAGTAGTGCTCTAGCAGTTTGAGCCACAGTGCCACTTCCAGTTTTCTGGTAGTTTATTGGAGGAAAGAGTCTCACAGACTTGCCTGGCTTTGAACCATGATCTTCAGATCTCAGCCTCCTGAGTAGCTAGGAGTACAAGTGTGAGCCACTAATACCCATCCTGGCTTTGAATTTTGATCCTCAAATTTCAGCCTCCTGAGTAGCTAGGATTACAGACATAGGCTGTAATCTCGCTCTGCCTGGCGAGAGTCAAAATTCTAATTCAGAAAATCTAGAAAGGGATTGAGAACAGGTGAACTATGGAAAGTCTCTGTAGATTCCAAGGATTAAGTCTCCAGTCTCTACGCAAGTAATCAACCCCTAATGCGTACCAAAAAGGGCTAATTAAGACATTCCGATGCACATTCAATGGTGTACACCTGTAATACCAGCACTTTAAGAGGCTGAGGTAGGGCAGTTAAGTTCAAGGCCAGCCAAGGATACACAACAAAATCCTATTTCCAAAAAAAAAAAAGAGCAAAGAAAAGAGAAACTGTTAACAAGAACTCAGCAACAAAAACCGTAACACTGAGTTGGAATTCAGTTCAGCAGCAGAGAGCCTGCCTAGCAAGCAGAAGGCAAGGTTCAAAGCCTGGCATCAGTGGCTCATGCCTGTAATCTTAGCTACTCAGAAGGCTGATCTCAGGATCCAGGTTCAAAGCCAGCCCAGGTGGCCACCAGAAAACTGGATGTGGGACTGTGGCTCCAAGTGGTAGAGTGCTAGGCTTGAGTTCAAAAAGCTCAGGGACAGTGCCTAGGCCCTGAGTTCAAGTCCTAAGACCAACCAAAAAAAAAAAGATGCAGGGTTCAAATCCCAGTATCACTCCCCAAAAGAACAAAACAAAACCTATAAATATCCATTTTGCTTGAACTGATATACATATCCAAATAATAGATGTATACAAGAAAACAACTATTCACCAAAAAACAACATATGTATCTTTCTCTATAGATAGATAGATATAAATCTTTTCCAATAGTTTCTTTTACTCCTATGAATTTACCTTATTAGAACAACTTGCAATGGATCCAGATACTGCTTCCAAAGAACACTGGAAGCGCCACTGGCGTCTCCAATTTGCAGACAGGATATAATTCTAGAATGAGAGGAAATAAGCAATAAGATGTCTATCCACTCCTTGTAGATTTCATTACTTTTTTGGGGGTAATTTTTAATTATAAAGATGAAATATAGAGGGGTTACAATTACTTAATTCAAATAAAGAGTACATCTTTTTGGACAATGTCACACCGTCCCTCATTCTCTCTCCATTATTGAGAGTAGGAGACCTAAGTTCAAGCCTTGGTACCAGCACAAATACAAAAATTATTATGTGTTCTAGGTCAAACTATTAGTTATTATCACTGTTATTTAGACATATACAGTAAAGGGCTGGGAAGGTGGCTCAGTGGTAGAGCACTTGCCTTGCATGCATGAGGCCCTGGGTTCGATTCTTCAGCACCACATAAGCAAAAAGAAAAAAGCCGGAAGTGGCGCTGTGGCTCAGATGGTAGAGCGCTAGCCTTGAGCTGAAGAGCTGAGGGACAGTGCCCAGGCCCAGAGTTCAGGTCCCACAACCGGACCCAAAAAAAAAAAAAAGAAAAAGAAAAACAGAAACATAATAGTATCAATTTGTACAAAGTTTAAAAAGTGTTCATTCTAGAGACTGGGAAGGTAGCTCAGTGGTAGAGTGCTTCAATTTACTTCAAGTAGACATAGGATTCTGCACCAGTCAACTGATCTTATGTTTGTCTGTCTCTCTCTCTCACACACACACTTGCCAGTCCTGGGGCTTGAACTCAGAAATCAGGGTGTGGGCACTGTCCCTATGCTGCTTTTGCTCAAGGCTAGCACTCTACCACTTGAGACAGAGCGCCACTTCCTGTATTTCTATTTATGTGGTGCTGAGGAATTGAACCTATGGCTACATGCATGCTAGGCAAGCACTCTACCACTAAACCACACATTCCCAGCCTTCCTATTCAACCTCCTACAGTACAGAAAGCTAAAACCCAGCAGGGCACCAGTGGCTCATGCCTATAATCCTAGCTACTCAAGAGGCTGAGATCTGAGGATCATGGTTTGAAACCAGCCTAGGCAGACAAGTCCATGAGACTCTTACCAAAAAGCTGGAAGTGAAACTATAGCACAAGTGCTAGCCTTGAACAAAAAGTGTAGAACAGAACGATGCCCAGGCCCTGAGTTCAAATACCATACCACCAGGACTAGTAAAAGAAAGAAAGCAAACTAGCTCAAACCTTCCATCTCATAATCAGATACCTCCACTCTAATACTTACAGTGCTATACCAGGGGTTGCATCATTCAAGACTACTTTACAAGCTCCATAATTTCATCTAGTAAAATTGACAAGAATTAGATTTTGAAATTAAAAAAAAAAAAATGTGGAGTTAGGTGCTGGTGGCTCACACCTGTAATCCTAGCTACTCAGAAGGCTGAGATCTGAGGATTGTGGTTCAAAGGCAGCCTGGGCAGAAAAGTCCCTGGGAGACTCTTATCTCCAAAAAACTACTCAAAAAAGCCAATAGTAGGGGTTATGGCTCAAGTGGTAGAGCTACTAGCCTTGAGCACAAAGAGGCTCAGGGGCAGTGCTCCAGCCCTTAGTTCAAGCCCCAGGATGGGCAAAAAAAGTTTTCTAGGTTTATATATAAAAAACATATGCAAACACATATAGATTATGTTATAAAGTATACTGTAACAATGTATAGTATGTAATTTTACACACACAAAGTAACACCTATCTCCAACCATCAAGGGACCAGAAAATCCAAAATCTCTTCTCTAATTGTCTAAATATTCTCAGTACTGTCATACATCTAAGCTGGACAAGTGCTGGTGGCTCATATCTGAGATCTGAGATCGTGCTGGGATCTGAGGATTACAGTTCAAAGGTACACAGGCAGGAAAATCCCTGGGACTTTATTTACTTTTGTCAGTTGTGGGGCTAGAACTCAGGGCCTGAACATTGTTTCTAAACTATTTTTACTCAAGGCTAGCACTCTATACCTTTGAGCCACTGCCCTACTTCCAGTTTTTGAGTGGTTAGTTGGAGATAAAGATTCTTACAACAAACTTTCTTACCTAGGCTGGCTTCAGACCTTAGTCCTCAGATCTCAGCCTTCTGAGTAGCAAGGATTATAGGCATGAGCCTTCCTAAAACTTATCTCCAATTAATCACAGAAAAGGCCAGATAAAGAGTTGTGCATCTAGTGATAAGGCTCTAGTCTTAGGCATAAAAGTGCTCAGGCCTAGAGTTGAAGGCTCAACACCCACCAAAAAAAAAAAAATAGAGAGAAAGAAAAACAGAAACATAGGCTAGGAAGGTGGCTCAGTGGTAGAGCACTTGCCTTGCATGCATGAGGCCCTGGGTTCGATTCCTCAGCAGCACATAAACAAAAAGAAAAAAGCCAGAAGTGGTGCTGTGGCTCAAGTGGTAGAGTGCTAACCTTGAGCTGAAGAGCTGAGGGACAGTGCCCAGGCCCAGAGTTCAGGCCCCACAATCAGATCCAAAAAAAAAAGAAAAACAGAAACATAATAGTATCAATTTGTACAGTTGAAAAAGTGTTCATTCTAGAGACTGGGAAGGTAGCTCAGTGGTAAAATGCTTGCCTCACATGCATGAGGCCCTTGGTTTGATTCCTTAGCACCACATAAACAGTAGAGCACTAGCTTTAAGCTGAAGAGGTGAGAGACAGAGCCTCAGGTCAAGAGTTCAAGCCCCAAGACAGACCAAAAAAGTGTTAATTCCAGCCAAGCAGCAGTGGTTCACTAATTTTTTTTTTTTTTTTGGTTGGTCGTGGGGCTTGAACTCTGGGCACTGTCCCTATGACCAGAGCCACAGCGCCACTTCCGGATTTTTCTGCTTATGTGGTGCTGAGGAATCAAACCCAAGGCCTCATGCAAGCAAGGCAAGCACTCTACCACTGAGCCAATTTTCCAGCCCACACTTGTAATCTTATTTCCAATTAACCACCCGAAAACTAGAAAAAAGGAATACGCACTTTGTTGTGTTATATGAGTGTCAGTCAGTACCAGAGCTTGGACTGGAGGTTTTGAACTGTCACTTGGCTTTTTTGTTAAATTCTGGCACCTTTAGTGGTACCACTTGAGCTACAAATGTCACTGTAGGCTTTTTGACTTAATTAGAGATAAAAGTTTTATGGACTTTTGGGCCTGGTCTGGCTTTGAACAGAGACCTTCCGATCTAAGCTTTTGAGTATCTAGGTTTATGGGCTTGAGCCTAGGGTGCCCACCCACATTTTTAATAGAAGTCTAGAAATCAAGTGCTGGAATCATAAACACCAAAATCACAACAAGGTTGAGAAAAATAGAACTAGTTTAGATTTACTTATGTTAACAGTGCTTCATTAAATTTACAGCTAGTACATAGGTACTAACTGTATTCTTTGTACTTTTAATGCACGTCTTTATAATAAATGCTTTTTTGATAAACATGAAAAATGCATAATAAGCCGGGCGCTGGTGGCTCACGCCTGTAATCCTAGCTACTCAGGAGGCTGAGATCTGAGGATCGCGGTTCAAAGCCAGCCTGGGCAAGAGAGACCATGAGACTCCTATCTCCAATAAACCATCAGAAAACCGGAAGTGGCGCTGTAGCTCAAGTGGTAGAGCGCTTGCCTTGAGCTGAAGAGCTGAGGGACAGCGCCCAGGCCCAGAGTTCAAGCCCCACGACCGACAAAAAAAAAAAAAGAAAAATGCATAATAAACCAAATGTCAGTGGCTTACACTTGTAATCCTAGCAACACAGGAAGCTAAGATCTGAGGATCACAGTTCAAAGCCACCCTGGGCAGGAAAGTCTGTGAGACTCTAATCTCAATTAACCACCAGAGAACTGGAAGTGGCGTTGTGGCTCAAGCAGTAGAGCGCTTGTCTTGAGCTGAAGAACTGAGGGACAGCACCCAAGCGCAGAGTTCAAGCCCCAGGACCGACAAAAAATAAATGAAATAAAGTTAACCATATGAAGTGGCGCTGTGGCTCAAAATGGTAGAGCACTAGCCTTGAACAAAAGAGCTCATGGACAGCACCCTAGCCCTGAGTTCAAGCCCCATAATGGACACACACACCCCGCCACGCCCCCAAACAAGCATAATGATGAACAGAGCTGGGACTACCTTTAGACTTCCTTAGTTCCTCTCTAGAAGCAAAAAGGACTGGTATTATTTTCTGTGACAATTAAATATTTAACATATAGTAATTATTAATCAGTTGTAACTCATTAATTCATTATCATTTGAATTTATAAATAATTTTTTTTGTTCTTTTTAGGTAAGGTCTTGGCCATGTAGTTCCGGATCAGCCATCAATTTATAATAGTCTTGCCTCAGACCCTCAAATACTAGGATTACAGAAATGCACAATCACACCTGGCATTAATTTAGGTTTTTGCAAATGACTTCTGAAGACTGCAGTAAGGAAGAGGGGGGAAGGGAGAGAGGACTGAACCTAAAGAATACACAATGCCACTGGGCGCCGGTAGCTCACACCTGTAATCCTAGCTACTCAGGAGGCATCTGAGGATCGCGGTTGAAAGCCAGTCCAGGCAGGAAAGTCCATGAAACTCATCTCCAATTAACCACCAGAAAACTGGAAGTGGTGCTGTGGCTCAAGTGGTAGAGTACAAGCCTGGAGCTGAAGAGCTGAGGGACAGAGCCCAGGCAGAGTTCAAGCCCTATGACCGACAAAAAAAAAAAAAAAATATAGGCCGGGCGCTGGTGGCTCACTCCTGTAATCCTAGCTACTCAGGAGGCTGAGATCTGAGGATCACGGTTGAAAGCCAGCCTGGGCAGGAAAGTCCATGAAACTCTTATCTCCAATAAACCACCAGAAAACCGGAAGTGGGGCTGTAACTCAAGTGGTACAGTGCTTACCTTGAGCTGAAAAGTTGAGGGACAGTGCTCAGGCCCAGAGTTCAAGCCCCACGACCATCCAAAAAAAATATTTATATACAATGTGCTGCTTTGTAAATGATTATTTCACTATGCTTAAAACAAAAATTTATGTTAAAAATTATACCCCAAGTAAAACGGTAACCCTTGTACAACTAAAGATAACTAAAAGAAAAAAAGCTTAGGGGCAGGCTGGGAAGGTGGCTCAGTGGCGGAGCACTTGCCTTGCATGCTTGAGGCCCTGGGTTTGATTCCTCAGCACCATATAAGCAAAAAGAAAAAAGCCGGAAGTGGCGCTGTGGCTCAAGTGGTAGAGCACTAGCCTTGAGCTGAGGGACAGCACCCAGGCACAGAGTTCAGGCCCCACAACCGGACTCCCCCCCCCAAAAAAAAAAGAACATGAGGCCCTGAGTTCCAGCTCAGTACATGCACACACAAAGAAACAACACAACAAAAGCAATTTCACACCAGGTGCTGGTGGTTTACTCTTGTAATTCTAACTACTCAGAAGGCTGAGATCTGAGGATTGCAGTTCAAAGCCAGCTGGAACAGAAAAGTATATGAGACCCTTATCTCCAATATACTACTCAGAAAAAGCCCTAAGTAGCACTGTGGCTCAAGTGGTAGAGTGCTAGCTTTGAGCATGAAGAGGCTCAGAGACAGTGCCCAGGCTCTGAGTTCAAGCCCCAGGACTGGGGAAAAAAAATCAACAATCCTAAATCAAGGCAATGATCTTCACATTATATAAAAATTTTTAATTAGTAACAACAATCCTGGTTCTTATGTGTCACTGCATGAGCTAGAAGTCTTTTTTTAGGGGAGGGAAGAGACTGGTCCTGGAACTCAGGGTCCATGCTTTTGCTTGGCCTTTTTACTCACAGCTGGCACTACCACATGAGCTTCGCCTCCAGTTCCAGCATTGTGCTGGTTAAAGGGAAATAGTCTCTGAGATTTTTCAGCCCAGGGCCAGTTTTGAACCACAATACTCAGATCTCAGCCTCCCGAATAGCTAGGATTACAGGCACAAGTCACTGGTACCAACTCAAAAGCTTTATAATTAGAAATCTAGCTAGCAACTTCCCCTTCCTAGACCTTTTATCTTCTAAGAAATGCCAAGCTATGCAGTTAGAACATTCCAGAAGCTACAAAACAGGCAGAGCAAAATGAGGACACTGCACATATGCCAGCTAAAAAAGGCATAGACAATAATCAGACCAGTCTTCAGAAAGATGCTGCTTTTTAAATATCCTTCCTTTTCTTTAGTTTGGAAACAAGCCCCAAGACTGTCAAAAAAAAAAAAAAAAAAACCCTCTGTACAGTGTGTTCACAAAAAAATAAAAATTAAAAAAAAAGTACTATATAAAAAGATATAACACAAGACAGTATAATGGAAATGAACTTTACAACTTTAGGGGGAAGGGTGAAGGAGCTGGGGGAGGAGGTAACAATGCTCGATAAGAAATGTACTCATGGGCTGGGAAGATGGCTCAGTGGTAGAGCACTTGCCTTGCATGCCTGAGGCCCTGGGTTCGATTCCTCAGCACCACATAAAGCAAAATGAAAAAAGCCGGAAGTGGTGCTGTGGCTCAAGTGGCAGAGCGCTAGCCTTGAGCTGAAGAGCTGAGTGACAGCGCCCAGGCCCACAGTTAAGGCCCCATGTCCGGACCCAAAAAAAAAAGAAAGAAATGTACGCATTACCTTACTTATGTAACTGGAAGGGGGTAACAATGCTCTACAAGAAATGTACTCATTGCCTTACTCATGTAACTGTACCCCTCTGTACAGCATCTTTACAATAAAATACTTAAAAAAAGAAAAAAAAAGTGATGTAATATTAAGACACAAAAACAAATTTGAATAGAATCATTAGAAACCTTTCTCAAGCTGGGTGCCAGTGGCTCACACCTGTAATCCTACTCAGGAGACTGAGATCTGAGGATCATGGTTCAAAGCCAGCACTGACAGGAAATGCCGTGAGACTCTATCTCAAAAAAAAACACTCAAAAAACCGGAAGTTGCGCTGTGGCTCAAGTGGTAGCCTTGAGCTGAAGAGCTGAGGGACAGTGCCCAGGCCCAGAGTTTAAGACCCACGACTGACAAAAAAAAAAAAAAAAGCTCAGATAAGTACCCAGGCTGAGTTCAAACCCCACAACGGACAAAAAAAAAAAAAAGCAAAAAGAGGAACTGGAGGTATAGTTCAAGTGGTGGAGTAGCTAGTTGTGAGGGGAAAAGTCAGGCAAAGTATAAAGCCAAGGGTTCTAGCGCCCCAGTACCAGCATATAAAAAGCAAAGAAACCAATTTGGAGGCTGGTAACTCATGCCTATAAATTCTAGTTACTCTGAAAACTGAGAGAGCTAAGATCCACAGTACAAAGCTCACCTGGACAGGAAAAGTCCATGAGTCTATTATTACCAATTAGACACCCAAAAAAAATTTTAAAAAGCCAGACATGGATGTGTGGCTCAAGTGGCAAAGCACTAGCGTTGAGCAAAAAAGCTGAGGGTCAGGACTGGGAAGTTGGCTCAGTGTTAGAGTGATTGCCTCACATGCATGAGGCCCTGGGTTTGATTCCTCAGCACCACATAAGCATAAAAAGCCAGAAGTGACATTGTGGCTCAAGTGGTAGAGTGCTAGCCTTGAGCTGAAGAGACAGCACCCAGGCCCCCATGACTGACACCCCCCCCACCAAAAAAAAGAGGGTCAGTACACAGACAATGAATTCAAGTTCCAGGACTGTGTGTGCAATTCTTCAGATTTCAGCCTTCTGAGAGGCTAGGATTACAAGTGTGAGCCATCAACACCTGGCCTAAAATTGCTTTTGTTGTGTTGTTTCTTTGTGTGTGCATGTACTGGGCTGGAACTCAGGGCCTCATGCTCTTTTTTTAAAGCTTTTTTACTTTCAGTTTTCTTTAGTTGTACAAGGGTTACCATTTTACTTGCGGTATAATTTTTAACATAAATTTGTAAGCATACTGAAATAGTCATTCACAAAGCAGCACACTGTATATTATTTTTTTTTTGGGTGGTCGTGGGGCTTGAACTCTGGGCCTGAGCACTGTCCCTCAGCTCTTCAGCTCAAGGCGAGTGCTCTACCACTTGAGCTACAGCTGAGCCACAGCGCCACTTCCAGCTTTTTCTGCTTATGTGGTACTGAGGAATCGAACCCAGAGCCTCATGCATATGAGGAAAGCACTCTATCACTGAGCCAACTTCCCAGCCCTGGAATGCAAAATTTTATACTATATTTCTCAAGTATTTATTTTTGTGCTAGTCCTGAAGGTTAAACACAGGACCACTCTCCACAGTTCAGTTTCTACCTCTGCAAAAGTGATCTTAAGACACATCCATCAAAAATCCAGGAATCTAGCTGGGCGCCCGTGGCTCACACCTGAAATCCTAGCTACTCAGGAGGCTGAGATCTGAGGATTGAGGTTGAAAGCCAGCCCGGGCCGGAAAGTCCGTGAGACTCTTATCTCCAATAAACCACTAGAAAACTGGAAGTAGCACTGTGGCTCAAGTGGCAGAGCACTCATCTTGAGTTGAAGCACACAGGGACAGCGCCCAAGCCAGAGTTCAAGCCCCGGATCAAAAAAAAAAATCCAGGAATCAGTAGCACACCTCTATAATCCTTGCTACTTTAGAAGGCTGAGCTCTAGAGGATGTGGTTTGAAATCAGTATGAAGGGACCACATCTCCAACCCACAAAAAGCTAGAGTGGAGGGACTGGGAAGGTGGCTCAGTGGTAGAGCGCTTGCCTTGCATGCTCGAGGCCCTGGGTTTGATTCCTCAGCCCCACATAAGCAAAAAGAAAAAAGCCAGAAGTGGTGCTGTGGCTCAAGTGGTAAGAGTGCTAGCCTTGAGCTGAAGAGCTGAGGGACAGCGCCCAGGCCCAGAGTTCAGGCCCCACGACCGGACCAAAAAAAAAAAAAAAAAGCTAGAGTGGAAATGTGGCACAAGTGGTAGAATGCCAGCCAAGCAATCATGAGGCCCTGAATTTAAACCCAGCAAAAGTAAACAAATAACTCTCCCCACGCTAAGCCACAAATTTTCCCTCCATCTGTTTTTATCAGAAGAAAAAAAAAAAACAAAAAACTTTTTCTGCCCACTGGGATGTCCAAACAGCCTCTTTAAGCCATCATTAAACAATGTCCTCATTTTGTCACACTCTTACACCTGGCATTCTTTCAGTTATAAAAACACTACAACTCTGTCCATTCCATTTTGGGAACCTGCAACTTCCTTCACTGTGGTACTCCCTCTCTCTCTCTTTTCTTTAGACACTCCTGGGCTTGAACTCTCAGCTCTTCAGCTCAAGGCGAGCACTCTACTTGAGCCACGGCGCCACTTCTGGTTTCCTGGTGGTTTACTGGAGATAAGAGTCTCAAGGCCTTTCCTGCCCAGGCTGGCTTTGAACCATAATCCCCAGATCTCAGCCTCCTGAGTAGCTAAGATTACAGGTATGAGCCACCAGCGCCCGGCTCTCCCTCTCTTTAATGCCCTACAAAATTGATTTCTGACTTTCCCCAAAAAGCATTTCTCTGAACTCTGTTAGGTCTTCCCTTTTTCAATGTCCCCTGCTCAATACCTCCATACCACTTTTCTCAATTTGTAAATTTATTTGCCCACTTTTTGTGCTCTCTCCCACAACCCTGTAAGTTCCCAAAGAGAAAAGACCCAGTTTACTGACAGGGCCAAGCACAGAATTTGTTGAATCACTGAATCAAAAAGTTAATTTATCTTAGATACTGGTTTAAAAAATAATAATAAAGAATGAAATCATCCACAATCTAGATTAATAGCATTAACCACAGTTCTTTCAATTCAGGATGTCACTATTCCCAACTAGAGTCCTAAGACTCTTTAGTTGTTAGAACTGTCGATCCTAAAATAAATTTTATGTCTGCATTCTCCCAATCAGACTAAAACTTCCCCACTTCTATGTCACCTCAGACATACTCCAAGCTTCCTTTATCAATACAAAACAACCTTTTATAATCCATAATATTTTTTTTGTTTTTTGGGTCCGGTCGTGGGGCCTGAACTCTTGAGCCTGGGCGCTGTCCCTCAGTTCTTCAGCTCAAGGCTAGCGCTATACCACTTGAGCCAAAGCGCCATTTCCGGCTTTTTTCTTTTTGCTTATGTGGTGCTGAGGAATCGAACCCAGGGCCTCAGGCATGCAAGGCAAAGCGCTCTACCACTGAGCCACCTTCCCAGCCCTAATCCATAATTTTTTATTTTGTTTGTTATGGTTGACAGCCTTGGGGCTTGAACTCAGGGCCTGGGCTCTGTATCTGAGCTTTGTGCTCAAGGCTAGAGCTCTATCATTTGAGCCACAGTGCCATTACTGGCTCTTTCTGAGTAATTTATTGGAGATTCTCACAAGACTTTCCTGCCAGGCTGGCTTTGAACCAATCCTCAGATCTAGCCTCTAGAGTAGCCAGGATTACAGGCAGTGCCAAGTTTTTTTTTTCCCTACTGAGGATGTTATCTCTTGGCCATGCTAAGCAAGCACTGCACTACAACCCCAGGCCTATATCCATTGTTTCACTAACTAAACCCATCTCAAAAGTAGCTTTATTCAAATGACATATACTAAAAAAACTGTTACTACACCACCACTAAAACGGAACTGTACTTAGGTTGCACCCTGTACACACCAATCTCTGTAATTGGAGATTGTTTATTGGTGCTAAAAAGATTGAAAAAAATAAATATAAAAATACTGAAAAACATACTGAACATAAAGGCTTTCAAAAAATGTTTCCAACAGAATCTCCAAACAGCTTTTACAAAATGCAATCGAGTCTAATGGCTACACTACAATTAGTTTTTGATACAGCTAGAGTACTAATATTAGCTCACAAAATACATCTCCCAACAAAGAACAATCTAAGTTTGGTTTCATCTGTTAAGTTTCTCAAGGCATCAGCAATTTTGTATTTTTAACCGACCTTTATAAAATAATATACACAATCAGGTTAACTGGGGGACAGGACAGACTACAACAGACAGCATTTTCACAAACAAAACAAGGAAGATCATCTGAAAGGGAAGAAAAATTATGGTAATTACACATGCCTCTCCTCTAGGGAATAACATTTAGAAACCCTATACAAGATTTAGTTAGTAAATGGCTAGTCTTCGGTTTTAACTCTTAAGTCTTCACAATAACTCGATAAAATAACCAGTTATTCACTGGCATTTTGGGAATAAAACTGGAGTTACCTGGAAGAGAAGGTTCAATCTAAAATCAAAAGACGGTAAAAATCAGTTGAACCCAAGCCGACTATTATAAAAACTGCCACCAGAAGTTTCACTGGCTCTGCCCGGCCAGGCCCAACCACACTCGGAGGCTTTCCCTTCAATCCAATTAACAGCCTCCCCGTACACACTACTCCCACTGATGGCTTCCAACTTCTGGGCCGCAGCGTTGCTCTGCGCTTCCGTCGTCACGCTCTACCGGTTAGATTTAGAAGAGCAGAGAAAATAAAAGATAAAAGTTGCTTAGGTACTGAGACACATGCTTCAGAGAAGCAGGGCACACGCCAATTACCACTGGAATGCAACCACCCTCGTAAAAAAAAAAAGAACTTTTTCCGTTAATGTAAATTTGATTATGCCTCTTTGGGCCACAAAGGAGGGGGGGGGGGAGGTGGTAATTAGTATTTGCACAGTGCCAGCCACTTGAGCCCAGGAAGGCAGAACCAGACCGATGGAGTCTCCGTAGGGGGAAGGGCACGCAAGAGTCCCGGGAAAGACGAACATCCAAATAATGGGCTTCCTACGAATAAGGGAACGTAGAGAAGAGGCTTGTGGAAACCTCTCTCCGACAGACTGCAAGTAATAATAATAATAAAGACGCGGATGCGCTACTCGGAGAAAAGGCGGCCAGAGCCTCGAGGGCTAGGCCGGAGCACAGGGAAGCCCTGAAGGGCGGGGAGGGGGAGGAGCCCGAGCGAGCAGGGCCCGCTCCGAAGAGGCCCGGGTGGGAAGCGCGGGGGAGCAGCTCCGCGCCAGGCCTTCTTCGGGCCCAGCCGCTACCCAGAAAACACAAAAGATGAAACAACTCGAACCGGTTGAGGGGTCCTAACTCCCATTCGAGGCGTTCACTCACCTGGGCCCACCGCAGCGACCGAAGCAGCAGCCTCGCAACGGCACAACCGGCCCGAACCTCGCCCCCGCCCGACAGCGCGCACCAAGTCCCCGCTCTCCGACGATGGAGATGGCGGCGACGCCCCAGCTGCCTCCTGGGAAACGTAGTCCGAAAACTACCAATCCTCGTCTACTTGCTGGGCTCTTAAACTACATTTCCCACAAGGCAAAGCAAACGTTGGGCCCGCCGCTTTGCGTCACGCGCTGGACTGTCGGCAATCACGTGGGCCACGGCGTTCCGTTCCCCTCCCCCTCCGCCTGGGTGGCCAAGGGAAGTGGGAGGTAGGTGGACGGAAGGGGTGGGGGCGTCGCTGACGCCACTGCCCCCACCATTTTGGAACTAGCTTTCAAGGAGGGCCCGAGGTCCACCTACTTGTTGGCCTGCCTGTGTCGTCGTAAAGTCACTGGGAATCGGGTTACCCTAGTTTTCGTATTCGGACCTGCCACTCCTTCCTTTGTGACCTTAAGCAAATCATCTCCCTTTCTGTCTCACAAAAATAAGACTCGAGCCGGGTGCTGGTGGCTCGTCCCTGTAATCCTCCCTACTCAGGGGGGCTGAGCTCTAAGGACCGTGGTTCAAAGCAAAGTCAGACTCATCGCCTCCCAATTAACCCACCAGAAAACCGGAAGTGGCTCAAATGATAGAATGCTAACTAGCCCTGAGGAAAACAATTCAAGGACAGTGCCTAGGCCCTAAGTTCAAAGCCCAGGACACAAAAGAAATTAAAAAAAAAAAAAAGCCAGGTGCTGATTTTTCAGACCTGTAATCCTACCTACTCTGGAGGCTAAAATCTGAGGATCGTGGTTCAAAGCATCTTGGGTAGGAAAGTCTGAGGGACTCTTATCTGCAGTTAACCATCAGAAAACCATAAGTGGAGCTGTGGCTCAAGGTAATAGAGGCTAGCTTTGAGCAGAGTTCAGAGACAGCACCCAGGCTCTGAGTTCAAGCCCCCACACTGACAGAAAACACACACACACACACACACAATGAGATGCCTTTTCACACCCATTAATTAGTATGGCTCTCAAAAATAAAACATGTTTTCAAGGATGTGGAGCAATTAGAAGCATTGTGCTTTGCTGGTGGGAATATAAATTGTAAGATGATGCAGCTGCTGTGGTAAATACAATAAAATACCTCCATAAATTAGAATTAGCATCGGATCCAATAATTCAGCTTCGGGATGTATGTCCAAGGGAACTGAGAACTGAGGATTCTTAACACGTGCTCAAAGCAGTATTGTTACAGTAATGCAAACATGGAAACATTCCTAGTGTCCATCAATAAAGGAATAAAAAAAGCAAGGAGCCAGGAGGACCATGTTTCAGGCTGGTAATGCTAGATACAAGGAACTCAGTTCGGGCTGGGAAGATGGCTCGGTGGTAGAGCGCTTGCCTTGCATGACTCTGAGGCCCTGGGTTTGATTCCTCAGCATCACATAAGCAAAAAGAAAAAAGCTGGAAGTGGCGCTGTGGCTCAAGTGTTAGAGCGCTAGCCTTCAGCTGAAGAGCTGAGGGACAGCGCCCAGGCCCAGAGTTCAGGCCCCACAACCAGAACCCCCCCCCCAAAAAAAAAAAGAGTCTCACGGATTTTCCTATCCAGGCTGGCTTTGAACCATGATCCTCAGATCTCGGCCTCCTGAGTAGCTAGGATTATAGGCGTGAGCCACCAGTGCCTGGCTGGTTTGTTTTGTTTTGTTTTGTTTTGTTTTTGTCATGGAGTTTGAACTCTGGGCCTGGGCAATGTCCCTCAGTTCTTCAGCTCAAGGCTAGTGCTCTACCATTTAAGCCACATCACAACTTCCCAGCTTTTTCTGAGTAGTTTATTAAAGATAAGAATGTCACTGACTTTCATGCCCCAGCTGGCTTCAAACTATGATCCTCAGACCTCAGCCTCCTAGTAAGTAGGATTACAGATGTGAGCCACTAGCGCCCAGCTTTATTCTTCCTCTATTTTTTTTCTCTCATTTCTTAGGATTGAAATTATGATGAGTTCTACCACTTAAGCCACACCTCCAGCCCTCTTCCTTCTTGGAGCACTTCCTGGTGGCAGCATACTGTACACTGCTTGTTGAGACATTCTGATTACATCTAATTTTCCATTTACAGATTTTCTAGGTATGTACTTTCTGCCATACCTCCTGCAAAATAATGGATAGAAAATACAGAAACAGTTCTTGCCCATGTAATTGTAACTCCTCTGTACAGTATTCTCACAATTAAAAAAAAAAGAAAAGAAAAGAAAATACAGAAACAGGGACTGGGAATGTGGCTAGTGATAGAGTGCTTACCTAGCATGCATGAAGCCCCGGGTTCAATTCCTCAGTACCACATAAACAGGAAGTGGCGCTGTAGCTCAAGTGGTAGAGTGCTAACCTTGAACAAATGAAGCTCAGGGACATTGCCAAGGCCCTGAGTTCAAGCCCGAGGACTGACAAAAGAAAAGATAGAGCCAGGCGCCTGTGGCTAACACTTGTAATCCTAGCTACTCAGGAGGCTGAGATCTTAGGATCAGGGTTCAAAGCCAGCCTGGGCAGGAAAGGCTGTGAGACTCTTATCTCCAATAAACCACTCAGAAAACCAGAAGTGGCGCTGTGGCTCAAAGTTCTTGGTTTTGAAATACTCTATCTTGGATCTCTTCTTCCCTTGCAATCAGCCTCAGCCCTTTCTCTGGCCAAGAAGGGTCCAGTGTCCACCCTCTTCTCCTTGTTATTCAGCTTCTCCTATACTGAGGTGGATTTTACATCTGTCTCCGAAGCATTTCACTCCCTTAACTACATTTTTTTTTTTCCCAGTCCTAGGCCTGGGCACTGTCCCTGAGCTTCTTTTGCTACAGTGGCACTTCTAGCCTTTTCTGTTTATGTAGTACTGAGGAATCGAACCCAGGGCTTCATGCGTGCTAGGCAAGCACTCTACCACTAAGCTGCATTCCCAGCCCCGTACCTACATCTTAAAATACTCTGATTTGATGGGCGCTGGTGGCTCATGCCTGTAATCCTAGCTACTTAGGAGGCTGAGATCTGAGGATCTCGGTTCAAAGCCAGCCGGGGCAGGAGAGACTATGAGACTCCTATCTCCAATAAACCACCAGAAAACTGGAAGTGGCACTGTAGCTCAAGTGGTAGAGCGCTCACCTTGAGCTGAAGACCTGAGGGACAGCACCCAGGCCCAGAGTTCAAGCCCCACGACCAACAACAACAAAAAAAATACTCTGATTTGCTATATGTATCTCAGCCTGTCAGAAATTGAACTCTCCTTTCCTCCCAACACAGGATTACCAAGTTAATTGCATAGTTAATTATTTATACGTGAGTATTCTTTACTAGGTTTTGAGCTGTCAAGGGCAAGAAGACTTTATCACTTTTTTTCTTTTTTTGTCTGTCATGGGGTTTTAACAGTGGGCCCAGGAACTATCCCTGAGTTCTTCAGCTCAAGGTGATTGCTCTACACTTGAACCACAGCACCACTACTGATTTTCTGGTGGTTAATTGGAGATAAGAGTCTCACAAACTTTCCTGCTCAGGCTGGCTTTGACTGCGATGCTCAGATCTCAGCCTCTGAAGTAGCTAGGATTACAGGCGTGAGCCACTGGTTCCCAGTGACTTTATCACTTTTATCATTCCTTTTTCTTTTGTTCTAGACAGGACAAGCCTGGATTTTTTTTTTTTTTTTTTTTTTTTGTCAGTCTTAGGGCTTGAACTCTAGACCTACGGCACTGTCCCTCAGCTCTTCGGCTCAAGGCTAACACTCTACTGCTTGAGCCACAGCGCCACTTCTGGCTTTTTCTGCTTATGTGGTACTGAAGAAACGAACCCAGCGCCTCATGCATGCAAGGCAAGCACTCTACCACTGAGCCATCTCCCAGCCTTCTTTTAAAGTCTCTTATAAGACATAATAACCAATATCTTAGGTCCCTTACTAGTAGTAACCCTAGCTACTCAGGAGGCTGAAATCTGAGGAACTTCTTTCAGAGTTACCCCAGGCAGACAAATCTGAGATATTCTTATCTCCAATTAACTAGCAAAAAGTTGGAATGAAGGTGTGGCTCAAGTAGTAGAGCACCTTGAGCAAAATAGGTAAAGGCAGTTCCTAGATCCTGAGTTCAAGCCTAAGAGAGAAAGAAAAAAAGAGACCCAAAGAGAAAAAGAAAGACAGAGAGAGGGAAGGAGGAAGGGAACGAGGGAGGGAAGCAGGGAAGGAAGAAGGGAGGCAGACAGAGATCAGGATGACTGGGACTTGAAGCCAGCCTGAGCAAGAAGGTTCACAAGACCTCCATCTCAAATAATAGCTAGGCATGGTGGAGTACATCTGTCATCCCAGCTATACAGGAGGCTGATTGGGAGGATCACATTTCCAGGCCAGACTTGGTAAAAATAATTCACAAAACTCCATTTTAAGGGGAACATGGTGGCATGCATCTATCATCCTAGATACTTTGGGAAGCATGAAACAGGAAGATCACAAGGTCCAGGCATAGGATGGGAAAAAACATGCCTCCAGCATGTTTTCTGTGTTTAATTTTTGCCCTTTGGTTTCATTCAGTGTTTCTCAACTAGGGGAAATTTTGTCCCCCAGAGGACATTTGGCAGCAGTTGCAGATATTTTTGGTGTCACAACATCCCAAGGAATTGTACTACTGACATCTAGTGGGTAGAGGCCAGGGACCCTGCTGACCAACCTAAAAGGCACAGAACAGTCCCTCAAAACCAACAGTAACCCTGGTGCTAGTAGCTCACTCCTGTCATCTGTGCTACTCGGGAGGCTGAGCTCTGAGGGTCACAGTTGAAAGCCAGACTAAAAAGGAAAGTCTGTGAGACATCTCCAATTAACCACAGAAAAAGCTAGTGCTAGGGCTGGGAAGGTGGCTCAGTGGTAGAGCGCTTGCCTTGCATGCTCGAGGCCCTGGGTTCGATTCCTTAGCACCACATAAGCAAAAAGAAAAAAGCCAGAAGTGGCGCTGTGGCTCAAGTGATAGAGCGCTAGCCTTGAGCTGAAGAGCTGAGGGACAGCACCCAGGCCCAGAGTTCAGGCCCCACGACCGGACCCAAAAAAAAAAAAAGAAAAAGCTAGTGCTGTAGCTCACATGGTAGAATGTTAGCATTGAGCAAAAGAAGATGTGTCCAGGCTGAGAGTCATGGCCCAAGACTGGCAAACAAAACAAAACTTTAATCCTATTCAAGATAGAGTGCCAAGGCTGAGAAATCCTTTATTTTAACTTATAAAATGTCCAGAAAGCTTTAAGATATTCCTATTTCTGGACAGCAAGAATGCACAGATTGTTTTGAAGATGGTCAACAAATTCATGCTTGCTCTCCTTCTTGGTAAGGTTGTCAGGCTGCAGTGTGGAGAGGTTATAAAGGTAGATTGAAGTCAGATGAGGATACAAGATAGGATCCCACAGCACAAAGAACACAGGTTTTGATTTTCCACTTGGATTCATATTCTAGCCTTGATTAATTGTTTAGCTTGTGTGCCTTAGGCAAGTGACTTTTCCTCTGACCCTGTGTGTAAAGTAGGCCAGGCAACTCAGCTATTCAGACAACTCAGCTATTGACTCTTTCAGATAACAGGAGGTTATATCTGAGTGTGGATGAGGCAGGTTAGACATAACTGGTCTTCTGGGCAGCCTGCAGGGGAAACTACTAATTCTGACTTATAGTTCCTGCTGTTCATTTTCCCTTCAGGTAGCCTAGAAAGTATTTATATGTGTGTGTGTGTCTGTATGTACGTATGTATATATATATATATATATATATATATATATATATATATATATATATATATATATATATATATATGCATGCATGTATGTATATATTTTTGTGCCAGTACTGGGTCTTTAATTTTGGACCTGGGCATGATCCCTTAGCTTTTTTTTTTTTTATTGTGAAAATACCGTACAGAGGGGTTACAATTACATGGGCAAGGTAATGAGTACATTTCTTATCAAGCATTGTTGCCTCCTCCTTTGTTTCCCCTTCCCATCCCTTCTAATCTCCCCCCTACAACCCTTAGCTTTTTTACTCAGAAGATCTTTCTTGAACTTTAGCCAGAATCTTTCCTTTTGTAGCTTCAACTCTGCCTTTGTTGTTGCTATTGGAGTGTGTGTGTGTGTGCGCACTTGCTCAAGCGTGTGCGTGCTTATGCACATGCACGCCTGATACTGAGACTTGAACTCAGGGCCTGGGCACCATCTTTGGCTTATTTTTGCTCAAAGCTAGCACTATCCTTCTTGAGCTGCAGCTCCACTTCTGAGATCTGAGGATCAGGGTTCAAAGCCAGCCTGGGCAAGAAAGCCTGTGAGACTCTTATCTCCAATTAACCACCAAAAAACCGAGAGTGGCTCTGTGGTTCAAGTGGTACAACGCTAGCCTTGAGCTGAAGAGCTGAGGGACAGTGCCCAGGCCCAGAGTTCAAGCCCCACAACTGACCAAAAAAAAAAAAGGCTCAAGGACTTTCCTCCCCAAGTTGGCTTTCAACCTTGATCTTCAGATCTCAGATCTCAGTTGCCAAGATTTATTGGCATGAGTTACCAGTGCCCAGCTCAGCTCTAATCCTAGCTACTCAGGAGGCTGAGATCTGAAGATCATGGTTTAAAACTATCCCAGGCAGGAAAGTGCATGAGATTCTTATCTCCAGTTAATCACCTGAAAACTGGGAGTGGTGCTGTGGCTCAAAGTGGTAGAGCGCTAGCCTTGAGCAAAAAGAGGTCAGGGACAGCACCCAGGCACAAAGTTTAAACCCTATGACCCACCCCTACCCCCCCCCCCAAAAAAAAAAGTGATTGTCTTAGGAGTCATAGCAAGAGGCTGGACTAAACCAAGCAGACCCTGGAGGATGGAGCTGGTTGAGGATCAGAGTCCTACTCTAAATGGTCTAAGCTGAGTAAACTCCCAGTCTTTTGAGATGCTGAGTGAGTGCCTGGAGGTTATGTGGCAGTTGTCCTATTTCACGCATGAGAAAGTAGGTACAAAGAAGAAAAGTCACTTGTCTGAATGCACACAGTTAAAGGAGTTAAGAGAGCCTAGGGATGTAGTTCAGTGGTAGAGCGCTTGTCTAGTAAGCATGAGGTCCCAGATTTGGTCCCCAGAATGGTAAAAAAAAAAAAAAAAAAAAAAAAAAAAAGGTAATGGAGGTTGGAATATGAACTTAGATCTGATAACAAAGCCTGTAAACAAATTATAATTCAGAATTATAAACATAATTAAATGTAGAATATGCAAGGGTAATAACTCAAAGTTTGTCCCTTCCTAGTTATTTCATTACATTTTGCTATTTTTGTTTTTATTTGCTCTTGTTTGATTTTGAGCTGGAGTCTTTCTTAATGCCTAGACTGGTCGTAAACTTCCAGGCTCAAATAATCCTCCTGCCTCTGTCTCCTGAGTGCTGAGATATTCATGCATGCTCCACAACACGCTACATTTTTCTGTGATCAGTGTTGTTATTGTTTTGTTGTTGAGATAGTCTCACTTTGTAGTCCAGGATGGCCTTGATCTCACCATCCTCTGAGTATTGGGATTGTCATGTAGGCCACCACACCCAGCTTCTCAGCACTTCTGAGCTTATCCACATCTGGATGCTAGAAGCACTACATAGTGGTGTGTTCACCTCTTCTCAGCTCCACCTTTCAGGTTGGTTGCCTGCATTTGACCATAGTGGGTCTGGGAAGCATGGCTCAAGTGGCAGAGTATCTATATAGCAAGTATGAGGCCCTGAGTTCAAATCCTAGTTCTGATAGAAGAAAGGAAGGAAGGAAAAAATGATCACAGTGGGAGTATTTACACCAGTAAATGGCAAGTATACTTCCCAAGTTGCAACCATATATTAGCATATCACGGGATAGATAGTTCTAGAAGTCTGACTGTGACTGGATTTGTTACTGAATCTCCCAAGAGCCAGCCTGGAAGACTGTTTTGGAGCAGATGATACAAATTTAGAGATGTAACTAAGTGGGATATTTCTTTCTTTCTTCCTCCTCCTCCTCCTCCTTCTTCTTCTTCTTCTTTTTTCTTGTCGGTCATGGGGCCTGAACTCTGGGCCTGGGTGCTGTCCCTTACCTCTTCAGCTTAAGGCTAGCACTCTACCACGTGAGCCACAGCACCACTTCTGGCTTTTTTTGCTTATGTGGTGCTGAGGAATCGAACACAGGGCCTCATGCATGCAAGGTAAGCACTCTACCATTGAGCTACCTTCCCAGCCCAGTGGGATATTTCTTTACCTCTAATTCTATTCTTACATCTAATTTTATTCTATGAAATAAAAAGCATACTTGCTGTAAGTACTTTGTCCACACATACTTGAGGGCTCCTCTGTCCCAAAACACAACTGTGATATCTTCTGGATGGAATAAGAATAGAGGCCTCCTGAGGGCAGGGACCTGGTTCTCCGGTGCACCTCTGGTGCACCCCTGGCTGCCACAGTTCCTTGGACTCCTCTTCACTCTCAGCAAATCTTGTGAATGAAGGCAGTTCAGCCTTGCTTCAGGGAGGAGCCTATGCACCAGGGCAGATGAGGAATCACCAGAGACCAGAGTTACTTCTTGTCAAAAATGGGAATCAAAGCCAGATGCTGGTGGCTCACTTCTGTCATCCTAGCTCCTCAGGAGGCTGAGATCTGAGCATCACAGTTTGAAACCAGCCCAGAGGGGAAAGTCCATGAGACTCTTGTCTCCAACTAACCAGCAAAAAGCTGGAAGTGGGGTAAACAAATGTAGCAATGTTACTAAACTAGACACTATGTTTAAAATGAGCAACTTGTCACCTTGTGGGTAGAAACAGGAGAAAAAATATGGGAGCGAATGAGGGAAGGGGTGACATTTTCCAAAAAGAAACATAATCTTTACCCAACTTACATAACTGTAACCTCTCGGCACATCACCTTTATATTTTTTATATTTTTTATTTTTATTTTTTTTTGGGTCCGGTTGTGGGGCCTGAACTCTGGGCCTGAGCGCTGTCCCTCAGCTCTTCAGCTCAAGGCTAGTGCTCTACCACTTGAGCCACAGCACCACTTCCGGCTTTTTTTCTTTTTGCTTATGTGGTGCTGAGGAATTGAACCCAGGGCCTCAGGCATGCAAGGCAAGCGCTCTACCACTGAGCCAACTTCCCAGCCCAATATAATGACACTTTTAAAAATTTGGTTTTAAAAAGCTGAAAACAGAGCTACAATTGGTAGAGTACTAGCCTTGAGCAAAAAAGCTAAGTGGCCTGGTGCTAGTGGCTCACACCTGTTATCCTAGTTACTCAGAAGGCTAAAATCTGATGTGGTTCAAAGGCAGCCCAGGCAAAGCCCATGAGACTCTTATCTACAATTAACCACCAGAAAACCCAGACAATTAAAAAGCTAAGGAGTAACTTCCAGGTGTGTGCGTGTGCGCACGCGCGCACACACACACACACACACACACACACACACACACACACACACACACACACACACACACAAAATCATGTAATAGAAATCTACCTGGGAAATGGGAAAGGTTCTCAGTCAGATTCAATCCCTTCTCAGGGGAGCATCTGGTTATATTTTCAGACTGTTGATTGACACAACAGCAGCACCACCTGCTTCAGTGAGTAGGAGCTAGGGATGTTTCTTTTTCTTTTTGTTGGTCATGTGGCTTGAACTCTGAGCCTGGACGCTGTCCTTGAGCTCTTCAGCTTAAGTGCTTTATCACTTGACCCATGGTGCCACTTCCAGTTTTCTGGTGGTTTATTGGAGATAAGAGTCTCCTGGAGGGGCTGGGAAGGTGGCTCAGTGATAGAGTGCTTGCCTTGCATGCCTGAGGCCCTGGGTTCGATTCCTCAGCACCACATAAGCAAAAAGAAAAAAAAAAGCTGGAAGTGGGGCTATGGCTTAAGTGGTAGAGCACTAGCCTTGAGCTGAAGAGCTGAGGGACAGTGGCCAGGCCCGGAGTTCAGGCCCCATGACGGACCCAAAAAAAAAAAGAGTCTCACGGACTTTCCTGCCTGGGCTGGCTTTGAACTGTGATCCTCAGATCTCAGCATCCCAAGTAGCTAGGATTACAGGCATGAGTCACGGGTGCCTAGCTGGCTATGGATGTTTCTAAGCATTCTATAATGCACAGAACGACTCCCCCAACCCCTATTCCAAGAATTATTCTGCCCAAAAGTTGATAATGTTGAGGTGAGAAGGCCTGGGACCAGGAAGTAGTATGGAGAAACAGACAACTTGGAATCTGGAAAGAGATAAAGCAAAGGGCTTCTTGCCCTGTATCTCTTGGCTTCTCTCCACCACAGAGCACCCATCTTCCTCATGGGCCTTCTGGGACTCATTTCATCTCTGCCCTGCTTCTCCCTTTCATCTCTCTTTGGTTCTGTTCCTCTCTCTGTTTACCTCACACTCTGCATTTCTTATTCTTTTTTTTTTTTTTTTTTTGGCGTCCAGTCGTGGGGCCTGAACTCTGGGCCTGGGTGCTGTCCCTCAGCTCTTCAGCTCAAGGCTAGCGCTCTACCACTTGAGCCACAGCGCCACTTCTGGCTTTTTTCTTATGTGGTGCTGAGGAATCGAACCCAGGGCCTTGAGCATGCAAGGCAAGCGCTCTACCACTGAGCCACCTTCCCAGCCCCTGCATTTCTTATTCTTGATCTGGCCATCTGCTCTGGCAGGATCTTTGTGTGTTCTAAGACACAGACATGTTTTTGGCATACTTATCTCCTTACCCACACTAACAGCTCCAACTACATTGGCCTGGGAGCAAGGCAAGAAGGCAAGCTAAAGGGGAGGGTGTAAAGACAAGAGGCCCACTGGGTCTTCACTCTCCCCACCCACCCATCTTGCTGTGATTAGGAGGGGCCCTCTTCTCTGCCTGTGAGAAGCCTGAAGCTCTAACCATGCTCTTCTCTAAGGGCCTGGGGCCAAGATGATCTGACTTTCCAAGTAACTTTGCCCTCCCCACTGACCTCTTCGTTCCCACCCCATTCCCAGCTCCTTAAGTTTCTCCTCTAGGCTAGTCTAACAGCTGTTACAAAACAACTGGGCACTGGGCAGGTCCTCATTACTGGCCCCACCCTGAGCAGCAAGTGACACCAGGCATATGACTGCCATTGAGCCCAGTACCCTTGGCCTAGAGCTCAGAAGCCTGTGGCCTCCGCCCAGATCTTGACTTGGGGGATCCAGAGCCCAGTTCTCAGAGCCTGGATGTGATTTCAGGTGTTGGAATCCAACACTTGGTGTTCAGATGAATCATCAGTGGCTGTCACCAGGGCCCAGCCCTTAAGCTGCCTGTCCTGTTCTTCCCACAAGGCCTGCAGTGGCCTAGAGTGCTCTGTGCCAGGCCAGCGAGGTCCAGAGACAGGCATTATGCACTGTCAGGGACTCTGAACTCAGCTCTGCAGCAAAGTCTGATGGCAATTTTGAAACAGTCCTAAGTTTCGTTTTTCTGTTTTTGGACTCAAACCCAAGGTCTCAAGCTTGCTGACCAAGTGCTCTACTAGTGAGCCACACCCTTAGCTCTTCCAGAAACCTTTTTTTTTTTGTCGGTTGTGGGGCTTGAACTCTGGGCCCAGGCTCTTCAGCTCAAGGCTAGTGCTCTACCACTTGCCACAGTGCCACTTCCAGATTTTTTTCTGGTGGTTAATTGGAGATAAGAGTCTCAAGGAAGTCAGGCACCGGTGGCTCACGCCCATAATCCTAGCTACTCAGCAGGCTGAGATCTGAGGATCACCTTTCAAAGCCAGCCTGGGCTGAAAAGTCCATGAAACTCTTTTTTTTTTTTTTTTGGTCTAGTGGGGCCTGAACTCTGGGCCTGGGCGCTGTCCCTCAGCTCTTCAGCTCAAGGCTAGCGCTCTACCACTTGAGCCACAGCGCCACTTCCGGCTTTTTTCTTTTTGCTTATGTGGTGCTGAGGAATCGAACCCAGGGCCTCAGGCATGCAAGGCAAGCGCTCTATCACTGAGCCACCTTCCCAGTCCTCCATGAAACTCTTATCTCCAATAAACCACTAGAAAACTGGAAGTAGTGCTGTGGCTCAAGTGGTAGAGTGCTCACCTTGAGCTGAAGAATGTAGGGACAGCACCCAAGCCCAGAGTTCACGCCCCATGACACCACTGACCGAAAAAAAAAAAAAAAAAAAGAGTCAAGCCAGACGCCGATGGCTCATGCCTGTAATCCTAGCTACTCAGGAGGCTGAGATCTGAGGATTGTGGTTCAAAGCCAGCCCGAGCAGGAAAGTCCGTGAGACTCTTATCTCCAATAAACCACCAGAAAACCGGAAGTGGCACTGTAGCTCAAGTGGTAGACCACTATCCTTGAGCTGAAGAGCTGAGGGACAGCACTCAGGCCCAGATTTCAAGCCCCATGACTGAAAAAAAACAAAAAACAAAACCTCATTCAAATGAAAATTTAAGGTAAAAGTTGGATAAAAGGACAAGTATAGACAGAATGACAAGAAAGACTAGAAAGGCAGGAAGGATTTCCAGATAAAATACAGGCCACCAGGTTTAGTTTGAATTTTGAGCAACAAATATTTTTATTATTGTTGTTGTATTTTGTTTTTAGTTGGTTGTGGGGCTTGAACTCAGGGCCTGGGTGTTGTCTCTGAGCCTCTTTGTGCTCAAGGCTAGTGCCCTACAACTTGAGCCACGGGGCCACTTCCAGCTTTTCTGAGTAATTTATTAAAGATAAGAGTCTCATGGGGATTTTTCTGCCTGGGCTGGCTTTGAACCGTGACCCTCAGATCTCAGCCTCCGAAGAAGCTAGAATTAAGGCGCGAGCCACCAACCAGTGCCTGGCTTGTTTTTGTTGTTGTTGGTGGTGGAGGTGGTGGGGGTGGTCATGGGGCTTGAACTCAAGGCCTGAGTACTGTCTCTGTGCTCTTTTTTACTCAAGGCTAGCAATCTACCACTTGAGCCACAGCTCCACCATGCTTTTTGGTGGTTAATTGGAAGCATAACTCTCCAAGCCACATGACCAACATATGAAACATCAGAAGCAGAAGTGGAAGAAAAAAAGAAGAGGAGGAGGAAAGAAGAAGAGAAAAAAAGAGCCCTTTCTAGGCTGGCTTTGAACCACAGTCCACAGATCTCAGCCTCCTGAAGAGCTAGAATTACAGGTGTGAGCCACCAGCACCCCGCAAAGCAGTTTTTTGTTCTTTTTTGTTTTGTTTTGTTTTTGTCAGTCGTGGGTCCTGAACTCTGGGCACTGTCCCTCAGCTCTTCAGCTCAAGGCTAGTGCTCTACCATTTGATCCACAGTGCCACTCCATTTCCAGCTTTTTCTGCTTATGTGGTGTTGAGGAATCAAACCCAGAGTTTCATGCATGCAAGGCAAGCACTCTACCACTGAGCCATCTTCCCAGCCCTGCAAAGCAGTTTTTAATATAAGTGTGTCCTCATACCAAAGTTGGAACATACTTAAACTGAAAAAAATTATTATTGGTTCTGTGTACTTAAACAAGGTTCCCATGTTTTGATGTATTAGTTTGGTGCTATAACAGGACATGAGTCTTTGCTGGGTTATTTTCTTTCCAGTTGCTGCAGGTAGGGCCATAGGGATGTTTCTATGGCTGCTCACTTTGGGCTAGTGGGAACTTCAGAGAATTTTTTTGTTTTGAAAGTGCTGGGGATCCAATCCAGATCCATGGCAGGCAAGTACTGTAACATTCAACTATTAGCCTCAGCCTCTATTTTTAAATTATTTCTACTTTTTATATATTTATATATATATATATTTATATATATTTTCTTTTTTGTTGTTGTTGATGGTACCAAAGTTTGATCACAGGGCCTTGAATTTTTCTAGGTTGGTGCTCTGCCACTTGAACCATGCTTCTTCCTCTGCTTTTTGGCTGCTTTTTATTTAGAGATACTGTCTAGCAACTATTTCTGTTCAGGTTGTCCTCAATATGCGAATCTCCATATCTCAGCCTCTGAGTAGCTAGGATTGAAGGCTAGTTATGAGCTATCAATCTAGGCTTTTTTTTTTTTTGCCAGTCCTGGAACTTGAACTCAGGACCTAGTTACTGTCCTTGAACTTCATTTGCTCAAGGCTCTACTGTACCACTTGAGCTACAGCACCACTTCCAGCTTTTTCTGTTTATGTGGTACTGAGGAATTGAACCCAGGGCTTCATGTATGCTAGGCAAGCACGCTACCACTAAACCACATTCCCAGCCCAATCTAGGCTTGTTTATTTTATTTATTTTTGCCAGTCCTAGTACTTGAACTCAGGGCCTGGGCACTATCTTTGAGTTACTTTTGCTCAAGGCTAGCACTGTACCACTTGAGCCACAGTACCACTTCCAGCTCTTTCTGGTTATGTGGTGCTGAGGAAATGAACCTTTGCTAGGCAAGTACTCTACCACTAAGCTACATTCCCAGACCAATCTAGGCTTTTTTTTTTTTTTTTTGCTGGTCCTAGCGTTTGAACTCAGGCCTGGGCACTGTCCTTGGGCCTCTCTGTGCTCAAGGCTAGCGCTCTACCACTTGAGCTACAGTGCCACTTCTGGCTTTTTCTGTTTATGTGGTACTGAAGAATTGAACCCAGGGCTTCACCCATCCTAGGCAAGCATTCTACCATTAAGCCACATTCCCAGGCCTCTAGGCTTTTTTACAAATACATTTTCTCATTTTCTTTAAGGAGTCAGCATTAACTAATCTCATATATACATATATACATACATACAAACACACAAACATACAAACATACATATGTATATATACATACAATGCATATGTGTCATATATATATATATCAGTTATTACTAAGTATTACTAAGACTGCGCTCTACCTAGGTTACTATAAATTACCCTTTTATTCTACTCCTTAAGATGACTTTTGGCCATGGAATAGTCACAGGACTGAAAATTCCTTAGGTACAAGACAATGAGCTCTCTCTTCTATCCTGTTCCTTGGCCACCCCATTTCCTTCTCCAGTTTTCAGTGTTTCCTTCTGGAGTCATGGAAGAAAACACATGTTCTTTTGTTTTTCAGTTCTAGTGATTAAAACCCAGAGACTTTTTTTTTTTAAACCACAGCCTCTTAACATCTTCCTGCCTCTAGTCTTGACCACCTGCTTCCACATTGAGGCTGGCTCAATGTCTGGTCATCTTACCTCCCATGTGAAAGCCCTGCAGTAGTTTTCTGAGCTGAGCTGTGCTGGAGCGGAAAGAGCAAGCTTCCCAGTTTATCAGGTCACTGAACACTTGGTACGCCACTCTGGCCCTGCTTCCGGACACGTGGCACCTCCCCTCCCCCCCAACTCACTGCTGCACTGCAGAAACTACCAGCCAATTAGTCTCCTTGACTCGCTGCCCAATCTGCCTCCCCTGGCTTGCTCAGGTTTCTCTCTGTCAGTCATTTATTGTACACAGATAGCACCAGCCCTCACCCAGGCAGGACACCAAGGAAAGTGAGATTGAAACATTTCTGTTCTTATGACTCACATTCTGCCAGAAGAGCACTTAACAGGCAAACAATTACAATGAAGCATTTGTTGTGCTAGGTTGCATTCGGAACACTGGGGTCAAAGTGGATCTCCTGGAAGAAGTGACCATTAAGATTTGTACTGGGGGCTAGGAAGGTGGCTCAGTGGTAGAGCGCTTGCCTTGCATGCATGAGGCCCTGGGTTCGATTCCCCAGCACCACATAAGCAAAAAGAAAAAAAGCCGGAAGTGGCGCTGTGGCTCAAGTGGTAGAGTGCTAGCCTTGAGCTGAAGAGCTGAGGGACAGCGCCCAGGCCCAGAGTTCAGGCCCCACGACCGGACCCCCCCCCAAAAAAAAAAAAAAAAAAAAAAGATTTGAATTGGTACAATGGGACCGGCAGGGAGAGTCGTGTTCATAGGAATAGCGTATACAAAGGCCCTGCAGCCTGGAGAAGAGGCTGGAGTCCTGGGAATTCAGAGAGAAGAGTACAAGAGCCATTGGGTAAAGAAGTCCCAGGAAACCACCATACTGAGCATATCTTTTGTTCTGAGCACAATGAGAAGCAGGGGGCATCCTGGGCAGAATTAGGGGTATGGTGCTGTGTAGGTTGGAGGAGCCCTGCCATTCTTTCCATTCTTCTTTCTCTTTTTTTGTGCCAGTCCTGGGGCTTGAACTCAGGGCCTGGGTACTGTCCCAGGTTCAAGGCTAGTACTCTGCCACTTGGAGAGTTATAGCTCCAATTTTTTGGTGGTTAATTGGAAATAAGCATCTCATGAGCCTGACACTGCTAGTTTATGCCTGTAATCCTAGCTACTCAGGAGGCTGAGATCTGAAAACCACAGTTCAAAACCAGCCTGGGGGGCTGGGAAGGTGGCTCAGTGGTAGAGCACTTGCCTTGCATGCATGAAGCCCTGGGTTCGATTCCTCAGCACCACATAAGCAAAAAGAAAGCCGGAAGTAGAGCTGTGGCTCGAGTGGTAGAGCGCTAGCCTTGAGCTGAAGAGCTGAGGGACAGCGCCCAAGCCCAGAGTTCAGGACCCACGACCGGACCCAAAAAAAAAATAAAAAGAAAATAAAAAACCCAGCCAGGGCAGGAAAGTCTGGACTCTTCTTTTTTTGTTGTTGTTGGTCGTGGGGCTTGAACTCAAAGCCTGGGTGCTGTCCTTGAGCTTTTGCACTTAAGGCTAGTGGTCTAGTTTTCTGAGCTACAGTGCTACTTCCAGGTTTTTTTTTGTTTTTGTTTTTTTCTTTTTTAGACCTGGGGCTTGAACTCAGGGCTTGCACACTGTTCTTGAGCTTCTTTTTGCTCAAGGCTAGTGCTCTAGCATTTGAGCCACAGTGCCACTTCCAGTAGAATTGAACACAGGGCTTAGGCACACTAGGCAAACACTCTACCACTAAGCCACATTCCCAGCCTGACTCCCAGTTTTCTGGTGATTACTTGGAGATAAGAGATAAGTTCCTGCCATGCACTGGTGGTTCACGCCTGTAATCCTAGCTACTCAGGAGGCTGAGATCTGAGGATCGCGGTTCAAAGCCAGCCCGGGCAGGAGAGACTGTGAGACTCCTATCTCCAATAAACCACCAGAAAACCAGAAGTGGCGCTGTAGCTCAAATGGTAGAGCGCTCACCTTGAGCTGAAGAGCTGAGGGACAGCGCCCAGGCCCAGAGTTCAAGCCCCACGACCGGCAAAAAAAAAAAAAAGAAAAAAAAAAGAGAGATAAGTTCCTGCTGTGACTGGCTTTGAACAAAGATCCTTATATCTCAGCCTCTTGAGTAGGCTGGAGTCTTCAACACCCTGCTGTGAGACTTTTTTTGGGGGGGGGGGTCGGGTCGTGGGGTCTTAACTCTGGGCCTGAGTGCTGTCCCTCAGCTCTTCAGCTCAAGGCTAGTGCTCTACCACTTGAGCCACAGCGCCACTTCCAGCTTTTTTCTTTTTACTTATGTGGTGCTGAGGAAGCGAACCCAGGGCCTCAGGCATGCAAGGGAAGCGCTCTACCACTGAGCCAACTTCCCAGCCCTGTGAGACTCTTATCTATAATTAACCACCAGAAAATTGGAAGTGAAGCTGTGGCTCAAAGTGGCAGAGTGCTTGCCTTGGGGACCATATTCAGGCCCTGAATTCAGCCCTATGATCACCACCACCACCACCACCACCACCATCAAGAGTCCCCTTAGAACTGTGATCCTCAGATCTCAGCCTCCTGAGTTACTATTGGCACCTGGCCCTGACATCTAGGATGGCAGTTTGGATCAGAATGAAGATACTGGGGGCTGGGAAGGTGGCTCAGTGGTAGAGTGCTTGCCTCACATGCGTGAGGCCCTGGGTTCGATTCTGCAGAAAAAAAGCTGGAAGTGGCGCTGTAGCTCAAGTGGTAGGGTGCTAGCCTTGAGCTGAAGAGCTGAGGGACAGCACTCAGGCCCAGAGTTCAGTCCGTACGACCAACCAAAAAAAAAAAAAAAAGAATGAAGACACTGGAAACATAGGCAGAGGTATGGGTGATTTCCCTAGAATCTGGCTTGTGTCTTTGGTAGCTTCTAATCTTCTTTTCTTTCTTCCTTCCTTCTTTCCTTCCTCCCTTTCCTTTTCTTTTTTTTTCTTTTTTTCTTTCTTTCCTTCAATCCAAGATCTGGACTCAAACTCAATACCTGATGCTTTCTTTAATTGGCTAGTGCTCTACTAACTGAGCCATGCCTCCAACCCTTCTAGTGCTATTCTCTGGAGAGAATCCCTCTCTCCCTCTCTTTCTTTTCTCTCTTTGATGGTATTTGGATTTGAACTAGGTAGGTGCAGTAGCTGAAAGCTATACTCTCAGTTCTTCTACAGGGAGTTTCTGAGTTCAAATTTGAGTTGGAGGTGCTTCTAAGACATCTAAACAGACATCCAGCAGAGAGATACTAGCTGTCAACCTCAAGAAAGAGATCTAGACCAGAGGTTCTTTTTTCTTGTGCCAGACCTAGGGTTTGAACTCAGGGCCTGGGTTCTGTCTCTGAACTTCTCAAAGCTAGTCTCAAAGCAAATTTGAACAATTCAAAGTATTAAAACCTCACTTTTTGTGCTGGGAAGGTGGCTCAGTGGAAGAGTGCTTGCCTTGCATGCATGAGGCCCTAGGTTTGATTCCTCAGCACCACATAAGCAGAAAAAGCCAGAAGTGGCGCTATGGCTCCAGTGGTAGAGCACTCACCTTGAGCTGAAGAGGTGAGGAATAGCGCCCAGCCCAGAGTTCAAGCCCCATGACCAGCAAAACAAAACAAAAAACCCCTCACTTTTGGGGTGGTGGTAGTAGTACTAGATTTTGAACTCAATGCTTTGAACTTGCTATGAAAGTGCCTTGCCATTTGAGCTATGCCTCTAGCCCTTCGGAATTAGCCGTTTTTCAGGTAAGGTCTTGAGTTTTGCTAGGGTTGGCTTTAGACTGAGATCCTTCTTTTTATGTTCCTCCCACCCCTCCCCATGTTGTGGCTGGGACCACAGATTCACTCCATCATGTCTGACTCACTGATTGAAATGACATCTTACTAATTTTTAGCTCAGGATTTTCTTAACAAGTAACTAAAATATGGTCAGCATTGTCAAAAAAAGAATGATATAGCCTAGTCTGACTCTATCTGATGAGATTGACTATTTAAATGGACTTTCTTCCAATTAACTTTCAGGTGGAACACAATGTTTATAGAAGTTAAGCAATACTTTGGGGATGATTGTTTTTGAGACAGTGCCTTTGTACTGCAGGTTGTCCTTGAACTCATGATTCTTCTGCATGGCTCAACAGGGCTTATAGGTATTCATCACCACATCTAATTTGGGGCTAATTTAAAGTTTACATAAATTTTATTAAAACTCGACAATAAGGGCTGAGAATGTGGTAACAGATCTGATCAGCACGTCCCCCCGCCCCCCACACCCTTAACAGTAACTGAGCCACTATTAAAAACTCAGGCCAATAAAATATTCTTTGCAGGGAGAAGCATTTTAATTAATTGATTATTATATTTTGGGGGGGTCTGTCTGGGCCTTGGTGCTGGCCCTCAGCTCTTCAGCTCAAGGCTAGCGCTCTACCACTTGAGCCACAGCGCCACTTCCGGCTTTTTTTTTCTGCTTATGTGGTGCTGAGGAATCGAACCCAGGTCCTCAGGCATGCAAGGCAAGCGCTATACCACTGAGCCACCTTCCCAGTCCTAATTGATTAATTTTTTGTCACTCATGGGGCTTGAACTCTGGGCCTGAGCACTGTCCCTCAGCTCTTCAGCTCAAGGCTAGCATTCTACCACTTGAATCACAGTGCCACTTCTGGTTTACTGGTGACTTACTGGAGATAAGAATTTCTCAGCCTTGCTGGGCTTCAGTGGCTCACGTTTGTAATCCTAGCTACTGAGGAGATTGAGATCTAAGGATCCAGGTTCAAAGCCAGCCCGGGCAGGAAAGTCCGTGAAACTCTTACCTCCAATAAACCATCAGAAAACTGGAAGTGGTACTGTAGCTCAAGTGGTAGAGTGCTCACCTTGAGCTGAAGAGCTGAGGGACAGCGCTCAGGCCTAGACTTCAAGCCTCACGACCGACCAAAAAAAAAAAAAAAAAGAATTTCTCAGCCTTTCCTGCCAGGGCTGGCTTTGAACTGTAATCCTCAGATTTCAGCTTCTTCTTCTTCTTCTTTTGTTTTTTTAGCCAGTCATGGGGTCTGAACTCTGGGTCTGGGCACTGTCCCTCAGCTCTTCAGCTCAAGGCTAGCACTCTACCACTTGAGCGACAGCACCACTTTCAGCTTTTTCTGCTTATGTGGTGCTGAGGAATCGAACCCAGGGCCTCATGCATGCAAGGCAAGCACTCTACCACTGAGCCACCTTCCCAGCCCCAGATCTCAGCTTCTTGAGTAGCTAGGACTACAAGCTGAGCCACCGGCACCCAGTGGGAGAAATATTTCTTTTTCTTTTTCTTTCTTTCTTTTTTTTTTTTTGTTGTTGTGGGGCTTGAACATTGGGCCTGGGCACTGTCCCTCAGCTCTTCAGCTCAGATCTTGGCCTCCTGAGTAGCTAGGATTATAAGCGTGAGCCACTGGCACCGGGCAAGGGAGAAACATTTTAAATAGATTCTGTTTGGAATACTGGTGCACAGTAATACTAAAAAGCTTAGACTTAGGGCTGGGAAGGTGGCTCAGTGGTAGAATGCTTGCCTTGCATGCACAAGGCCCTAGGTTCGATTCCTCAGTACCACATAAGCAGAAAAAGCGTGAAGTGGTGCTGTGGCTCAAGTGGTAGAGTGCTAGCTTTGAGTTGAAGAGCTGGAGGACAGTGCCCAGGTTCAGAATTCAGGCCCCACGACTGACAACAACAACAACAAAACCTTAGCCTTTTTGTCAATTGGATTTGGGTTCTTAAATTCTCTATAGATGATGTACTTGAATGCCTACACCCGGGGCTGACCCTTCCCTTCAACTTCCCCTTGGGACGCCACTACTCGCAATGTGGGATCCAATTTGACCTGGAAACTGTGGATAGGAAATGAGTGACCAGGGCTGTCCCTTGGCAGTCATTCAAGTCCTTAACCTTTAATTCAAATGATCTTCTCAGGTATCACCTCCAATACAAGGCTTCCTCTAAGCAACCTCTGTCCCCCTTGAATCTGGACGAAATATTTCTTCTTTGCCTTCCCAGAGCAGCCTGTCCCTACTTCTGTCACTGACCCCTGACCTCTCACATCTGCCCTCTTGGAGACAGGATACCCTGAAGACAAGGACCTGGTCACATATTCTGGCCACATGAGGACATGCATCTAAGCATGGCTGCCTCTAAGAGGAGTGGTTTGGGGAAGGGGCTGAATGTATACTGTTGTTGAGCTGCCTCAGGATGTGATATGAACTCAAGATGGGGAAGGGCCTTGCAACTAACAAGACTCAGTGGCTCACGCCTGTAATCATAGTTACTCAGGAGGCTGAGATCTGAGGATCGCAGTTCAAAGCCAGCCCTGGCAAGAAACTCGGTGAGATTCTTTTTTTTTTTTTTTGGTCGGTCGTGGGTTTTGAACTCTGGGCCTGGGCGCTGTCCCTCAGCTCTTCAGCTCAAGGCTAGTGCTCTAGCCCTTGAGCTATAGTGCCACTTCTGGTTTTCTAGTGGTTTATTGGAGATAAGAGGTTCATGGACTTTCCTGCCCAGGCTAGCTTTGAACCATGATCCTCAGATCTCAGCCTCCTGAGTAGCTAAGATTACAGGCATGAGCCAGCAGCTCCCGGCTTTCGGTGAGACTCTTATCTCCAATAAACCACTCAGAAAACCGGAAGTGGGGCTGTGGCTCAACTGGTAGAGCACTCACCTTGAGCTGAAGAGCTGAGGGACAGCCCAGGCCCAGAGTTCAAACCCCATGACCGACAATTAAAAAAAAAAAAAAGACTCTGTTGGTTTAAAGCAAGCTTTTCCCCTATCACAAGCCTTAATTTTCAAATGAAGACACTGAAAACTCACAGATGTCAGAGGAATAGTCTGATCATATTGACTGATTCATTGGTCAAGCCAAGAGGACAGCACATATCTTGGCCTCTTCACTAGGGCCCTGGCAGTAAACCTCTGTGTCTGGTCCACCTTTTGTTTGGGCTAGGTCCACTGTTGGTTTGTGTTGGGTCCACCGTTGGTGTCGGCCATTGCCACCTCTACTATGAGTCATAGCATGTGCTCTCAGTTGACCACCAGAGGGAGCCAGATACCTGATCATGGGAGACTGGGCAGCATGAATATCTATGAGAGGAGGCCCAACCAGTGGAGATGCAGTCTTGTTATAGGAAGGGTGAATGGGGTTGGGGTGGTATTGCTTCTAAGAGCCTGAGCTCAGTTGGGTGCTGGAATGAGAGGGAGGAGGAGCCAAGAGCATTTTGTTGCCTCTTTCTGGCCCTGCCTTGCTGGTTGTTAGGGGAAAGGGCAGTGCTAGGAAAAGGGAGGGATCTCCAGAAGGGTGGATCCTGCCTCCACCTCCATTCTCTTCAGACTCTCTCAGGGCTTGGAATAGACCGGACATTCCCAAGTCTCTGGCAGGGAAACCAGGAAATCAGACCAGGAAGGCAGTCTGGGCCTTGTCTTCCCAAGTCAGCTGTTGTCCCAGGGCTTCCTGGAAAAGCCCTGCTGTGCCAAAGGAGACTCTCTGTGTTCTCCTTAAGGCTGCTTCCTTCCAGAACCTTCCCTGCACTTTTCCCTCCATTCTACCTCCCAAGCTATGCAATCAGATCATGCCCTGGAGCACCAGACCTGTACAAGAAATTGTTCTTGGGCTGGGAATGTAGCTTAGTGGTAGAGTGCTTGCCTCACATATATGAAAGTGGGTTCGATTCCTCAGTACCACATAACCAGAAAAGGCTAGAACTGCGCTGTGGCTCAAGTGGTAGAGTGCTAGCCTTGAGCTCAGGGACAGTGCCCAGGCCGAGTTCAAGCTAAGAAAGAGAGAAAGAAGAAATTGTTCTTCACAGAGTACAAGGTCAAGCTCATGGTCTGCCCCTGTAAACTAGCCCTCTTTCAAAGTTCCCTCTCAGGGAATCAAACCAATCCTTGGCTTTTTCTTCTTTTTAATTTAAATTCAGGGTTGGCATTCTACCATTCGAGCCACACTTCCACTTCTAGCTCTTTGCTGGTTAACTGGAGATGTTTCATGGTAGGTAGGCTACAGGTATGAATCTATAATCCATTTATCTCACCTGTCCACCTCCAGGTTTCTACCACCACTGGATCAAGTATCCATCATCTGCCACCAGCATTGCCCTGAATGTCTTCAGAGAATCTTCTACACCTCTTCCTGTAATACCTTTTTCAGGTGATAGTTCCAATAATCTTTCTTAGCTGTTACTCTAACCATCCCTCCCCCACCCCCCAAGATCACTTAGATGGCTCATGGTACCCTGCAGAGTCTGGTCCTTCCTCCTCTGGTCCTATGCTCTCCTCGGTTCCTGCTACCCTGGCTATATTCCTTGCAGGGACTTTGTATATTCTTTTTTCCCTATGTGCTAACTCAGACTCTCTGGGAACTCAGCTTCTATAGGACATCTCATTGATTACCCTGGCTAGAACAAACCCCATTATTCACTTTTCTAACACTTCATAAATTTTGCTATTTATGATTTTCCATAGTTATAATTGTATATTTCAAATATAGTTATTGATAGAGCTCCATGAGGATCAGGACAGTGTCCTGCTTACTTAAATATCTCCAAGGCTGGCTGTAGCTTAGTGGTAGAGTGCTTGCCTAGCATGCATGAAGTCCTAGGTTCAATTCCTCCATACCACATAAACAGAAAAAGCTGGAAGTGAGCTGTGGATCAAGTGGTAGTGCTAACCTTGAGCAAAAAGAAGCCAAGAGAGTACCCAGGCCCTGAGTTCAAGCCCCAGGACTAGAAAAACAACAGCAACAAAAAACCTCCAGCACTGCTGAGTGCCGCCAGTGGCTCAGTCCTGCAATCCTAGTTACTCAGGAGGCTGAAATTTGAGGACTGCAGTTCAAAGCCATCCTGGGCAGACAAATCTGAGATTTTTTTTTTTTTTTTTTGGGGGGGGTCTGGTTGTTGGGCCTGAACTCTGGGCCTGGGCGCTGTCCCTCAGCTCTTTAGCTCAAGGCTAGCGCCCCGCTCTACCACTTGAGCCACAGCGCCACTTCTGGCTTTTTTCTTTTTTTTTTGAGTCCTGTCGTGGGGCCTGAACTCTGGGCCTGGGTGCTGTCCCTCAGCTCTTCAGCCCAAGGCTAACGCTCTACCATTTGAGCCACAGCGCCACTTCAGGCTTTTTTCTTTTTGCTTATGTGGTGCTGAGGAATCGAACCCAGGGCCTCAGAGGCATGCAAGGCAAGCACTCTACCACTGAGCCATCTTCCCAGCCCTCTGGCTTTTTTCATTTTGCTTATGTGGTGCTGAGGAATCGAACCCAGGGCCTCAGGCATGTAAGGCAAGTGCTCTACCACTGAGCCATCTTCCCAGCCCAAATCTGAGATTCTTGTTGTTGGTCATAGGGCTTGAACTCTGGGCATGGGCTCTTCAGCTCAAGCCGAGCGCTCTACCACTTGAGCCATAGCACACTTCTGGTTTTCTGGTGGTTAATTGGAGGTAAGAGTCTCACAGAGGGGCTAGGAAGGTAGCTCAGTGGTACAGCGCTTGCCTTGCATGCCTGAGGCCCTGGGTTCGATTCCTCAGCACTACATAAGCAAAAAAAGAAAAAAGCCAGAAGTGGCGCTGTGGTTCAAGTGGTAGAGCGCTAGCCTTGAGCTGAAGAGCTGAGGGACAGCACCCAGGCCCAGAGTTCAGGCCCCAAGACCGGACCCCAAAAAAAAAGAAAAAAAGAAAAGAAAGAGTCTCACAGACTTTCCTGCCTGGGTTGGCTTTGAACTGAGATCCTCAAATCTCAGTTCAGATCTCAGAGTTGAGATCTGAGATCTCAGAGTAGATAGGATTATAGGCGCAAGCAACTGGTGCCGTTTTTTTTTGTTTTGTTTTTTGGTCGTAGAGCTTGAAGTCTGGGCCTAAGCACTATCCCTGAGCTCTTCAGCTCAAGACTAGTGCTCTACCATTTAAGCTATAGCACCACTTCCGGTTTTCTGGTGGTTTATTGGAGATAAGAGTTTCATGGACTTTCCTGCCTGGGCTGCTTTTGAACGGCGATCCTCGATCTCAGCCTCCTGAGTAGCTAGGATTACACTCGTGAGCCACCAGTGCCGAGCTTGGTACCTGGCTTCTGAGAGATTCTTATTTTTTTTTTTTTGGTCGGCTGTGGGGCTTGACCTCTGGGCCTGGGCGCTGTCCTTCAGCTCTTCAGCTCAAAGAGAGCGCTCTACCACTTAAGCTACAGCGCCACTTCCGGTTTTCTGGTGGTTTATTGGAGATAGGAGTTTCATGGTCTCTCCTGCCCGGGCTGGCTTTGAACCGAGATCCTCAGATCTCAGCCTCCTGAGTAGCTAGGATTACAGGCGTGAGCCACCAGCGCCCGGCTTTCTGAGAGATTCTTATCTCCAATTAACAAGAAGAGTTGGAAGGTGTGGCTCAAATGGTAAAACACCAGACTTGAGTGAAAAAGTTAAGCAATAGTATGAGGGCCTGATTTCAAGCCCCAGCATTGGCTTGCGTGCACGTGCGCACACACACACACACACACACACACACACACACACACACACACACTCTCTCTCTCTCTCTCTCTCTCTCTCTCTCTCTCTCTTTCTCCACCAGCCCTGGGCCTAGCATACAGGAGATGCTCAACAAATGTTCATGAAACGGCTAAGTAAATTTATTGCCCACTTGCTTTTCCACATCTCTGCCACTCAAGACTTGGCCTCTGTCATCTCTTCCTGGACCTTGGTAATTACTTCTTGTTTCCTTGCTTATAGTCAAATCCTTACCAACTTATTTCCCACTCAGAAGCCAGATTGGTCTAATAAAATTGCTGATCTGATTATGTCACCTACCTTACTGTTTAACAGCCTTCAGTTGTTTTACAGGGTGCACAGACTAAAACCCAAGCTTCTGACCACAGCCTTACAAGGCCTTGCCTGGTCTGGCTGCCCCCATGCCAAGCTCCACCTCATCAGATCTTTAATTCAACAATTTTTTGGGGGGGAGGGGAGGGCCGGTCGTGGGGCTTGAACTCCGGGCCTGGGTGCTGTCCCTGATCTCTTTAGCTCAAGGCAAGCGCTCTACCACTTGAGCCACAGCACTATTTCCAGTTCTCTGGTGGTTTAGTTAAGAGTCTGAGACATTCCTGCCGGGGCTGGTAATCCTTAGATCTCAGCCTCCTGAGTAGCTAGGATTACAGGCATGAGCCACCAGCACCCGGCTGATTCAAAAAATATTGAGTGCTGTTCTACTGGGCATTGGGGCTGTTGTTTATGAGCAAAAGCAGACTGAAGATCTGCTCGCAGTCCTGTGGCTACTCAGACCCCACTCCTTTCCAGTCTTTTCCCTTGTCTGAAAGGTGCTTCTGCCTCTGCTTTCTGTGCTTCCTGACCTTGCCCAGTCAACATCTATGCACCATCAGGTCTCAGCCGAATCCTTTTATTCAAGGAACCTTATGTGACCTGGCCCTGGTTCACATCCTTGCTGTATTCCTTTTTTGTTTTCTTTCTGGTCTTGGGACTTCAACTTGGGACCTGAGCACAGTCTCTGAGCTTTTTTGCTTAAGGCTAGCACTTTATTACTTGAGCCACAGCTCTACTTCTAGCTTTTTGCTAGTCGACAGGAGATAAGAGTTGCTCAGATTTGTTAATCCAGGCTGGCTTTGAGTCTGTGATCTTTTTTTTTTTTTTTTTTTTTTTTTTTTTTTTTTGTCGGTCGTGGGGCTTGAACTCTGGGCCTGGGCGCTGTCCCTCAGCTCTTCAGCTCAAGGCGAGCGCTCTACCACTTGAGCTACAGCGCCACTTCCGGTTTTCCGGTGGTTTATTGGAGATAGGAGTCTCATGGTCTCTCCTGCCCGGGCTGGCTTTGAACCACGATCCTCAGATCTCAGCCTCCTGAGTAGCTAGGATTACAGGCGTGAGCCACCAGCGCCCGGCGTGTCTGTGATCTTTAGATCTTAGTGTCCTGAGTAGGTATGATTACAGGCTGGAGCCAGCAGTGCCCATCTGGCTGTCACTACACTCTTGTTGATACTGTCTTTTTAGCGCTTACGTATTCCATGTTCATATTCGTCTGTGTGGTATTTGAGTAATACCCATCTTCTCCACCAAGAAGCTGGGGAGCTGCTGGGCCTGGTTTCTGCTTGCCACTGAATCCCTCTGGTGCTTAGTTGGTACGCCACAGGCAATTTATTGATTGAATAGTGAGTAAATGCTTTCCCAAGAGCATTGCCAGGGCAGTGCCTCTGCAAACATGAACCAGTGGCTGAGCTGGGGCTTGGGAGAGGTAGGCGTAGGAGCTCCAATCGTGGAGAGGGCATGGAACAGCTCAGGATGCCCTAGCTCATAGCCCTGGGGGCCTCCCATATGCTGACACACCACCTGCCACTCCTCTGCCTTCAGGTCAAATTTAAATATTGCTTCCTTACACAAATTATTCCCACCCTTTCACCCAGTTCATTTCCTTCTCTTTTTTTTCACAAAGGAAACAAATTTATGTATTTGTTTGTCTGTGTTTCCACAGGAGGTGGGAGCTTTGGGCTACTAGTTTAGGACTATTTTAGGGCTGGTTAATGCCAAGTTCTCAAGGACCTAGGTTTTCTTTTCCTTGCTCTGCTGTCCAGGATGTTGGCTTTGTCTTCAAGTTGGTTAGCAGAATGGCTGCAGCCATCCCAAGCATCACAGTCAGACCTTGGAGCATACAAGCAGGGTTTCCTCATTGTACAATCAAACCAATCAACTACTTCGGTGTGACAAATTATCACAAAATTTAGTAGTTTTTTTTTTTTTAGGACTGAGACTTGAATTAAGGGCCTTGGTAAGCTATTCCTAGCTCCTTTTTTACTCTAGGCTGGTGCTTTACCACTTGAGCCACATCTCGACTTCTGGCTTTTGGTGGCTAATGGGGGATGTCTCACAGATTTTCCTGCCTGGGCTGGCTTCAAACCTCAATCCTCAGATCTCAGCCTTGAGCAGCTAGGATTATAAGCATGAACCACTAGCACCCAGCTTTATCTCACAATGTCCAATGGTTAGAAACCCAGGAGTGGCTTAAATGTGGTTCTAATTTAGAGTTTCTTATGAGGTGATAGTCACATTATTGGCCAGGGCTGAAGTCATCTGAAGGCTGAACAGGGCTAGAGAATTGATTCCAAGCTTATTCAAGTGGCTGCTGGCAGGAAACTTGTTTCTGGATGCATGGGGGCCTCTTGTAAAGCTGCTCACGACACAGCCACTGCTTTCCTTCAGAGTAAGCGGCTGAAGATTGAGAAAGCAATTGTGACAGAAGTTGTGGTGCATTTCATAACTTATTCTTGGAATGACAGATCATCCTTTCTGTTGCATTCTACTGGTCACTCAGCCAACCTAGATACAAAGGGACTACCCATGGGTGTGAGTTCTAGGGGACATTCTAAAGGAGGTCACTTTAGAGGCTATCTGCCAGTGTTTCTTTTCTAAAGTGAAGAAGCCTTTCCCAGAAGCCCTCAGAAGACTTCTCTTCATGTCCATTGGCTAGAACTGTCACCTGCTCATGCCTAAGACAAATCACTTGTAAGGGATTTGGGGACCATCATTTCTGGCTCATCACAATCCTGATTTGCTGTCCCTGGGCCTAGATTCCACCTGGCTGAAGCCCAGGATGGTGTCTAAAAGGAAGATGGCTACTTCAACAGATTAGGATTGCATCCAGAATGAGGACAAGGCAACAGGGATGGGTGTTGAGTAGATATCCTTCAGTATTTATAATGCTCGCTGCTAGACTATAAACTCCACAAAAGGAAAGTTTTTCATTTTTGTTTTGCAATACTGGAGTTTGAACTCAGGGCCTTGTGCTTGTTCGACGGGTATTCTTGAGCCATGCCCCCACCTTTTTCTGATTTTAATAGTTTTGTGTCCCCCCCTTTTCCCCCGGCCAGTTTGGCCTTGGACCACAACTCTCCTATCTATGCCTCCTAGATAGCTGAGATTATAGATATTAATTATACCAGGATGGTCTTGAATATTGGTCTACCCAATGTCTGCTTCCCTTGTAGCTGCAATTATAGGTGTCTGTCAGCATGTCCAGTCTAAGCTATATCTTTTCCTATTAACGCATCTTCAGTGTGCAGCCCAATACCTGGTACAGATACAATACTTTTTTTTTTCTGTCGGTCGTGGGGCTTGAACTCTGGGCCTGGGCGCTGTCCCTCAGCTCTTCAGCTCAAGACTAGTGCTCTACCACTTGAGCCACAGCGCCACTTCCGGTTTTCTGGTGGTTTATTGGAGATAAGAGTCTCACGGTCTTTCCTGCCTGGGCTGGTTTTGAACCATGATCCTTAGATCTCAGCTTCCTGAGTAGCTAGGATTACAGGAGTGAGCCACCAGCGCCCGGCTACAACAAAACTTGAATGATTAAATGAATGAATCTATGATCTAGAAGACTGCAGGACAAGGTCTAGGATGGGTACAATCAGGTGGAGATAGAGATCCCTGGGCCCTGAGCTCCCTACGTTCTTAGTGCTCCTTTCCCTCTCTACCAGCTCCAAGGATAGACGGGTTGGCAGAATTATTCTCACTTTATTTCTGGAGAAGTTTGATCAGATGCAATAACACTGATTCCAGGTGAGGGCAGGGGGCATGGTTACCCCTGAAGCAACCAGTATCCTGTGGCCCAAGGTGCCCCCCATTCCCAGACCTGAGTTCCCCCTCAGTTACAGTTAAATAGAGGGAGGAAGATCTCCCCAGGAAGCCTTGGGAGGAAGGTCTGCCTCCCGCCCCCTCCACGCTGAGGCGTCTGAGCACAAGCTATTTACAGTATTCACATCCACTGTACCCCACCAAACCAAGGCAATACTACAGGTGGCCCTTCCCCAGGGGGAGGCCAGAAAGGCTGTGAGTGTATGTGTGTGTAGGGGGAGAGGTGACCGCGCGTGTGAGCACACGAATGCACTGAGGGGCAGGGTCTGGCTCCAGCCAAAGACACATCAGTCTATAAGGTGCAGATTAAAAACAACAGAGAGGACCCACCCCCAGGGGCCTAGGCCACTTCCATCTTTGCTCTGTCTCTTTCTTCTGCAGACATCTAGGTAGACGATGCAGAGGAGCCTTCATAGCCGCACCTGGATCCAAGGCAACTGCTTAAAGGACTTCTGAGGGAGAAGAAAGGAAAGACATCAGGCAAAGCCTGCCTTCAAGGCTAGGCTGTGGGGTTCCCATGGTGAAGCAAGAGAAGGCTTCTGGCAGGAAGGGAGGAAAAGGGCAGGGCTGGGGAGTAGAGGGAAGGCTGCTAGGAGGATACTGCTGGGTCCAGGAGCCCGGGGACCCCACCTGTGACCTGAGGAGGCTGCACCACAGCTTTCTTGAGAAAGGCTTCTGCCTCTGCAAAGGGCAGGAGTGCCTCTGGTGTTCGGCCCAGACTCTTGTCCCCAGAAGGTCCCTTAGGGGAGAAGCCGTTCTCCTGGTGTGCTGGGAGAGGCTGCAGACCATTTACCAGGGATCCTGGCAGCTCCTTGCTTGGCAGGCTGTGGGTGCAAAGCTCATAGTCAGCGGCTTGCCTCCCTGTAAAATGTAGGCCACCCCCACCTACTCCACAACTCCAGGCTGAGACTGCCTCACTGCCCAAGTCCCGGGGGTTGGGAGTTGATACCTCCACTGTGGCTCCTGGGGGGCCAGCTCCTCTTTCTGCATAGTGTCCTTGTGCAGGCCTGAGGACCTAGCCTCCACAACTTTCTCTGGGTCTGTCACAGGAAAGAACAATAGTCAGAATTCAGGTACTGGTAAGGAGTGAGGCTGGAGGAGCAGGGGATGGAGATGAAGGGAACAGAGGCTTTACCTTGGCTGGAATTGTTAGCTGCTGCCTCCTTTCTGTCCTGCTTCTGCTTTGAAGAGGAAGAGCAGTCAGGCTCAAGGGCTATCTAACCACCTCATGGTGGCACTGAACTCTTCTCTCTGTCAGTCCAGACCTGAGCAGCCTCCTGCCTTGGCTCTGGATGGCTTTTTGAAGCCTCTTTTCCTCACTCAACCTCCCATCCCATACCCAACCTGGGAGACCTGACCTTGGTTTCAGCAGCTTCCGACTTCCGAGTCCTCTTCATTATCTCCTCCAGACGCTGTTTGGAGGCCCCATATCAGTTAGGTTCAAAGCCTTCCCTAATCCTAAACCTCCCAACCGATGGTCCTGATGCTGAGCTCAGTGCCTTCCCAGCTTATACAAGCCCAAGGCGGCCAGGAACCAGAACTTGCTCCAGCTCCTTCACTTTACAAGCTCAAGGCTGGGCCTGCTATTCATGCATGGTCTTTATCCTGTCTCAGGAAAAGGAGAAAGATCCAGGCCAGATGCAGGCCCCACCCACCAGTGCTGGGCCCTACCCACAAGACCCCACCCTCTGTTTTGCTCACCTTTTTGCGTTCCTGCCGCTCCTGCTCCTCCCGCTGGAAGTGCTTTTCCCGCTCAAGACGCTGTCTCTCAGCTTCTTCCCGAGACCGGGCTTCAGCTTCCTCTTTCTGCCAAAGACTTCTATGAGTTCTGGGCAGCTGGCTCCAGCCCTCCCTCCTGGCCTGCTCAAAGCCTGCCTGAGTACCTGCTTCTGCAGCCGTTCCTGCTCTTCCTGCTCAGCCTGTGCCTTCTCTCGGGCCTCCTGCTCCTCCCGCCTCCGGGCCTCGGCTTCACGTTCAGCCCGAGCCTCAGCCTCTCGTGCCAGCTGCTCTTCCCGCATTCGCCTGGAAAACACGGGTGGGCAGGAAATTCAGGCACAGTCTGCTCCTCTTCTCCAGACCCTAGAAATGCTGCCCAATCTGGGAAGGTAAACTCACTTGTCCCTTTCAGCCTGTAGTCTCCTCTCCTGTTCCTCCCGCTCCCGCTGTTCCCGAGCCTGACGCCGCTTTTCAGCAAGGAGACGAGTGGCCTCTTCTCTGTCTGTGGTGCCGGCCATGGGTTTGCTAGGGGTCACCGGTGGAGCAGGGGCTGGGGATGAGATCAGGACAGGAATCTCTGGAGGAGGATCCAGGATCAGTTAGTAGTCACCACCAGTGCAAGCAGACCCTTCTACCATTCTTGCTTCCTGGATGTCAAGGTAACCTATTTACTCCATAGCTGCTATCCCTCAGTGTGGCCTGTGTTCTGAGGGCCAGACCAGCTGTGTACTGAGCCACCTTCTTTCCTGCCTCCCAACACCCAGTCTCCAGGCATCTGTGATAACCCATACCCCTGACTACCTCCTCCTGGACCAAGGCAAAGCTAGCTTCTCTGCTGTGCCCACCACGTCTTCATCCTCACCTGCAGGGATCTCCGCAATGGGCTGCTCCTTCTGGGGCTGGGCTGGGGTGGGTGAGGGCACGGGTGAGGGTGCTGGTGAGGCTGGGCCTGGGGGCTCCTTCTCATCACTGGCCCTGCCCTTGTCCTGGTTCTTGTCCTGAGCCCCTGCTGGGCTGGGGCTCTCCTTTGCCTCCTCCTTCCTCCGAACTCGCCGCTTGGGTGATGCAGTGGTGCCTCGGGGGGAGGGTGGTTTTGGAGGCAGAGTGTGGCCAGGCCCAGGGCTAAGGCAAGGAGAGGCAGGCCTAGGCCAGGATGTGGAGGGAGAGGACGTCCGGGCCTTCGACTTAGGGCTAAAAGAGAAAGTTACAATTGGAGCATATAGAGTACAGAGCACTGTGCGTATGTGTGCGCGTGTGCGCGCACACACACACTGAGCATGTCTCTTTCTCAGGAGTGCCCCTCCCCCAGGCTAGGTCAGCAACTCCCCTCCCACCTCTTCACCTCACAAGATTCAGTGTAAATAGGCCAGTTTACAATTATATATTCATTTAAGACGGTCTTTGATTCATGTCTCTCCAATAGCCTATACATTTTTTTTTTTTTGGTCAGTCGTGGGCCTGAACTCTGGGTCTGGACACTCTCCCTCAGCTCTTCAGCTCAAGGCTAGCACTCTACCACTTGAGCCACAGTGCCACTTCCAGTTTTTTCTGCTTATGTGGTGCTGAGGAATCGAACCCTGGGTCTCATACTTGCAAGGCAAGCACTCTACCACTGAGCCGCCTTCCCAGCTCCCTAGCCTATACACTTAAGAGCAAAACTGGCCCAGCCCTGGGTTAGCTCACTAAAGTGTCTTAATCACCAGGAACACTACTCAGCATTCATTCATTCAGCAAGTATACTGAGTGCTTATTAGGTGCTAGACACTTTAAAATGTGGAGACACTTCTATTATCAAAACATGATAAAGAGAAAGGAAAAGAGGAGAAACAGAGAAAAGAAGGGAGGAAAAGAAAGAAGAAAAAAAAAAAGACAGTCTAGGAATGATGGTGCATGCCTAAAATCCTAGCTGTCAAGAGGCTGAGATGGGGGGGGGGGGGGGGGTCTTGAGTCTCAGTCCAGCATGGGCTACATACTGAGAACTTGGCTCAAAAGGAGAGAGTAAGGGGAAGAAGAGGAGGAGGAGAAAGCAGTAGTAGAGGATGAGGAGAGGAAAGAAGGAGGGAAGGAGACAAGGAGAAAAGGAGGGAGGAGAAAGGAAGTGTGGAGGAAGCAGAAAGAAGGCTGAGGAGGGAGAGAGGGAGGGGATGAGAAAAGAGAGGGAGAGAGACAAAGACTGAGAGCACTGACTGAAAAGGGAGCAGTCCCCCTCGGGTAGGTGCCCGGAAGCGTCTGTGAGACACTGTCAGGTGGCCCACCTGGGCTGGGAGGAGGCGCCTGTGGAGAGGCGCACAGAGGCAGGGAGGGACTGGCGCTTCTTAAGGCTGCGCTCCCGGGCTAGGGCGCTTTTTTCCTTCTCGTTTTCCCGCTCCTTATCCTTCTTCTCTTTCTTCTGCACCTGGCGGTGGAGAGGGGCCGGGGTGGGGAGCAGAGGTCAGTGGCGCCCACGGCCCCGGGCCCAGGCCTGTGGTCCCAACCGTGCGCCCGGCGCCCACTCACCGGCGAGGCTTCCGGCCGGCGGCGAGCCAAAGCGGGGCTGCCGCCTGCGCCGGGCTTGCGCCGCTCCCCGCGCTCCCCGGCGGGGGTGCAGCGGTGCGTGCTGCTTCGAGGGGCGCTGCAAGGTGTCAGGGGGCTGGCGGAGGCCGAGCGCGGGCACACGGGCACGGCTGCAGAGGGATGAGTGCGGTCGGGGTGCGGTCCAGGCCCGAGGCTGGCCCCTGCCCGGCCCCTGATGGGGCGTCTCCCAGGGCCGCCGCCCCTACCCTGGTCGCGGCCATTTCGGGGCAGGGTGACCGCACTGCGACTCCGAGCCAGGAAGGAGAGGGTGGGCGTCATCAGACGGTCCACGATGCTGCTCTCCCACGCGCTCAGCTGCAGGCTGCGATCTGAGGAGAACACCGGGAAGACGGTCACCCGCAGGCAGGGGGACGCGGAGACCAGGGACGGCCTCCACACCCAGCCAGAGGATTCTCACCCCCCAAGTCACGCGGGGCCAAACTTGTCCTCCCTGAAATCTGGCCTTCCACTGCAGACCCAGGCAACAAAACACTTCCCAGGGCGACGACCTGCATGGCTTCAGGGACACCTCCAGTCTCGGGGGAGAACGCTCTAAACCCAGGGCACAGGAAGCGGCCATCCAGGACTGGTGGAGCCCGGGGCCCTCTCCCAGGTCCCTCTGTCGGGCCCTGCTTCTCCTACTTCCAAAGCGCTGGCTTGGGGAAAGCATGTTCCCTGAATTTGGGGCAGTGAGGGGCCTTGTGCTTCCTTGACCCAGCCTTCAGGAGTTCTGTGCCAGGGAGAGGCTGCTAGGGGGACTGGCTGCCCCAGGCCACCCTGCTCGGTCCCCTCAGCTGCTGGGTTATTTTTAAGCCTCAGTCAGGTGGGGTTGGTGTAGCAGCTGATTGGGTTGCTAGGCAACAGAGCAACCAAATAAAAGCTAGAGAAATTTATAAATAACTCCTACCACAGCTCCTTCATATGTAAGCACCGGGGCATGGTGGGAACGCAGAGGCTGTGCCACCCTGGTTGACCACAGTTCTGGAATAAGCCAAGGCTATGGCTGAGTACAGGGTAGCATGGTCTTCCAGGGTGGAGCCAGGATACGGCCCTCAGCACCCAGGCAAGTCTGACACAAGGGGGCAAGACCACCTGTCTAACATTGGCAGGCCAGCTAGCTGTGGTTGGAGATAAGGTTGCCTGTCCATTCCCATCCCCAGTCACTGCCCCCAACTAGCTCTTGCACGCCCTGTCAGGCTTTCTGCCCTCTGGGCCTTTTTTTTGTGTTCTCTTGTCCTGTAGGGCACAACTCTATTCTCAGGGCACGGGCCCCAAATACTGGCTCCCCTGAAAGGCACAGAGCGGGGGTGGGGTAGGGTGGGGAAAGGGGCTTATAGTATAGGAGGACTGCAAGGACTGTATTATTGCTGAGCACTGGAGGAGGCTTGTTGGGGACTACACGGGGCTCTGCAGGGGGAAGGCTGGGCCTTCTCTTACTTCTACTGGGGGAGTTCCAGAGTGTGGCAGAGGACTTTGAGAGCCGCTTGTTGATTATAGAGTCCACGTGTTTGGGCAGGTTTACTGCCGACACGGAGCACCTGTTCCCACCTGGAGGGGAAAAGACACGGCATTAGGGCCGGGCCAGACGGGAGCCAGGGGGGGCACTGAGGCCTTCCATGCAGGATGCTCCGAGGGCAGGATGGGAGAGGGAGGATTGGGCAGGCTAGGATGGGGGAGGAGGTGGACTTGGCAGTGAAAGGGGGAGGGGGAGGGTAGGTGATCAGAGACAACCTGAATTGGGGGAGCTGATGGAGGAGCAGAGGGAGGAGATGGCATAAAACTAGAACAACTACAGCCTTTCTGGCCAGACCAAAGGAAGCCATTCCCTAGGGCTGGGTGCTGCAACCCCTCCCACAACCACCCAGCATTGGCACTTGCTGACACTGCCCAGCCAAGGCGCTATGGATACAACACCCACATCCTGGGACAATGCAGAAGTTCCTGAACAGAAGAACTCACAGAGTCACAGTCACTTGCACAAATCCACATATTCATCCAGACGTAAAGACAAAGACATGCAGACACAGGCAAATAGAGTGATAGATACTTATGCATGCACATGTGTGTGCAGACATGCACAGATACACAACAGGTAATGAATGTATCAGACTCAGATGCACACAAGGCACAGATACATGGAAGCAACCTAACCATGATATTTACAACAGCTGACATTTGTTGATGCTTACCATGGGCCTGGCACTGTGCTGGGCACTATACATGTTACCTCAATTGATCCTCCAAACATCTACCTACAACCTCGGAGGCAGGCAATGTTATTGTCCCCATTTCACAGATGAAAGTGAGAGGCTGAGAAGATAAAGGTCATACCACCAGTGCCAGAGCTGGAATCCAAGTCTGTCTGATTTTAGAAGCCCTCACTGAGGTACACAAGGCCACAAACATACCATCACAAACACATTAAGCTACACAACACAGATCCACGAGCACTTACACTGGAAGATATACAGCTAGACATAGGGAACCTCGCCATTGCACAAAGACATCCAAGCACAGTGGTACATACATGCCAGCAAAGTATTAGACCAAAGTCCGTGATGTGCCTACATGAAGAAAACTCAGAGACGAAAATCTACCTTCCAAGACAGGGGTGACAGTTTTCTTTAAATATCCAGTGTCTGCAGGGCATTAAATTCCTCTTTTATGTATCATCAACTAACAGTAATTGACAGGAGCAAAGAAGGCTACTCCTAAAATGACAGAGGTTTGAGGAACAAACCAAGTGGAGAGAATCCATCTCTGATTTGAGAGTGGAGTCCTTGAGAAGGGCAATTTGGTTTACAGACCATTCCAGAAGACACAAGTCACATGAAGCAAGACACACCAGCTGCAGGGAGCGGCCAGCTCCTTCTACATAAGTAAGTTATTCCCTTCCCTCCCATTACCAGACCCCAGCCTTTCCCACCCAGCCAGCAAGCCTTCCAGCCCACTCACTAGTCTTACGTCCTGGGGAGCTGTGGTGCAGGGCCCCTGCCCAGGACCAGCGCTGCTGCCGGATTTCAGCCCATGTCTTCTTCACTGACCGCTGGATGGCTGCTTCATAGCGCTCCTGGGGGCAGGTGAAGAGGACAGGGGTCTGGATTCAGAATCATCCATCATCCCTGGGAGAGAGACCTTTCTCCTCCCATGACAGGACCTCTGCCCTCCAGAGCCCACTTCCAAGCTTTCCCTGACTCATTGCAGGTAACCAAGGTTACAAAGACCCTGCTATGATTAAGGCCCATGTGGGATAGATCCCTTTCCATTGTTATTGGAGAGCTTTTCAGTGTGTTTGAGTCATTTCCTGGGTCTATGAGTTGCTTCTCTGAGCATGGGGTGGGACTTTCCCTGTCTGGCGCTTCTGGACAAGCCCAGGTCTTCCTGGCACCAAGGTCCTGACCTTGGGGCTGTGTTTTCCTTTTTACCCAAGCACCCTGGGGCTGGTCTATACACCATTTTTCCTTCACTAACTCACCAGCCCTCACACCAGGGTTCTACCCATGTAGGCACAGTCACAAAGACATGGATCTACCTACATATACATTAGCAGACACACGGACCATCTGCAGTGCAGAGGCCCAGACACTGAAACCCAGATGTGACGGTTCACCGACAGGACTGTGCAGACATGGCTACAGGAGGCACAAATGCCAGTGTGTATGTATATGTACTTGACCAGCACACCCACATGGGCATGTGCATCCTCATACCTCCAGATTTTTGAGAACCCAGGTAGGATTAGCGGAAATATACCTTGTTTTTCTCGAGCTTCTGCCGCTGCCTCTCTTCCAGGGCTGCCCGGCGTTGTTCAGCTTTCAGCCGTTGTTCCTCCAGCCGCCGCCGGCGCTCCTGGAGCTGTTTCTCTCGTAGCACCTTGGCTTTTTCCTCCTTTTCTAGCCACACTGCCTTCTTGGCCGCTGCAAGAAAAGGAGCCCCGTGGCGTGTGAGGAGTCCTGTGACAGACTTGGATGGTCTCTGCTCTCTGCCTAGGTGGAGCCTCCATTCCCAGGCACCCCTTCATACTTAAGGACTTATGGGAGGCAGCTCTGGGGTGAGGTCTGCTTCTCCTCCTTTGATCTCAACTCACATCTCTGAGGACTGAAGGACAAATGAATTCTTCAGTGTGAGACTCCACACTACTTGGGGGCCTACTGGACAGATTTCCACATGCTGTGGTTAAGAGCATGAATTTGGGGTGAAAAGATGCATCAGGGTCTGAATCTCTGCCTTTCCACTAGCTGTCCAATTTAGGCAAGAGATTTCATTTCTCTGATCCTGTTCCTTCTTCCCATAGGTGAGAGGTTTTAATGAGATAATGCAGGTACTAGTCTTACACAGCCTTACACATGCAGCCTTCTAGCATTGTCAGTTATGCAGTTGCTGCTGCTGCTTCCCAAACACTCACCCAGGTACTTGGCCCGTTCCTCTCGCCGCTCCTTTGCCAGCTTGTGTCTCTCTCCTGCCTTCTTGACATCTTAGCAAAGGGAACAAGAACAGACAAGTCTAAAGGTCTCCCTAAGGAGCAGCCAGCCTTGGGCCTTCCTCCAGCCTCACTCCTGCCATCCCCATGTCCTCCAAAGCAGAAGGGATTTCCTTGCATGGCACCACCCAGGACCCAAGGCAAATGACATTACACATACCTTGCTTAGGGCTGTCAGAGGCTGGCACTGATGTTGGCGAGGGCTGGCTGCTCCTTCGAGGAGGCCTGGCATCCCTTGGGCCTGAGGCTGGTGGGGTGGGTCCTCTGCTCTTTGAGTCTGAGGAAGGGGATTCTTCCTGCAGCAGGGCTGGTCTGGGCTCAACCTGCTCTGCAGGGCTCTCTGGTTTAGGGCTAGTGGCATTCTTCATTGCAGGAGGGGTATCTGGGGGAGTGTCAGGGACCAGGGTTGACGTCGGTGGTGGTGGTGGAGGTGGAGAAGGGTCGCCTTCTGGAGAAGGTCTTGGCTCTGGGGGGATCCTGGATAACACAGCTGAAAAAAACAACACAAGAGAGGAGAGAAGGTCAGACTGTATGCCTGTGCCATCAGTTCAATATGCAGTCTTCTGGGCTGGGAAGGTGGCTCAGTGGTAGAGCGCTTGCCTTGCATGCCTGAGACCCTGGGTTCGATTCCTCAGCACCACATAAGCAAAAAGAAAAAAGCCGGAAGTGGCGCTGTGGCTCAAGTGGTAGAGTGCTAGCCTTGAGCTGAAGAGCTGAGGGACAGCGCCCAGGCCCAGAGTTCAGGCCCCATGACCGGACCCCCCCGCAAAAAAAAAAAAAAACAATATGCAGCCTTCTATAGCCTTTGTCCAACATACCTATCGATTCATATACATGAATGTTCCTTCCATGTGCCAGGCCCACTGTATTCTAGGTATTAACGATACAAAGGTATGAAGACCGTGAGGACCCCTGCCTCCGAGAGGCTCACCCTGGAGCAGGGCAGGCAAACAGCAGCAGAGAGGAAGTACCAGGTCTGGGACAGCATGACAGAGGTGGTTAATCTGTATGTGGAGGCTTCCTAAAGAAGATCCAGAAAAACTGCTATCTGAAGAAGGAGCTGCAGCTCCAGTGAAAAGAAGAGGGTTTCAGCAGACAAGCATGTGTGTGCACAAGGGGTGGAAGGGAGAGGGAAAAATCAGAAAAAGTTTGTAACCCCAAATGGTAATGGTTAGTTCCTAGGTCTGCCTCCTTCCACTCAGGTCCTAGTGCCTGACCAAGACCTGGTTCACAGAGGTTGCCGGTGCTGGAGCCATGGTGTTGACCAAGAAGAAACACAGAAGCAGGCTCCAGTGGCTCATGCCTATAATGCTATTTAGGAGGCTGAGATCTGAGGATCTCAGCTCAAAGCCATCCTGGGCAGGAAAGTCTGTGAGACTCTCATCTCCAATTAATCTCCAAAAAGCCACAAGTAGAGCTGTGGCTCAAGTGGTGGAGAGCTTTGAGTGAAAAGCTAAGGAACATGCCTAGGTACCACAGTTCGAGCCCAGGCAGCAGCAATGCGCGCGCGCACACACACACACACACACACACACACACACACACACACACAGAATGTCCATCTTGCTGAAATCCCAACAAGGAGGGGTACACAATCAGCTATATGCCTACTTTGTACTCCCCTAGCCACTCTCAGCCACACTCTCATTTTTTCTTCTTTTTTTAAAAAGTTTTATTGTAAAGATGCTGTGCAGAGCGGTTACAGTTACATGAGGAAGGCAATGAGTATATTACTTCTCAATCAATGTTACCTGTTTCTTTTCTTTTCTACCATTTGAGCCACAGCCCCACTTCTGGCTTTTTCTGTGGTGCTGAGGAATCGAACCCAGGGCCTCATGCATGCAAGGCAAGCACTCTATCACTGAGCCACCTTCCGAGCCCCCCCCCACCCCTTTTTTTAAATTACCAGTCCTGGAGCTTGGACTGAGGGCCTGGGCACTGTCCCTGAGCTTCTTTTGCTCAAGGCTAGCACTCTACCACTTGAGCCAAAGTGCCACTTCCAGCTTTTTTTGTTTATGTGGTACTAAGGAATCGAACCCAGGCTTCATGCATGCTAAGCAAGCATTCTACCACTAAGATACACCCCCAGCCCTCATTTCTTCTTGTAAGGCATGAATATTCCAGGAACAGTATGAAAGATATCATAGCTGTGTGCCAGTGGCTCACACTTGTAATCCTAGCTACTTAGGAGTCTGAGATCTAAGGATCTCAGTTCAAAGCCAGCCCAGGCAGAAAAGTCCTTGTGAGACTCTTAGCTCTAATTAACCACTGAAAAAACAGAAGTGGCATTGGCTCAGGTGGAGCACTAGTCTTGAGCACAAAGAGGCTCAGAGACAGTGCCCAGGCCCTGAGTTCAAGTCCCATGACTGACAAAAAAAAAAAAGATATCATAGTATTACTAGTAAATACACAGCTTCAGCCAGTTGAATGCCAGATTTTGACCTCTTCACCTCCTCCATCTCTTCCTCCTTCCTTGGAGTTTTCCTTCAAGGCTAGAACTGTACCACTTGAAGCTCCACTTCTGGCTTTTTGGTAGTTGGCGATAAAGAGTCTTATGGACTTTCCTGCTGGGGCTGGCTTTGAACCGTAATCCTCAGATGTCAGTTTCCTGAGTAGCTAGGATTATAGGCATGAGCCACTAGCACCTGGCTGAGACATTGATTCTGACCTGGTTTAGGAAGCAGAGAGTTGTCATGAGATAGTTTTTGCTCTTGCTGGGGGTCTCTGCCATGGTATGTCCTCTGTTCCTGGAATTCTGGCCCTCTTAGGATATAGCAAAGTGTTTTACACACACTAGTATTAACCCTCCCTGCCATGCTCTACTTATCTCTTCCAGACAGAAGCATGGCACAGAGGAGATAGGTAGGGTACACTGAGGTTACTCAGCTGGTAGGTGAAGGGGCCTAGACTTGTACCCAGGGCCATCAGCAGAACCCATGCCTTTCCCATGCATCCTCCCGCATCTGTGTGAGACAATAAGTGTGAAGTTTTAGGCAACAACTCCTGAGGTTCACACTATTTTCCCTCATTCCTTCTCCAGAAAGCCTCATCTGAGGACCCAGTGACCCCTTATCTTTGCCAGTCCCTGGCTCTATGACAGGCCACCCAGCTCTCCCCATATCATCTAGAGAAGGCTGCCTGGTCACTGCCAAGCTATTTCCCAGCCAGCTGCAAATTCCTTAAGTAACTACACTGGGCAAGCAAACTACTGGCAAATGTTTAGTGAAGGCTTGGTATGCACTAAAGGGGATGTATCCTGCAGTTCCCCACATCTGAGAGGAAGAGAGTGGTCATGTCACACAGATGGGGTTACCACGGCTTACCTCACTAGGTGATTTTCCCAGGGTTATAAAACCAGTACATGGTAGAATCAGGATTTCTGAACCCAGGATTGTCTGGGTCAAAGCCTAGGTGTGTCCAGGCTTAAAGGCTGAGGGCAAGGCCATTCTCCAAGCACCTGCATGTGTGTGCCGCAGGTGTTGCAAGGAAAACTGGTGGGAGGGTATTGTCTACACCTACCAGGCAAGACAGGAAGTTGCCAAGGAGGCCCTGACCAGCCACAAGAAGGGAGGCTGGGAAGAGCAAGGGGATGTAGTCAAGACAAGCTGGAGTGGGGATTCTGGCTCTATATGGGACCTTGGGCAAGCCCTTGAACTTGTCTCAGCCTCAGTTTCCTCACTTGAGTTGAGGAATGGTGTGTTTCCAAACAGCACCTATCCCAAAGAATCTACTTCAGTCTACGTCTACCAAAAAGTTCACTGGGCCAGGCCTTCTTCCCACTCATTGCTCTATGACCCTCTCTTCTCAAGGTCACCAGTGAGCTCCTGCTACTAACTCCAGTAGCTACTGTCCATCCTTGTCTCCCTTGACTTGTCAGTGCATTTGACACAGCTAACCCTTTGGCCTCACCCAGCTTTGGAGAGGACACCCTCTCCATCCACATTTCCTTTCTGCTTTGCTATGACTTCACTGTTCTCTGCGGGCCCCTCCCTGACTTCCTCTCCATGCTGCTGTGTGCCCAGGGTTGTCAGGAGCTCACCTCTTCTCTGTCCACACTCTTGCAGGATGACCTCATCCAGACTCACAGTTTTAAATACCATTCCCTGTTGATGACAACCAAATTTGTCTCTCCAGCCTAGACCTCTCCCTGGAGGACCAGTTTTGCTGGTGTAACTCCCTATTTGACACCCCTGGATGTCTCATAGATACCCAAATTTAATATATCCAAAACCGAGCTCCTGCCAGGCACTGGTTGTTCACACCTGTGAGCTACTAAGGAGGCTGAGATCTGAGGATCCTGGTTCAAAGCCAGCCCCGGCAGGAAAATCCATGAGATTCTTATCTCCAATAAACTATCAGAAAACTGGAAGTGGCGCTGTGGCTCAAGTGGTAGAGTGCTAGCCTTGGCTGAAGAGGTGAGGGACAGTGCCTAGGCCCAGAGTTCAAGCCCCATGTCTGAACAAATAAAAACAGAAAACAAAAAATGGAGCTCCTGATCTTCCCCTCAAACACATTCCTCCCCCAGTTTGCATCCCCATCTTTTTGATTTCTCAGGCCTTAGAGTCATCTCAGACTCTTTTCTTACCTTAAGTCCTATGTCTAATCTCCCAGCAAATCCTTTATCTTCAAAACAAATCCCAAGTCCAATCACTGGGCACTACCTCTTCTTCCACCACCTGGACCCAGCAGCCATCATCCCTCACAAATTCCCTGATCCTATTTATTTATTTTTTTGGGTCCGGTCGTGGGGCCTGAACTCTGGGCCTAGGCGCTGTCCCTCAGCTCTTCAGCTCAAGGATAGCATTCTACCACTTGAGCCACAGCGCCATTTCTGGCTTTGTTTTTTTTCTGCTTATGTGGTGCTGAGGAACTGAACCCAGGGTCTCACGCATGCAAGGCAAGCGCTCTACCACTGAGCCACCTTCCCAGCCCGATCCTATTTATTTTTGTGCAGGTACCAAGGCTTGAACTTGGGATCTAGGTGCTATCTCTGAGCTCTTTTACTCAAGGCTAGTACTCTACACTCGAGCCACAGCTTTGCTTCTGGCTTTTTGTGGTTAATTGAAGAGTCTCACAGTTTTGTCTTGTCCTGGCTGGCTTTGAACTGCAATCCTCAACTCTCAGCCTCCTGAGTAGTGAGGATTACAAGTGTGAGCCACCAGTGCCTGGCTTCCCTGCTCCTATTCTCTGCTCCCTTTTGGTCTTTTCCTAATTCTGCTGCCAGAGTGATTTTGTTTGAAAGTAAGTCACCCCATGTCACTCTGCTGACAAAATCCTCCACAGACTCATCTCCGTCTTGAGAGAAGAGCTCAAAATATTCCCGAGGGCCTCCAAGGCTCTCCCGGCTCCTCCCTCTCTTTCCAGCTGCTGTCTCCTGGACTACATTCATCTCCTCCCCTTTTCCGCTGCCCAGCCCCTCCAGCCACTGTTCCTGTGGCTCTCCTCTTGCTGTCCTCTCTTCTGGGCCTCTTTCCCTCACCTCCTCCAGGTCTTTGCTCCAATGTCACTGCTCAGTGAAGCTTTTCCTGACTCCTGATGTGTGTCAATCTCTCTTTTTCCCAAGAATCTAGTTTTTCTTCCTTTACCATTTTATTTTCCTCCATAAGCACTCTTCCTACTTTTTAACCCACTTTTAAATTTTTTTTTTCTTTTTAGAAGTGGTGTCTTGAGGTTGCTTAGGCTGGTCCCCAACTCTTGGGCTCAGGTCCTCTTTCTGCCTCAGCTTCTCAAGTAGCTGGGATCCCATTTTAACACTGTCTCCCACTGCTAGGCTAAAAAAATATCTATAGGAACACAAGCTTTGATCTTGTTTTGTGGCTGCTCTATCTCTCAGGACAACAGAGCCTGGCACACATTCTAGGGAGTGAAGAAATGAATGAACTTCACCCTGGCAGATGGTATGGACACCTCTCTCATGTGGATGAGTACACAGCTCTATACTACCACACCCATTTCCACTCTGCACCTTAGTGTTTCTACATGCAGGCATGATCACATGAAACCTCTCAGCTGCTTCCCATGGCTCTGAGGACAAAGACAACATTCTTGAGCCCAATTTGCAAGTCTAGCATCCCTGTCCCCCTTCACCATACATCCTCAATCTCTCCTCTTAACCTGCTCCCCATTTGCTCTGAACTCCAACCACACCAACCTTTAAAAAAAATTCTGATAATCATCCAAACTCCTTATTGCCACGGGGCTCTTCCCTTCTTAATTTCTTAGTTAACTCCCACTTCCCTAACTATCTTTAGTCATCATTTCCTCAGGGAGGCATTCCCTGATCTGTATAAAGTCCTTCACATGCAGTGGTGGCTTCTTGTGTTTTTGTTTTTAAGCGCTGAACTGTTACAGTTTTAAACTTCCTCGTGTGGTTTTTTTCTCATTGTTTGCCTCTCCCAAGACTGGGTGGGAAGAAGTCCTACAAGGGTCAGGACACGTCTGTTTGCTCACAGCTGCATTGCCAGCAGCTGCCACAATTCCAGGTCCAGGGTGACAGTCAAAAATGCTGTTGATGGCCGAGGCCACGCCTCTTAACCTAACTACTTAGAAGACTGAGATGTGAGGATGAGAGTTTGAAGCAAGCCCAGGCAGGAAAGTCCATGAGACTCCTATCTCCAATTAACCACCAAAAAGCCAGAAATGGAGCTCTGGCTCAAGAGGTAGCCAGCCTTGAGCAAAAAAAGTCAAAGCCAAGTGAGAGCTTAGTTCAATCCCCAATACTGGCATTAAAAAAAAAATTGCTGTTCAATGACAGTCAAGTGCTCTGCCGAGAGGCCACCATGGCCTAAAACAGGTGTGTAGGAATGGACCTTTTTTGTGTGTGTGCAAGTCCTGGGGCTTGAATGCAAGGCTTGGGCACTATCCCTGAGCTTCTTTTGCTCAAGGCTAGTGTTCTACCACTTGAGCCACAGCTCTATTTCTGGCTTTTTTGGTGATTAATTAGAGATAAGAGTCTCATGGACTTTTTTTTTTTTGTCGGTCATGGGACTTGAACTCTGGGCCTAGGCGCTGTCCCTCAGCTCTTCAGCTCAAGGCGAGCGCTCTACCACTTGAGCTACAGCGCCACTTCCGGTTTTCTGGTGGTTTACTGGAGATAGGAGTCTCACAGTCTCTCCTGCCCGGGCTGGCTTTGAACCGCGATCCTCAGATCTCAGCCTCCTGAGTAGCTAGGATTACAGGCGTGAGCCACCAGTGCCCAGCTCTCATGGACTTTTCTACCCTGGCTGCCTTTGAACCTTGATCTTCAGATTTTAGCCCCTTGAGTATGTGTGGTGAGCCACCGGCACCCAGCTTTGGAGGAACATTCTTATTCTTCTGGACAGTACATCCATGTGGCAACTCATTGTACAAGGATAAACACTTGAAGGGAAGCAAACAACCCCATCTCATAGAGTGAGCAGCTTCCTGGAATGAGGCAGTCAGGTAGAAGCTAACCAAAGTAATAATGAGTGTTTACTCCACCACCAAGCAACACAAATTCCTCAGCAGGCAAACATGCCATTTGGAACTTTTCTTGTGACCTGGTGGACTTGACTCTGAATACAAGTTTTCCCTCAGAATTATGCCAACCATGGTGAAATATCATCTGGACAGTGTTACAGGAACAACCTATATTCAGCCAGATTGGTTCCTTTGTTAATTATCTCAACAGGATGATGATCCTTTTCTGATCATTTCCATCTTCAATCAGATGTAATGCTCTAGCTACTTGATTTTTACCTTATTTTTAGTCTATGCCAGATTGAGGTTTCAGCCATTGTCTGCTTTATATTTGTTATGCTGATATCTACCAGAACACTTGCTAAGAACTGGATAAGAGACAGATAGTTTGTATTTGTTTCTTGGCACAGAGAACATTAGCAGAGTAAAGGCGCAGGAGCTAGTTACACGGTGGGGTCAAAAAGTCCTGGCTTCCTCAGAGCCCCCAAAATAGCTGGGGCTGTAGAAAGATTGATTCCAGGTTCCTGGGAGGACCCACCACATCTTAGAGTGGAACTCCTCATTCTACCTTCAGGAGCTGGCAGCCCCTCCATCCATCCTACCATTCTTCCACCCCAACTAACCCTGCCAGGCCAAACAGTCTTTCAAAGAACTGATAACTAAGTGTCATTTTTCTGTCTGCCCCCCTACCCCCCCCCCCCCCCGCCCCGCCACACACACCCTTGCCCCAGAACTCATTGGGAGTAGACTGTGTTTTAGTCTTTTCAGTCCTTTTGGCAGACCCAGAGCTCATAATGACTTGCCCATCACAGAGTAGGACTCCTGCATCTGTTTAATGAACATCCAGAGAAATGGATGATGGATGGATGGAATGAATGGGTGGCTGGGTAGTTGTGTGGAGGTATATGGAAGGCTCACAGTTCATAGTCAGATTCCCAGGATGCTCCAAGGCCTAAAACATCTCCTCCAAACCTTAAAGGTGATCCTACCAGAGCCTGATATATCCCCTGCCAGCAACTAATCATTTTACTGAAATCTTATTACAGACCAGTCACTTCCACTTATCTCATTTAATTCTCATGAGAATGCTAAAGGGAAAGCATCATGGGTGCCCCCTCCCCCTTCACAGGTGAGAAACTGTTATTTTCACAGGTTAAGTGGATCATGGATGTCAGTGTGAAGCATTGAACCCTGCCTTGCTGGATGATAAAATCTTTGGTGTCACCGATTCTGGTAGCACATCATCCCTCCCTGAGGCTCCTGCCTCTTCCCTAAAGAAGGAAATGATGCAGTGGTTCCCCCAGGGAGGGTCCCCCACAAAAAAGAGAAAGGTACAGGTGGGGCAGGCAGGCCCTGAGCTCACAGCACAGGAATGCAGGGAAGGCAGGCTCTTGCCCAGGCTGGCCATCAGGAGGCAGGAAGTGAGGCTGGGGCAGGGGTGGGGAGACCCACCTCCAGGGCAGATCAAGGGTAAACCCAAGTGAGAGCTGGGGCAGAGAGCAGCAGGGGGGCACGGATGGCACCTGACACAGGCACCGTGGGAGGGGAGCATGGGGGAGGCAGAGGCTTCAGACAGAAAGTACCTCTAGTAAGAGCCCTCTGGCTCTTGTAGCAGTTTCTGAGGTGACAACACTACACTAGACAGATGAAGACGGAGAGGCAGGGAGGAGGAAAAGACACAGTGAGGCAAACATGTAGACATCAGGACACATAGGGGACACATCCGACAACCAGCCAGGGCCCACCCAGTGGCCCTCGCTGTCTCTCTCACACAAGAAATAGACCTGAGCTTCAGAACAGACGGACAGGTAATGGATGGACGGATGGGGACCCCTGAGACAGAAGGATGCATAGATATAGGTATGGTATGTGCGCACATGCACACACACAGATCCAGGTATCCCCTCCTCTAAAGCCCAGACAAAGCCTCAGCAACACACAGAAGCACAGTCTCAATGTCCAGCTGTGACCAGGCCGGCCATTTCTTCCCTCCCCCTTTAGGGTATTCCTTAACCCTGCGCCCAGGGAAAGTCTGATTAACAACAGTATCAGCTAAGGTTTGTGTCAGGCCCTTGGCTAAATCCTTTAAACTCATTAGTTCAGTCTTGGCCACAATCCTACCACTGAGCCACCTTCCCAGCCCCTTTGCCACAATCCTATGAGGTAGTTATTACCACCTCACCTTACAAATCAAGAAAGATTCCAAGAGTAAGACACCACTTAGGCCACACAGCTGGTGAGTGGTGAGGATGAGGGACAGATTCAGGGTGACTTTCTCTATCTGCCCTCAGCCTGCTCTGGGATGGAGGCAGCCGTCAAGAGAAATCTGGGATGGGAAGGAAGGAAGGAAGAAGCCCAGAGAGGCCTGATTGCTAGGCCAGGGCAGTGTACTGTAGGGACAGCCTAACTGCTGGCCTGGCTGAACTAACCATTGCTGGGCAAGGGAGCAGCACACTTGGAGAGAGCAGCCTGCTTGAGAAGTTGAGCTTTGGGCTGGAGGTCCTTGAGGCCAAGTTGTGGTTTCGGTATATGGTAAGATAGAAGCCCTACTGAGTCTGCAGATCAGAAGGAGCTCCCAGGCCCTGCTGGCAGCCATTGTTCCCAGCCTCCAATCAGGAGCAGCCACTTCCTGTTATTTTAGGCGGCAGGAAATGACCCCATCCCTAAGCCTGAGCTCCACCATGTCCCTCCCTCAGCCCCAGCAGAACAGCCTAGGTTAGGGCCCAGATGAGAAGGGCAAAGGCCTAGCCTCAGGCTACGGTCTGCGGACAGCCCACTAGCTAAACTGTCACCACCTGGGTCTGGGCCCTCTTTCTGGACCAACTTGTTCAGAATCTTCAACTGGTTCTATCTCTGCTTGGCAAAAAGATAAGGGGTCCTCAAAACCCCATTATGGAAAAGTGAGCCAGACCTTGCTACTGACTGGCTTTGTCATGGTAATCCACTATGGAGGCAGGCTTTACAGTCAGATGGAGTCCAAACACTGCCTCTGCCAGCTCCCAGCTCTGTGACTTTAGGCAAGTGACTTCATCTCTCTGGGCCTCATTTGTAAAATGGGGCTAATACTAGGTCTCTACTCAAGGACTATGATGAAGAATGAACGAGACAGTAGTCATGAGCACTGTGCCTGGTACAGTTAAGGCCCTTAACAAATTGGGAGTGGGAAACCACACGTGAAAGCGAGTTTGGTTCACCAGGGAGTCCATGCGGGGCCTACATCTGCTCTGCTTAGAACTGGTGAGGAGCACTACGAGGAAAAAGAAAGCAGGCTGTCTACCAGCTCTACCAGGGCAGAGCTGCAGCTGAGAGGTGATGGCGGACACACTGGAGGCTGTGCCCTGGGGTGCCAGGCAGAGCTACCACAGGCCAACAAGGCTGCATTATCTTAGCCTGGCTCTTTAGCTTCCTCTCTGGCCCTGAGACCCAGCGGAGAAACAAGGACATAGTTCCCTCTTTCTAAAAATCTCACTTTCAGGCTTCCATAGCCACCATTCTAGCCCTGCATCCAGCCTCTTGTGCCTCCTCTCTCCCTTGCCCCATCAACAGCAGGTGCCCATCTTGGGAGGAAGGGGGATACGCTGGCTTAGTGCCCTCATGCCTAATTTAAATATGCATGGATGCATATTAGAGGCTCATTAGAGGCCTCATTACTGGGCCCATGGGAGAGGGTTGTTGGTGGGAGGTACCAGCCAGGCTAGCTGCTGCATGGATACCTGTGGCTCTTTGTGCCAGCCTCACTAATTTCTGCTCATCCATTGAGTCTACTTCAAATGCCTCCACCATGAAGCCTTCCACAAGCAGAGCCCATTATTGTACTTGGCTTCCCTCAGACACATGTGAGCATATCTCCTTGCCCCTTCCGGAAGCACGTATCCCTGGAGGGCAGGGACTCTGATTCACTCCTCTACCGTCAGCACAGCCATCACCCAGCTGGCACATGGCAGGGTGTCAGATACACCCCAGCCCACATCTGTCTAGAAGTCCCTCCCAGCCCTCTGTCCTATTTAGCTCCTGAAGTTCTACTTCATCTCACCTCCTCCGCTGGCCTCTGAAGAATATGAAATTATCTCAACAGAAACCAGAGTGCTAGCACTTTTGAGCACTAACTACACACAAAAGCCTAGGCTGAAAGGGTTTTTTTGTTTGTTTGTTTTTGGTCAGCCATAGGGCTTGAACTCTGGGACTGGGCTCTGTCCCTCAGCTCTCAGCTCAAGGCTAACACTTTACCATTTGAGCCACAGCACCACTTCCAGCATTTTCTGTTTATGTGGTGCTGGGGAATTAACCCAGGGCCTTATGCATTCGAGGCAAACACTCTACCACTGAGCCACCTTCCCAGACCAGTAGGCTGAGAGGCTTGTTTGTTTGTTGTTTTTGTTTTGCCGGTCAGTCGTGGGGCCTGAATTCTGGGCCTGTGCGCTGTCCCTCAGCTATTCAGCTCAAGGCAAGCGCTCTACACCTTAAGACATAGCACCACTTCCGGCTTTTTCTGCTTATGTGATGCTGAGGAATTGAACCCAGGGCCTCATGCATGCAAGGCAAGCGCTCTACCACTGAGCCATCTTCCCAGCCTATGCTGAGAGTTTTATGTGTTCATCTCATTTAATGATTCTAATGTGTCAGAGGGATCATTTATAGCATTATTCTCATAAAAAAATTTTTTTGAGGTGTATGGAGGTTTGCACTCAGGGCCTTGTGTTTGCTAGGTAGGCATTCTACACCTTAAGCTACATCTTTACCTCTTAAATTTTTTTTTAACTCCATATTCTCATGTAATAGATGAGAAAGTTTCAGACGTAGGTTAAGTAATTTACCTGAGGTCACACAATAACAAGTTACAAAGTGGAACTTAAACTGATTCCAGAATCTACACTCTTAAACAAACTGCTTCCCAACTCCTGCCCCTCCCTCGCCCGTATTTCATGCCTCCCTCCTGGCAACAGTTCCAATGAGCATAACCACAATAATGGTAATAACACTTCATTGTGGGTGTCTGTGCTTGTGTGCCAGGTTGCTTTAGGTTCATCCTGTCTAACCCTCACGTCACCCCACAGGCGAGATAACACTATCCTGTTTTCCAAGGGCAGAAGCTAGCTCCAGGATCTACTAGTCAGTCCAGAAGCCAGTAAACAGCTAACTGGGATTTCCATTCAAGTCTTCTTCTTCTTTTTTTTTTGGGTCCGGTTGTGGGGCCTGAACTCTGGGCCTAGGCACTGTCTCTCAGCATTCAGCTCAAGGCTAGCGCTCTACCACTTGAGCCACAGCGCCACTTCCGGCTTTTTTCTTTTTGCTTATGTGGTGCTGAGGAATCGAACCCAGGGCCTCATGCATTGCAAGGCAAGCGCTCTACCACTGAGCCATCTTCCCAGCCCCTCCATTCAAGTCTTCTGATCCCTAAAAATTTGTCCCACTTGTCCCTTGCCCCACGAGGCCTGCTGCTAATGCCGTGTGCAAGTGCACAGAAGGAATCCCAAGAGGACAGGGACTGGCACGCACAGGATCAGGCCCACCCTATGCCAGGGGCATTTACTACTTGCCTCCTCACAGGGCACTATGGCCCTTTCAATTCTCAGTGAAGGCACAGGTGACCCTCCTGATGCAGAGTCTCAAACGTCTCCATTCTAGACCTTTGTGTATGCAAGCCTTCCAACCCAGGACTATGTAGCCCCCACCCCTCAATAGAGCCAAGCCTCCCACCCAGGGCACCCCACCCAAGTGCCATAGGCCACTGGTTATGCTTTATCACTACTCCTATTTAGGCTCCCATGTACACATCAGTGCCAGGACACTCAGGTGCTGAGGGCCAGAAAGCAGATGGATGGACCAGGCTGTGTCTCCCTGGGTGTCCCCTCTCAGACCCAGCAGAGCCAAGACAGACCCAGACATCTTGTTTCCAGTACGGGTCTTATAAACCCACCTCTGATGGCACCTCCTCCTCCGTATCTTCCTAGCTCCCATGCCCACAGCGTTCTCTTCAAATACCCACGCTGCAGTGGGGAGGAACCCACCCACAGACAAGCAGCCCCACCTTGTCCCGGCTCTCCGCACCCACAGACAGTTTCATCCTGGGCCCACACCCCAGGGGGCAGGGAGGTGACAGGATTAGTCTCAGGACTCCATGGAGGTGTGGGGATGGGGCCACCTCCCCCCTGAGTCAGTGGAAACAGAACTCGGGCCCTTGGTAATCATGCTCATCTCTTCTCTTCCAGGAAGAAAGAAAGAGCCCTCCCTCCAACACCAGGCCCAACCAGAAACCTGTCCCCACCCCCTCATCAGCTGCTCCCAGATCGAATGGGATTTGCAGAAGTCCAGGACACTGTCGGTTGGTGGGGTGAGGGGTGGGGAGGAAAGCTTTGGCGGTCTTTTTGGGGGGTGCACATGGAGTGCGTGTGTGTGCTGCGCGCGCGTGTGTAAGGAGGGATGGCGCGATTCAAAGCCTCAAACTAGGGAATGATGTGGCAGGTCCCGGAGTGGGGCCTTGAGCCTTCACCTCATTCTACAGTGAGATTCGGGGCCAGAGAAGCCGGCTAGTACGACAGGCAGGACAAGCAAATCTACTTCTGTCCCCTTTTCTCCCCAAATCGGGCTGGGTGGGCTCCGGAGCAGGCCTAGCTGCAGGGGAGGCAGCCCACTCCCCAGCTCCCGCCCTCGCCCCAAACAATGCCGCCTCCCCCTCCCCCCTCGCCTTTATTCGGCGGGTTACTTGGCAGCCAGCGCTGGAGCCCTCCTCCTCCTCCTCCTCTCCCCTCCCTTCCCGGCCGGCCCGCAGCAGCAACAGGCCCTTTGCGCGGCAGCTGGACGGATGGGGTGGGGGCGAGGTCTGGGCCAGGGCCTGGGCGTGGGGGGCACCAGGGCCTAGGCTTCGGCCTGCGGGGGCTCCAGGCCCGAGAGTCTGGACACGACGACCCCTCCGGCCCCCCCACACCCAATACACCCACATCCCGGCGAGGGTCACGCGTGCCCACTGGGGATGGGGAGAGGGGCGGGCCCTCGAGCCAGCTCGGCAAAAGAGGATCTGCAGGGACTGGGGTGGAATGGAAACCGCGGTGGGGGCGGGGAAGCCGAGGTGGCACGGGACTGCGACAGAAGAAGGGGTCACCCCCACCAGTCCCCGGACGGGTCCCCCCAGAGGACCCCGCCCGCCGGGCGCGGCGGGGCGCCGGTGGGGGAGGGGAGCTGTCAGAAGATGCGGCCGCCGCCGCCGCCGCAGCTTTTATTTTTAAACTTCCAGCGGTCAGAGGGCGCGGCGGGGACGGTCGGCGGCCTCCCTCCCGCGGCCTCCCGCGCCCCCCCCGCCGGCCTCCCTCCCTCCCTCCCTCGATCCCGCGTGGCTCCCGGCATACCTGGGGATGCGCCGGAACCCGGCTCCGCGTGCGGGCCGCTCTCCATGGCTGCGGCGACGCCCGGGCGTTTTCGGGGAGCGGGGAGGGAGAAGAAGGGGAGGAGGGGAATCTCAGCGGCGACGGCGGCGGCGGCCCGAGGCCAGGGCAGGGGTCCCGCGGCGCATCACGCCCGCCCCGCCCGGCGGGCAACGACTGGGAAGCGGCAGTGGTCCGCCAAGGTCGAGGCTGGGACGGCTGTGAGGCTCCGAGATGCCGGCCGCCCGCCCCGGGCTGGGTCCGCGTCCGCCGCAGCCCCGCTCCCTGGCCCGGCGCCGGCCCCAGTCCCCGCCGCGGCCCAACCCTATTGTACCGCCCGGGCTGGGCCTGGCCTCTCCGCTGGCGCGTACCAAGTGCAACGCGGGGGACGTCCGCCCCCGCCGCGCCCCGGGGTCCCTTCCCGTGGGCCCGCCCCGCGCGCCCGGACCCCGCCCTGGAGCGCGGCGCTGCGAGCCCCCCGACGCCCCTTCTGTGGCCGCCGCCGAGGGGCCTTCGCGGCGCCCCGAGGCCGCCGGCCGGCGTGCCTCCCCCCGCGGCCGGGCGTTGGTACATCCCGCGCGCGAGCCGACTATGTAGGGAGCTCTCGGGTGACTCACCCGCCACTGGGACTAGGGGAACGGGGTCGGGAGCCCCCCCACCCCAATCCTCTCTGGAACTGGGGGCTCTGCCTCGGGGCGCAGCGGGCATCTTCGAGTCTCGATCCTCTACCAAACCCGTCTCCAGCTGAATCGGCCCTGGGGGGGACCGTCAGGAGGCAAGAAGGAGGGTCACAAGGAGATCCCTCCGTGGGCTGTGCTTTCTCTAGTGATGGCGGGGAAGGCCGCCCTTCCTCCAGCCATCCTAGGGTTGGTGTCTTCCTGCTCCTCTGGGGTAATTACAGCCCTGCACGGCTGCTTTACTAAGGTCTCTAATCTTCTGGGTCCCTCCCAGCCCCAAACTGGGTGGTCCAGGCTCTGAATCCCTTCCACCCCCTTCATAAGCCCCCCCCTCATATCCCCTGAGAGATTTTCTTCTCCGATGATGAGGAGAGCGGTGGATAGCGAGCATCTCCTGACTCCTTTCCCCCAAAGTATCCTTGCTTCCTAGTCCACTGGAGTGTGCTCCTCCATTCCCCCCTGGTGCCAGCTGAGGTGAGGGCCTCCGGCCAAGTCAGGCCCAGCGTAGGGCAGAGGGGGAGCTTGCTGGGAAGGTGGATCGATGGTGGTGGAGGTGCTACTGCTGCAGGGACTGGCTGGAGGGAGCAAAAAGGAGGGGCAGCTGGGCTCTGCCCAGCCTGGCCCTGCCCTTTGTCCTGGTCTTCCAGAAGGTCAGTTCTCTACTTTTTTCATTGTCCAAAGATTAGGCCCCCCCTCCTCCTCAGACTATCCCCCTGTTCCTGCCCCCTCTTCTTTCCCGCCAGAGTCTCCTTCCTTTTGAGTAGCTCCCCAGAGTGCATCTATTTGAAGGGGAAGGGGAGGAGCAAAAAGGGTGGGGTCTCAGACAACCTGGGAGCAGCCCATCCTGGGACCCTCTTCGGAGGACTTGGGAAAAGTGACATTAGGAAAGGCTGGTCATACAAAGTCTGGGACTAGAGCTGGTACCCTTCAGCTAGTGACAACTTTTCTTAGGTACAGTTTGTTTGCCAGTAAAATCAAGAAGATAGAGTGCCATGAGGCATGATGGGATCACTGTGGAGACGAAATAGGACAAAGGAACCTGGCACAGAAGAAGTGTCAATGAATACGATGCTAATGATACAAACAGGTTTCAAATGTAAAGGAGTATGGGGATGGAGAGCTGATGACCACGTTTGTTGGTCATCTCCTCTGTGGGATGAGTGGGCCATGTGGATGATGGAGTCCATGACTGCCCTTTGTGAGGTCAGAGACCTCAGGCCTTGCATCTTCCAGAACTGAATGGAGGCCCACACTGCATCTGGCAGGCATAGGGTAGACTCTGGACAATTCAGAAACAGAACCCAGTGAAGAGAAAGCCCTCTGCAATGGTTTGTTTCCCACCTCTCATCCCTGGTTTGCAGGTTACTGCAGGGGTGAAGATGGATAAATGGGAAAGGTGAGACACCCACTTTGGTCTGAGCTCAGGAATAGTGGAAGCGGGGGACAACTGATAGCTAGAAATGAAAAGAGAGAGCTGAGCATGGAAGCACATAGGGAGATGGAGATAGGAAGATAAGCGTCTGAGGCAAGTCTGGGCAAAATCAGAAGATCCTATCTGAAAAACAAAATTAAAGTGACTGAAGTATGGGCAAGTGGTAGGAGTTTGCTTATTAAACAGGAACAAACAGGAAACTAATGCCACATACATACATAAATGTTTATCCACACATCTATAACATATACTACATAGACATTACATATATACATACATACACATATGTAAAATGAAATGGTCTATATAGGATGGCTTAAATGCCACTTGCAGAAGTAGATTCTGCTGAGAAGTTGTTGGACACCAAGAAGTTCTTCAGTAGGGAAAGACTTTAGAACTGGAGTGTATGTGTGTGTGTGTGTGTGTGTGTGTGTGTGTGTGTGTGTGTGCGTGCGTGCTGGTACGCAGATTGAATTCAGGGCCTAGACGCTGCCCTTAGCTTTTTCCACTGAAGGGTAACACTCTACCACTTGAGCCACACCTCTGCTTCTAGCCTTTTGGAGGTAAGAGTCTCAGGGATTTTCCTACCTCAGCTGGTTTCAAACTGAATCCTCAGATCTCAGCTTCCTGAGTAGCTAGGATTACAGGCCTGGGCCTGGGCGCTGTCCCTCAGCTCTTCAGCTCAAGGCTAGTGCCCTACCACTTGAGCCACAGCGCCACTTCCAGCTTTTTTCTTTTTGCTTATGTGGTGCTGAGGAATTGAACCCAGGGCCTCATGCATGCGAGGCAAGCACTCTACCACTGAGCCAACTTCCCAGGCCCAGAATTGGAACTTTTTGATTTCGTCCAATTATCTGGGATTGACTTTGGGAAGCTCCCTGAGAAGAGACAGCTTATAGTATTAGAGTACATGAGTGGTTCTCAGCCTAAGCAATTTTGCCCTCTTACCCCTGGGACATTTGCCAAAGTTTAATGGCATTTTGTTTGTCACAACTTGAGGGTGCTACTAGTAGATAGTTAATGGAAGTCAGGGGTCAGGGGTGCTGCCTAGCATCCTACGAGGCCTGGTCACCCCTCCTACCCCCCCCCCCCCCAAGAATTATCAAGCATAGAATGTCAAGGTTGAGGAAGACTTCCCTCCATGATCAATTCCTATACTCTGAAAAGATGCTGGTGGTGGAAACCCGCAGGGTAGCTGGGAGTAAGACAACTGGAAAGACAAGTCTCCTAGCCAGGCCCAGTTCCAGAAGGCTTCCTGTACAGCTGACAGGCTCACAGGGAGCCTGGGGAGATGGCTTAGGGCAAGCTAGAAGGGTACAACGCCTGGGGGGTTGATACAGTCGGAGTAGACAGAGTAGACTCCTCTTCTCCCTGCCCCCCCCCCCCCAAGATCCCAAACAGATCCCAGACTCCAGCAGCTTGGGAGGTCTGACAATAATGTCTTCGAGTTGGGGGCTGGATCACACGGCCTGCAGGCTTCACGTAGCCCACAGAGAAGGTACACAGTGGAGCACTGCAATATCTTGGGCTAAAGCCTCAACAGGATGCCCTGCCGAGTTTTAGAAAAATCTGACACCTCCTCTATGGCCCAGGGCAATCTCCTGCTCCTCTTTAGAAATAAGCTCACCAAGAAGCTGAGGAAGGTCCCTGGGAGAGGAACAGACCTAGATCCCTAGAGGAACAGACCTGATCCCCCAGGAGGAAGGCCTGAGTACAAGGGACACTTTACAGCTTTCTAAATTTGGTGGGATGGGATCCAGGGTGAACCTGATAGAGAGCAAAAGGAAATTACTGGGAGATTTGACTCAGTGATTACAATCTCAGGATGGAGGCTCTGGGTGCCGCCTCCACACCCACGAAGTAGGAAGTAGGAGGAGTCTAATGGGGACACCAGAAAGAACAGAACAGAGGTCAGAAACTAGCTCTCCCACCCCACCCCCAACCCCCAGGCAGCAACCCTAAGAAAGGGTCTCTAACCCAGATTAACTTTCCAGGAGCCATAGCCTCTAGGGCCCTCTGACCCAAGGTGGGGATGGTCCTCCAGGGCAGGGGCAACACCAGCTGCCTCTTTCCCTCTAGCTCTTAGGGAGGAGAAAGGACAGAGAAGGAATGGAGCGTGAGGAGGAATTCAACTTCAGGAGTATAGATTAGACCCTTTGGGTGCCTTTGTCTAGACCCCCTAATAAAGATATGACGTTTATCCAGCTGTTTTTTTTCCCCCCTTGAGGCAAAGATGAGGATGAGGAGAGGGAGACTGGTATTCCTAAATGTCTTGGTCCCTAGAAGTGGAGGGGATGCTTGGGATTTGAGAATGATAGAAATGGTACCAAGAATTATCTGCATACTACTATTTAAGGAGTGTGTGTGTGAGTGTGCACGTGTGCACATGGGCATGTACAAGCTTTTGTGCACAAGAGGGATCAAACCCAAGGGCTTGCCCTTATAAAGTATGAACTCTACTCTCCAGCCAATCTACCCCCCAAAGGCATTCAGTTTCAGTCTAAGAAAAGAGGGAGCCCCTATAGATCAATAGAGAAGCTGCACCCTCACTCCTAATTCAGGAATTCGTTCTGAATTAGTCCCAAGAGCCCCAAAGAGAAAGCTAAGCCAAGAGAGGAAGAATCTCAGAGGCTGAGGGCCAGGCAGGGAGAAGCTCCACCTCTAGTCTCTCCAGCACCGCCCAGCCTGACAACATGCTGGGTGGAGCCGGTAGCTGGCTGTGACAGTGACTCAGGTTTCTGTGGGCAGCCCAGGCAGCCGGCTGGGAGGAGCCCAGACCCACACTCAAGCTGGCCAACTGCAGCTTTCACCTCAGCTGTCCCCTCTCCTGGGAATGTAGGAGGAGGCTGGTCTTGGGAGGCCAGCAGACCCCTGCTTTCCTCTACTCCCCTCCCACCAGCCCTCCTGTGTCTTCCCAGAGCCCCCAGCCTTTGGCCCTCCCTCCCCTGAAGACATGACACAAGAGGGAGAATCAGGGATCACTGACTCTACAGAGGCCCCAGAAAGTCTATGCTGCAGGCAGAAAGGGTATAATAATGATTGGTCTCGCACTCTCAAAGAGGGCCTTGAGGGGAACCCTGGGCTCCGCAGCCTTCCCCCAGTCTGGCTAGCTCTTGTCTGGACAGGTTCATTGTCATGATGAAGGCTAGGGGTTAGAATGCAGCTGCTACCAGGCTGAAGGGAGGAGAGGGTGCTCAGAGTCCTTAATCCCCAGTCTAGTCCCTTCAGAAATGACCACGAAAGAGAAATGACTAGAGCTGAAACAAAAGCACTGTTAGTGAGTATAACTGCAAGACTTCCCCTTAGTGATAGGTGAGGGTTCAACCAGCGCATTCCCCAGCATTTATTGGCTGTTTTAATCAGGTGGCCAGAAGAAAGAGGATCCATACTTACTTGGCCCAGTTCTTTTTCTTTTGAACTCAGGGCCTGGGCACTGTCCCTCAGCTCTTAGTTCTCCAGCTCAAGGCTAGCGCTCTACCACTTGAGCTACAACACCACTTCTTTTTTTCTGGTGATTTATTGGAGATAAGAGTCTCATGGACTTTCTTGCCTGGGCTGGATTTGAACTGCGATCCTTAGATCTCAGCCTCTTGAATAGATAGGATTACACGTGTGAGCCACTAGCACCGGGCTTAAGTGCTCAGTTCTGAAGGCACATTTCATTTCAGCAACTGGCCTCAGATGGCAAGGCTAGGATCTGAACTTAGCACTGACTGTCATCACAGCGGGTGATCGTTCTTTTCTGGGAGCCAGCCAGTGTAGCTGTTCTAGGAGAGGCAAGGGGAGAAAGCAACTTGAACTTTTTTTTTTTTTTTGGTTGGTTGTGGGGCCTGAACTCAGGGCCTGAGCACTGTCCCTCAACTCATCAGCTCAAGGCTAATGCTTTACCACTTGAGCCATAGTGCCACTTCCGGCTTTTTCTGCTTATGTGGTGCTGAGGAATCGCATCCAGGACCTCATGTATGCAAGGCAAGCACTCTACCATTAAGCCATCTTCCCAGCCTGCAACTTGAACTTTTATCTAAAAGACTGGCTCTCTCATCAGGAGACCAAAGGTGGTAGGATGCAGGTGGTGGCTGTATTTGGGGTTTGGGAACAGATGGCAGAGGAAGAGAAACTCACTAACAAAATGCCTGACCACAGAGTAGGTTGTTGTTCAAAATTTTTTTTTTTTTTTTGGTTGGTCATGGGGCCTGAATTCTGGACCTGGGCACTGCCCCTCAGCTCTTCAGCCAAGGCTAGTGCTTTACCACTTGAGCCACAGTGCCACTTCTGGCTTTTTTTTTCCTGTTTATGTGGTGCTAAGGAATCGAACCCAGGGCCTCATGCACACAAGGCAAGCACTCTACCACTGAGCCACCTTCCCAGCCCTTCAAAACTTTTTTTTTTTTTTTGCCAGTCATGGGGCCTAAACTCTGGGCCTGGGCACTGTCCCTCAGCTCTTCAGTTCAAGGCTAGCGCTCTACCACTGGAGCCACAGCGCCACTTCCGGCTTTTTCTGTTTATGTGGTGCTGAGGAATCGAACCCAGGGCCTCATGCTTGCAAGGCATGCACTCTACCACTGAGCTACGTTCCCAGTCCCCCCTTCAAAACTTTTATAATGAAGCTAGATCTCCAAAATGAGCCATTGTGCGTTTTTGTTTGTTTTCTGGGGGGCAATCCTGGAACTGAACTCAGGACCTGGGTTATTGTCCCTTGGCCTCTCTGTGCTCAAGGCTAGCGCTCTACCAGTTGAGCCACAGAGCCACTTCCACTTTTTTTTTTTTTTTTTGAGTAGTTTATTGGAAATAAGAGTCTCAAAGACTTGAGGCTGGGAAGGTGGCTCAGTGGTAGAAGGCTGCATGAGCCCTGGGTTCGATTCCTCAGTACCACATAAATAGAAAAAGCCCGAAGTGGCACTGTAGCTCAAGAGGTAGAGCGCTCACCTTGAGCTGAAGAGCTGAGGGACAGCGCCCAGGCCAGGTTCAAGCCACACGACCGACAAAAGAAGATTCTCAGAGACTTTACTGCACAGGTGGCTTCCAACTGGGGTTCTCAGACCTTAGTTTCCTGAGTAGCTGGGATTGCAGGCGTGAGCACCGAGCTCGGCTTCGTGGTTTTTGTTTTTTTAAGGATATCTTGGGAGATTCTGGAGTTGAATTGCAGCCACAGAGAAAGAAGTCAGTTTGAAAGCGACTTTGCAAGATCAACCCGAGAGAGAGGAATTTGGAAATCATTTCTGAGCCAGGCCTGGGGGAGGGCGCGGAGAGCGACAGCGTGCGTGGACGGTGGAGGACTACCGCAAGCTGCGGACGCCACCTAGCGGCCAGAATGTAGTTTAATGGACCAGGGCTTGGAACGCGTGGTGTTCCGGGAGTTGTAGTCTCACTGCACGAGAGGCGGGGCTTCCGGTGAGCCTGTAGGATGTTGTAGTGTGCGGTCCGCTGGACCACAAGTCCCATGGTACTTCGCGGCAGGTCACGCAAGCGCAGTCAGGAAAAGCCGCACAACCCCGGAGCTCAGAGGCTGTGTCTGGGTTGAAGCTGCGTCCAGAGGGGTCACTAGAAAGGTCTTCGGCGAGGCGACGCGGCGCAGAGTAGCCGGCACCATGTCGAGACAGGCGAACCGTGGTACCGAGAGCAAGAAAATGGTAACTTGGAGTGCGTGACCCCTGCGGGCGGGGCGGAACCGAGGCGTTCCGGGGGTGGGGCCTAGCGCGGTGCGGGAGGTGAGGAGGTCGCCGGGTGGATCAGCCCGGCGCGGGGGAGAGGCGGGGGTCGCGCTTGGGGCGGGGCAGGGATCGTAGAATAGACCCCGACCTCTACGCAGCCTGTGGAGACGCCCCTCCTCCGACCCCTGCATGCCACTCTATGCTAGACCAACAACAGCGACGGTAATAACAGTAACTACCACTTCTGGTCTCGGAGCGTTTGGCACCAGGCCACGCACTTGATCTCATTTCATCCGCCTAATAACCTGACGAGGTGGATGATGTTATGCCTTTTTGCCGCTCAGAGAGGTTATGTAATGCCTCAATTTACACCTAGGAAGAGTTCGGATCGGAGCCCTTGTCTCTCCAATTCCAGAGGTAATGGCGCTCACAATGGCCTGGGCATGGTGGGATGAGCTCACACATTGGTCTTGTTAAGGGGAACTTCCTGAAATAAGGTGGGCCAGAATCAGCAGTGAGTGGGGCCCCTCCACTGGGGAGAGGAGGGTAGCAAAGGAACCTTCGTGTCCTGGAAATACGGGGACACCATTTGTTGCCCTAAAGTTTGGGCTTGGGGCTGTTTCTACAGAGTAAGGTAGATAATATTTTTCTTCAAGCTAAGTAGCTTTCATGGCAGGTGTTCCTTTTCTTTGGCTTTTTACCCCCCAAAGTACTGGAGATTGAACTCAGAGCCTCATGGTTGCTAGGCAGGTGCTGTACCAATGGAGCCCCTTTTTGCATTTGTTATTTTAACAAATTTTTTGCTGGTCGTGGGGCTTGAACTCAGGGCCTGGGCACTGTCCCTGAGCTTTTTTGCTCAAGGTTAGTGCTCTACCACTTTGAGCCACAGCACTATTTTTGATTGAGTGATTAATTGGTGATAAGAGTCTCCCACTAGAACTTTTCTGCCCCGGCTGGCTTTGATCCTCAGAGCTCAGCCACCTGAGTAGCTAGGTTAGAGGCCTGAGCCACCAGTACCTCAGCTGCATTTGTTATTTTTGAGGTAGGGTGTCACCTTATGCCCCAACAGGCTGTGATGATCCGCCTGCTGGTTCTTCCACAGTTGTTGGGCATAACAAGTGTGCATCACTGCTCCCAGCCATTGGTTGAGATGACATGTCTCAGGCTGGTCTTGAACTATCATCCCCAGTCTCTGCCTTCCCCTAAATAGCTAGGATTACAGGCTTGAGCCCTTGCACCCGGTTTCTTTAGCATATTCTTATTTGTAGAACTTGGTTTTGGGATTAATAACTGAGTCTCTGAGCCTGAGAGTGTACTTCAGAGATAGAATGAAAATGCAGGAAGCCGGGCGCTGGTGGCTCACGCCTGTAATCCTAGCTACTCAGGAGGCTGAGATCTGAGGATCGCAGTTCAAAGCCAGCCAGAGCAGGAAAGACCGTGAGACTCCTATCTCCAATAAACCACCAGAAAACCGGAAGTGGCGCTGTAGCTCAAGTGGTAGAGCGCTCGCCTTGAGCTGAAGAGCTGAGGGACAGCGCCCAGGCCCAGAGTTCAAGCCCCACGACCGACAAAAAAAAAAAAAGAAAAAAAGAAAATGCAGGAGGCTTCGGTTCAATCCCCAGCACCAAAGACTAAAAGCAACCCAGTTTCTGAGGTTGCATGCTGGACATACCAGGGAGCCTGTGTTGATACTAATCTAGACAGAATGATTAAACTTTCCTCACACCATTTCCATCTTAAACCTGCAACAGCCACCAAGAAATGGGAAACCTTCAGGGAAAGCCTGCTGTTATATCTGTGCTTTCTCTGATACCTTTCTTTTTGTGTCAATCCTGGGCTTTGAACTCAGGACCTAGGTGCTGTCCCTGAGCTTTTGTACTCACTTAAGCCACAGTTCCACTTCTGGCTTTTTTGGTAGTTAGATGAAGAAAGTCTTATGGGCTATCCTGACTGGGCTGACTTCAATTCATGATCCTCAGATCTTAGCCACCTAAGTAGCTATACAGCCATGAGCCACTAGTGCCTGGTTTTTGGACACCTTGGAGAAACTGATGATAACATCAAATCTTTCCCCAGAAATATTAAATACATCCAGGCACTGGTGGCTCACACCTGTAATCCTAGCTACTCAGGTTGCTGAGATCTGAGCATTGCAGTTCAAAGCCAGCCCGGGCAGCAAAGTCCATGAGACGCTTATCTCTAATTAACCACCAGAAAACTGGAAGTGGCGCTGTGGCTCAAGTGGTAGAGTGCTAGCCTTAAGCCGAAGAGCTGAGGGACAGCACCCAGGCCCAGAGTTCAGGCCCCACAACCAGGGGAGGGGAGGAACCCAGATAAAAACAAATACACAAACGTGCACTGTGACTGAAATGGAGTTTCATCCTCAGCAATGCAAAAACAAAAATCCCACACACATTTACTTACATTTTCCAGAGACTTATGGTCCCCCTAAAATAAATCCATGGATTACAGGTTGAGAAGTCCTACCTAGGAGCGGGAATGTAGCTCATCAGTAGAATGCTTGTGTCATATGCACAAGGCCCTAAGTTTGATCCCTAGCACCCACCTCCAAGAAAAGAAAGTGAGAGAGGAAGAAAGAAAAGACAGGAAGAAAATTCAATGTTTTTAGGAAGTATCAGTAATTTAAAAGAAGAGACTGTTTTGCTAAGAAACATGTAATTATGTAAAGGAGAAAGTTTTGACTTTGGTTAGAATTCTTGCTTATCAAGAGCCACCTTCCCAGCCCATCAACTGATTATTAATTTCCTTATCTATGAAATGGTTGCGCGTTGCCTACCTAAGATGAGATGAGCTAGTGGAAAATCCAAGGGATTTGTGTTTCTTTCCTCCTTTTCCTATATGAGCGGAGACTTTGAAGGCTCTGTCCCTGAGCTTCTTTTGCTCAAGGCTAGCATTCTACCATTGGAGCCACTTCCCACTTTTTCTGAGTTGTTTATTGGAGCTTAGAGTCTCATAGACTTTCTTCCTGCCTGGTTGGCTTTGAATGGCAGTCCTCAGATCTCAGCCTCTTGAGTAGCTAGGATTACATACCTGAGCCACTGTGCCTGGCTAGTCCTTACTTCACTATTTTCTCATTTTTGTACATCTTTTTTTTTCTACCTGAAATCAGTGTTGTACTTTTAATTAGCCCAGAGCCCGGGCACTATCTCTGAACTTTTTTGCTCAAGGCTAGCACTCTACTGTTGCCAGAGCTCCATTTCCAGCTTTTTTTGGTACTTAATTGGAGATAAGAATCTCACAGAGGTGGGGCGCTGGTGGTTCACGCCTGTAATCCTAGCTACTCAGGAGGCTGAGATCTGAGGATCGTGGTTCAAAGCCAGCCCGGGCAGCAGAGACCATGAGACTCCTATCTCCACTAAACCACCAGAAAACCGGAAGTGGCGCTGTAGCTCAAGTGGTAGAGCGCTCGCCTTGAGCTGAAGAGCTGAGGGACAGCGCCCAGGCCCAGAGTTCAAGCCCCACGACCGACAAAAAAAAAAAAAAAAATCCGTTGTTCATGGGGCTGGGAAGATGGCTCAGTGGTAGAGCACTTGCCTTGCATGCCTGAGGCCCTGGGTTCGATTCCTTAGCACCACATAAGCAAAATGAAAAAAAAAAAAAAAGCCAGAAGTAGCGCTGTGGCTCAAGTGGTAGCGAGCTAGCCTTGAGCTGAAGAGCTGAGGGACAGCGCCCAGGCCCAGAGTTCAGGCCCCATGACTGGACCCCAAAAAAAAGAATCTCACAGAGGGGGCTGGGAAGGTGGCTCAGTGGTAGAGTGCTTGTCTTGCATGCATGAGGCCCTGGGTTCAATTCCTCAGCATCACATATGCAAAAGCCAGAAGTGGCGCTGTGGCTCAAATGGTAGAGTGCTAGCCTTGAGCTGAAGAACTGAGGGATAGCGCCCAGGCCCAGAGTTCAAGGCCCCACGACCAGACACAAAAAAACACAAAAACAAACAAACAAAGAATCTCAGGAGTTATCCCAGGCCGAGAGTTCTGGCTCCCCCCACCGACAAAAAAAAAAAAAAAAAGAATCTCAGACTTTCCTGCCTGGCCTGTTTTGAACCACTATCTTCCTAGTCTCTTAAGTAGCTAGGTTTACAGGTGTGAGCTACCAGCACCCAGCTTCAATACTGGGGTTTAAACTCAGGGCTTTGTGATTGCTAACTAGGCACTCTACCCACTTGGGCCACACTCAAGCCCTATTTTGCTTTAGTTATTTTTCAGGTAAGGTCTTGTGTTTTTGCCAGAGCAGGGGCCCAGACCTTAATCTTCCTATTTTACCTCCTGTGCAGCTGAGATTACAGGCATGAACTACCACAACTCCTGTTGGAAATGAGGTTCTCACTCCCTGACCTGGCTTCAAACCTCTATCCTCCTTATCTCTGCCTCTTGAGTAGCCAGGGTTATAGATGTGAGCCAATGTGTCCAGCCCCAGTATTGAACTATTTACTTTCACTTTAGCATGAGCCTGCAAGTCTTCACCTTCCCCCTCTTTCCTGAAACGAGGTAGAGAAGTGCAGCACTGTACTCATCTTCAAGGCTTTTGAAACTGTCATTTTCTCTGCTTAACTCCCCTCTCTCAGATAATCATCTAGCCCACTCTCATCTCATTCGGTTACCTAGTTGTTAACATCCTCAGAACAAGCCTTCCCTGGCAACCTGCCTACTTCTCTGTCCCTTCTTTGCTCATTTTCTTCATAATATGCTCTCTTTAATTTTACATAGTATTTCATTATGAATGATACAGTCCTTTGTTTATTTTCAGTCTTCCCCATGAGAATGTAAAGGAGGAGGGCAGGGATTTGTTTGGTTCCATTCCTTGCACCTAGATGCCTGACACTGGTCATCTGATACACAGTTGAATGAATGATGGTTTTAGTTTGTTGTCTCATTCACTTGCTTGGTGCCTACTCAGAGCTTGTCACATGATCCTCTTTGTGGTCACCAGGTTGTGACAATGATCCTTTGGGAGCCTACCCCTCAGCAGCCAGTAACACTGTAGGATGGAGAATGTCATCATTTTACAGATGAGAAAAACTTTAAAGTATGGTCACAGTGGCTTAGGATAACAAAGAAGGTTTTTGTTTTTCTTTTTTTGGCAGTACTGATGTTTGAACTCACACTTGGTAGGCAGGTACTCAGCCACTTGAGTCACACTCCCAGCCAGTAACAAAGATTTTTCTAGTACAGGGCTCAGTTTTCAAGAGGCTATTGAAAAATGTTTCTTAGCCTGTCATCTGTAAAATGTATAATAAATATAATGCTTGTTATGCCAACCTTGAGACTTGTGATTAGTGAGAAACTATCACGAGACATTCTGAAAATTTTGAAGTATTACTGACCATTATTATTATTATTACTATTTTTATGGGTCATAGGGCTTGAACTCTGGGCCTGGGTGCTTTCCCTGAGCTCTTCAGCTCGAGAGTGCTCTGCCACTTGACCCACAGCGCCACTCTGGTTTTCTGGTGGTTAATTGGAAATAAGTCTCATAGTGTTACCTGCCCAGGCTGGCTTTGAACCACAATCCTCAGCTCTCAGCCTCCTGAGTAGCTAGGATTATAGGCATGAGCCATAGTACCACTCCTATTTTGTAAGTACAAAGACCTTTTATTTCTTCTTTTATTTTTTTTTGTCGGTCATGGGCTTGAACTCTAGGCTTGAGTGTCGTCCCTGAGCTCTTCAGCTCAAAGCTAGTGCTCTACCACTTGAGCCACAGTGCCACTTCTGGTTTTCTGAGTGATTTATTGGAGGTAAGGGTCTCATAGACTTTCCTGCCCTGGCTGGCTTTGAACTGCAATCCTCAGATCTCAGACTCCTTAGTAGCTAGGATTACAGGTGTGAGCCACCAGTGCCTGGCACAAAGACCTTTAAGTTATGTATTTATGTTGTTGGCTTGGTTCATGACTGAAGACAGAGACAGACTTGCAAATTAACAGTGTGTGTGGAGAACCTGGTTGAGGGATTCCATTCCCAGATGCCAGGCATATTGACTTGTGACCATGGATCACTGTCCAGGAGTTTGACTTTCCCTGTTGGTAAACTGGGGCAGCCACACAGCAGGTGCTTGGTAGCCCTGTGATCTGCATGTTATTTGGCATCATGGCAGCTGGAGGCTCCTGTCTCCATCCAAGGGCTCATTAATAATGGAAGGAAAGCTCTCCTGATTTAATGTAGTAGCGCCAACTCTTCGGACTGGTAACTGCTGGATTGTCTCCATCCATTCATGCCCAAGCCATTCTGGTGCCAAGCACTTGACTTTACTAAAAAATCATTCCCCCCTTAATAGCTTCTCTTTGATCGCCATATTTGGTAAATGTCTCTTGGAGACACCCTGGTCTGACTGTTTTAGTTGAGTTCAAAGAGCTTCCTAATACCAGAATTGATTTTCTTTGACTCTAGTGCATCTAGGTTTTTTTTTTTTTTCCTGTTTGTTTTTGTTGAGGTGGGATACAATAAACTCTAGCAAGGTAATTTTGGGGTTTTGTCCCTCAGAATTAACCTTTGTCAATAATTAGCTGTTTAACCTTGGCCAGATTATTTAGTTATTCTGGTCTCAGTGTCCTCTTCTCTACAGTGGGAGTCATTTCTGTTCTGTACTTTATTATGGGAGGCAAAATGGCTTAACTCTGGGCCAGGGCCTATGATATGGGGAAACCATTGGTCACACCTGGCAACACTACAGAGGGAGTCTGTAAATGTCTGCTTCTGGCCCATCTTTCACAGAGTCTAATGAGTAACTACCCCCACATTGGATTCAGGTGACCATACTTAGCCTTGGCAGCTGTGGAGGAGATTTAGGTTGGCAAGTGTGTTGTGAGAGTGGCTGCCCAGAGAATGAGGTTCCTGTCCTGTGGACTTAGGGCCACATCCCCCAGGCTCTCCACAGTGGTGGTGTTTCTTTGTAGGCATAGGCTGCCTGGTGACCTTCCTCAGTAGTGGTATCAAGGTCGGTCCACACTCTCACCATCCCCTCCCATTTGTTCTGCTTGGTCCTGATTGCCTTTTGAATCTCTTTTAGAGCTCTGAGCTCTTCACCCTGACCTATGGGGCTCTTGTCACTCAACTGTGCAAGGACTATGAAAATGATGAAGATGTCAATAAGCAGCTGGACAAAATGTGAGTGAGCGCCTTCACAGAGAGATAGGAGTGGGGCTCCCTAGCACTCTGTCTGCATCATCCTTTACAGCCCTGACAAGTTTGGGGTACAGTTTCCACTGAGCTCATTTATTGGGATATTTTGAGATTATCCCTATTTTCCCTATATAAATAACAGTCTTATTTGTAGGCTAAGACATTTAGGCCCCCTAACGGCCTGTTCTCTCATTTCCTTCCCAGGGGCTATAACATTGGAGTTCGGCTGATTGAAGATTTCTTGGCACGGTCAAATGTTGGGAGATGCCATGACTTTCGGGAAACTGCAGATGTCATTGCCAAGGTTATTATCCTGGGCCACCTGGCCATGCCAAAGGATATCCATTGGGAAACACTGCTCACTGCTCTCTGTCTCCCTGTGAGAGCTCCTTAATCTCCCCAAGACCAATTGGGCATCTCTTTAGGCTAAGGAAGCACCAAGCACTCCAGTGGGGTGGGAATAACAGACCTTGAAAGAGGGACGAATGCCAGGCGCCAGTAGCTCACGCCTGTGATCCTAGCTACTCAGGAGGCTGAGATCTGAGGATATCGGTTCAAAGCCAGTCAGGGCAGGAAAGTCCATGAGACTCTTATCTCCAATAAACCACCAGAAAACCGGAAGTGGCACTGTGGCTCAAGCGGTAGAGTGCTCGCCTTGAGCTGAAGAGTGCAAGGACAGCACCCAGGCCCAGAGTTCAAGCCCCACAACCAAAAAAAGAAAGAAAGAAAAGAAAGAAAGAGGGACGAATGTTTGGATCATCCCTGTGGATTAAAGCTGGAACTCTTCACTATGGAGATGGAGTAGAGTAGCTTGGGGAGTAAGAATACAGATCTTAGGGCTGGGAAGGTAGCTCAGTGGCAGAGCGCTTGCCTTGCATGCCAGAGGCCCTGGGTTCGATTCCTCAGCACCACATAAGCAAAAAGAAAAAAGCCGGAAGTGGTGCTGTGGCTCAAGTGGTAGAGCGCTAGCCTTGAGCTGAAGAGCTGAGGGACAGTGCCCAGGTCCAGAGTTCAGGCCCCATGACCGGACCCCAAAAAACAAACAAAAAGAATACAGATCTCAGAGAAACATGGCTTCAGGTTCTAGCTCCAATATTTACTGGTTCTGGGTTCTCAGTGAGTTTATTTTAACCTCTTTAATTGGCAGTTACCTTACCTTGAAATGAAGAAAGTAAAAGTTTTGTTGTAAGGAATAACAGGCATGAGCATTCAGGTAAAATGAATGCGCTTCATGTAGTAGTATTGCACATACGGTGATTACTATTGTTAATACTAGTGCTGTACATTATGCTGTTAAATGGCATGACACCTCTAGCGCTGTGACATTTACCTAAAGGATCGTTCCTTCAGATGTGAGCATGCTGGCCATACTCAAATCCTAAAGAGGATTGAGAGTGAAGAAAGCTTTATGAGGGGAGGGGAGGATTAGGAGTGGTAGATAAAGATATCTTGAGAGTAATTCCACTTGTGACTATTCACTTTCAAGAATGTGGGTCCCTAGCTGAAGGTATGGTCCAGCATTGGTGTACCTACCTAGCAAGTACACAGAGAGGTTAGGGGCCTGTCTGCTCAGCTCAGATGCTGGTTCAGGATGTTTGCCCCTCAGGTGGTCCTTTCTACACAGAGAGTGAGTTATTGCTTGACTATATAATGCCTTGAAAGAGAGCCATGTGGAACTGTATACAGTGCTTCTGCCTTTTGCCATGAATATCTAAAACTTAGAGCTTCATCTCTCCCTCAGGTCATCATCCTTACTACAATTTCTTTTTTTTTTCTTTCTTTCTTTTTTGTCAGTCATGGGGCTTGAACTCTGGGCCTGGGCATGTCCCTCAGCTCTTCAGCTCAAGGCAAGCACTCTACCACTTGAGCCACAGCGCCATTTCCAGTTTTCTGGTGGTTTATTAGAGATTAGAGTCTCACTGATGTTCCTTCCCGGGCTGGCTTTGAACCCTGATCCTCAGATCTCAGACTCCTGAGTAGCTAGGTTTATAGGCATGAGCCACTGGTCCCTGGCCTTCTCTTTTCTTTTGGCCAGTCCTGGGGCTGAAGAATTAAATCCAGGACTTCATGCATGCTAGGAAAGCACTTTACTACTAAGTCAGATTCCTAGCTCTACAGTTTCTCTCTTTCTTGTTTTTGTTTTGTTGGTTGCAGGCATGAGCCCCCAGTGCATGGCCCTTATTGCTGTTTCTGTTGGCCTTTTCCCATAGTGCTATTGTGTGTCCTCTGATAGGTGGCATTCAAGATGTACTTGGGCATCACTCCAAGCATCACTAATTGGAGCCCAGCTGGTGATGAATTCTCCCTCATTTTGGAAAACAACCCCTTGGTGGACTTCGTGGAACTTCCTGATAACCACTCATCTCTTATTTACTCCAATCTCTTGTGTGGTGTGTTGCGGGGAGCCCTGGAGATGGTGAGTGCAGCTCTTTACCTTTTGCGATATCTGAACTGTGGTAAGGGTTGGGAAAATGTTTGATTGAATGAGAGAAAGGGGCTTTGGCTCTTCCCAGCCTTTTCCTGCCTGAGATGGTAGTGATGCTGAGATGGGATCCAAGTGGAACATCTCTCCATGGTGGTGATCCTGACCTACTGGGCTGAGAGGTGGTGTCGTCCGTCCTCACAGCCCAGGCCCACACACTCCCTACTCCTAGATTGGCTTACATGATAACAGTCTCGTTATTGGGACCACTGTCTTCTGCAGTGGGATGCTGGAGCTGGCAGTCCTGTGGGAACCAGCCCGCCATTCTGAGTGCTCTGGGGTCAGGCACAGCCTACCCCAAGGCTGTGGCATCTGCCCTTGCATTTCTCTCCTGTCCCCAGGTTCAGATGGCCGTGGAGGCCAAGTTTGTCCAGGACACACTGAAAGGAGATGGCGTGACAGAAATACGGATGCGGTTCATCAGAAGGATTGAAGACAATCTCCCAGCTGGAGAAGAATGACCATTCTCAGGACAAGAGGTAGCCAGCGGGAGGACTTTTTGGAAGCAGAAAGGCTCAGTGCTCCATCTGCTCCCTGGAACTCAGTGACTCTTTAATATCGATGTTCTATATTCTTCTAACCTTGTTTCCATTCTCCATGCTAATAAAGAGCAGACTGGTATAGTCCATTTACACCACAAGTATGCACATTCAGAAGGGAAATTCTTCACTCCCTTCCCCTTCAAAGGGGCTGGATGTAATTGTCCTTGGTTGGACTAGAAAGAACTCAAACTATTTTACATTCCTGTACATTTTCCAGCACAAAATCTACTTTGACCCCATTGAGAGACAAACCTGGCACATCTATTCCTTGGCCTTCGTCAAGCCATTGACAAATGGCAGTAGGGAATCTGGGGTTGTTGGGGGGAAGGATAGCAGGGTGTGGGTAGGAATTTCTCGGCGCAGTGTGACACGCTGTAGTGCTTGCCAGGACATGGGAGCCAGTCATACCAGAAACACCGACTTCTGGGAAGCCTCCCAGCCCTATTCCCCCTGCTGTTGGAGGCAACATCTCCTCTTTTTACAGAGGGTCTGTCCTTTTTCTTATAAATTCTTCAATAAAGACACATTCTTGAGTGAAATCCCAGTCCCGTCCTGGTTTCTTTCTGTTCAGCATGGAAGATTTGACTAGAAACACTAAACTCGTGTTGAGTACTTGCCCTGTGTCACTCACTGTGCGTCACATACTGTATTGAGCTCTTCCTTTCTTAGACCACAGAGTCATACCACTGCTAAGCGGAGATGCCAGGGTTCAGACCTGAGCCAACTGCAAAGCTCATGCTCTCAATGGCATTGCTTTTCTGAAGCTTGGTTAGTACTAGGGAGAGAAGAGAAGTCATTGTGTGATTTCTCTCAGCCTTACAGAGCTTTGAAAGAAGCAAGACTGTTTACGGCTATATTTGGTAGTGCTATTCTTGGCCTAGCACCTTCAATCCAGGCAGAGTAAGGGAAAACTAGACTCCTGGCCTTGCCCAAGTTAATAGATAGGCCTGGGATGAGGGGAGCTACTTAAAAATATATTGTACTTAAAAGTGTGGCTTGGTTGAGGGTAGGACCAGGCTTGAGATTCCAGTAAGGGGGCAGTGTGTGTTGAGGACTTGTTTCTAGAGGGGAGGCCACCAAAGAGAAGTGGTCACTTTTATGTCCTCCTTCATTGAGCTTCTTTAACCCTCCTTCCACTCCACATACAGTTATAAGACCCCATGACAAGCCCTCTATTTTGGACAACTATATTCTTAGCATTCAGTGTAGACTGAGTCCAAGTGAATGAATGAATGAGATTGAGGGACTGAATGCCGGAGTCCAGTTGTGGGAAGCTTTCTGTAGTTAATCCTATATAATTCTCTTTAGGAGGAAGTGTCACCTTTCTCCCTATGTTATAGGCTACTTTCTGCTAGCCATTTAGGTGGCGTGAGATTTTGAGTATTTCCTAGAATTAAACTTGGACAGTCTTACAGGGTTGATGAGCTATGGAAACAAGGAGCCTTCATAGCTACGGTTCCACAATTGTGTGTTGTCACACAGGGACTGAGGGAAGTAAAGGGACTGGGAATTGCAGGACTATCTGAAACACCCCATCTTCTAGAATTTCCAAACAACAAATTTCAGCCCTGCCCACCCCAGCAGCTGGGGGATTGTAGTTTATATATATCTAGAGCGGATGCTGTAGAAAAGGTCTTGCTCTGCAGCTGTCGGCCACCAGGGGTCTCCAGATCACCACCCTACTGTGCCAGAAAGAACCATTGGACCGTTGGCTTTCAGAATTTGCTAGAAGATGCACCTGATGGGCAAATCTCAGAGTCTAAATCGGAGTCTGGGAGTGTCCCCTCCCCTAATCACAGCCATGACCCCCAAAAGCAAAGCTCACACAGCTGCTAGGCTGACTGCTTGCCTACTGAACCCAGGCTATGGGAAGAGCTCACTGGCCAAGATGTCTGGCTCGCTTACGCACCAAACTCTCAAGCTCTGAGCCCGCCCCTAACCCTAACCACTTCCTGGATGGGTGTGCAGGCCCCCTGCCCCAGCCGCTGAAGTAAGAGCCCCCTTCCTTCCCCAGACCCCAACCCCTATGAAGTTTCCATAGTCAGGTTACACCTTCTGGGAGGTTGGCCTCCCCTGAATTTCTACCAGGCATCCAAGTAAGTCCATGGGGCAGTGGCAACACAGGCCCTAGGAGCTGAAATCGCATTAAATAAAATTAAAATAGTCTCCTAACAAGTAGCCCATTGTGGCCCGTGGGAGGGGGGGGTGCAGGAAAAGCATCCTCCATCCTCCTGTGCTTAAGTGCTACCATGTGCTGTTCCCTGGAAGCGAATGGGGTGGTGAGAGGGAGGGGAGGGTGGCCGCCAGCGAGGAGACATGCTGTTACCGAACCCGAGTCTTTGATGTAGGGCCAGGCCTGACCCCAGGACAGCCGCTGGCCACTGCCAGGGGAGCTGTGGGATGCAGCACATTCCTGGGGGCAATTTGCGCTCTGGCGGAGGAGAGGGGAAAGTTTCTGCTGTGGGAAGGAGGTGGAGCCGCTGCTGTAGCAGAAGTTGGGGGGTGTTTTGAGGAGCACAGGAGGGACAGCAGCACCCTCGTGCTTGGACCTGGTTCCCTTAACCAGCTGGGGTAGAGGCCTCCTCCAGGAAGCCTTCCCTGATTGAATCCAGAGCTGGCGAGGAGCAGTACTCCCTCACCCCGGTGGATGCAGGAAAGTAGCTGCTCATTCTGTCACCTCCCCTGGGACTGTCAGCCATGAGGACATCTGTACCCCAAGTAGGCTAGAGGAGGGCGGAGAGGACAGCGCGGGTGGACCCAGCACCTGTGTGAGCGGGGACTCATGTTATCATAGCCACAGCTAACTTGTATGGCAGAGTGGCTGTGTGCCAGGAATGAGCAGCCACAGCAGCCGCTACTTCCATGTTGCTTATGAGGCACATATAAGTATGCTGTAGAACTAGGAAGGGAATGCCGTCACTAGATAATGCGTTGCATGTTTCATATGTGTTTTTATGTTTAACTGTGTATTTCCTTGTGTTCCTCAGGCAGTATGTCTGTATGTGAACTCCCTCACTGAACACAGTTGCAGTCCTATGCCAAGGGGCGGGGGATGTGAAGATGAGCTAGACCTTACCCTCTGTGCTGGGAGCTTCTGCTCCAGAAAACCGCTGAATGTGAGATGTGGGGAAGGAGAGAAAAGCAAAATGAGGGACAAACAAGTCCTGATCCTGCTACTTAGGAACTACGAAACACCAGACAAATGATTTGACTGGGAAGCCTCAGTCTTTTTAATCTGGAAAATGGGAATAATACTGCGAACCTTACTGGCTGTTTTGAGGATGTAAATTTCTTGGCACATACTGAGTATTCTCTAGCTGGCAGTGAGGGTTACCATGAGCTTTATGGGTTGGGAAGTGCGATGCACACCTGCTGTATGGGCATGTGGGTAAGTGTGTAGAGAGGGTAGTTTTGTGAAGCCAGGCTTGTCTGTGTTTTTCACTCCTGAATCTTGAGCATCTAGCCTAGGTTTCTAGCACCATGTAGATACTGGAAATGCAAATGTTCATTGAGCAGGTGTTGGCTATTAGTATGAGGTGGAGAGGGTCCATTAAAAGAGGAGTGTATGGGCATGTTTCATACAACCATGTAATTTGTTAGGATCCATGCAAGAGGTAAATGTGGAGTTTTTGTTCAGAAATTGTTAAGAGGGGATTGGTGGCTCACACCTGTAATCCTAACTACTCAGGAGGCTGAGCTCTGAGAATCATAGTTGGAAGCCAGCTCAGGCAGAAAAGTCTTGTCTCCTATTAACCAGCAAAAGAGCCAGAAGTGGAGGTGTAGAATGCCAGCCTTAAGTGAGAAAGCTGAAGGAGATAATGAGATTCTGAGTTCAAGTCCCAGTACTGGGAAGAAGAAAAGAAAAAGAAAGAAAGAGAGCTGGGAAGGTGGCTCAGTGGTGGAGCGCTTGCCTTGCATACATGAGGTCCTGGGTTTGATTCCTCAGCACCACATAAGCAGAAAAAGCCAGAAGTGGCGCTGTGGCTCAAGTGGTAGAACGCTAGCCTTGAGCTGAAGAGCTGAGGGACAGTGCCCAGGCCCAGAGTTCAAGCCCCATGACCGACAAAGAAGGAAGGAAGGAAGGAAGGAAGGAAAGATGGAAGGAAGGAAGGAAGGAGAAAGAAAGAAAGAAGAAAGAAAGAAAAAGAGGAAAGAGCCAGGTGCTGGTGGCTCACACCTACAATCCTACCTCCACAGAAGGCTGAGAGCTGAGGATCTAGTTGGAAGCCAGCCCAGGTAGGAAGGTCTGTGAGACTCTTATCTCCAATTCACTGCCAGAAAACCAGAAGTGGCTCTGTGGCTCAAGTGGTAGAGCACCAGCCTTGAACTGAAGAGCTGAGGGACAGCGCCCAGGCCCAGAGTTCAAGCCCTGTGACTCACCAAAAAAAGAAAGGAAGGAAGGAAGGAAGGAAGGAGAGAAAAAGAAAGAAATGAAAAAGATAGAAAAATGGTTAGAATTTCAGGGCAACCAACAGAGCATTAAAGCAAGCTCTTGTGAGTGGGAAGCCCCCTGTGACTCCCACACAGCCAGCCCTGCCTCCACGTGTCTATGCAGCATCACCCCAGGCCCTCCCCCCACCCCTGCCTGCCAGAGCACCAGCCCACCTTCTGGGGAGAATATGTTCTTTGCCCTTGGGAAGGTGGAGGGGGAAAGGGTTGTTCATTGTGAGAAGGCCAGAGGAGAGCAGAGGGAGGGCCCAGTGACCAGGAGACCTCTCCCCAGCAGCCCCCCCGCCCCCCACCAGGACCAGGCCATGCCTGAGAGCAGACCTCTGCCTGCCATCCCCTAAAGAGAATACTCCCTCCCTCCCCCCAGCCAAGACACTGGGTGGTCTGGGCACATGTGGTCACATTTAGATGTTGATTGAAGCAAAATTGTTATAAGATTAGAATAGTTAAGGTAACTTTAATTTCGACCGCATTACTGGGATTTTTGAAGATGGAGCTGAGAGGTCCCTGGGGTGGAAGTGGGGAGAAGGATGGAGGCTGTAGAAGGGGTTTCCAGCTCTTCAGCTCTGGAAGAGAGGCCTGGGCAACCAAAATCAAGGAAGGAGAAGAGTTAGACAGAGGGAAGGACTTCCCAGGAATCTTGGAACAAGGAGGCCAGTCCTCTAGCAGATGTGGAGTCAGGGGCAGAATTCCTGGTGGAGTGGGAATTTACCAGCACCGCACCCTCTCCCCAGACCATTCACACGCCCCTGGCCACACATCTGTGCAAACATCCCTCTCCTTAGCTTGCCAGACAGAGGGGTGGCAAGGGGTGGGTCACACCCCAGTCTTCCCAGGCTCCAAGCCCAGGGGCCACAGCCAGAGGCTGGCTTTCTTTCTTTCTTTCTTTCTTTCTTTCTTTCTTTCTTTCTTTCTTTCTTTCTTTCTTTCTTTCTTTCTTTCTTTCTTTATCTCTTTCTTTCTTTCTTTCTTTTTCTTTCTTTCTTTCTTCTTCCTTCCTTCCTTTCTTTCCTCCTCCTCCTCTTCTTCTTCCTCTTCTCCTCCTCTTCTTCCTCCTCCTCCTCTTCTTCTTCCTCTTCCTCTTCTTTTCCTGTTGGTTGTGGGGCTTGAAATCAGGGCCTGGGAGCTGTCCCTAAGCCTCTTTGTACTCAAGGTTGGCATTCTACCACTTGAACCACAGCACCACTTCTGGTTTTTGAGTAGTTTGTTGGAAGTAAGAGTCTTACGTGGGGACTTTACTGCCTGAATGGCTTTGAACCCCATCCTTAGATCTCAGCTAGCTCTGTTGTAGATAGAGCAGGAGTTAGATAATAATGGTTATGATTCCATAGTAAATGTTAGTAATGATGAATATGAACATTTTTTATTCAGTGCTTGGTTATTTGAGCCATCACCATGTGTCAGGGTTATATTAATTATGTTATTATTCTCTCTGGCTTAAACAGCATTTATCTCTCACAGTTCTGAAGGCTAGAGATCTGAGATCAGGGCACCAGTATGATGATGGAGTTGGGTAGCCTTCTTTCTGGATTACAGATCTTCTTGTGTCTTCACTTGGTGAAGAGAACTCACTGCTTCTTCTAGGAGATCCTACAACACGGTGCTAAAGGGAAAGAAAGGCACCATTGGCTCATGCCTATAGCTATGTAGCAGGCTGAGATCTGAGGATCTCAGTTTGAAGCTAGCCTGCATGTGAAAGTCTGTGAAACTGTTATCACCAAAAAGCCAGAAGTCGAGCTGTGACTCCAGTGATAGAGCAAAAAAGCTCAGGGACAGAATCCAGACCTTGAGTTCAAGCCTAATACTGGGATACACAGGGGGAAATTTTTTAATAAATAAAGAGGAAGAAAGATGAAATTAGCCTGCTTAGAGTCAAATTGTAGCTCACTCCCTAGCTGGTGACCACAGGTAAATCAGTTAACCCTTATGAACCTCCTTTTCCCCATCTACCAAGTGGAGATGGTAATAATACAAATCACGGTAAGAGGCTAAGGAATTAATACACACAGAGTGCTCAGCACAGCGCCTGGCATGGGCACAAGCCCCTCGAGAATCGGCTGTTGTCACTGTAGTTATCCCCCTCTTACAGAGCTAGAGTTTGAGGTGTGGAGAAATGAGGTCCCCTACTCACAGTCTCAGAGAAACAACACTGGGCTCCAGACCCTGGTCTGCTTAACGCAGCCCCGTTACCTGAACCATAAGACCCAGTGCTATTGTGAGGCTGCAGGGGGCTACACTGAGCTGCTTCTAGGCTTCTTATGGTCCAGTTTAACCATCCACCCCCATCCCTTTTTTTTGTCAGTCATGGGGCTTGAATTCTGGACCTGGGCACTGTCCCTGAGGTCTTCTGCTCAAGGCGAGTGATTTATCACGTGAGCCAGAGCACCATTTCCAGTTTTCTGGTGGTTTTCTGGAGATAAGAGTCTCATAGGGGGCTGGGAAGGTGGCTCAGTGGTAGAGCGCTTGCCTTGCATGCATGAGGCCCTGGGTTCAATTCCTCAGCACCACATAAGCAGAAAAGAAAAGCTGGAAGTGACGCTGTGGCTCAAGTGGTAAAGCACTAGACTTGAACTGAAGAGCTGAGGGACAGTGCCCAGGCCCAGAGTTCAGGCCCCACGACCAGACCACCTCCCCCCCCAAAAAAGTCTCATAGACTTTCCTGCTCAGGTTGGCTTTGAACCTTGATCCTTAGATCTCAGCCTTCTTAGTAGTTAGAATTACAGGCATGAGCCACCAGCGCCCAGCCCACCCACCCTTATGACACCCCTGCTCAGTACTTGAGATGGCTAGCCACTGGTTCTTGTAGGAGAGCAGACCCACAGAGACACCATCACAAATATAGGAAAGGCAGAAGGCCCTGGCCAGTGTGGGGGGTGGCGGGTGGGGGTGCATGCTGGCTGGGAGTTTGGCCTGTCCTACTTCTGAGGTGAGTCTTTTTTTTTTTTTTTTGGGTCCTGTCGTGGGCCTGAACTCTGGGCCTGGGCGCTGTCCCTCAGCTCTTCAGCTCAAGGCGAGCGCTCTACCACTTGAGCCACAGCGTCACTTCCAGCTTTTTTCCTTTTTGCTTATGTGGTGCTGAGGAATCGAACCCAGGGCCTCATGTATGCAAGGCAAGTGCTCTACCACTGAGCCACTTTCCTAGCCCATCTGAGGTGAGTCTTGAGACCATAGACAGACTCTGGCTTTAGGATTCTCATTTCCTGTCCCAAGGCTTACGGAGCAATGGCTGGTAGACAAGCCCACTGCAGCCACAAGGTCATGAGGAGGCTGTTTCAGCCTCTGAGGTTGGGTCCTGGGAGACCTGGGCTGCCAGAGGTCCCTTGGGGTGGGAGTGTTCTCATGGTAGTGAACACTAAGACCATAGGATCTGGCAATGGAACAGGGCTCAGGCTTGGCATCCCAGATCTGGGTGATCTAAAGCTTTGTCTCCATGAAGGGCACTGGGCAGAAAGCTTCTGGAAATGGTGTGTGGCACTTAGACCCAAGCCCAAGGGCTTCAAAAGATTCAGGAATGGAGCCAGGCCTGTGGCTCAGGCCTGTAACTCTAGCTCCTCAGGAGGCTGAGATCTGAGGACCATGGCTCAAAGCCAGCCCAGGCAAGAAAGTATGAGATTCTTATCTCCAGTTAACTACTGGAAATGGCACTGAGGCTCAAAATGGTAAAGCAGCTGGGTGCTGGTGGCTCACGCCTGTAATCCTAGCTACTCAGGAGGCTGAGATCTGAGGATCGCAGTTCAAAGCCTGCCCGGGCAGGAAAGTCCATGAAACTCTTATCTCCAATAAACCACCAGGAAACTGGAAGTGGTGCTGTAGCTCAAGTGGTTGAGCGCTCGCCTTGAGCTGAAGAGAGCAGGGACAGTGCCCAAGCCCAGAGTTCAAGCCCCATGACCGACAAAAAAAAATGGTAGAGTACTAGTGTTGAGCACAAAGGCTCAAGGACAGTGCCCAGGCCTTGAGTTCAAGCTCAAGGACACACACACACACACACACACACACACACACACACACACACACACACACACGCACACACACACGATTCAGGAGTATGTGCTGACAGGTGGGAGGGGGCCTATATAAAGCCCTTGGGACTGACTGTGTGCTCCTCCACAGCCCCCATCCGTTGTACCCTCTCTCTCCTCTATGCGCAGCTCACACTCACATAGTTGCATGATCTAATGTGAATGAACAGATGGAATCTTCGCAGAGCCTAAGAGAACATAACATATAGGGAAGCAGAGGCATAAGGCATTAAGTAATTTGTGAAAAGGCCCTTGGCTGGTGGTGGTTGGCTTTGATTTGAACCTAGGCAATCTAACTCCAGAGGCCTGGCGTCCTCTGAACATTCAGCCCTCACTGATGCCCCTCTTCAGGGCCAGTTTTTCCCTCCATCCCCCCTGTGGGTGGGGTGGTTTCCCGATTAACCCCTCCTGCCTGTGTCTGCCTAGCTACCCTGCCCAGACCCCTTTCCTCAGGTAGTGTCCCAGCCTGGCTTTGCAGGCGCTCCCTTGGGCTTGGAAGTCTAGACTCACAGGCCCCTGGCAGCCCCCCAACCTGAAGGGTGGGATAGAGTAGGCACAGGCTCTGGGGGTGGGTGAGGGCGAGAGGCCCCACTGAGGAGTGGCGGGGTTGGTGTGTATCTTGGCAGGGAGACAGCAAAGTGGGAGGCCCTTGGAGGGCAGACAGTAGGAGGGGGAAGGGGCCATAAGGTAGACCTGACCCACAGACGGACAGCCCTGGGCGCTCCTTGTTCCTTTTCTGGAACTGCAAAGGGCTTGGCTCCTTACACACACACACACACACACACACACACACACACACACACACACACACACACACACACACACACACACACACACACACACACACACCACAGCCCCCTCTCCTGGACTCAACTCACCTAATGGGTCTCACTGTCCTCCTTGCCTCCACCTCCTTCCTTGTGGTGCTCTCCTTTACCCCCACAGCCTGGAGACTGCCCTGCACTTCACCTCAAAACACCAACCCACAACTGCCCATCCCAAAGGGTTCTTCACTGTTTCCGTGGGTCTTGCTGGCCTTCGCACTTCCCAATTTGGTTTACAGACTTCCTCCCTGCTACTCTGCCACCCCTCCCTCCATGAAGCCAGCTCTCTTGCTCAGGGCTGGTGCTATTCTACCATCTGAACCATGCCTGAAGTCCAGCATTTTGCTGGTTAATTGAAAATGGAATTTCACAGACTTTTCTGCCCAAGTAGAAATCCTCCTCTTGTGCAGCTACGATTACAGGCATGAACTACCGAACTCTACTCACTCTTGGCTGAGGCACTTAACTTGCCCTCTCTGGGGCCCTGCTTCCCCAGGGTCCTCCCCACCTCCTGGTCTCAGTTTCCAGCTATACACTAAGGAGCCTCGCATGTAGCCCAGAACTCTCCTCCATTCATGGAAGCCCCATACACCCAGTCCCAATGCTCTCCTTCTGGATCTACTGAAAAACCTGACTGATGGCTGCCTTTGACGACCCCCCTCCAAGTCCCTCATCCCAACATCCAGCCCTTCCCCAGCTCCTCTCGCACTCGAACCTCCCACCTCCCTGGGCCATGCCAGGACGATGCCAGGGCCCCCTGGGTGGTGGCTGTACCTTACTCACCCAGCCAGAAGGCTTTTCAAGCGCATCCTATCGCTCCCGTCTCCTGTGGGTCCCCACTTGGCTAAAGGTGACTTTTAACCAGCTCTAGTAGGCCACCTGTGCTGAGTTCCCTAAAGCCAACAAGACCAGGCTTGGCTCCTGGTCTGCCCAGGGCACCTGGGGGGGGGTGGAGAGGGGAGGGGGGAGGTCTTGAGTCTGCCCAGGGCACCTGGGGGGGGGTGGAGAGGGGAGGGGGGAGGTCTTGAGTCTGCCCAGGGCACCTGGGGGGGTGGAGAGGGGAGGGGGGAGGTCTTGAGTCTGCCCAGGGCACCTGGGGGGGTGGAGAGGGGAGGGGGGAGGTCTTGAGTCTGCCCAGGGCATCTGGGAGGGGGGGTGGAGAGGGGAGGGGAGGGGGGAGGTCTTGAGTCTGCCCAGGGCACCTGGGGGGGATGGAGAGGGGAGGGGGGAGGTCTTGAGTCTGCCCAGGGCACCTGGGGGGGGGGGTGGAGAGGGGAGGGGGGAGGTCTTGAGTCTGCCCAGGGCACCTGGGGGGGGTGGAGAGGGGAGGGGGGAGGTCTTGAGTCTGCCCAGGGCACCTGGGGGGGTGGAGAGGGGAGGGGGGAGGTCTTGAGTCTGCCCAGGGCACCTGGGGGGGTGGAGAGGGGAGGGGGGAGGTCTTGAGTCTGCCCAGGGCATCTGGGAGGGGGGGTGGAGAGGGGAGGGGAGGGGGGAGGTCTTGAGTCTGCCCAGGGCACCTGGGGGGGGGATGGAGAGGGGAGGGGGGAGGTCTTGAGTCTGCCCAGGGCACCTGGGGGGGGGGTGGAGAGGGGAGGGGGGAGGTCTTGAGTCTGCCCAGGGCACCTGGGGGGGGTGGAGAGGGGAGGGGGGAGGTCTTGAGGCTGCCCAGGGCACCTGGGGGGGGTGTCTCTCTGTGCAGCCCTTGCGGGGCCTCCCCATGCCCTCTCCCTCCCTCCCTGCAGGACAGGTGGCCCTTCGAGGACAGGGATGGGCTGGGGTCCGGGGCCGGCGTGGGGCGGGCGGGGCGCCGGGCGGGCGGGAGGGGCGCGGGCCTTGGCGGCGCCGGTGGAAAGAGCGGGTGAGGCCCCGCCCCGCCGCGCCCCTCCCCGCCGCGCCTCCCGTCCCCCACTCCGCGGCGGGCGGGCAGAGCGACGCGGAGCTCCGGCGGCGCGGACCCCGACGACGCCCGGCGGCCGCCCCGCAGGTAACGGCGGGCAGGGGCTCCCCGCGCCCGTCCCGGTCCCGCGCCCCACACTCCCGCCGATCGCCCGCTACAGCGCCTCTGCCTCCCGCCCCTGCCGCGGGCGCGCCAGCCCCGGACAGCGCCCGCGGGCCCGGCCGAGCGAGCGAGCGGCGGCGCAGCCGGGCTTCCCACCTGTAAAATTCGGGAGCGTCTCCTTTCCAGGCCGGGGAGAGGCCCCCCCGCGGCCTTCCAGCCCCCCCGGCTCCCCTCTCCTCATCTTCCTGCCCTTCCTGATTCGCTGCCCCTCCTCGTGCCTCGGTGTCCTGTCTCTGCCCCCCAAGCCCTCCTGCAAAGTTCTGGGGCCCTGCTCAAGAACTCAGGACTCAGGTCCCCAGAAAACAGCCTCTGCCCGTAGTAGCTCCAGGAGGTGCCCCAGGTAGCGAGCCCCGAGCTCTTCTCTGGAAGGCCCGGGAATGGGGTAGGCAGTTCCCTCTGACTTTGCTCTGTGTGTGTGTGTGTGTGTCTGACACTGTGTAGGTTCCTGACACAATTGCACTACTGACCCCAAGCAGAGCATCCTGGCAGCCCAGGGTCTTCCTGCCACCTCCTATGGTAGCAGAGCTGGTCCCAGGGTGCCTATGGGTGTGCGTGTGTGGGGGGGGGCAGGTCTGGGGGCTGTGGGGGGGGGGGGCAGGCAGGCTGGAGCCGGACAGCAGGGTGCCCCTCTCCGGGGACTTGAGCTAAGATAGATCCTCACTGCCCTGAACAGAGGGGCTCTCGGGCGGGAGAGGAATTGAGGGTCTGGGAGAGGCTTAAGGAAAGCTGGTAGTCTTGGTGAGGGCATAGATGCCGTCTGGCTGGGCTAGTGCACCCTGACGGACCCTTGGACATGGAGACATCCCAGAGGGTACTGAGGACTAACCACAGATACACACAGTCATGAGTGGTGTGTGAACCCCAGTGTCAACTGGACTCTCCTTCCAGTGGAAAATCACACAGTCGTACACCACATCAAACATTTGTCAGCCACATGTCAGCAGACCTCTCTCCTCTCTCTCCCCCTTCCCCTCGCATGCTCTCTTTCTCTCCTCTCTCTTTCTCATCTCTCTCCTGCCCTTCCCCCCAGCTGCAGGCTCAACAGCAGGCCCTACATGGCCCAGCCAGACATACTCATGCACACATGTGCGTGCCTTCACACACACACACACTCCACATGCTCACCAGGGTCTCTCTCGGGTTTCATTTTGTCTACCAAGTGCATATGAGTGTTTCCACTCTGGCCCAGAGGAAGGGAAGGGAACAAGGAGAGGGGATGTGTCTGTTAGAGGGAGGGTGGGCTGTCAGCCTGAGCCTCCAGGCCCCACTGCTTCCCCTGCCCTGGGCCCAAGTCAGATCAAAGGAGGTCTGGGCCCAGCTTCCCAGTCCCTCTGGCCCCCCCACCAATCATTCCAGATCCCTCCCAGTGGTAGTCATAGGCCCCCTTGTTGGAAAGAAGGGACCTCAGAAGAGCTAGCCCCAAAAGTTGAGTGGAAGAACTAGAGAGGCCCAGTGGTCCCATATGGAATGCAGCTGTGGTCACAGGAACCTGCTGAGGAACCCATGGGGGAGGGACCCTGCAAGTCAGAACCCAGAAGAGCATGCCTGGGGTGCAGACGGCAAGACCATCCGGAGTCACCAGGAGGTGACTGTTGCTTTCAAGAATACTGAGAATTTGGGCTGGGAAGGTGGCTCAGTGGTAGAGTGCTTGCCTTGCATGCATGAGGCCCTAGGTTCGATTCCTTAGCACTACATAAGCAGAAAAAGCCAGAAGTGGCGCTGTGGCTCAAGTGGTAGAGCACTCGCCTTAAGCTGAAGAGTTGAGGGACAGCGCCCAGACCCAGAGTTCAGGTCCACACGACCGGCCAAAAAAAAAAAAAAAAAGGATAATGAGAATTCTGTCCAATGCAGGGGTGGAAGGGTGGCACATGTTGCTGGAAGGGAGAGCATGTGCAGAGCATATCTCTCTCTCTCTCCTTCCTTCCCTCCCTCCCTCCCTCTCCCTCTCTCCCTCTCTCTCTCCTCTCTCTCTCTACTTCTCTCTCTCTCTTTCTCTCTGAGACAGTGAGTAATAGGGCACTGTTGGGTCACACAGTGGGGAGTAGGAGGGGCTCATATTGCTTGGAGGTCAGATTTCCAAGGGTCTTGTTCAAAGGCAGGGTGTGAGCTGCTGAGTGATGCAATCTGGGAATCACTGGCTACTGGGGCAAAAACGGGAACCTCTGAGGCAGGGTAGCATGGGAGGAGGCTGGGCAGTTTGAGGAGGAAGAGGGAGTTGAAGTGCCTTGTTGCCCCGGGGATGAGAGGATGAGGTGGATGGAGAGGAGTCAGGGGCGGGCCTGATGGGCCGTGGGGTGAGGAGAAGGTGGGCCAGGAGCTTTGTACTGGAACCCTATGATCTGTCCCAGAAGGAAGCAAGCACTGGAGAGATGTGGGTTTGGCTCCAGGGTCTGATAAACTGCAGTGACTGGGACTAAGTTGGAGGTAGTGTTCGGAATCTCTAGAATGAGTGTGCCAGGCCAGAGTGTGCACCTGTGTGCCCAGACATTGGTCAGACAAGTCACTCTCCCAGGAAGAGAGTTCTGAAGCTCTCTGCTCTGGACATTTCCAGATGGGTAGGATGTGGACGGTGTGTCTGGAGTGAAGGCAGCACGTCCAGTATGAAGAACTGACCTCGAGAGTCAGATGGGCCTGGCACTGCCCATCAGTGAGCCTCAGTTTCCTTAGCTACTCAGTATGAATGCCAGTCCCTGTCTCCAGGATCCTTTTGCCTATTGGAGGGGTGAGGAGTGGTTCCAGGTCACAGCTTTTAGAACTTTTACCCAGATTTCTGATCAGTGTCCATCACCTCTGTGGTTAGATCCAGAAGCACAGAGGAGGACCTGGGCCTGCCTCCACTTAGATTCTCAGAAAGTTTTGAATGAGGTTAGGTGCCAGTGGCTCACACCTGTAAGCCCAGCTACTCAAGAAGCTGACCTGGAATACTGAGATTTGAAACTCTTCCAGGCAGAAAAATCCATCTCCAGTTAACCAACAAAAAGGTGGGCTAGAGATATGGCTCTAGTGGTAGAGCACTAGCCATGAGTAAAAAAGCTGACCAGGAGCACAGGCCCTAGGTTCAAGCCCTGGTACCAATACAAGAAGTGTGTGTGTGTGAGAGAGAGAGAGACAGACAGACAGACAAACTGAAAGACAGACAGACAGACACAGACATACAAAACACAGAGAGAATAGAGTGTTAACTGTCCCCAGGCAGATTGCATGAGTAGGATTTTTGTTTTTGGAGAGCAGAGAGGCCCACCTTCACAGGGGGCAGATGACTGCTGCCTCCTGGGGAGAGGCAGCCTGCAACGCTGGCCTGAGGTATGAGGTATGTACTCATACATTGACGGGATAATAAGAGTCTACAGGGCACTAGCTGTGCACAGGTCCATGTTCACATTTCTCATTTAATCCTTGTTACCATGCTGCAGGGCAGGAATTAGTGGTCCATTTAACAGAAATGAGTGGAGGCTCAGCAAGGTCAGCACGCAGACTGTTTGTTGAGTATTGGTCTGTGAGGATCCCTAGCTTTTGTTGCTTATACTTACCTCTTTGACCACTACCCTCTCCAGAGTGTGGCATGGTTGCTGAGCACCCACAGAGTGCCAGGCATTTCTATAGCACAGGTTGTTTTTCTGGGAAGGAGGTGGGCAGCATGGGTTGCTCAGAATGAGGACAGAGTTAGTGTTTTCTAGTATCTAAGACCCCCTTGGCGATCTCTGTGATGGAGAGACCTCAGCCTTGGTAGGGAAGGAGACTGAGACCAGAGCCCTGGCCTCTGCTCTTAGTTCTGCCTCTAGTTGCTCTGTGACCTCAGATAATCTCTTCTGAGTCCGTAACCCATCTATGAGATGGGCCAGTCATACCAGCCTGGATCTCCCTAAAGCCTGTGGTGAGTGGAAATGAGATTGTGGGGTGGGGAGGTCGTATTTCCTTTCCTGAAAGATCCCAGAGGCCAATTTTTTGGCCTCCACCCCCAGCCAGTGTCTGCAGCCCTCATGACCTGGAAGTTCTTCCTTCTGTCTAGCCTTGTCTCTCCTGCTGGGCTGGCTGCTGCACAGCTCTGCGTGGGCCCTCCAGGCCACGCTCCCTGACAGGCGACCACGCTCAGCTCAGCTCGTGGCAAACATTCTTTTCATAGTTCCCAGAGCACAGCAAATCCACTGCTTAGCCAGGAATGCAGCGCCCCCCTCCTACAGTGGCAGCAGGGGCTGGGCCAGGGTGGAATCTCTGGGGGTCAGCCAGGAGGAGCTAAGGAATTGGGAGGAGGCCCCCAACACTGTGTCTCGACTAGGGAGAGGGGAGCTGTCCTCAGCATCTTTGGACTCATTCAAGCTCAGTTCAAGCTCTGGGACCATCCCCCGCTGGCTAGCTGCTGAACTTGAACTAGTGACTTCTCTGAGCCTTTTTCTTAGATTTGGGGCCTTTTTCTTATCTTGCTCCTTCCACAGGACTGCTGGGTGGCATCACGGTAAGATTTATCATCGTAACCGTGAGCCTTCAGTGAAGTCCTGTATGACAAGTTCTGCTCTCATTCTGGCATCCAAAATTGATTTGTTTTGTTCTTCCATTTCTTGCTAGAAGAATTGCATTGCTGGGCACATAGACCTGTAATCCTCGCTCCTCAGGAATCTGAGATCTGAAGATCACAGTTCAAAGCCAGCCTGGACAGAAAAGTTGGTGAGACTCCTATCTCAGATTAACTATTGGAATTGTAGGTACAGTTCAAGTGATAGAGTGCCAACTGTGAGCAAAATAGCTGAGGAAGAGCTTGAGGCCCTGAGTTCAAGCCTCCATTTTCTCTCTCTCTCTCTCTCCCTCCCTCCCTCTCTCTCTCTCTCTCTCTCTCTCACACACACACACACACACAAATTGTATACAGTGATTCTTTCAACCTATGATTTAAAAAAAAAAGAGATGATTAGCCCAGAACCTACCAGTAGTGCGAGTGTGGGGCGAGGGAGTGATTTACCTCTGGCAGGAGTGCTGCTCACCTCGGGGCTCCGAGCCCCTCCATTTAGAAAGTCGGAGTGGGGAAGTGGGTCTGGGGCCTCCTCACTAGCTGTGGGTACAGGGTGCAGACTGTCCTTCCGCCATTTGGCCTGGGATTTAGGCTTAGCCAGCAGCAGGCTTTGTGCAGAGGAACAGTGCTGTCTGGAAGGGCTCAAGAAGAAGATTAAGGAGGGGAGTTAAGAACAGAGTCCCATTGGAGGGGGCTCAGGCACTGCCCTGGCACAGCCACCCACCCTGCTTTCCCATTTTGTGAAACTGAGGGAGGGCTCCAGAGTCCCTTGGCTGTAGCTGTCCACTCGGTACTCAGCCTTTCCGGTCCCTGGAGCCATCTGGTTGCGGTTGGCATGGTGGAGATGGAGGGTGGAGCAGGACCCAGATCTCCCCCCAGTACGGGGACTTTGGTTCTTTGGGGCTGGGCAGATGTAGGTGTAGCTCCTGTCCCCTTCCTTCCTGCCCCGTAACCCGGGGGCTAGATGTGAGCAGTCTGAGCCCCACTCCCCTTCTCAGTAAAACTGGACAACTGTTCCAAGACTGCAGGGGAGTTTGCTAAAATAATGTTTTGCGAGCATGCGAGTACTGTTCTGGTACTCCCAATGTACCTGGGATTAGAAACAGTTATTAAGGGCTAAAACTGATGGAGAGGAGAAGAGCCAGTTTGGAGCTGAGCCCAGGTCTCTGACCCTAATGCCTTGTCAGAGCATTTCTTGGTCTGACAGCAGCCAGACCTGTCATGTGAAGTCATTTATGCAGTTAGTGGTTAAGAACCCAGGCTTTGGAGCCAACAGCTCAAGTTAGGTATGGACTTGGTCCCTCAGTTTCCCTGTCAGTAGAAAGGGTTATTGTGGGGATTAAACAAGATGATAAATGATAATACCCACAGCCATTGTAGTGGTACACATTGTAATTTCAGCCCTTAGAAAGATGAGGCAAGGAAGTTGGAGAGTTCAAGATCAGCCTTGGCTACATAGTGAGACCTTGTTTCAAAAAAAAAAAACAATTCAGCTAGGCACCAGTGGCTCATGCCTGTAATCCTAGCTACTCAGGATGCTGAGATCTGAGGATCATGGTTCAAAGCCAGCCTGGGGAGGAAAGTCCATGAGACTCTTATCTCCAATAAACCTCTCAGAAAATTGGAAGGGGCACTGTGGCTCAAGTGGTAGAGCGCTTGCCTTTAGCTGAAGAGCTGAGGGACAGTGCCCAGGCTAAGAGTTCAATCCCCATGACTGACAAAACAAACAAATAGACAAAAAATTCAACTGAGTCCTAGAGACTCACACATGGAATCAGTCTGAGATCTGAGGATTGTTATTTGAAGCCAACCCGGACAGAAAAGTCCATGAGACTCTGATCTCCAATTAACTACCAAAGAAGCCAGAAGTGGAGCTATGGCTCAAGTCAGTAGAGTACTAGCCTTGAACAGAAAAAGTCAAGTGTGAGCATAGGCCCTGAGTTCAAGCTCCAGGACTAATACACACACACACACACACACACACACACACACACACACACACACACACACACACTAGGACTAGCCTGTTGCCTAGTGGTAAAGCACTTGCCTAGTGTGTGCAAGGCCCTGCGTTTAATCTTCAGCATTGAAAAAGACAAAAACAAAAACCCAGAACAGTGCCTAGCAAAATAAATATTAGCTGTGATTAATTAGTTAAATTTTTGGTCTGGCCGGGCTTCGATGACTCATGACTGTAATCCTAGCTACTCAGGATGCTGAGATCTGAGGACTGTGGTTCAAAGCCAACCTAGGCAAGAAAGTCTGTGAGACTCTTATCTCCAATAAAACCACTCGAAAACCAGAAGTGGCGCTGTGGCTCAAGTGGTAGAGCGCTAGCCTTGAGCTGAAGAGCTGAGGGACAGTGCCCAGGCCCAGAGTTCAAGCCCCACTACTAAAAAAAGAAAATATTTTTGGTCTGTTTGGGTTTTGTGTCTCCCTACATGCTGAGGCTGGGGAATTGAACCCAAGGCCTCACGCACACTAGTCAAGTGCTTTGCCAATGAGCTCCATCTTTAGCCCAGTTCTTGTTTATTTTGTTTCCATCCTCTTCATCCCTCCAGTGTGTTCAGGGTTTTCTCACCTGCATACCCTCACTGGAGCTCTTCCTTGGCCCAGATCATAACTCCCCTTCCCTCCCAACCCCCCCACCCCGCCCCTGTCAGTTAAATTCCTTTTCCACTTTCAAAAGCCAGACCCAACAGAACTCATTTTCCCCCAGCCTCATGGTGGGGGAGGGACTGGGCTAGAGAAGCTGGGATGCAGCTAAGTGGGACCTTTCATCCAGGCTGGGGGCTTGGAAAATGGAATCTTGACTAGCTTAGGGATCTTGATGTTCAGACTGGCCGGATGGAGGCAGAGCTTGCCAACTTGGAGAGAAGGCCCAGGATGGGCTGGTTTTGGCATTGACTGCTTGTGCAGCCACGGTGAGGGCTGGGATGCCAGAGTTTCCATGGGAGTGGGCAGAAGCAAGCAAGCAGCTGGGGGAGAGAGTGACGCAGCTGGCAGCCCTTCTTGCCAGGTGGGTTGGCTGCGTGTCCCCTCCTCATCCACCTAGGAGTCCTGTCTGGGTTTGGACTCTAGCCGTTGTCCCTCTGTGTAGCCACCTGGACTAGGGCCTTGGATAGAGCCTGGCACTGTTTTTGGTTGAAGCAGAAATGGGGACCTGGCCATCCAGGGCTTGGACTACACCACCTTCCTACTCCACAACCTTCCATAGCTCCCCACGGACAAATGCAAGCGTGGCATTTAAGACTTCCCCTTCTCCCCCCATTCCAGCCGCAGCTCCTGTCTGTCCTCCTCAACCCTACTAACACTTCTGGGCCTTCCCTATATCTGTCAAGGCATCCCTACAGCCATCTCCAGTACGTGTGTGTGTGCGTGTGTGTGCGTGTGTGTGTGTGTGTGTGTGTGTGTGTGTGTGTGTATGTGTGTGTTGGGGCTTGAAATTAGGGCCTAGGTGCTGTCCCTTAGGTTTTTTACTAAAGGCTAGTGCTCTACTACTTGAGCCACATCTTGCCTTTTGGTTAATTAGAGATGAGAGTCTCAAGGACTTTCCTGCTGGGTCTGGTTCTGAACTGAGATCCTCTCTGTAATCTTCAGATCTCAGCCTTCTGAGTAGCTAGCTTTAAATTCTTTTTTATTTTTTATTATTTTTTTTTGGGTCGGCCATGGGGCTTGAACTCTGGGCTTGGGCTCTGTCCCTCAGCTCTTCAGCTAAAGGCAAGCGCTCTACCACTTGAGCCACAGCGCCACTTTTGGTTTTCGAGTGGTTTATTGGAGATAAGTCTTACAGACTTTCCTGCCCAGGCTGGCTTTGAACCGTGATCCTCACATCTCAGCATCCTGAGTAGCTAGGATTACAGCCATGAGCCACTGGTGCCCACCTTTGAAATTCTTTTATCTTACCTTGTCTACCTTTCAGACTCCTCATCCTTCAGAATACAGCTTCAATATGTCTTCTGCCTGGAAGCATTCTGAGGGGATATGGAGAGAGCGTGCATCTCCCACATCCTGGAGATCTTAGTTACTTGCATGGCTGTCACCTGTCTGATGCCTCCAGCAGGACATGGGATAGAGATGCTTTTGTGTTCGGCGGCCCAGTCCTGGACACACAGCATGCATGTCTTCCAACCTAAGGGCCACTGCTAACTAGGGTTGATGCAGAGAGGGGACTCTGCCAGTACGGATCCAGAAGCCCCCCCTCCAGCTCCCCTCTGATAAAAGAGGACATGTCCACCTCAGCTCAGGTACTCTGAGCACACTAAGTGTACATGGAATTCAGAAAGAGGGGGAGTATGGCCCAGCCTGTGACACCAGGCTCATTTAGTGCCCCCGGGTCCAGCAGGGCTACTGGCAAGAAGCTGTGGCCAGTGCGGTGAGGCTGAGGGTCAGGTATGGGGCATCTCGGCTTCTGGTGGTTTCTTACTACTCCTCTCCATCCTCAGGCCCTGCCTCCACTGAGACCTCCCTGGCTCCTTTGATCTGAAAGGTAAGCGCGATTGAGATCAGGCTGGATGAGGCCTGCGCTTGTTGCTGTCTAACCTTGCCTTCTCCTGCTGGAGTAGAAGCCCCTCCCAGGCCCAGGGTGTCCTTGAGGGCAGCCTCTCTTACAGGTGACCTCAGCTCCCTGTGCACTGTAAAACTCCGGCTGAATCGGAAGCAGCTTTTTCTCATTTGTGAACTATTTTGCCCAGCTCCTTGGCACAGCAGTGTTTGCTTGGCCCAGCCTGGGTGCAGTGGCCTGGCTGCACTCCCACCGGGCCTGTCTCTGCCCAGCCAAGCCCCTCCTGCTGCTGCCGCCGCCACCATGCAGGGAAGCTTCGAGGCCCAGGAGAGAGGCCCAGGAATCTTGGCAGGCTGGGGCAGCAGCAGTGCCGGTGGCGTTCCGGAAAAGGCTGCAAATGCGAACCAGAAGGGGAAGGAGAAGGGTTGGAGCCTGAAGTCCAGCCTGCCCGGCTTAAGGCCGGGATGGCCAGATCCCGGGACCCTTGAATTAGAATCATTCTGGACAGGCTCGAGGCCTCTGCTGGGAGGAGCATTCGGTAGAGAGGACTCAGCTGCTTCCAGTCACCTGCCAGAGAGGCCAATCCATGATTGCTCTGGTGGTGTTCCCTCATGAGCTTTCCTGGTTTGTCTGCCCTGCTTGATTGTTCTCATCTCTCTGCATGCTCTAGTAGTTGAGGGGTTCCTCCCCAAGCACAGGGGGGACCAGACTCAGAGATAGGCAGAGGCCAGAGGCCTGGAAAGTAAATGCAATCAACTGTAGAGAAGAATGCTCGGTCCTGGCCTTCTGTGGCCCAGATCTGGGGAGGATTTGAGAAGAGCCACAGAGAAACGGGCCCTCTGGTAAGCCACCCTGGGGGCTGGGCCCAAGATGGGAGGGGGGCAGCCAGTATGTCCCTGAAGGCAGACTTGCTGAGCATGTGCTGAGTGCCACCCACAGTCAGAGTGAGGTGGATGGGAGGAGGGGTGGGCACCTAGAAAAGCTGCTCTGAGGGCTGGGAAGGTGGCTCAGTGGTAGAGCGCTTGCCCTGCATGCCTGAGGCCCTGGGTTCGATTCCTCAGCACCACATAAGCAAAAAGAAAAAAACCGGAAGTGGCGCTGTGGCTCAAGTGGTAGAGCGCTAGCCTTGAGCTGAAGAGCTGAGGGACAGCGCCCAGGCCCAGAGTTCAGGCCCCACGACTGGACCCCCCCCCCCAAAAAAAAAGACTCTGTCTAATACTGCTTCCCAAGCTGGGGTCTCCTGCGGCCTGGGTGCCTCACTTGCCTGGTGAGAGATATGGGGACTTGAATGAAACTGAAGCCCGACAGAGCAGACAAGAAAGAGCCACCTTCCTATGCCGCCCTCTGCCTGGTCTAGCCTGGCCACCACTTTCTGCCCCGACTCCAGATTCTAGGTGCTTGGACTCAGGAGCGTCCTCACTTGCATGGTTAAACTTAGTGGGCTGTGTCACCGGTGATGGAGCACAGAGACATCAGACCCCTCAGTCCCTGTAAGGCCCCAGCAAGGCAGGCCGACACAGGACTGACATAGCATGAGCAAGTACAGACCATCAGGGCTGTCTTCCAGGTGTTACCAAGCGTGTCAGGGGAGAGATGCGGAGACACGCAGGCAGCGACAGCACAGCCATGGACAGAGATGGTGCAGCTGGAACAGATATGGTTCCTCCACTGAGCTGACTTCCAGTCCTCCCATCCCCCACACAGCCCTTCCTCCACCACACTGTCAGCTTCTCTATGCGCACAACCAGCCTCTACCCTGTCTGCTCTCCTCCTCCAGGCAGCCACATGCATGGCACAGTAACATGAAATTTATCCTCTTGGGACTAGGGAGCCACGGGAAGGCACAGAGGGCCTTGGAAGAGTTGTGTTCCTCGTGGTCCCCAGGCAGGCCCCCTCAGCCTCGCCCAGGGGCTGGGCAGAGACGCTGAGGTGAGGCCTGGATCACCCCTGCAGAGTCAGGGTTGGGACTGGGAATGTGTGTCTCAACAACTGTCCTGATGATTCTGGTCAAGGCTAAAGTTTGGAATCTATATGGGCAAAGCTGAAAAAACAGAGGGGCGGTGGGGACGGCGGGGGCTGGGCGAGAGGCTGCTGTGATCACCCATATAATTATTTGGCAGTTAAATTGAACCTTCGTGGTGGAGTGGCTGGCATGTGTCAGGCATTGGGTTGCTGTGTGTGTGTGTGTGTGTGTGTGTGTGTGTGTGTGCGCGCGCTGCTACTGGGGCTTGAACTCAGCCTGGACACAGTCCCTTGTCATCCAGGCTGGTGCTCTATTACTTGAGCCACATCTCTATTTCTGGCTTTTTGGTGGGTCATATTGGTGTTTCATGGACTTTCCTGCCTGAGTTGGCTTTGAACCATGATGATCTCAGATCTCAGCTCCTGAGTCTGAGCCACTGGCTGGCTCTTGGCTGAGCTGCATTTTGGAGGTGTACAGGTCTCTGAAGGGCAGAGGTGGTGGGAAGAAAGACAGTGAGAGAATAGAGGAGACAGAGACCACGGGTTTGGATCTGTGATCTGAGGGGTCAGGCTTAGAAATGTCATGTGTAGTTGTGCAGGTTGGGTGCCCAAGAGTGCCCAGGAGGGGCAATGGCTGGGGGGAGGCAGCCTCTCCTAATTGTACCAAAGCATGATAGGCTCGAGAGTCTTTTCTTCCCTGTAAGGAAAGAAAGAAGGGCCAAAAGTGATGTTGAGCTTTGGCCTGGGCACCTGGGGGTGGGGGAGGCGGAGGTAATAAGAGAGACAGAAATGAGAACCGTTTGGGTGGAGACAGCAGAGGGATAGGCAAAAGTGCTTGGCTGCTAGTGCAGCAGGAGCTGAAGGCCCTAGGGGGAGGTCGGGAGGGAGGAGGAGGGAGTTCCTTGGTGATAAGACCAGAGCCGGGGAAAGGAGAGGCTGGGTCCACAGAGACTGTTCCAAGAGGACGTGAGCCCAGGTTCTGGGACAGGTCTGCAGAGCAGGCTGAGGACTGGGCCTATGTGGACTTGAAGCTGGAGAGTCTGGAAAGCAGCAGGGCAGGCATCCACAGACCAAGAAGACCCTAAGAAGGAGGACCTGGGTCTTGAGTGGGAAATGAAACCCCTATTTCAGATATTAGGTGGAAGAAGGGCTGGCGGGGCAGGGGAGGGGGGAGGCTTGGGAGCCCTTCAGATGTGTGAACAGCCCACTGGGGAAGCAGAACTGGGGGTCAAGCCCTCTGCTCCAATCCTCCATCCCCCTCCATTCCAGATCCATAACTCAGTTTTAATCCTGAGTAGGCTCTGTGGTGCCTGGTCAGCTTCTCTGAATGACCAGTCAGCAAATCGACTTTACGTGGTCATTTCACAAGATCCTAGGTTTGAGTAGCAAGCCACTTGAGTCTTTTGAGGGCTGGAGGACAGGTGTCACTTGGTAACAGGAGGATTGGTGGTTGGACCAAAGTGAGGCTTCCCGGTCATCAGGAGTAAGGCAAGCGGGCATACCTGGAGGGGCTGGAGGGTCAGACAGTCTCAATGATCTTTTCCCAGGGTCACTGGCCCATAATCACCCAGCAGGTAAGGAGCTGTGCAGAGGGACCAGGGGCCCCTGGTCCTGAGGCCTAGTGCTTCCCAGGGCTGGCCCTGAGAGGGAGCCCCTGAGCTGTTCCTCTGACCAGGTGCCAGAGACAGAGCCCAGGAGAGTGGCGTCAGGCCTGCAGACCAGAGAGAGGCATGGAGTCTGGGGAGTGGGGCCGAGGATCCGCAGAAATGTCTCCACAACAGGAAGCGTCTCATAACATACCTGTGGTTTGGCTGGCCAGCCGAGCGCCTCTCCACCGCTCCTCCGTTTAGCCGCCTGCCCGTCTGGGATGGTGGTGAGGAGCCTGGGGGCCTGGATTCCAACCCCCATCCAAGGCGCTGAGTGCTGCCTTGTCTAGGGTCACGCCAGCCTCACCCTGCCTGGTCCGTTGGAGCCTGGGAGGTGGCCTGGGGTCCGCGGTGTTTTTCCTGTCCTCTGTGGTCTGGACCTCTGCTGTGACCAAGGACAAGGTGCCGAGTGTCAGGACCTCACTGTGGTGGGGTCTCCTAAGCATCCTCTGCTGTTTGCCCCTGGCGCGGGTTCCTTTGGCAAGGCTGGGTGGGCAGGGCCTCTCCTTGGCTGTTCCAGGGTAGAGGTCTTCCCATTGGGGCCCGTCCCGTCTGGTCTGAGGGACCCCGTAGCACTCCCCACTCCCGGCCCGTCTCCTTGTCTCCTTGGCCTCCCTGGGAGGAGGCCAGGCTGCCACAAAATGCTGACTTGGATGAAATGCTGTTTTACGGGGATTTGTTGAAAAGGGGGGAAATCCCCGTTAAGGACTTGCAGCTGTCCAAACACCGCGTCTACCCCGCTGCCGCCATGGCTCAATCCCCTGAATCAGCGTCTCCTGGATGTGTCCCTCCTCAGGCAGGCTCCATACCCCTGCAGCCCCACCTCCCAAGAGGTCACCAGAGAGGGTGATGGCTTGCCCCAAGGTCACACAGCTAGTCATGGGCAGAGCTAGCTTAAGCCTCAGGATTGTCCCGTTGGACCCCCCTGACACCCTGTGTGCCACCAACCCTTGCCTGAGGAACTGAGAACAGATGAAGCCCTTGCCTCCTCTCTTCTCAGTGCTGTCATTCTTAGCTGAAACTCTTTAGTTAAGGCCATCTGGATGTCCCCACTATTTCCCATTCTAGCCCTGGGGAGCCCTCTCATCTGGGAGAAGGGACTTCCTGGTTGGTGTGATACATGTCTATGCGAAGTCTAAGTGAGGTACTGGTATGCGCCTTAAATCTGATGGTAGAGCTGGAATGTGGCTTAGTGGTAGAATGCTTGCCTAGCATGCCTGAAGCTCTGGATTCAATTCCTCAGCACCACATAAACAGAAAAAGCTGGAAGTGGCACTGTGTCTCAAGTGATAGAATGCTAGCCTTGAGCAAAAGAAGCTCAGAGACAGTGCCCAGGCCCTGAGTTCAAGCCCCAGGACTGGCAACAACAACAACAAAAAAATCTGATGGTAGCAGGGTGCTGGTGACTCACACCCGTAATCCTAGCTACTCAGGAGGCTGATATCCAAGGATCAGGGTTCATAGCCAGTCCTGAGCAGGAAAGTCTGAGGTTTTTTTTATTTGAGTCAGTCGTTGGGCTTGAACTGGGCCTGGGCACTGTCCCTGAGCTCTTCAGCTCAAGGCTAGCACTCTACCACTGAGCCACAGCACCACCTCCAGTTTTCTGGTGGTTAATTGGAGATAAGAGTTTCACGGACTTTCCTGCCTGGGCTGGCTTTGAACCATGATCCTCAGATCTTAGCCTCTTGAATAGCTAGGATTACAGGCATGAGCTACCAGTACCCAGCATGTTTGAGATTTTTATTGTCAATAAACATTTATCAGGGCTAGGAAGGTGGCTCAGTGGTAGAGTACTTGCCTTGCATGCCTGAGGCCCTGGGTTCGATTCCTCAGCACCACATAAGCAAAAAGAAAAAAGCCGGAAGTGGCTCTGTGGCTCAAGTGGTAGAGCGCTAGCCTTGAGCTGAAGAGCTGAGGGACAGCGCCCAGGCCCAGAGTTCAGCCCCCACAATAGACCCCCCCCAAAAAATAAACATTTATCACCAAAAAAGCTAGCAGTGGAGTTGTGGCTCAAGTAGCCTTGAGCAAAAGAAGCTCAGGGACAGTGCCCAGTCCCTGAGTTCAAGCCCTAGCACACACACACACACACACACACACACACACACACACATCCATACACATACTGAGGTAAATTGGACCCTTCAACTATTCTGGTTCACCCCGATGTGCCAGCTAGGCCCTGTTGCTGGGCAAGGAGTTGGGAGGGGGACGTGGGGACAGCGAGAGCAGAAGAGCCAGGCAGAGGCTCACTGGGATCAGCAGGGGCAGCTCATGGGCTTCCCCAAAGTGCAAGAATACATGAGGACTGAGCTGGGTGCTGTGGCTCATGCCTGGAATCCTAGCTGCTCAGGAAAGTTCAAGCCCCACAACCGAAGGGGGCGGGGTGAGAGAATACATGAGGATTATGGCCACAAAGGTGGAGAAACTCCAAGAGACAGAATGGGCAGAGGCCTGGCATGGTGTCTGCATGGTGGAAAAGGGGCGGGGACAGTGAGTAGTGGCAAGAGCTCCGTGGATGCGGGGCTGTGTAGGCTGCTCTATGTCACAGGAGCAGTTATGCAACTCCAAGGCCATACTTTCTTCCCGCAGCCCCTTGAACAGGCTTAGTGCCCCCTTTCCCTGCCACCAGCTCCTTTCCACCTCCCAGCGCCCAGACTGGCACATGCCAGCTCTTCCTCAAACCAAGAGCCACAGCGCCCCTCCCTCCAAACCCACAGGCGCCCCAAGCTGGAAGAGAGCCTCCTCCTCTTTGCTTGCCCACTCTTCTGGCCGGCTTTTGCTCTTTGGTATGCTCTCCTCCCTCCCGTCCCTCTCAGCCCTTGTGGCAGTAGCCACAGGCCTCTGCTTCTTGCCTGCCCTCCCAGCTCCTGCACATTACCTCAGTGCTTCTCTGAGCCTCCGTCTCCTCTTCCGTAGAATAGGGACCCTGAATAGCATCTTTTCCTGAATGAGGTGGGAATTCAGTCATTTTGTGCATAAGACAGGCAGTGCCTGAGGCCTGCCAGCTGCCATCTCGCACTCTGCACTCAGGAAACATTTGCTTCAGGGCCTGGCTTGAGATCTGGTTCCTGATCTTAGCAAGGGTATCTCTGTCTCTTTCTGGTCTCTCTCTGGCCTCTACCTGTCTCTCTGGTACACACACACACACACACACACACACACACACACACACACAGTGGGGTGTGGAAGATGCTGGGATAGGCAGGGGCCAGGAGCCCTTCCTAGTGGATCTCCATTACCAAGGAGGAATGAAAGGCACACAATTCACTAGGACTCTGTCCCTGCCTAGCCTTAGGGCTTTTCCTGTGGCACTGTGACTGCCTAGGCATCTTCCTGACCTCATCACCCTCTAGTCCTACTGTGGAAAGCTGGTTGGTCTGGCTTCCCTAAAACCAGGCCTGTCTTGAGTTCCCCTGTGGTAGTGTCCTAATCCTGGCCCTGGCCAAAGAAGGGTAGCAGCCATTCCCTCTGCTCTACTTCCTGTTCTACACTCTGCCCCTTCCTCTCTCCCACCCACCTAGCAAGCAGTCCCTCACCTCAGGTGGCCAGGGTGGGAGGATCCTGTCCTACCATACTCAGGAGAAGTGGGGTGGGTGATGATGGTTAGGGGTGGGCTTAAGTATCTAGGCCAGTGCTGGTGGCTCATGTCTATAATCCTAGCTATTCAGGAAGCTGAGATCTGAGAATCTTGGATCAAAGCCAGCTCAGGCAGGAAAGTCTGTGGAGTTGTGAAAGCTGTCAAAGTGGTAGAGAGCTCGCCTTGAGCAGAAGAGGTCAGGCACAGCGCCCAGGCCCTGAATTCAAGCCTCACAATTGACCAAAAAAAGAGTCCATCCTAGGTAGGTTCTGCCTATGAGTCTGTTAAAGAACAAACCCTTTACCCTATTTCCTCATCTCCGAATCAGGGGCAGCATACATTGCAGGCTGACCCAAGGGTTAAATGTCAAATGCCAAAACAGTGTCTAGCCTCATGCTCCATCAGCATCCCTCATGGGCCCATACTGTGCTGTGCAGACTTGAGTCCTGGCATCTGTCACAATAAGTGACCTACGCTCTGGATGGGAACTCAGCTCTAGCACTTACATGCCATGTGGCCTGGGCAATTTTTTGTGGTCTAAGCTCCAGCTCCACCCTCCCTCCCCCTGCTTCCTTTTGGTACTGGGGTTGGGACCCTAGGCCTTGCACATGCTAAGGAAGTGCTCTACCACTGAGCCGTACCCCAGCCCTAAGCCAGAGCTTCTTCTTCAATAGGGTAGGGTGAGATGGATAGGTTCTTTGCTTGTGATGATAATTAGTATTGATGAGGCCGTGGCAGTAGAACTTGACCTGGGGCACAGGGAAAACATATGTGGTTGGCGTTACTGTCCGGCTGAGGTTGCAAAGTGGGTTAGTGGCTTCACAGCCATCCCCAGATCTGCATTCATGGCTGCAGGTAGAGCTTTGCTCCTTGCTCACTGCCAGGCACAGGTGCAGAAAGGGGCCCTGGGTGGGGTGAGAGGAGTCCAGAGAAAGGGTGTTAAGAGAAGAGGGACTTTCCTTGGGTGTGAAAAATGCCACGTAGCCCCTCATTCAAATGATGGATGCTGGCTAAATAAAGTGCAATGATAATACTTGCACATTGTCCTCACAGCTCTGAGTAGCAGGCTGTTAAGCTGCCTTTTAGAAATAGTAGTTTTAGCCGGGCTCTGGTGGCTCACGCCTGTTATCCTAACTACTCAGGAGGCTGAGATCTGAGGATCACGTTTCAAAGCCAGCCTGGGCAGAAAAAGTCCATGAGACTCTCCAATAAACCACTAGAAAACTGGAAGTGGCACTGTGGCTCAAGTGGTAGAGTGCTAGTTGAGCTGAAGAGTACAGGGACAGCGTCCAAGCCCAGAGTTCAAACCCCACAACCGACAAAAAAAAAAAAAAGAAAAAAAGAGAGAGAGAAAAAAAAAAGTAGTTTCAGCCTGAAGTGGTGCTGTGGCTCAAGTGGTAGAGCGCTGGCCTTGAGCTGAAGAGCTGAGGGACAGCGCCCAGGCCGAGTTCAGGCCCCAGGATCAACCAAAAAAAAAAAAGTAGTTTTGGCTATGGTGGCTCACACTTGTAATCCTAGCTACTCAGGAGGCTGAAATCTGAGGACTGCATTTGGAAGCCAGCCCGGGCAAGTAACTGTGAGACTCTTATCTCTAATTAATCACAGAAAAAGCCAGAAGTGGTACTATGGGCTCAAGTGGTAGAGTACTAGCCTTGAGCAAAAGAAGCCCAAAGACAGAGCCTAGGCCCAAAGTTCAAGCCTCAGGTATGGCAAAAACAAAAGCAGTTTGTTTGTTTTTGCCAGTCTTGGGACTTGAACTTAGGGCCTGGGCACTGAGCTTCTTTTGCTCAAGGCTAGTACTCTATCACTTGAGCCACAGTGCCACTTCCAGCTTTTTCTGTTTATGTGGAATCGAACCTAGGGCTTCATGCATGCTAGGCAAGCACTCTACCACTGAGCCACATTTCCCTGCCCAAAAAGCAGTTTTATTAATATATAACACATCTTACAACTGGCCCATTTAAATGTACAATGTAATTTTAAAATATATTTTATATTCAGAGTTGAGTGAATATCAGCATACTGTTTTATATTTTATCACCCCTAACTGAAATCCTATATCACTTGGTTCAATGGCTCATGCCTGTAATTCCAGCTACTGCTAGGTAGAGATTTGGAGGATCATGATTTGAAGGCAGCCCTGGCAAAAAGTTAACAAGAGTCCCTCCCCGCTACCCCCATCAGCCTATAAGCCGGTATGGTGGCTGTACCTTCACCTCAGCTATGCAGGTCATAGCTAAGAGGATCATTGTCCATGGCCAACCAGGACACAAAACAGCCCTATCTGAAAAACAGTCTAAAAGCAGAAAGTGCTGGGGGTGTGACCTAAGCAGTAGAGCAAACTGTCTACAAGTACAAGGGCCCCAAGTTCAAACCCCAATAAACAGAGATGGCGAGATCAGTAACAACACCTTATTCAAGTGTAATGAGGATTGAATTCTGGGCTCTGAAGAGCTCAGCTCGGGCCTGGCAGAGGGCCCAGCCTGATGCATGCTCATGGGTGTTATTTTGAAAAGACTTTTAGTGGGGGACACACTGAGGTCGGACTGGTGTTCCCAAAGGCACATCTGATTGCAGAGAGACTGGCTTCCAAAAGGCTGGCCTGAAAGGGGTTTAAGAAGGGGCTCCCACAGACCCCTGTGCCTTTGGGAATTTCTCGCAAATATCTGAATTCTGGTCTTCTTGTGAGCTGGGGGACTGAGTGACCCTCCTCTCTTTCTCCCTGCAGCACGCCCACAGACAGACGCCATGCTGGGGACTCTAATGCCCTTGTCTTCTCTGCTGCTGCTGCTGCTGCTGCTGCTGCTGCTGGGGTGTGGTCCACGGGTGTCCGCCGGTGGTGGGGCTGGTGGGGCAGCAGGCTATGCCCCAGTGAAGTATGTGCAGCCCATGCAGAAGGGGCCCGTGGGACCGCCCTTCCGTGAGGGCAAGGGCCAGTACCTGGGTGAGAGCGCACCCCTCCCCACATGCCTCAAACAGTTCCTGACTCCCCAACTCTCCTGACCTCCATCAGACCCTCCCAGGCCTCCAACACAGGCTCCCAGTCCCCACCAAAGCCCTCTCATGTCTCCTGAGGCTGCTCTGGGTCTTCTCAGCCTCAGAGTACCTGGAAATGAGCTGTGGCTGACCAGCACAAGTGGTCCTCAGATGGGGGCAGGCTGGGAGACACTGGGGAAGTTGGGGTGATTTAGCTTTGGCTGGCCCTAAGGCAGACTGCTGGTGCCCCCTGGTGGCCACTCTACTCTCAGGTTTATGCAGGAACGAGTCATGGGCTCACGCGAGCCCTGGGTGAGGATAACCTGCAGCCCAGGAGACCCTTGGATGGCTCCTGAACTCCCCCTTCCATGAGGGCAGAAAGGGACAGCTAGGGATGGTTTTCCTGAGCAACTACAGGGCCAGCTCCTCCCCAGTGTACCCCACACTGCTGCGGGGGATAGGGAGATAGGGGTTCCTACTGTCCAGGCCTTTGACCCGCCTCTTCTCTTCATCTTTCTTCCTCTCAGAAATGCCTCTACCACTGCTGCCGATGGACCTGAAAGGAGAGCCCGGCCCACCTGGGAAGCCTGGGCCACGGGGCCCCCCTGGTCCCCCTGGCTTCCCGGGAAAGCCAGGCACTGGAAAGCCAGGGCTCCATGGGCAGCCTGGCCCTGCTGGCCCCCCTGGCTTCTCCCGGATGGGCAAGTCTGGTCCCCCGGGGCTCCCAGGCAAGGTTGGACCACCAGGACAGCCTGGGCTTCGGGGGGAGCCAGGGATAAGAGGAGACCAGGGCCTCCGGGGACCCCCAGGCCCCCCTGGTCTGCCTGGCCCCTCAGGCATGACTGTACCAGGAAAACCAGGTGCCCAAGGGGTACCAGGTCCCCCAGGATTCCAGGGGGAGCCAGGACCCAAGGGGGAGCCTGGACCCCCAGGAGATCGAGGCCTTAAAGGGGATAATGGAGTAGGTCAGCCAGGGCTGCCTGGAGCCCCTGGGCAAGGGGGTGCCCCCGGGCCCCCTGGCCTCCCTGGTCCAGCTGGCTTGGGCAAACCAGGCTTGGATGGACTCCCTGGGGCCCCCGGAGACAAGGGTGAGTCTGGGATTCCTGGGGTTCCAGGCCCTAGAGGGGAACCAGGAGCTGTGGGTCCAAAAGGACCCCCTGGGGTAGATGGTGTGGGGGTTCCAGGGGTAGCAGGGGTGCCAGGGCCACAGGGCCCCATGGGGGCCAAAGGGGAGCCAGGGATTCGGGGGCCCCCTGGCCTGATAGGTCCTACTGGTTATGGTATGCCGGGATTACCAGGTCCCAAAGGGGACAGAGGCCCTGCGGGGGTCCCAGGGCTCTTAGGGGACAGGGGTGAGCCAGGGGAAGATGGAGAGCCAGGGGAGCAAGGCCCACAGGGTCTTGGCGGTCCCCCTGGACTTCCTGGGTCTGCAGGACTCCCTGGCAGACGTGGGCCTTCAGGGCCTAAGGGTGATGCAGGACCTGGAGGACCACCAGGAGTGCCTGGCATTCGGGGTGACCAAGGGCCCAGCGGTCTGGCTGGGAAACCTGGGCTTCCAGGTGAGAGGGGACTTCCTGGGGCCCATGGGCCTCCTGGACCAACCGGGCCCAAAGGTGAGCCAGGGTTCACAGGCCGCCCCGGAGGACCAGGGGTGGCAGGAGCCCTAGGGCAGAAAGGTGAGCTGGGGCTCCCTGGGCAGCCTGGCCTGAGGGGCCCCTCAGGAATCCCAGGACTCCAGGGCCCAGCTGGTCCTATCGGGCCCCAGGGTCTTCCAGGCCTGAAGGGTGAGCCAGGCCTGCCAGGACCCCCGGGAGAGGGGAAAGTAGGAGAACCTGGCACTGCTGGGCCCACAGGGCCCCCTGGAGTCCCAGGTTCCCCAGGACTCACCGGCCCTCCTGGGCCTCCTGGGCCTCCCGGCCCCCCTGGAGCCCCTGGGGCCTTTGATGAGACTGGCATCGCAGGCTTGCACCTGCCCAATGGCGGGGTAGAGGGCGCTGTGCTGGGCAAGGGGAAGCCACAGTTTGGGTTGGGTGAGCTGTCTGCCCATAGCACACCAGCCTTTACCGCAGTGCTCACCTCACCCTTCCCTGCTTCCGGCATGCCAGTGAAGTTTGACCGGACTCTCTACAACGGCCACAGCGGCTACAACCCGGCCACTGGCATCTTCACTTGCCCGGTGGGCGGCGTCTACTACTTTGCTTACCATGTACACGTCAAGGGCACCAACGTGTGGGTGGCTCTGTACAAGAACAACGTGCCAGCCACCTACACCTACGACGAATACAAGAAGGGCTACCTGGACCAGGCATCTGGTGGGGCCGTGCTCCAGCTGCAGCCTAACGACCAAGTCTGGGTGCAGATGCCCTCGGACCAGGCCAATGGCCTCTACTCCACCAAGTACATCCACTCTTCCTTTTCGGGATTCTTGCTCTGCCCCACATAACCCGTGGGGGCCCTGCTGTCCAGGCCTCCTCCTCTTTAGTGGTAGAGCAACCTTTCAGTTACAAAGACCTCCATTTAAAGAGAACAGCCAGAGGCTGAACAGAGGCGGCCGTAGCCTTGGCTGGAGGAGACTGACTTGCTTCCCATGTGCAGGCCGAGAGCTTTACCAGAAGGGGTTGGCCTGAGTTCTTCTCCCCCAGATGTCTGTGCAGTAAGGGAGTTGAACCCCTGTTCCTGCCCTGCCTGGTCTGCAGGCAGGAACCCAGGTATTCAGTCCAGTCCCTATGTATGTCCTGGCTGCTGCTGGGCCCCGATAAACCGGCTCAGCCAGAGGGGGCTGAGCTCCCCATCCATCCTCTGAGGGAAACAGCCCTTCCTGCTGGCCCCTGGATGGCACCTACTTACGGGATGGGGATCCTTGCTCAAGAAATGGGGTATAGGCTCCTTCACAGTCAGTCTTAGGAGGCTGGGGCTCTTCTGGCTCCCCAGGAACACCCGTGTAGGACAGTTGGGAAAAGGAGGCAATGGAGGTGGTGTGGACACCCTGCTGCTAATGCAACCCCCAGGTGGTGCTGTGACATCATTGGGCCTATCCTGGCTGGGACAATTTTATGACCTTCTGCAGGATCCTGGGAAGGCTTTGGCCACAGACATGGGGAAAAGTAGTCTGGGAGAGGTAGGGCATTGGGCTGGGGGCAGGTCAGTAGCTCTTCCCTCCATCTCCCAAGCTTCTCCCCATCCTTGTGCTGGTCCTGTTTAGGATGAGGGCAGTGAGCAGGCCAGCTATGTGCTGGAAAGATCATACTGAAGTATCTGCACAGATCATGTCATAGAGCAGGACTGATGATCAGACAAGAATACTCTTCCTTTTACCTGCTGGACTGGCCTGGTTTTCTCATTCCAAATTTTTTTTTTTTTTTTGGGTCCAGTTGTGGGGCCTGAACTCTGGGCCTGGGCGCTGTCCCTCAGCTCTTCAGCTCAAGGCTAGCACTCTACCACTTGAGTCACAGCACCACTTCTGGCTTTTTTTTTTTCTGCTTATGTGGTGCTGAGGAATCGAACCCAGGGCCTCAGGCATGCAAGGCAAGCGCTCTACCACTGAGCCACCTTCCCAGCCCTCTCATTCCAAATTTTTAAGGGATCCTTGCCACCCCCAACCAGTGTCCCCAAGGCAGAGCCTCTCATTTGGTGCTCTAAACAGGGGACATAGAAGCTTGAGGATGAAGGCTGAATAAGAACCACAGGGTGGGTTGTGTCTACCAGAGGGATAATCTGTAGGAGACTTCTCCCTCCACTCTCTGCAATTTCCTGATGTAAGCAGGTTAGGGCCCAGAAGGCAAAGGCCCTGAAAGGCAGCCAACAGGCGGAACTGGAATGTTTCTGCCATCCTCCTCCGCTCCCCATCAGTGCCTCTGCAGGAGGCTGGCTGGCTGAGGTGATGGGACAGTTGCTGTCCATGCACAGATGGTCTTTGCTTGGTGCTCATAGCCTCCTCTAAGCCTGCCCATATCTCCATACCAAGTGTGAGCCTTGGTCACTTGTAAGTGATCTTGTTGCACTGTTCCAATTCAGGCCCACTCAACTGTCCATGAAGGCAGAGGATGGCTGATTTCTGACTCTCTAAGCTGTGGTTCCTCAGGTTGTGTGCCAACCCCTTTCCCTCCCCCAATTTCTCCAATGATTCCTAAAGAGAGAGAAGCAATCCTAGACTTGCCCGAGTGACTTTTTTGGGAGAAAAGGTTTTGGCTGGGGCTCATGGTGCATTTCTTCCTAACACCCTAGAGAACCAACTTAAGGAGTTAACCTTCCCCGGGTCAAAACCACTTACCTGTTGTGTTAGGGAGCGGTTCTGATGGGCAGAAATCAACCAGGTCACAGTGGGCTTCCCAGGAAACAAGTAGGCACCGGGGAAGGCAAACAAAGAAGGCTTCAGAGCTAGCTCCATGGGATTCCACAAGCCTTTAGGGAAGGTGGCAGACATTTCTGAAATGTTTATGAGATGTGAGTTGCAGGTGTCCTTTGACTAGCTTTGATAAACAATGTCAGGTTCTAACTATGAAAACTACATTACCTTGTACATTTTTAATATCCTGCTTCTCATTTTTTTAAGATTAAGGTTTAAGTGTTTTCCACTAGTTATTTCATTTCCAATCTGGTATAGGAATTTAGTTCTCTATTTATCATTTACCCTGTGTCAGTGATTCAGAAAATTGTACCAGGAGCCAAAGACAGGACTTCTTTTTGAAAAGAAAAAAAATTACACTATTGTGTTGACATGACCTCAATAAAATCTGTTGTATAAAACAGCACCGTGCTGACACTGCATTATGCAGAGGCAGCAAGGAAGGTCCAAGGACTTCTCTGGGCTCTTGTTACCAAGTGCGTTCCTCACCAGCTCTCCACCCTGGGCTTCTGTCATCACATCAGAAACCTTAGATGTTCCCATGTAGCAAAGACCTTGTGCAAGCACCAAGAGGCATTTTAAGAAACCAACGGGTAGCTGGGCAACAGTGGCTCACAATGTAATCCTAGCTATTCAGGAGGCTGAGGATCATGGTTCAAAGGCAGCCCAGGCAGAAAAGTCAGTGACACTCCTTTATCTCCACTAAACTACCAAAAAGGGCTGGGAATGTGGATTAGTGGTAGAGTGTTTGCCTAGCATGCATGAAACCCTGAGTTTGATTCCTCAGTACCACATAAACAGAAAAAGCTGTACATGGCTCTGGCTCAAGTGGTAGAGTGCTAGCCTTGAGCAAAAGAAGCTCAGGGACAAGCTAAGTGCCAGTGTCTCACGCCTGTAATCCTATTCAGGAGGCTGTGAGGATCACAGCTCAAAGCCAGCCCGGGCAGGAAAGTTCATGAGACTCCATATCTCCAATTAACCACCAAAAACTGTAAGTGGCACAGTGGCTCAAGTGGTAGAGCCTTGCCTTGAGCTGAAGAGCTCAGGGACAGTGCCCGGGCCAAGTTTAAGCCCTAGGACTGGCAAAATAAATAAACTACAAAACAAAACAAGTCAGAAGTAGAGCTGTCACTCAAGTGGTAGAGTTGAGCAAAAGAAGCTCAGAGACAGAACTCAGGCCCTGAGTTCAAGCCCTAGGACTAGCACCAAAACAACAACCAAAAAACTAAAGGGCAGTAGCTGGAGCTGGGAGAGACAGATTGAACTTCATCAGAATATTCCTGTAATCCCTCAGGGGTAGTAGAGCATGGCCGCTAGCTCAGAATCCCAAGGGCAAAACTTTGACATCTGATACAAATTATGAAATTGTGAATTTTTGCTCCTGAGGGCAAGGCCAGAGCCAGGCCCAGTGCTGAGGATGGGGCTAGGGATACTGTCCTGGGTAGAAAGCAACTGTTCACAGCCAACTGCGCTCAGCAGTTGGCATACAGACCTGTCCTGACTGGGGAAATATAGGGCAACTGACCTGAAACAGCAAAGGCTCTGTAGTCTGCCCTAGCCTTTCCTTCACCAAGCCTGGAAGCTTCTGAAGAGAATGTCCCTTGTTTTCCTTTGAGTTAGGGTCTCCCTATGTAGCTGACCTTATACTGGCAATCCTACCTCAGCTTCCTGAGTGCTAGGATTACAGATGTAGGCCACCCCACACAACTTAGGACATCCCCATGGTTTAGGGGAAGTGTCTTCTTCTCACCTAACTGTTCTTCAAAATGGATGCTGTGCAAAATCTCCTTGCGGGGAGAGGACTTCAGATAGGTATCAAGACAAGAGGCAAACAGCGTTGAGGCTACACCTAGGATGACACACCTCCCTCCCAATCAGTGACAGGTGCCACCCCATCTTCCACAGAATCCCAATCCTGGCCTAGTTGGCCTAGCTCCTATTTGAGGAAGTTAGGGTAATCTGACTTGTTCCTACCCACTGCCTATGGGAAGCATGTCGGCAACTGCCTGGGCCTCTCTCTGTGGCTTCCCACAGGAAAAGCCACCACGTTATGCCTGCTTTGTCCTTAAGGCAGGCTGGGGGAACTGGAAGACTTTTCTTGACAACAAAGCACCTGTCTCCTTGGGGTCCCAGCACTGCAGAGAGTGCAGCCCAGACAGAAGCACTACATTAGGCTTGAGAAGGTCAAGCTACCAGGGAAGAGAGAAAGAGAAAGAAACAACCAGGATTTACCAAAAAAACATTTATTGCGGTGAATTCCACTGGAAGCTGTCACAAACCATTACAGACAAGGTCTATGTATGCACCTAGAGAGGCTGGGTGCAAATGTTTGTCCCTTGTCCAAACAACCTGCTGTTGGGGACCCTGTCAGTCAAGGACAGGCTATCTGCCAAGTTGGCTAACAACCAACAGGGAGGAATGATGCTACAGCAGATTATTTCTCCTCTCCAGATCCCATGTCTCAGACAAAAAGAAAAAGCAAATGTCACAAGTACTCTTCTAAATAAAACCTGCCCGGGTCCCTTCATGTTTCACTGATGACTCGTGGGGGCCCATGGCTCTGCAGAAAGCCAGAACCCCAGCAGTAAGGAGGCACCAGTCCCTACTTACTGTTCTTGGGACCTCTCAAGACCCTAGCCTTAAGAGGTGAGGTCCAGGCTCTGCTTCAGAAAGATCAAGGCAGGGGAAACAGCTGAAGGAACCTTCACTCTGAGCTGTGTTTGGTCCTTCTGGCACCTGGCAGAAGCTCAGCAGCTGTGGCCTTCACAGACTCTTCTGGAAGACTCGGTGTAGGCTCTGGGCCAGGACGTCTGTCTCCTCATAGCCCTCACAACTCTGCTGCCAGCTCTCTGGCACCTGATCCATCCCATAGTAAGCACCAGCAATGGCCCCGGCCATAGTAGCAATGGTGTCTGTGTCCCCACCGAGTGAGATGGAATAGATGAGAGTCCTCTGGAGGCTATTGAAGGCAGTGGGAATCTCAGGGTCAGGATCCATGCAGCGCAGGAAGCAGTAGATAGCGGTGGGCACAGACTCAAAGGCAGCAATGCCATTCCCTGTGGGGAAGTTGGACCACAGGGAATGACTTGCCCCCCAGCACCAGGCTTCTTGCCACTTGCTAAGCGCCAACCCAAGAACCTAGGCTCCACAGTGCACCTCCTGGAGTGACTTTCCCCCATCAGGTTGGCTGCAGGCTGGGAAAGGACACTCACTGACTGTCCTGCTCTTGGCTTTCACTCCTCAGTGCGGAGTGAATAAAGTTAATCCTTCTCCCAGAGCTGTGGAGAGGATTCAGGTCACATCTGTGAGGCATTCTGAATATGTCTAGGACACAGAGAAGTGGTAGGCAAATAAAAAACCGTTATGACACTGGCTGCAGAAATTGGCAATCAGGGGCTGGGAAGGTGGCTCAGTGGTAGAGCGCTTGCCTTGCATGCATGAGGCCCTGGGTTCAATTCCTCAGTACCACATAAGCCAGAAGTGACACTGTGGCTTAAGTGGTAGAGTGCTCGCCTTGAGCTGAAGAGCTCAGGGGCAGTGCCCAGGCCCAGAATTCAAGCCCAGGACTGGCAAAAAAAAAAAAAAAAAAGAAATTGGCAATCAGCGGCTGCTCTGGGCCACCAATCTACAAGGCTGAGGGCACCGTGTTCACAACCCTGCCATGGGCCCTACAAGGAAGGCTCTCGTTGTTTTACCAGCCCAGGGTTAAAGTGGATAGCAAGCACAACTCTGTGCTTCCCTTCTACCCTGGATCTGAGGAACAAATCACCAGCAAAGTCTACCTACCTAGCTCAGACACCACTTCTTCTCGGCTCACTGAGTCCTGGTCCAACAACTCTCCAATCTTCTTCAGGCGGCTAGAGTATGGACGCTCCTCCATACCCAACCTGAGGTTGGAGAGAAATTTCAGGTAAGTCAGAGCTAGCAGACAGACAAACAGGTAGAAGGGCTTCATGGGAAAGTGAGCAGGATAGGTCAGGCTCCCACAGGTACTCTAACAATCCAGTTGAGCCAAAAGGGCCTCTTCCCACCCTCCCTAAGGTCTGCAGTGAAAGAAGGCAGGTTTTGCTTTGGGCAATGCTAGATGTCCCCATGCTGTCCCGCCACCAACTTATACTTACTCCCTGGCAGCCAAGACTGACTGGGCATCCCCTTCTAGCTCCTCCATGTGGCCCAGGAGCTGCTCCAGGAAGCGCCCGCTGGAGGACTCACCCTGCAGAGCCAGGTGCACAGCCAGAGCCTGCAGGATGGCACCGTTGTAACCCAGGGAGGAAGCATGGGTCAGCTGGGCTGAGAGACGAGCAAACTAGGGAGAGAAGGAATCATTACCAGAATACCACTGCAGATGAGTTGGAGAATCCCAGGGGCAGTTGCCCAATACCTTTTGAACATCTTTGATGCTGCTATAGGCCAGGGGGATGCCTGCTACCCGCATGGCGCCCCCATTGCCATAGGACCCCTTTCCATTGAACTGGGCCCGAGCAGGCTCGTAGACATCATGGCACTTGTGACTCAGGAGTTTCTTGAAGACAGTGATGACTCCAGCTCCGTAACCTCTATCAGGGTCATTCTTATACTCTTGGGCAAATCTATCAGGGAGAAGGAAGGCAGAATGTAATTTCAAAAATGTTTCTTGGGGCTGGAAGAAATGGATGGGTTGGGTTGGAGGAGGTGGCCTGGGAGACCTAAGGTACCTGTACCAGCAGTGCTGCCATTTTAGCTTGTGAATCTGCATCAACTGGAGAAAGGGTCCTGCTGAGGGTGAGGGTCCCAGACACGTACAGACATCATCCCTCTGTGGAGCAGCTCAGCAGCTCTGCCCACCTGGCTTGACTCACCCCAGGGCCATCCCCCTCACCTGTGAGCCATGTCCACCTCATCAAAAGCCTCCTTGGCCAGCAGGGACTGCACCAGGGCTCTGGTCATGGCTGTGTCATCTGTGTAGTACAGTGCTTCTGCAGGGAGAGAGCAGGGAGTGAGAGCAGGCTGTGGACCAGGAAAATAGGCTCCAGCTCATTCCTTCAAGGTACGATATGTCTACAGTGACTTTGTATCAGTCTCTCACCTGTGTAGCTACATAGGCTCTAAGAAGCCTCCATGGTTAGCCTTGGGATTTCCAGAAATTTTTCATTGCAAATTACTCACACCATGTGCTACATTTCTTTTTTTTTTTTTTGGGTCCGGTCGTGGGGCCTGAACTCTGGGCCTAGGTGCTGTCCCTCAGCATTTCAGCTCAAGGCTAGCACTCTACCACTTGAGCCACAGTGCCACTTCCGGCTTTTTTGCTTATGTGGTGCTGAGGAATCGAACCCATGGCCTCAGGCATGCAAGGCAAGCACTCTACCACTGAGTCACCTTCCCAGCCCAATGTGCTACATTTCTGAAGGGAATCCTCTCAGTCCTTCTGGCTGTCCCTTAGAGCAGCTCTACTCAATATGACTTGCTTAGTCTCTCATGTCTCCAAGACTACCGCAATGCAATATCCATGCAGTCAGACAATCCCTACCTTCTTCCTCTTCCTCTATGGTTCAAGATGACTGGATGTTTAACCTTGAGCAAAAAAACTCAGGGACAGTGTCCATGCCCTAAATTCAAGCTCTAGTACCCCTGCCCCCTCAACACACACACACAAAATGGTTGCTGCCTTCAGGATGAGATTCCAATTCATAGGCTTGGCCTCTAAAGCCCTTCCCAGCATGGCCCTTCCTTCCTCAACCACCTACTTACTGCTCCCTAGCACTTGCTGAAAACTAATCCTGGCAGCCAAGCCTCAGGTCCTCCCAAATAGGGCTGGCCCCTCCTCCACACTTTTTAAATTTTGCTTAGAGTATGACAGACCCCAGTGCTCACACTTATATCTAGATATTTGGGGGTTGACGTCTGAAGATCAGGATTTTTTTCTTTCGGTTGTGCAGTTTGAACTCAGGGCCTGGGCACTGTCCCTGAGCTTTTCTGATCAAGGCTAGCACTCTACCACTTTGAGCCACAGTGCCACTTCCAGTTTTTCAGGCAGTTAGTTATAGATAAGAGTCTTAAGAACTTCATTACCCAGACTGGCTTCAAACCACAATCCTCAGATCTCAGCCTCCTGAGTAGCTAGGATTACAGGTGTGAGCTAGCAGCCCCTGGCTGACGATGATGGTTTGAAGCCAGCCCAAGCAGTAAAGTTCATAAGACTTTTATCACCAATTATCTGCTCCCCCACAACAAAGCCAAAAATTGAAATGTGGCTCAAGTAGTAGAGTGCTAGCCTCCAGTGAAAAAGCTAAGGGCTAAGGGAGACCTTAAGTTCAGACACTCCCCCCCCCCCCCCCCCCACACACACACAGGGACTCAATTACCAAGGTGGATGGGAACTCACAATCCTCCTACTTTGGCTTCTCAAATAGCTGGGAGTACAGGTACGTACCACTGTCATTGGCTATGCTCTAAAACTTCTAACATGGACTATTCAAACGAACTATTACCAGCCATAGCTTTGAGAATGAAGAGTATGAAGAGTAATGAAGAGCAAGTTTTTAGTAAGCCCCTCACCCATTCCTTACACAGTTAAGTTTGTAAAGCCAGCCTTTCACTCTGAGGTGGCTCTGACTTCTACTTCACTGGAAGAGCAGCTAACAGCTTTTACTCAAAACTGTACTTTCCAGGCTCCACTCCAGAGGCAGTGAGTCTCTCCTAATAAAGTGAAGGTCACCCTAGCCAGTTTCCCCAGGGGCCTCACTCTCCCATTGTCTCTCTCCTTTACCCTCAACCTCACCCTCTTCCAGGCAATAGTATGTCTGGCCATAGAATCCTGGCTCTTCCCCAGGCAGGGAGCTGCTCTTCTCTCTTCCCACCACCCATACCTCAGCTGATCTAAGGCAGACCAGGGAGCCTCCAGTTGGGAGAGCTCCTCTCTGATCCTCCCTGCATACCCCACTATACGATCTTTTCATTTTCCATTTCCCCCTCGACGCCCTGAACACGCACTTTACTAATCTAGACTTTCCTTAACCTCTCTGTTGCAAGACACCAGTGTCTCCATCTTGCAATACTGTCTTCAGGTTGGTTGCTGCCCACTTGCTTCTCCTAATAAATGGTTTCCTTCCCTCCTCTTACACACAGGGTGTGCGCGGGTTTTGACCACACCCCCATTCCTACTTTTCTACGTGCTCCTGAAGAATAATCAGATCCTTTGTCTTAGCTTAGACACGACTTGCAGGTTGAGAGCCGATGACCAGCTCCTCACAACGGGGGAGATGGCATTTCAGGAAGGGACTGCGCAGGCAAAATTCTGCCTGGGTCAGCACCGTGTGCGAAGAGCCCGGTGCGCCGGGCCTGGGGGAACTGGGGAAGCGGGACTTGTGGGTCAGGCGGGGCTGGGGGACAGCCGGGCCTGCTGCGTGCAGGAGGGTGAGCGGGCGGACTCCTGGAAGGACAACACAACGGGCCCAGTGGGCAAGGGACGTGCACGCGGAGGCCCCGCGCCAGGCCGGGCTTGCACCGAGCGCCAGAACGTTCTGGGCGGAGCGTGGGAGGGAGGCACAGGCCTAGGCACGCAGAGTCCTCCGCCGGGCCGCCACCCTCGGGGCCTGGTCCTCTCGCACCCCCGCTCAGCGCCCTCCGCGGAGCCCCCCGCGCAGGCGCAGGCCCGGCGCACCTGTCCGCGCGCTGCCCGGCGTTCCGGGGTCCGGCTCCAGGCTCTGGACGTGACTCAGGACTGACGTCAGGCTGACGGTGTCGTGCGCCTCGTAGACGGCGCCCACGCAGTCCCCGAGCAGCGCGCCGGCCAGGCAGCCTCGGAAGCGCGACAGGGAGCGGGCCGCGCCCGCACCACCACCACCCGTGGCCGTCATCGCCGCCGCCGCCGCCGCCGCCGCCATCCGCGCACAAATCAGCCGTCACTTCCGGCGCCGCCGCCCCGACCCCTTCCTCCTACGACCACAAGGCACCCCCCAGTGGCCAAGAGCCTCCAAGCCGCTCCCCGGATCGCGGCGCCGCCCAGCGGCCAGAAGAGGTAAATCGCCACCAGGTGCACTTCCGACTCCCCATCCTTCTAAATGGCTTCACAATCAGGTGACCACTAAATGGTTCTGAAAAGGTGAACACTGAGCCAGATCATCAGGTCACTTCAGGCTGCTCTTCCCTCTGGGAAGCACCTCATCCCTCCTGGGACAGTTCTTCTAGCTCTTGGCTCCACTTGGGCCAAGACTACCCCAGTCCCAAGTCCTCTCCGTGTGATCCTAGCCTCCCTGTGGGTATCAGAAGGGCCAGCAAGGCATCAGTTGGAGAGAAGCTGGATGGAAGCCAGCTGCTAGGGCACAGGTGTTGCTGCCCTAGCCCAAAGAGGGGGCCTCCCTAAGGGAATTGAATTTGGCAGGTGGAATTTGAGAGGCTGACATGAGAGGGTCAAGAACCTTCTCCCTCCCTGCTACAGAGAAAAGCCGGAGTTGAGAGTCTCCATGTTTATTAGATTCACTCTCCCCTCGCCCACTTCCCCATTTCCCACCCAACCTTCCTTTGTTTCCTAATGCTAGGTCAGCTGCAGGTGGCCAATTTTGAGTGGACTCAGGACACGGTTTGTGGTCCGGGTGAAGGTGTCCACTTGGGGCACATACTTCTCAGTAGGCACAACCAGCTTCCGTCGGATGTCCAAGCACTTTTTGTCCAGCAGCATGGAGTTGGCCTTACAGGCAATGGCAGCCTGCAGTCGGGCCAGGTGCTTGTACAGGGTATCCAGAGCATCTCTAGAGGAAGAGGCAATGGTAACTCATCTCTGCATGAGGTTGGGATGGCTGGGCTGCGCTCACCAGTTTCAAGCCAAAAGAACCACTGGGCAGAAAGAGGCCCTATAGATAGACCACCATCCCACCCTCCTATTTACTTCCCAAACCTACAGTGTCTGAGCCAGCTTCTCCTTCATTATGGCAATGGTTGTGTCTAGCTGGTGGACCTCATCAATAAGGCCATACTGTACCTGGAGGCAAAGGAGCAGAATGAGGCTTCCAAGGTCAGTGAGCCCGAGGGGTGCCTTGGGAAGCCAGGTTTACTCTACCAGAAGCATATGCTGGAGGTGATCCTGAGAAAAGCTTAACAAGAGGACTTATATCCTACTGGGGACCTTCGTACCTCATCCCGGCAGAGCTCCAAATTGGGCCGAAAGGTTCTGGATTCCAGCCGGCTATGGACCAGCTTCAGGTTCATCATTTTTCTGTGCAGATCATCCTCCAAGTGCCGGATATCCTTCTTCATCTCTTCAATCTCTTCCAAAGTCTGCAGTGGATAAAGGGACTATTCTCTACCTATTGGACTCATGCTGGGGGTCCAAGTCTAGAGCTTTTGGGTAAGGCACTGGCACCTCTTCTACACACACAACAGCATGTGGGTTCTAGGGGTAGGCTCACATTATTCTCTTGCCACTTGAGATCACTGTAAAGTCTCTCCATCTCCTTCAGCCGCTTTCTGAAGGCAAATTCTGTAGCTACTCTCTGGGCTTCGAGTTCATTGTTGGTCTGCAGAACAGGAGAGCAGGCAAGGGAAAGATGTAAACTCCTGGTTTTAGGAGGATGCTGTTTAAGTGGAGGGAGAGGTGCTGTAGCATCAACAGAGAACTAAAGGTAAACACTGAGTGCACACGTCGGCCATTCACTGGCCGTGGAGAGCAGGCTGCAGGGTTTCAATCACCTGAACAATAGTTAGGCTGATGGCCTCCCTCAGCTCTGAAGCAGCTTTCATCTCAGCCTCTGCATGCTTCTTGTTGAACCGACTGGTGTCATCCCACTGCTGGAGTGTGAGGGAGCTGCAGTGGCAAGAAATGATTAATAGAGTCATGAGGTGTGGCCCCTGCGAGATGGAAAAGTGTGACTGAAACATTCCGCTTACCTGTTGGAGATGCGTGTGGGGTTGACCTTCAGGGAGATGTTTGGGGATGTGAGGTTGAGAGAGAGACAACCTCTATCAATCTCCAAGGTCTCCATTTTGCCCCGATGGTCAGAGCTGAGCTGCTGTCGAACATCTTGCAGGAGACTGGAGAAAAGAGAAGATTGGATCAGAAGGTGATCTGCCAGGCCCTAGCCCTGCCAGGCTGGGGATGCAGTCCTCATTGTACTATGGGAATTCTGGGGGAGTGAGTAGGAGGAGGTCTGGGAAGCTTTCCCAGCAGAAGATAATGCAGTTCCTGCCACAACTGAGCTGGAGACCTGTGTGGAGATGGATGGGCTTCCCAGAGAACACCGTTATGCTTCTTGAGTGCTTGTACACATCTGTGGGGTACACCATGTGGTCACACTCACAAAGGCTCACATGTACACTCATGATGAGCCACTCAGGGTAGTGGCAAGTGGACTTCAGCTTCCATGCTTCCCATCAAGTGAGAATGGCTGCCTAGAGTGGGATCCTGATAAAGATTCTGAGACTAGGTCCAGACAGTGGAAAAAGTACTACAGGCAATTAGTGGTTTCTTTCAGGAGCACTTGGAGGGACAAAAAGTAATACAGGAGCCAGTTCCTCATTACCCGCAAAGCTTTGCTGCACATTCAAGACCTCAAGTCTCAAATGCATGTAAACTTGTCTTCCTCATTCTTACCAGAGCTGCTCGAAGGCCTCATTGACCTTCTGTTGCAAGGCCTTCCTGCTGGCCTCAATGATCTCCACCTCTTTAAGGAGTTCATCTTCCACAGGGTCCTTCACCAAGTCAATGTCTCGCCGACTCTCCCGGAGGGTTAGGCACTCGATGGCCACATCCAGAGGCAGGTTTTTGGCCTGCAGGTGTTGATCTGCTGATTCCTTCATCTAGAGAAGAGGAGGATGGGAGGCAAGGGGGGCCATGCCCTGGAAGGTGTTCTTATCCTTACTTTAGCAGAGGGGACTAGTTGAGTGAGTCAGATGACTGTGCCTCCCCATTCCGCGCCCCCCCCCTCATCTTCAAGGGTTCCCAGACCTGGAAGTGGGGCATGAGGGTCAATCTTTGCAGCAGTGTCTTGGCATTCAGTCAGGCTTTCTACCTGTATCAGGGTGTCAATCTCAGCATCCAAGTCCATAAGACATTTGTCCAGCATCTCCTTCCATCGGTTGACAGTCTCGATCCTCTCTGATAGTCTCGTACTATTGTCATGTTCATCCCAAATAGTCTGGAAGACACAGAGAGAGAGAGAGAGAGAGAGAGAGAGAGAGAGAGAGAGAGAGAGAGAGAAATTGTTGTGTATGTGTGGCTATCCTTGGTTCCTTGGACCTATATAACTCCACTCTGGTCCCCAACCTGGTTGTTGGTCTCACTGCGGAGGACTCGCGCCTCTTGGCGGATCTGATGGCAAGCTTCTCGCTGCTGCTCTGCATTGCTGCACAACAAGTAGGTGTTGGTGTTCCATTCAGGCAGCTGGAAGCGCTGGCTTGGCTTGAGACTCAGCGTAGCCATGATCTCAAATTCCTAGGCCTGTTTCAAGATACAACCTGCAGAGGGAAAGGTGCCGTAGACAGGCTCAAATGCACCCTTGGGGGGCAGTAAGCCTGTCCTGGTGGGCTCTTCCTGCAGGCACTCTGCTGGATAGAGTTGTATGGAGCAATTTGGCTATGTAGCTGGATTTCCACCGGGTGGGTCCCTCTGAAGGCACAGCTTGGAGCAGGTAATGGGAAGAATGGGGTCCTTCCTTCCCACCAAATGGGGTTGGCAGGAAAAATAATCCTTAATCCACTTTCCACCCCTCTTTGCTACAAGCACTCCAGTGAGCTTGCTCTCTTACCCTCTTCCAGGCTGCACACCAGGCTGGTGGGGATCTGCCGAGCAGGAGCCCTGATCCCTCTCTAGTACCATGTGGCTGGCGCACAGGGGCTGGCACCAGACAGCCGGTGGGGGAAAGCGCCGTCCCCGCCCCCACGGCCCCACCTAGATGGGAGGAAGAGCAGGGTCGAGTTGGTCCACGTTTGTGAGGAGCCTGGCTGCCCAGCAGGGCCCCTTCGCGGAGCAGGGTTCTGGCGGGGGTTTAAATACCTGACACAGAGTTAGGAGAAGGTGGCTTCAGGCTGCGTCTCGCCGCGTCGCTCCCCTCCACCTCCCCTCTTCTCGCTCTCTCCAGGCTTCTGTTGTGTGGCGCTCCGGTTGCGGTTGCTGGGCGACCACGCCCGCCCCGCTTTGTCACCTGCGGGGTGACCCTGCTGCGTGAGGCCTGGAAGGAGGTGGCCTCCCGGGCGGGGGTGCGCTGCCAAGAGATTCAGGATTATTTCGTCTTGCCCACTGATCATTCATGCCGATGGACCTTACAAAGAAGAAGTAAGCGTCTCGGGTTCAGCTTCGCTCCCTTTCCAGGCCTCCTTCCAGAAATGTCTATTTAAATGTCATTTTATCATTCTATGTGACACAAACAGGGCACACATCCCTGCCACCCTGTCTTGCCTAACATTTTTACCTGAGAGCGGAGTCTGGAGGACAGCTGGAGCCCCGAGGAGAGGGGAGTTGGGAGGAGCCGGGGAGAGGTCTGCGGGGAGAGGGCTGGGCGGAGACCGGAGGAGACCGGGACTGCGGGAGGGAAAGCCTGCCAAAGCCGAGCCCGGCAGGCCCTGTGGAGGGCGGGGCAAGCCTCGGGAGCCCATCTGGGGCCTCCTCGGGAGGCCCTTTGGGACCTTCCTCTAGAGAGGCCTGTGGAGAGGCGCCTCCCGGAGCAGGGCAGGGCAGGCCTGTGGAGATGGAGAGGCCCGCAGTGGAGCAGGAAGGGAAGAAAGGGGAAAGCCTTCCCCTTTGGAGCGTTGGAGGTCAGAGGTTCGGAGGTTTGCAGACCAACTAATGAAGGTCGGGGGGGGGGGGGGGGGGGTCAGGATTGCCTAGTGGAGGCTTGGAGGTTTGGGGGTTGAGGCTGCTCTTGGTTCTGGATATCTAGCCCAGGACAAGATAATTTCAATACCCCTTTCAGGTGTAAATAGTGTAAATAAACTTCTTTTGTTCACCTTTCACTGTGCCTTGATGGCCTGTCTTGCTCTCTGGAGGTCATAAGTACTTAACCACCCAAACTCCTTTTTTTTTTTTGGTCGGTTGTGGGGCCTGGACTCTGGGCCTGGGCACTGTCCCTCAGCTCTTCAGCTCAAGGCTAGCACTCTACCACTGAGCCACCTTCCCAGCCCCCAAAATCCTTAAGTGGAGCTGTGGCTCAGTGGCAGAGCACTAGCCTTGAGCAAAAAACCTCAGGGACAGCACCCAGGCCCTGAGTTCAAACCCCAGGCCTGGCACACACATGAAAAAATACATTAATTGTACAAAGTGTTCTCATTGTGATTATTCCTATACAGGCATATAATGTACTTTGGTTACTCCTCCTTACCAATCCTCCTCCCTCCCCACATATTTTTAGGTCTAAATTCTGTATGGAAGGAAATAAGCCCTATTTTTTTCTTTTTTGCCAGTCCTGGGGCTTGAACTCAGGGTCTAGGCACTGTCCTTGAGCTTCTTGCTCAAGGCTAGTACTCTACCACTTGAGCCACTACACCATTTCCTGCTTTTTTAATTTATGTACTGAGGAACTGAATCCGGGGCTTCAATGCATGCTAGATAAGCACTCCACCACTAAGCCACATTCCCAGCCCTCCTAATTCCTATCTCTTCCTGACAAAGTTACTAAGCTTTTTCTTTTTCTTTTTTTTTGGGCTGGTTGTGGGGCTTGAACTCTGGGCTTGGGGGCTGTCCCTCAGCTCTTCAGCTCCAGACGAGTGCTCTACCACTTGAGCCACAGTGCCACTTCCAGTTTTCTAGTGCTTTATTGGAGATAACAGTCTCACAGACTTTCCTGCCCAGGCTGACTTTGAACTGCAATCCTCAGATCTAAGCCTTCTGAGTAGCTAGGATTACAGGTATGTGCCACACCTGTGCTCAGCTTTTTTTTTTTTTTGAAGTGTTACTGCTCCATGAAAGTTAGAATGTGTTTGTGACTTTAACTAAGTATTCACTATCCCACAATACTGTGAAATTTGTGAAATTATGTAATCAATCACAATGAAGAATTTGCAAAAAATAACAAAAATTAAGTGGTACTGGGAAGTGAATCTAGGTCCTGGAAGCACTCTACCACTTCAGCCACACCGCCAGCCCTTTTTTTTTTTGAGATAGGGTCTAACTTTGCCTGGGCTGGCCTTGAGCTCTAGATCTTTTGACTTCTGTCTCCAGAGTATTTATGCATTATAGACCTGTATCACTACGCCTTGGCCCTAATGTTTTTTTTTTTTTTTTTAATTTAAATTTAGGGCCTTGTGCTCACCCAGTTTGCTGGGTCAACTGGCATTCTACTCCTTAAGCACACATTCAGCCTAGCTATTTGCTGGTTATTTTGGAGGTAGAGTCTCTTGGACTTTTCTGCCCATGCTAGACTCAAAACACAATCCTCCAAATCTCTATCTCTTGAGTAGCTAACATCACAGATGTGAACCACTGACCTTTTTTTTTTTTTTTTTGTCAGTCATAGGGCTTGAACTCTGGGCCTGGGCGCTGTCTCTCAGCTTTTCAGCTCAAGGCTAGTGCTCTACCACTTGAGCCACAGTGCCACTTCCTGTTTTGAGTGGTTTATTGGAAATAGGAGTCTCACAGCCTTTCTTGCCCGGGCTGGCTTTGAACCAGGATCCTCAGATCTCAGCCTCCTGAGTAGCTAGGATTACAGGCGTGAGCCACCGGTGCCTGCCCCCTCCCCCTTTTTTTTTTGGTTGACTGTGGGGCTTGAACTCTGGGCCTGTGCCTTGTCCCTGAGTTCTTCAGCTCAAGAGAGTACTCTACCACTTGAGCCACAGCACCACTTCTGGTTTTCTGATGGTTAATTGGAGATAAGAATCTCATGGACTTTCCTGCATGGGCTGGCTTTTTTTTTTTTGGGTTTGGTTGTGGGGCCTGAACTCTGGGCCTGGGCGCTGTCCCTCAGGTCTTCAGCTCAAGGCAAGTGCTCTACCACTGAGCCACCTTCCCAGCCCCTGGGGTGGCTTTTAACAGTGATCCTCAGATCTCAGCTTCCTGAATAGCTAGGATTACAGACCTGAGCCATTGGCGCCAGGCCCCCCCCCCCCCTTTTTTTTGTCAGTCATGGGGCTTGAACTACTGTCCCTGGGCTCTTCAGCTCAAGGCGAGCACTCTACCACTTGATCCAGAGCAGGATTACAGGCGTGAGCCACCGGCGCTCAGCCCTTTTTTTTTTTTTTTAAATGCTGGTACTGGAGCTTGAACTCAGCCTGGGGGCTGTCGCTCAGCTTTTTCCCTCAAGGCTAGCACTCTAGGGCTGGGAAGGTGGTTCAGTGGTAGAGCACTTGCCTTGTATGCATGAGGCTCTGAGTTCTATTCCTCAGCACCACATAAGCAGAAAAAAAAAAAGCTGGAGCCGGGCGCTGGTGGCTCACGCCTGTAATCCTAGCTACTCAGGAGGCTGAGATCTGAGGATCGCGGTTCAAAGCCAGCCCGGGCAGGAGAGACCGTGAGACTCCTATCTCCAATAAACCACCAGAAAACCGGAAGTGGCACTGTAGCTCAAGTGGTAGAGCGCTCACCTTGATCTCAAGAGCTGAGGGACAGCGCCCAGGCCCAGAGTTCAAGCTCCATGACCGACCAAAAAAAAAAAGCTGGAAGTGGCACTGTGGCTCAAGTGGTAGAGCTCAAGGCCCAGAGTTCAGGCCCCACCACCGGACTCCCCCCTACCCCCCCCCCCCCCAAAAAAAAAAAAAAGGCTAGCACTCTACCACTTGGACAACAGCTCTATTTCTAGACTTTATTTGTCTGGGCTGACTTTGAACTGCAATCCTCAGATCTCAGTATCTTGAGTAGCCAGGATTGGGGGGGGGGGGGGGGGGGGGGGAGGGAGGGCGGACCAGTGCCTGGCTTGATGTTTTTTATTTAAGAAGGGAAAATGAGTGTTTTTGTGGAGAGGTAGAGAGCCTCTTTAAAGACTGAACTCCATTCATATGCTGAGCACTTCCATGTATTACCTCACTAAGTGCCAACAGCTCTATTAACATTCTTTCGTATTAAAGGAAAGAAATTCAGAAGCATCTAGGAATTTGCCCAGTGTCTCATAGCTAAGGTTTGATCCTAGGATTTCATGACTCAAGTCTAAGCTCCCCTTAGCTATTAGTGTTATTAGTGATGACCACACAACAAAGTTTGGAGCAAAGCTTTTCTTTTTATTGCAGTTATTAGTGAAAGTTACACTTCAAATTGAAGCTAAGCAACACGAAAACCATCATTATTTTTTTTTTTTTGAATCAAGGATAAATAAAGACAACACAGAACTCTTCCAGTATATGGAATGGCGCGGGACGCGCAGTCCTGTCACCAGGGCACTTTTGTGCCATTTTGGCTCACGGACAACTGTGACTGCTTCCTTTAACATAAAGTGTTAGAAGTGACTCAACTGTTTAAAACCCAGCTTCCTCTAGTTTTTAATCTCATCCATAAGAGTTTTGTAGTCATTTTTAAGGGAAAGACAGTTTCATTGAAAATAGAAAATTTACTACCAAACTGTAGATAGTGAAAATAAGCACTTTTGTTTAAAAACCTTATTGGCCTTTAGCTTATCATTATTACACAGTATCTGAGTTAAAATAACAGCCAAATCCAAAGCCCAGCTCCCTAGTACACAGTGATAGAAGTCAGCATTTGGTGCTTTAATTATACAGTGATTATCCATGTGTCATAGACTTGCACTCCCATCCACCTCCCACCATTTACAACTCCTCTTAATAAAATGCAGCATCCATGTTTAGATCACTCCATAACTTTACTGGTCCTCTTAGAAAACTACAGACTCACTCTACTATTAACCAAACATATAAAAAAGGTTTATAAGCATTTTGAAATTCTGTAGCTTTAAAAATCCTATAGTAATTTTGTTTTGGTGCCAGTCTTGGGGCTTGAACTCAGGGCCTAGGTCCTATCCCTACCACTTGAGCCATAGCTCTACTTCTGGCTTTCTGGTAGTTTAGTGGAGAGAATAGTCTCAGACTTTCCTGCCCCACCTGGCTTCAAACAGCTTAGATCTCAGCTCTTGAGTAGCTAAGATTACAGGCATGAGCCACTGGTGTCTAGCTTACAGTAAACTTTTCTTACTTGGGAAAATCCAACTAAAGATAAGGCAAGGCCAGGCCTAAGAGCTAGGATGAGGAGAAGGAAGAGGAGGGTCTGGAGAGCTCTCATCATTTTGCCTTGGAAAATATTTGGCAAGAATAGTTACAGTGGGAAAGGAGGGTAAAGAAAAAAGTTACTTGGAATTTGTTAAGATTTCAGTTTCAAAACAAACTGTGATTAGCCCCCAAATAGTTCATATCTGCAATACAAATAGGCACACATGATCGAGATGATTAAAAAGTAAAATCTAAAAGGTTATTTGTTCACCTACAGGACATTTTGCAAGCAGTCTCCCTCCATCCCCATGTTATGTATTTATTCTTCAAAAAAGTTCCCTTTAAAAAGATGGCTATATCTTCATCCATTACTTAGGTTTGAAAAGAAAAAGCAGCAATTAACTACAGTAGGAGCAGTTAGCAACACTGAGATGTGTATGTGTGTGTGTTTGTGTATTGTGTATAAGAACTTTTGCTAGAGTGGTCAGGTTACAATGAATTGGTCATTTTGCAGTTTTAGTTTCCCAAACACTGGAGAAAGAGCACATTATTTTTATAAAGTCAGTATGTATAGTGTTATAAGGTATATTTACACACACACACACATACACACACCACTGCTTTCCACAACCTACAAGTAAGTCCACATTCTAGTCTACCACACAAATGGTTTCTATCCACAAAAAAAGAGTAATACTTTTATGGGTCCATAGCTGGAGAGATAATGCCAAACCTTATAGCAGAAACTGTTTAATGGTCTCCGGGTAGCAGTATTAGCTGCCTCACCACACCAAGACTTGTGTTCATTCCAAGCATGAAATCATCCCAACTTTTCACCTTTAGTACTTGAAACCTCATTGTCCTATATAACTTGCCACAGACACCTCTTTATTAGCAGCGAGGTGGAAAAGCTCAACAGTCTGCCTTAAGAGGCAGTCAGCATCAGTAGGGACGAGACTAAATGCTGCATATATCATACCCTGTGTACCTAAAATGCATCCTTCCTACGGGAATTGCTTATACCTATAGGGATACACACTTTTTGAGTTCTTAGAAATGATCTTCTTTCCCGCAGAGATGCGTAAGACTGGGGAAATGTAAGGCTTTGCCCACAACTCCCACGATAATTCAGTAGTCACCTGATGTTACCTGTGGGTGCTCAGAATTTTATTACCATAAAAGATTTTGACTATATTTTTACTTATACAGATATACAATGATTAGAATTTAATTTTTTGTGTGCTGGTCTTGGGGCTTGAACTCAGGGCCTGGCTCTGTCCTTGAGCCTCTTTTGCTCAAGACTAACATTCTGGGGGCTGGAAAGGTGGCTCAGTGGTAGAGCGCTTGCCTTGCATTCCTGAGGCCCTGGGTTCGATTCCTCAGCACCACATAAGCAAAAAAGAAAAAAAGCCGGAAGTGGTGCTATGGCTCAAGTGGTAGAGCGCTAGCCTTGAGCTGAAGAGCTGAGGGACAGCGCCCAGGCCCAGACTTCAGGCCCCACAACCGGACCCCCCCCCCCCCCCCCCCCCCCGCAAAAAGACTAACATTCTACCACTTGAAGCCACAGCTCCACTTCCAGCTTTTTTGGTGGTTAATTGGAGATGAGAGTCTCATAGACTTTCCTGCCTGAGCTGGCTTTGAATAGCAATCCTCAGATCTCAGCCTCCTGAGTAGCTAAAATTACAGGCATGAGCCACTGGTGCTTGGCTGTGATTGGAATTTTTATTAAAGTAAAGCCAAGTTCAATTCTTCAGAGCAACAGGTTAGAAATTAACCCACTTTCCTTTTTTTTTTTTTTTTGTCAGTCATAGGACTTGAACTCTGGGCCTGGGCGCTGTCCCTCAGCTCTTCAGCTCAAGGCAAGCTCTACCATTTGAGCCACAGAGCCACTTCTGGTTTTCTGGTGGTTTATTGGAGATAAGAGTCTCATGGCCTTTCCTGCCTGGGCTGGCTTTGAACCACGATCCTCAGATCTCAGCCTCCTGAGTAGCCAGGATTACAGGCGTGAGCCACTGGTGCCTGGCTCCCATTTTCCTTCTTAAAACCAGCCTTCTCCTCCAAAGCCATATACCAAAAATCTGCCAAAAAACAAAATGAAAACTGCTGACACAGGACAATATGCAGCAAAAGCACTTGATCACGTCACATCTACATCTAAGTAGCTGATGACTGTCACATTAACACAAAGTATGGCTGCAATTGCCTTAGCACCACTCAAAAGAGTTTGGTTTCTGAGAAGTCATGCTTTTGCCAAAGATTGTTACAAAAAAACAAAACAAAAACCAAAAACCAGGCCCTGTGTGCAGGGAAGAAAAAGAACAGGATGGATAGACCACCACAGCAGGAAAAGCCCAGGTTTCTTCTAGAACTGGTTTATACAATGATCTACCACACTTGAAGACACTTTCAACTGGACAGCAAACTTTCACACCACAGTATCCTGCTATCGAGAATTTCAGAACAGCTCAAAGTGCTTTCACAAATGTATCTTGTTTCCACAAATTTAGTGAGGTAGGTGAGGGCAGCAAGCATCTTTACCAGGAAGGAAGAAAGGCACACAGAGACACAGAACCAACCAATGATACAGTGATTATGGCTGAGTTCCAAGCACTTGGCTCAGGTTTTAGAGCCCTTCCTGCTTTCAAAGGCATATTTAAGTTCTTAAATCTTTTTAGTTATAAGCCTTTAAATATTACTGTATTTCAAAATATAGATCTTCTCTCTTGTAGCTCAGGGTTAACTGGGGAACGGGTTGAGTTAAAAAAAGTAAGAGAAAAAAACCTTTGAGGCAGGGATTTTATATTGCCTACGCTGGCCTAGAATTTGCTTTGGAGTTCAGGCAGGCTTTGGACTTGCCATCTTCCTGCCTCAGCTTCCTGAGTACTGGGATTACAGGTATACACCACCATAGCTGGCTTAATGTTTTTTAATATAATAGAATTTTTACCCATCAAGAAGTCATATGTGGGGTTGGCAATGTGGCTCAGTGGTAGAGTGTTTACTTAGCATGCATGAAGCCCTGGGTTCGATTCCTCAGTATAACAGAAAAGCCGGAGGCAGCGCTGTGGCTCAAGTGGTAGAGTGTTAGTCTTGAGTAAAAGCTCAGGGACAGTGCTCTGACCCTGAGTTCACAAGCCCCAGTACTGGCAAAAAAAAAAAAAAAAAAAAAAAAATCATATGCAACAATTTAAAAATTTTTTTTTTTGTTGGTCGTGGGGCTTGAACTCTGAGCTTGGGCACTGTCTCTGTGTTCTTCAGCTCAAGATGAGTGCTCTGCTGTTTAAGCCACAGTGCCACTTCCAGTTTTCGAGTGGTTTACTGGAGATAAGAGTCTTATGGACTTTTCTGCCCGGGCTGGCTTTGAACCATGATACTCAGATCTCAGCCTCCTGAGTAGCTAGTATTACAGACGTGAGCCACCGGCGCATATGCAAGAATTTATATAACAGAAATCAGAATATTTAAGAGGAATGAAGTCTGTATTCATTAATAAAAATTTTATGTAAGAAGCTATGTGTCAAAACATCACCAACTTTTTAAAGTTGAAATCAGCGTATGGTTAAACTATAAGCTATAAATTATTTTTCCATAAGAATGTAGGGAATCTCTATTGCAGAAAGTTGAAGTACTACTTAATTTTTTAAAAAATTTATCAGGTGTGGGGCTTGAACTGTGGACCTGGGCACTGTCCGTGAGCTCTTCAGCTTAAGGTTAGTGCTTTACCACTTGAGCCACAGAACCACTTCTTAACTGGAGATTAAGTTTCAAATGTAGCCCAGGCTACATTTGAATCGTGATCCTCAGATCTCAGCCTCATGAAATACTACTTTCAAGAAAGCTTCTTCACTTTGCTACAGTATATATATAGCCTAGATAAACAATTTGTTCTTATTATCATTTGACAGCTAGCAGAATGTTCTCTGGTTGCTGCATCCACACTTTTCATCTTCCCCCTGTACTGCAGGGGACTGAACCCAGGCCAAGTTTCCATCTTAATTCTCAGTTAACTGAGTTTTTCATTTACATTAACTAAAGTTATATGCCAGTGATTTTTCCCCCTTTTTCCCTGCACTCCACTAATGATTTTCTTTAATGTTTGTTTTGCCTTTTCATCTGTTTATGTTTCATTGTATGGGGGTGTATTATGGAAGGAGATGAAGAATTTTGTGATTCATAAACAGCATAAAATACTGATTACAACCAGGCAAACCAAAGAATGGTTTGAAAATGGAAATGAGAATACAGAAAATATTTTGATTTTTTGATCAAGTGGTAACTTCTGCATGTGATCCACAGTATTCTATATAAATTGCCTCTAAATGCTTTTCTTTTTTTTTCTTTTTAAAGAGAGGAAGGTCGTTTCTCTATCCTAGGCTATGAATTAAGAAAGCTCCTGGAAAATTCTGAGATCTTGTGGAGGTTACTGCTTGCCATTCTGTGTGTGTGTTTTCAACAGTAGGAGTGGCCTTGTGCATGCTAAGCCTGTGTTCTGTCTAACACTGAGGTATACCCTTAGGCCTCTATATTCCTGGCTTATTTCTTATTTATTTATTTTTTGGTGCCTGTCCTGGGCTTGAACTCAGGGCCTGGGTGCTGTTCCTGAGCTTTTGTGCTTGAGGCTAGCACCCTACCACTGAGCCATAGCTCCATTTATGGCTTTTTGGTGATTAATTGGAAATAAGAGTCTCACAGACTTTCCTGCCTGGGCTGGCTTGGAGCCACAATCCTCAGTTCTTGGTGTCCTGAGGCTAGGTTTACAGGTATGAACCACTGGAGCCTGGCTATTCTTAGTTTTTGAATTTGAAAAGGATTTACAGGGTTATCATCAATAATAGAAATGATCATTCCCTGTCTGTGAAACAGGGTTTGAGAGATGAAGTCTATTCCTCCTCAAACAGAAGTTTCTTCTTGTGAATTACCAGTGTTCACCAATAATTTTTTTTGCTTTGTTTTGTTTAGATGGTTGTGGGGCTTGAACTCTGGGCCTGGGCACTGTCCCTTAGCTCTTAAGCTCAAGGCGAACACTCTACCACTTGAGCCTCAGCATCACTTCTGGTTTTCTGGTGGTTAATTGGAGATAAGAGTCATGGAATTAAAAAAAAAAAAAGTCACATACAGAGAATGGCAAGTAGTAACTGGAATGTTCTAATGCTTTGCCTCCACAAGATCTTAAACATTTTCCAGCTTTCTTAATTCATAGCCTAGGGTACAGACAATACCTTCCCCTCTTTAAAAACACGGAGTTTTCTGCCTGGGTTGGCTTTGAACCACGATACTCAGATCTCAGTCTCCTGAGTAGCTAGGATTACAGGTGTGAGCCACCGGTGCTCAGCAAGAACATTTTCTTTACTGGGCAGACTGCCTCGTCTAGTAAGGCCCAGCTTAGTGTTTTCTAGAGAAAAAAGAAAATTGGAAGAGCTACATTGATAGCAATGCCATGGTTCTAACTAAGGATAAATATTTCATTTTATCTTTTTATTATTGCAATTCTGAAGCACCTGTACAACTTTGATTTGCCAAGAAGACATGTGGCTCTGGGCTGAGACCAACCACCGCCTAGCATAGACAGAAATGACAGAGGGGCCTTCTTTGGCTTCTTCTGTAAAACATCAACAGCTGCCATGACTGTGTGGTTGCAACAACTTGGAAAATATTAAACAACTCTTAAGCTTTTTGTAGAGATCCTGGCAAAGAAATCTTATTCGCATTTCTCCCTCACTGCACAGGCTCACATCCCACTCATCAATTTATTTTCAAAGACTTCCTGTTCTCACAGATATAAAGATAGGATCATATATGTAATATTACATATGCAGAAAGAGCCTTTTCTTCTTTGAAAAGGACTACTAAATGGCCTAATTCAGGGGTTTTTGTTTGTTCCTCCAGTCAATCATCATGAAAATGAGTTTTAGGTATGAAATACCAGAGTAATGTTTTTTCTCTAGTCTCTGGTACAGCCTCTTAATATCCAAGATAAAATTATAGGTGTGCACACAGATTTTGGAAATAAGATAAATGCAAAAATTTAATGGTCAACTATCCTATCTGTTTTCTTTTTCTTTTTTTTTTGGTGGGTCATGGGGCTTAGACTCGGCCTGGGTGCTGTCCCCTGAGCTCTTCAGCTCAAGGCTAGCACTCTACCACTTGAGCCACAGATGCCACTTCTGTTTTTCTGGTGGTTTACTGGAGATCAGAGTCTCACAGACTTTCCTGCCAGGGCTGGCTTTGAATAGTGATCTCAGCTTCCTGAATAGCTAGGATTATAGAAGTAAGCTACAGGCACCCGGCCTCCTGTCTTTTTTCTATGTCTGATACTGTTGATACTTCCTTTGTGGGATGATCTGTGACTTATTGCGTAGTTACTTCTTTCTGAAGAAGTGGACTGTGCATGGAGGCAGAACACTCAGTCTTTCACTGTGTTTGGCAGTGCTGATGCCAGGCATTGGCATTTCTGGAGCCAACCATTAAAATAAGCTCTGTACTAGGTTTCCCAGGAGATTTCAGGCAGAAAAAGAAAACACAGGATTAGAGGCATTGTTAAAATTGTTAATCTAGGGGCTGGGAAGGTGGCTCAGTGGTAGTGTGCTTGCCTTGCATGCATGAGGCCCTGGGTTCGATTCCTCAGCACCACATAAGCAAAAAGAAAAAAGCCGGAAGTGGTGCTGTGGCTCAAGTGGTAGAGCGCTAGCCTTGAGCTGAAGAGCTGAGGGACAGCGCCCAGGCCCAGAGTTCAGGCCCCACGACCGGACCCAAAAAAAAAAAAATTGTTAGTCTACAAGGATTATATGCTTGTCAACCTAGGACAGTTGAAAATGTAATTAATAAAACTGAAAATTTTTAAGCACAATACTATAAAAGTAGGACATACGCTAGCAACAATATATATAAAATGTTTGAAAATTAGTTTTTACTCAATAGTTAGCAAAGTCCCATCATCTACCAATCTCCAATGAGTACTTGATGTTGAGGTAAGGGAAATAACTCAGAACCAGTATAAAAAAATTTATGTAGCTGGAAAAAATGTGGAAATAAACAACATGCAGACTCATTTTAAACTGTCACACTTTACATAATATACCATTTTCCTATAACCCTTATTTAAAACTTTCCCATTTCCTTCCCTCACAGTGTAAGAACAGAATAAAATATTGTACAGTAAAGTCTTATGTATTAAAGCCCCAATAATTTGGAATTTAAAAGTCAAGAGGATGGGATAAAAGTTATCTCTTGAGGGGCTGGGAAGGTGGCTCAGTGGTAGAGTGTGTGCCTTGCATGCCTGAGGCCCTGGGTTCGATTCCTCAGCACCACATAAACAAAAAGAAAAAAGCTGGAAGTGGTGCTGTGGCTCAAGTGGTAGAGCGCTAGCCTTGAGCTGAAGAGCTGAGGGACAGCGTCCAGGCCCAAAGTTCAGGCCCCACGACCAGACCCCCCCCCCAAAAAAAAAATAAAAGCTATCTCTTGAAATTTCTTTCAGAAAAAATATCCCTTACCAAACTCATAGTGTTAAAAAAAAAAGGAAATAATACTACCTTAAGGAAACATACTTTTTTCACGTACTTAAAAAAAAATAAATTTAATGTGCCAATACAAATAATCTTGATCTATTTACTAGGAAACTGGAGCAACTATAAATGCTTGCAATTAAAACTGTATAATTAAGCCGGGCGCTGGTGGCTCACGCCTGTAATCCTAGCTACTCAGGAGGCTGAGATCTGAGGATCGAGGTTCAAAGCCAGCCCGGGCAGCAGAGACCGTGAGACTTCTATCTCCAATAAACCACCAGAAAACCAGAAGTGGCACTGTAGCTCAATAGCTCAAGTGGTAGAGCGCTCGCCTTGAGCTGAAGAGCTGAGGGACAGCGCCCAGGCTCAGAGTTCAACCCCAGGACCGACCAAAAAACAAAACCAAAAAAAAACTGTATAATTATACTTCAGTCCACATTTATGAATTATTATTTGTTAAAATTTTAATGAACTGAAATAATCTATGAACCAGCCTATCTCCCTGGCTCTCTCAGCTCCTTTAAACTCTTATTTCTTCACTGATACTCAGCGAAAAGTTTAGAGTAGCACATTTTCCATATAATTATACGGGGAGGAAATACATGTTTCAAAGTCAGTTATCAATGACTTCTGAATCATTTGCCTCCTGTTTCCCTCGTCTATGAAAAGATACCATAATCCCAATCCCAGGGGCTGGGAAGGTGGCTCAGTGGTAGAGTGCTTGCCTTGCATGCAAGAGGCGCTGGGTTTGATTCCTCAGCACCACATAAGCAGAAAGAAAAAAGCCGGAAGTGGCGCTGTGGCTCAAGTGGTAGAGTGCTAGCCTTGAGCTGAAGAGCTCAGGGACAGCAGTTCAGGACCCACAACCGGACCCAAAAAAAACCCCCATAATCCCAATCCTGAATTATGTGCCTGAAACTAGAAACGGACATGTAAAAATCACTTGCTTGACAACTTTCTTCCCAAACTGCAATCCAGTAAAGTAAATCTAATTGGTATTAGTTGTTACTGAAGGAAACAAAAAAAAGATCTAATTTAAAAAAAGCCCAGTTCCCCTCCACATACAGAAAGAAATCTAAAAACTGTCTTCAATACCCACTATATAAACAACATTGAATATTCTAAGTTAGAGAATAGCGTTAATGATTTATTGTTAAAAATGCAAACATCTATTTGAATGGTATATTATCACACAATCTTAATGTTTGCTAACATTACAAAGAAAGAGGAAAAGCTAGAAATATCTATAAAAATAAAATACCTTAAAAACCCACATCTAAGCAAAATATAAAAAGTTGCACATAAATTGCCAATAAATATAAATATCACAATTGAAAATTAATCTTAAAAAAGGAACACATAACAACTAAAGACATTATAAAAAATGAAAAAGTTTTAATGTGCATGAATATTTGCAAAGACACAGAAGACACCGAACAATCAATATAATATTACTATCATTATTTTACAATGCAGCATACAAGGTTTCTGAGGTGTGATGTTTTTTGTTGATTTTTATTCTACTTATTTTCTGGAAGAATGCTTATCAAATTCATAAAGCAAGAAAATGAGCCTAAGTGATCCTAAGTAATCATCTGTTGCTGTGTACACTGTTTCTGATTACATGGAAATTTGCTTTCTGGCAGACTATTGAATTTCTAGTCACTATGAGTGGTCCTGCTGTTTTCCTTACTTTTCTGTATCTCTGCCAGTGAGTTCTATACTCACCCATGTCCTATTTTTGATGAACTGATCATGCCCTTTAAAGACACTATTGTTGTTTATCACAGTTCCTTACCCTAGGGAGGTAAAAAGAAAATTTTATTTTAAAGATACTAGCAAATACTTGAAGTATAAAATACTTGTCAGTACCTTAATTTTTTCCCCTACAGATAAGAGGTATAATCAATTTGCTTTCTTTCTTAAATTGATTTCTTTTTTTCTGTCTGTCTTGGGGCTTGAACTCTTGAACAACTAGGGGGCTTCTCTCTGAGCCCCTTTTGCTCAAAGCTAGCATTCTACCACTAAGCCACAGCACCACTTCCAACTTTTTTCTCTGATTAATTGAAAAGTCTCATGGACTTTTCTGCCCAGGTTGGCTTTGAACAATCCTCAGATCTCAGCTTCCTAAGTAGCTAGGATTATAGGCATGGGCTACCAGCGCCCGTCTCTTAAAATGATTTCAATGACAACAACAGTGCCTTTATGGGCACTTTTTCTTAATAATGATTGATTAGAAAAGGTTAGGCTTGGGGTCAATCTATGTCAAAAAACAAAAAAAAGGAAGGGTAGTTTATATAGATCTTGGCATGGTACTTCTTTGGGCACTTGCTACTGTGCTCATTATTTTATTTAAAAAGTTAAGAAGATTTGTTATTTTATAGATTCTTTAAACACAGCTGAGAATTAAAAGGGTTAACTATTAAAAATTATTTTAAAATTTTGTGAGCATTCACTTACTTTACTACATAAAAGCTTTTCTTGGTTCCCTTGACCAGCTTCAAGACAACAAGTAACATCATTTATATGATTCTATCATATTCTTGGAATTCTAAAACAATTCATGCTGTTTGGAAAATAAACAAACTACAGCACCATCTTTTGAAAAGGCACTTTCTAAGAACTATCTTGCCTTAAAATTTTATTTAAAAAACAAATTCAGAGTCTACTCTGAACACCTTAGTTTTTACAAAGATCTCAAACATTGATATAACATTAGATTTTTGGTTACCTTACACAATGCTTCCCAAAAGGAAGGGAGCCCAATGACTGACTGAATGATTTGAAAAGATCCTAATTTTGTCACAGTGTTTTTTACCTGGTATTTCAACAGGGATTTTCATTGGTAAATTCTTAACCCTCCATGTTAACTATATCATTCTATTTTTAATTCCAATTAAAATCTTTAACTTGGGGGGGAGGGAGAAGAGGAGGGAAAGGATATTGGGACAATAACAAGGGGTAACAATGATCGACAAGTAATATGCTCATTGCCTTATTCATGTAACTGTAACCCCTCTGTACAACATCTTTACAGTAAAATAAAATTAAAAAACTTTAACTTCCATGCTATAAGAACAAAAGATTCTTAAGATTTCATCAACAATGTAAAATCTAGAGCATTCTTTTTTTTTTTTTTTGTAGGTTGTGGGGCTTGAACTCTGGGCCTGGTCACTGTCCCTCAGTTCTTCAGCTCAAGGCTAGTGCTCTACCACCTGAGCCACAGCGCAGTTCCCATTATTATTATTATTTTGTGCTGGTCTTAGGGCTTTAACTTAGGGCCTGGGTGTTGTCTCTGAGCCTTTGTGTTCAAGACTAGTGCTGCTCTATTACTGGAGCCACAGTTTTACTTTTGGCCTTTTGGTGGTTAATGGAGATAAGAGTCTCACAGACTTTCCTGCCTGGATTGGTTCCAGTGATCCTCAGATCTCAGCCTCCTGAATAGCTAGGATTAAAGCTGTGAGCCACTGGTTCCCAGCTAGTACACTGTTTTTTTTAAAAAATGGAACAATTCTGAAGTTTATTAAAGTAAATTAAGCATCAACTGGAAGAAATAGATAATTTCAATTATGTGAATATTATTTTTAAATAGTCTGGGACAGATAACAGGGTTAATAAAAAACTAGAGTACTTTTTATGGCCAATTTCAACTCGCAATACTAATTATTAACAGGAAGAAGCCTTGACAATTAAAAAACATATTGACTGACATAAAAAAAACTATAAGCAGAATACAGTATTTTTAGAAACAGGAAAAAAGTAAAAAATTCCTTCCTTCCCACTCCCCCTTTTTCCTTGTTACTTGGGCTTGAACTTGTGCTTGCTAAACAAGGACTTTACCATTTTACTACACCCTTTTTGCTTTATTTGCTTCACATTTTGCCTGGGCTGACCTGGATCATGATCCTCTTATTTACTTTTTCTTGGTAGCTTGGATGACAGGTATACACCACCAGGGCCAGTTATTGGTTGATATGGGGTCTTGCTAACTTTTTCCCCAGGTTGTCCCTGGAATTATGATCCTCCCAATATTTGTCTTCTGAGTAGCTGGGATTACAGGTATGAACCATCACACCTAGCTTCTTTCTTGACATAGGTTTCTAGTCCAGGTTGGCTTTGAACTCAAGAATGTCCTGCCTCAGTCTCCTATGTGCTGGGATTACAGACTTTTACCACTATGTTTATTTCTCTTTCTTTTCTTCATTGACTTTTACATATCTATTCTTGGCTTATTTTTTGGTGCCTAGAATCACAAAAGTGATGGACAATGGAAAGGAAATAGAAATAACAAAGACACACCCTATACCAAGGTCATATGCCACTCAGAAAGGTTATCAGTTGAAGTCCTCTAACTATTAATATTGGTGCTTTAAGCTATAAACAAAGCTTAACAAAGAATGAAAAGGACTAACACTTCCAATGGATAAACAAGGTGGCATAAAAATGTCAGAAAAATGATGTAACAATACCTTTTGCAACTTGACTAATTCATAAATGGTAATTAAGTACAAGGCACTGGTAAGCAAGACCTTTCTCTGAAATAGAAGAACACCTAAGAGGATGAGCTAAGCAAATATTTAGTCAGGCTTAATGATACTGAATGAAAATTATGCGAGTCAGCAGTTACACTTAGCAAAACATTATCACTGAGGTTTGAAATAGGAAGAATACACAATACTCTAATCATGTCCAGTCACTGCCCTGCGCAAAGTCACATGGGCCTTTGAAAAGACCCACCTCATTTGTTGGCTAAGTGTCTGTTCTGGATTTAAGATCTATTGCTGGTACTTCAACTGCTCACCCTTTCCTTTGCTAGTCTTTTTTACTCAACAGCAGCTCAGCTTTTATTTCCCTTCACAGGCTTTGCATCTGCCAAGACTCTTAAGATCCATTAGACCAGTCCAGGCTGGCTTTGAACTCAAGACTGTATAATGCATATACTTGTGCTTGCTAAGCAGGGACTATGTTTTGGGTTTTTTTTTTTTTTTTTGGTCATGGGGCTTGAATTCTGGGCTTGGGCGCTGTCCCTGAGCTCTTTAGCTCAAGGCAAGCGCTCTACTGCTTGAGCCACAGTGCCACTTCTGGTTTTCTAGTGGTTTATTGGAAATAAGAGTCTCACAGACTTTCCTACTGGGGCTGGCTTTGAACCGTTGATTCTCAGATCTCAGCCTCCTGAGTAGCTAGGATTACAGGCATGAGCCACCGGTGCTTGGCTTAAGCAGGGACTATGTATGTCGATGTGAGGTCGATGTGAGAACCTTGCTTGGAAAACTAGATGAATCTTTATCAAATGCCTTCTGAAACACCTAGAACATTCCACCAGAAACTTTTAGGAAGAAAAATAAATAGGTCACAAACAGGGATATTTCCACAGAATAGTTTTTCCCCGAAACCTGTTAAAAGGTAACTATTAAGACAATGAAAGTACCAAGGAGGTTGAGGTACACTTTTTTAAACTGTAGAAGACAAAACCTACATGACTAAAACAAAGGATATTTGGAAATTAAATTTAAACTAAAATGGCAGCACCCTTTGTTATCTTGATATTTCACTTGCATCATCTTATCTAGAAAAACAAAACAACAAAAAGGGTCTAATCCTGTTCATCTCCTTATTGTTTAGTGCAGCAGCTGTCAGATGCTACTTACATAAATATAGCAGCTATAGAATTCTATGTGTATGGCTCTCAGTGCCAGTAACTGGATACTGTAATACAGTCACACATACCAGACACATTTGCCAACTCCCAACTCTTCTTCATATGAAAATCATTTATGCCAGTTGCTCAGATTGACATTTTAAAATCACTCTATGAGACACATCATAAAAAACAGGAGGGCAAAGTATAGCATTCATCATCTTGCTAGTGAGCAAGGGAGGGGTATAAAAGATACTGATAGTTTAATGATATTTAAATGATAACAGCAACAAAAGTTTCCATTAGAAAAATAAAAGATTGGGAATTCTGCCCAGGAATGCAAAAATGATTAGAACAAATTTCAAGAAGTATCTGCCCACTTATTATCTTAAAATTCCAAGCACAAGGTTCCTTGTAATTAAGGTTGATATATCAATTCATTAATAAACAAAATAGAAATATACTATGCATATTCTTTCAGTAATTAACCTTAAGCTAGCAATGCTGTGTAGTGTAGGAGCATTCTAAAAAAGAAGCTACTCAAATGGTAAAGCTTTAGAAAAATATTTTTCTGTTAAAAAAGTCCTTCCAAGTAGAGTCAGATTAAGTAAGGTTTTTGCTTTAGCATATGAGTGTTCCAATGACTGAACATGAGGCAGCAAAGTAAATAAGACAAAGGGAACTCGTAGTTGTTCCCTAAGGAAGATTTCTACTGAGCAAGCATAGATCAATAAAGGTTTTTTTTTTTTTTGTGGTATTTGGGGTTGAACTCAGGGCTTTGCACTTACTAGGTAAGCATTATACTACTTGAACCATGCCCCAGTCTTTTTTTAGTTTGTTTTCTAGACAGGGTCTTGTGCTTTTCCTAGGCAGGCCTTTGGCCATCATCCTCAGAACTCCACCTCTTCAGTAGCTGGGTTTAAAGGCATATACCAACATGCTGAGTTTGTTTTTGAGATAGTCTCCCTAACTTTTGCTTGGGCTGGCTTTGAACCATGATCCTCCTAACTCAGCTTCTCAAGAAGCTGAATTAACAAGCATTCACTACAACATCCAGCTCCTCAGTCAAGATTTTACCTTCTAGAATATATATATATATATATATATATATGCATGCTATTTCTTCTTTTGTCTATGTTCCTGACCAAAATCAGTGAAATTTCAATGTTGAAAACAACAAACTGAGCCATGAATGCTGGTGTCCCAGCTGGGGAGGCTGAGGTAAGAGGCCTGCTTCAGCCAGGTAGTTTGAAGCCAACCTCTTCACTACATAGTAAGACTGTCTCAAAAACAACCCCCAAACATTTTTAAAGGATTTTTTTTTTGGTAGTAGAGGAATATGAAAGAAAAAAAAAGTATGTACTATACAAGTATCTTTTGTAAAGTGCTTTGAAAACAGTGTTGTAAATTACATTTCAGATGCTTCAAAATAATAAACATGAAATACAGTACTTTCTTAGTTTTCTGGCAGAGGAACAAAAGATTTCATGCCTGTTGGAGGACATGGGCTCAGATTTTAGGCTCAACATACAGTAAGTTGGCAATAACAGTGAATTACAAGTAAAAGAAAAACAAAAGATCTAAGTCCTGTAGTTTTCATGTGTAGATGGAATTCTGAAAGGATAACAACGCCCTTTGGAAACAGTTTGTAGTGTCTCTACTCTAAACCAGTGCTTAAAACAGCAAAACCTCAAACAGAAAATTTGACATGCAATTTTCTTGAGTTACAAAGTGCAATTGCTCACCTGAATCCAATGTTATCAATAAACCTGTTTTTGACAGCTTTATAGTACTTTTTAACATCTTGAAGATATTAACGAAAGTTGATCAAATAAATCAATACAGAAAAAGTTTTCCTATGTTTCTATGATTTAACCAACTTAAAAGATCAAAGTCCTAACTTCCTTTATAACTATTACTTTACTTTTATTTATTTATTTATTTTTGGTTGGCTGTGGGGCATGAACTCTGGGCCTGGGTGCTGTACCTGAGCTCTTCAGCCCAAGGTGAGCACTCTACTACTTGAACCACAGCTCCACTTCCCATATTCTGGTGGTTTATTGGAGATAAGAGTCTCACCAACTTGCCTGCCCAGGCTGGCTTTGAACCTCAATCCTGATATCTCAGCCTCCTGAGTAGCTAGGATTATAGGCATGAGCCACTGGTGCCCAGCTTTACTTTAATTTTAAAAAGAAAGTTAACACTGGTAATAAGTGAGCAAAAGCAAAAACAAAAGCCTTTTAAAAGTACAATCCTGTATTTTCCTGATTCCTTTTAGTAAAATGAAAATAATCAGTATGGTTCTTCAATAAACATGATTCTATTTTCACATAATTTGATAATCTTTTAAATCTCAAACTGTTATATCATTTCTTAATTGAAATATAACTGTGACCTTCAAGATGAGACTCATTCAATTTTGCTTCATTATGATTTTTTAAAAGACATATTAAAACTAAAAATCAAGAAACTTTCCTTTTAAAATTAAGGCTGTAGTACTTTGCCCTTTTAAAGTGATGGAGGTGGAGGTTTTGCCTACTGCCTGTGGCTAGGATGTCAGACAGACCCAGCTTTCCTGTAAGACTGAAGATGTAGCCAATACAGTTTTGTTTTTTAAAGCACTATTCTAACAAATATAAAAGAAAAGTTATACTTCAAAATGCATACATATATGTTTATATATACACACATATATATAAAAATATATATATGAAAATCACATTAAAACATGAGAGGCAGTAAGTAAACTAGCAAAAATAAAAGTTAGTACCCCCTCCTCCCAAGAATCTTTTTCTTTCTTCACACAATTTTGGAGGCCTCAACCTAAGAATTCCAATCTTTTAAAATGTTTGCCCTTTATTAAAAAAAAAAAAAGCTTTAAGGGATTTCTCTATCTGAGTTACAACTTCTGACAAGGTTTTATATTTATAGCAGCTTTAACAAATTCACTAAAGAAAATAATAATTTAGATTGCTACTGCTTATGTACACATTGCACACATGGAAATGTAAGTCCACAGCAGGAAAGAGCAGACACACTCACATAAGACGGAGCTGAGGACTGAGACAGGAGACAGGTGTGCAATCTCAAAACACTAGTCTAGTTCGCTGTGCGTCACATTCAAACAAACTATGTGTATAAAACACTTGAATGTCACAGTAGCATGAAGGGAAAAAATGTAGATGAGGAAGGCGATAGAGAGAGATATAAGTGGTAGTAAAGGGAAAATAAAACAGAAATGAAGTTCCCCACTGGAATGAATCATAAAATATATACACAGATACACATGTAGGTCATGAGTCTAGTTCCAGATATGTATGCATATGAAGTATGCATGTACACATTTAAAAATACAGACTCTTTTTATAATATATGAGTGCACTTTTTTTGCACACATATAATAGTCAACAATTACTCTGGTTATTCATTCATGTATGTGTTTTTTAAACTTCTCTTTCCTTTTTTTTTTTTTTTTTGCAAAGATAGTTGTGCTGCCAAGCAACTTGAGGTAAAGGCATTAAAAGGGTTAGACTATCAGAAGTGAAAATGAAACAATTGTAATACTTCCTACAGGAGACTGCACAATAAAGCAGCTGGCTGGGTTCATATTGCATAAATATGTGCTGCGTTCCTCAATGAAGTAAACAATCTTCCTTGGATCAATAGAAGGACCAGACCTCCCACGGTGGTGGCCACTACACAGTTAGAGGCATCCCTACTGAACCAACCTCACTGGCAACGTAGGCTGTACAATGACTCATCTTTCAGTGCTTCTTCCCAGACACACTTGGACTTATGTTAAGCAAAGTACATTGTGCGTAAGGTATCTTGGTGAATCTGTACAGCCTTGGCAAGAGCTTGTGGATCTCGTCCATTACTCTGTCCTGAAACGTGGCTTCCTTCAGCACTGTAAGAAAAGTAGCAATAAACAAATTTATTCTGATGCAAAGATTCTGAAAACTGTTACGTATTGTAGAAATTTTAAAAAATTAGAAAATTCATACCAGTATAATGAAGTATGTGTCTATCACATAGCTTCAATAACTAACTCAAGCTGGAGCACTGGTGGTTCACATCTGTAATCCTAGCTACTCAGGAGTCTCTTATGTCCAATTACCTAGCAAAAAGTTACAACTGGAGGCATGGCTCAAGTGGAAGTGTGCCAGCTGTGAGAGAAAAAGCTGAGCAAGAGCATGGTCCTGAGTTCGTCTCTATACAGGCACAAAAAAAACTTTCAGAATTTAACACTCCTCTTTCTTTCTTTCTTTCTGTTTTTTTTTTTTTTAATTTGGGTGCCAGTACTAGGGCTTGAACTCAGGCCTGGAGGCACTGTCCCTGAGCTTTTCTGCTCAAGGTTAGCACTACCACTTGAACCACAGGTCCATTTCCAGATTTTTTTGGTGGCTAAATTGGAGATTATAGTGTCTTGGGACTTTTCTCTCAGGGCTGGCTTTGAACCATAATCCTCAGATCTCAGCCTCTGGAGTAACTAGGATTATAGACATGAGCCAACAACGCCTGGCTTCAGGTCTTAATTTTTATTTCCTATATTTATCATATAAAGATATGGTGATATATGTCTGGGTCTGGCTTATTTTACTTACCATGGTAATTCCCAGTTCTATTTGTTTTCCTGTAAATGGTATTTTTTTTTCTAAATAAAACTTCATTATTACCCAGCATATTTGAATAAAGCATCACAACTCTAGCAGTCAGCTCTAATCACTTTTCATATGATGCACTAATTCCTCCAATAATTTAACTTTAATGTGGAAGTGCTTACGGAAATTTCCTGAGAAAATCAGAGCACATTTGAAGTTGGCTAAAAATTGGTATTGTTATGCTTTCATATCACCTGTCATGTTCTTTGTCCACGAGATGATATCTGGCTCTGAATGCCACCAAGTGAGCATAATACGCTGGTGCAGGTATGGAAACAGATCGTGTACAGCGAACATAGGTGTGACAGAGCTGGTAAGTGAGCAGCTGAAGTTCATCTGCAGTAAAGCAGTTATCATCCCATAAAACATGGTAGTGGGAAGGACGGCTGGTACCCTGTGAAGTTAATGGAATATTCTGTTGATAGCTAAACTCTTAAATGAATTTTCAGCATAGACTTAAAAGTTATATATGAAAGCTCTCTATTAATTAGAAAATAAATTTAAAATTCAGCTGATTCTGGTATATACCACAAAAAGAGTAAAAGCAGATAATTTGGACATTATAACCAAGAGGAGGATATATCCTAAGTGCCCACTAATGGATGAATGGAATATTACTCAACTTGAAGGTATTATGCTAAATGGAATAAACCACTTATAAAAGGACAAATATTATGAGACCCCCCCTTTTTTTTTTTGTCAGTCGTGGGGCTTGAACTCTGGGCTTGGGCGTTATCCCTGTGCTCTTCAGCTCAAGGCGAGCACTCTACGGCACTCTACCGCTTGAGCCATAGTGCCACTTCCCGTTTTCTGAGCGGTTTATTGGAGATAAGAGTCTCCCAGAGTTTCCAGCCCAGGCTGGCTTTGAACCATGATCCTCAGATCTCAACCTCCTGAATAGCTAGGATTACAGGCGTGAGCCACTGGGGCCTGGCTGTTCCTGAGCTACATTTTTAGCTCAAGGCTAGTCTAGCTCTATCACTTGAGCCACAACTCCATTAGTTTTTTTTTTTTGTTTTTTTTTGGTGATTAATTGGAGGTAAGGGCCTCAAGTACTTTCCTGCCTGGGCTGGCTTTGAACCACAATTCTCAGATCTCAACCCCCTGAGTAGCAAGGTACCTTTTTATAGTTTTTTTTTTTTTTTTTTCGGTCGTGGGGCTTGAACTCTTGGCCTGGGCGTTGTCCTCCAGCTCTTCAACTCAAGGCAAGCGCTCTACCACTTGAGCTATGGCGCCACTTCCAAGGTACCTTTTTATAGTGGCAGGAAGTAACATTGGCTGCCAGGAGCTGAGGTGAGGGTAGGAGGGAGTAGGGAGTTGGTAGGCTTAACAATGGTTAAAATGGTAAATTGCCAGGTGTGGTGGTACACTTTAGGTTGGAGGCCAACCTAAGGTACACAGTGAGTTCAAGGCTAGTCTGAGCTACCTAGAAAAATGTTGTCTTAAAAACCGAAGTGCTAGGGCTGGGAAGGTAGGTCAATGGTAGAATGCTTTCCCCTCTTCAGAGTGCTATCCTTGAGCTGAAGAGCTGAGGAACAGCGCCTAGGTCCAGAGTTCAAGCCCCATGACTGACAAAAAAAATGAAATAAAATAAACAAAACCCCTTCCCCAAGTGCTGGACAGCTGCAGTTTTCCTTCCAAGCCTACCTAGATGGCTGACTCGAATTGTGACCTAGGTGCCCTCGAAGGGGACTGAGCTGAATAGGGGAAGCTATCCAGGGCCTTGCTGGCAAGAGGCTAAAAGCTGGAGCACATGACTCTCATGATGTCTGGTTGCAAAGGAATTTCTGCCTGCACTGAACCAGCTAACCTTTTCAAATGGGTAGGGTCTACTCATGGAGCAGCTGTACAGTAAATGAAGGCCTGACATATAAGCTCTTCCTGGAGTTCTCCAATGGTTACCTTTACAATGTCCCCACAGTGAAGTTCCCCACACCTTGCTACCATCCCTATGTGGATATCCAAGGTAACAATACCAGGATATACTTAAGGACAAATGGTCAGCCCTGCATGATGACAGGACCATTCTGCTTTCTGTGCAGTCTGCCAGAACAATCTGAAAATCATGCTGCTAAGCTCTAGAAAAACCCCTACAGCAAATGGGGCACTGCTGGCTCACACATATAATCTTTACTATGAGAAGGAGGGGATCAAGTTATAGGACAGTACAAGCAGAAATCTATTCAAGACTTCATCTAAATGGAAAGAAACTGGGCATGGTGGCATGCATATGTCATCCCAGCTAAAACAGACAGATGTAGATGTATGTGCGTGGACAGGCAGCAATACCTATCTCAAAAATAACAAGCTTAAAAAAGGGTTAGAGCGTGGTTAGCTTAGCAAGAGCAAGGCTCCAAGTTCAAACCCCAGTATCACACAGACTTACAATGTCATAAGTAAATGAGCACGCAATATTTTAAAGCTATGAGTCTGAAAATTTAAAGCTGTCAGTCTGTCAGTGTATATGGGTTTATCTTCTTGAAATTTCTATTTTAATAAGTGGCAAGTATGGGTTATACCTGCTTAGATATCTTGGGAATGTGGGTTTATTCTCTGCTGCTGCTGCAAGAACCATTATGAATTAAAGTTTATAGTCTACCAAATAAAGTGAGCAAATTAATGAAAATATTTTCTACAATTGCACTCTTTTATATTCAATATCTTACCACTACATGTCTAAGGTTTGTATGAAGTATTATCAAAAGAAGTATATATTAGAATTGGAGGCATGGCTCAAGTGGTAGAGCACCTGACTAGCAAGCATGAGGCCCTGAGTTCAAGCCCCAGTACATCAGTCTACAACAAAAATAAATGAATTTAAAATTAAGATTTCCTAAAAATAGGAGGCTACTTTACATTGTTTTCAAAAACAGTTTTTGGGGGCTGGGAAGGTGGATTAGTGGTAGAGTACTTGCCTTGCATGTATGAGGCCCTGGGTTCGATTCCTCAGCACCACATAAGCATAAAAGGCCGGAAGTGGCACTGTGGCTCAAGTGATAGAGTGCTAGCTTTGAGGTGAAGAGCTGAGGGACAGTGCCCAGGCCCAGAGTTCAGCCCCCATGACTGACAAAACAACACAACAACAACAAAACAGTTTGGGCCAGGCACCATTGGCTCACATCTCAGGAGGCTGAGAAATAAGGATTGTGATTTGAAGCCAGCTCAAGAAGGAAAGTCTGTGAGACACTTATCTCCAATAAATTATCAAAAAAGCAGGCAGTGAAGCTGTGGCTCAAGTGGTAGAGTGCTATCGTTAAGCAAAAGAAGCTCAGGGACAGGGATCAGGCCCTGAGATCAAACCCCAGAATGGGCACAAAACAAAAACAAACCATGTTTGGATTAATTGAAGGGCCCATTTTAGAGAGGTTCAGGCTATTGATCTAATTATACTCTGGCATTTTTATAAAAATAAGCCCTCGCCGGGCACTGGTGGCTCACGCCTGTAATCCTAGCTACTCAGGAGGCTGAGATCTGAGGATCGCGGTTCAAAGCCAGCCCAGGCAGGAGAGACTGTGAGACTCTTATCTCCAATAAACTACCAGAAAACCGGAAGTGGCGCTGCAGCTCAAGTGGTAGAGTGCTCACCTTGAGCTGAAGAGCTGAGGGACAGCGCCCAGGCCCAGAGTTCAAGCCCCATGACCGACAAAAAAAAAAAAAAAAAGCCCTCAAAGTAAGGGAAAGGAAGAAATTTATTTACTGAAAGTTTCATACAGAAAAACTTGGGCCAGGTGCCTGTGGCTCACTCCTGTAATCCTAGCTACTCAGGAGGCTGGATATGAGGATCACTTTTCTGCCTGAGACTCTTATCTCCAATTAACCACTAAAAAAGCAGAAGTGGAGCTGTGGCTCAACGTGGTAGAGTGCTAGCCTTGAACAAAAGAATGCAGGGAATGTACCCAGGCCCTGAGTTCAAACCCATAACCCATAACAACAACAACAAAAAAGAAATAACTTGGCAGGCAGAAAGAGTATTTCTTGGCCTTTGTGTGAGATTTTAAGTATATGACCTATAAGAATTGAATTAAAACATTTCAACCACAGTATAGACTTACCTGTATTCCAGCATGGCTACAGAGGTAAAAATCAAACTCATATGGGTGTGTAATGTCTGTGTCAACAGTTGTTCCAGCTGGGATATTGCCACTTCTTCCAACCTAGATTTTTTTTTTTAGTCAAAGTTTAAACAAACAAGACAAAGATGAATAATGCATCTGAAAGTACATTAAAAATGTATAAATGTCAGGTGCTGGTGGCTCAAGCTTGTAATCATAGCTACTCAGGAGGCTGAGATATGAGGATCACTATTTGAAGCCAGCCTGGGCAGGAACGTCTGTGAGACTCTCATCTCCAATTAACCACCAACTTTCATCTTGAACTACTATTGCTTAAGCTGTCATTCAGAGCAGACTCTATAAAGGTGGGTGCACTCTATAAAGGTGGGTGCTGGTGGCTCATACTTGTAAGCCTAGCTACTTAGGAGGCTAAAATCTGAGGATAGCAGTTCAAAGATAACAGAGGCAGGAAAATCTGGGGCTCTTATCTCCAATTAACCATATACACACACAAAGCCAAAGTGAAGGTATGGCTTAAGTGGTAGTGTGCTAGCTTTGAGCACAAAAGCTCAGGGACAGTGCTCAGGCCCTGAATTCAAGCCATAGGATTAGCGGAGAGTGGGAGATGGAAAAAGACAAGAAGAGGGAGAGAGGGGCTGGGAAGGTGGCTCAGTGGTAGAATGCTTGCCTTGCATGCATGAGGTCCTGGGTTTGATTCCTTAGCACCACATAAGCAGAAAAAGCTGGAAGTGGTGCTGTGGCTCAAGTAGTCAAGTGGTAAGAGCACTAGCCTTAAGCTGAAGAGCTGAGGGACAGTGCCCAGGCCCAGAGTTCAGGCCCCAGGACTGGCAAAGAGAGAAATGGGGAGGGGAGGGGGGAGAAAAAGGGGAGAGGGAGAAAGGGGAGAGGAAGGGAGGATATGGCTTAAGAGTAGTGTGGTAGCCTTGAGCACAAAAGCTCAGGGACAGTGCCCAGACGCTGAATTCAAGCCATAGGATTAGCAGAGAGTGGGAGAGGAAAAGGACAGGACGAAGGAAGAGAAGAAGGGAAGAGGGATGGCAGGAGGGAGAGGGAAAGTGAGCCAGAGCGAGAGAGAGTAAACTCCACATAGGACCTGGCTTCCTTTTTTTTGAGACAAAGTCTTGCTATGTAGCCCAGACTGATCTAGAACTTCCAATCTTCCTAAGTTCTTAAACTACAGGAATGAAATACCATGGCAGCTCCTAATTCCTATTTCTCAATGTTGCTGAAAGTCTTTGCCAGCATTTTTTGGTTAAGTACTTGGATTGAATTCAGGGCCTTACACTTGTTAGGCAGGTATTCTATCACAGCTAGGAAGGGGACTTCACAGCCCCCTTCTGTATTGCTCATTTTTGAGGTAGGATCTTGATTTATGCCCTAGTCAGCCTCAGCTATAATCCTCCAATTTATGTTTCCCCTTGATGGTGGGGATGACAGATCCATACCACTGTGCCCAACCACAGTGCTTCTTCTGCAGCAGGGATAATCAGCCATTGGTTGAGATAGAGTCTTCTGAATTTTTTTCCCAGGCTGACCTTTAACTTTGATCCTCCTATCTCTATCTCCCAAGTAGCTAGTATTACAGGTTTGTGCCTATTGCACTCAGCCAAAATGGAGTAGGAAGGAGCCTCAGAAGGAGGTTGAGACTTTTGGAGGTTCATGGTTTGATGCCAGCCAGGGAAGACATGTAACTCTTAAGTCTATTCTCACCAATTAGTAATACACAACAAAATAGTTATAACCTATTTGGCAGAAGAATGCCTAGGTTCATATCACAGTTTCTACTTATGACTAGGGCATAGTGTTTCAGTTTTGTTTCCTGAACTGTAATCTCTATCTATTATTAGTAGCATATTAGAAGAAGGGTGAGAGAAAAGTAAACAAATGGATGAGTGCCATTATTAAATTTCAGATATCCATAATCACTTAATCTAATTTAGATTTTCTAGGTTTAGAAATGTACCTACTAGGGGCTGGGAAGGTGGCTCAGTGGTAGAGCACTTGCCTTGCATGCATGAGGCCCTGGGTTCGATTCCCCAGCACCACATAAGCAAAAACAAAAAAGCCAGAAGTGGCGCTGTAGCTCAAGTGGTAGAGCGCTAGCCTTGAGCTGAAGAGCTGAGGGACAGCGCCCAGGCCCAGAGTTCAGGCCCCACGACCAGACCCAAAAATAAAAAAAATAAAAAAAAAAAAAAAGAAATGTACCTACTAATTTGGAGTCAGAGTTGTTAACAACTTAAAGGCTGTTACTACTGCTATTAGAGAAGTGGCACAGCCATACAGCTTGCATGTGAAACCACCTTCCAAAGTTATTTAATCTCTTTTCTTTCTTTTTTCTTTGGCAGTTCTGGGGTTTGAACTCAGGGCCTTGTTCTTGCTAGGCATGCGGTCTACCATTTCAGTCACCCTGCCAGACTCTATGTGCAATAGTAGTTTCCTCATGTGCAAGATGAGCATAAGAGTAATTATTATCTCATAGTATCTGTGAAGATTAAATCAGTTAACCTTATAGAGTGCTTGCCTAAGATGCCATGGTTTCAATCCCCAGCACTGCAAAGAGAGGGGGAGGAAAAGGAGAGAGGCAGAGAAAAGAGAGAACTGGAAGCTCGGATGGTAGCAAAGGACACCTGTTCAATGTTCTATGAACTATGTTGGGTAAGTGTGGTGCACAGTAGTGTTACAACAGATTTTAAGTTTACCCTTTCTGTCCTATCAGCACAAAATAATCGAGTGTGATGTCTCTTCTGAACTACAATGTAGGTTATCCCAGGTTGATAATCTTTTTCCAAACTGATGCAGGCTTCTCGAATTGCTAGTAGTTCATAATATAATACCTAGAGAAGAGGCAATGTAAAGATTTAACATTTGTTCTCTTTTACATCATATAATATAGTAATTTGAATCTAATGAGTTCCTTAGCTCTAAATACTTCTTAGCTCTATATACTTTTCACTTTACCTCTTGGCAGAGGCTTACATATCAACAGCAAATATGTTAGAAGCATCAAATTTTGATTTTACTATTTAAACTGCAGAACTACATATAAAGCACAGCACTAGATCTGAACATACTCTAAAGAGATCCTAGGTAACCAACCTGTCTAAACTGTCCCTCTGAAACACCGTCCCGATAAAAGATGATACGAGTAGGTTTGAACCGAGTTGACTTATAAAACTGGATGAGAAGTTCCCGGACCATGGAGGCCAAGTCCTGTATGATCTCTTGTCGGGGTCTCTGAACTCTTACTGTGGCACAGTATCTGCTCGGGTGGGCATCCATACTACCCACAACCTAGGTTGGAAAACACAAAGAAAAACAGTAATCAAAACAGGATGAATTTTACTTATAGTTATAGTTTACTATAACCTTTCTGTTTACCACTATTTACTTTCAGAATAATCACAATAGATAATTCCAGTGAAGAACAGAATAAAGACCAAGAATCATGTAAAAAAAAAACAAACAATTTTCTATGAATAGTTTGGTACTTTACATTTAACAATTGAATTCTACATCTTTTAGGTAGAACTAAAGATTAGTTAGATAAGAAAAAGACATGCACATGAGAATAAGAGAAAAGAGTTAAGAACAATGGGGCAACCAATTCAAACCACTCCTTTCTTTTCTACTTCAGTTAACACATCCCAGAAATCATCATTAAGATCTCAGCACCACCTTAGAAGTTATGTTATATAAATTTTATTTTACTTTTGTCGTGCTAGTATTCAACCCAGGGCCTTCCACATGCTAGGAACAGGTTCTACTACTGAGCCCTATTCCCACTTCATAAATTTTAAAATCATGAATTTCTCTCCCTTACTACAAAGTTCTAGAAAAGACATCCTGAATCTTAGTGGGCTGTAGTAGTGTTCTAAATCTGACCTTTGGTTATTTTTTTTTGTCTTTGTTTGAGATCAGGACTTGAACTTGGTATCTGATGCTTTTGCTCATTGGCTGGTGCTCTACCACCTGGACCATGCCTCCATACCTTCCCCTGATCTTTGGAAAAGTCAATCTTAGAGGGTTGGTAGAATGGCTCAAGTGGTATAGTACCTGCTTAGCAAATGCAAGAATCTAATTTCAAGCCCTAGTACCATAAAATAAATACATAAATAAATTTAAAATTCAACCTTGGTTTTGAGACTGGCAAACTTAGTCTGTTAGTCTGTGCCTTGTTTATTATTGTTATGTGCCTGGACCAAAGGAGACAATATTATTCTAGTGACAGTCTCAGCTTACCACTCTGCTTCTATACTTTCTTCCAGGGTAACATATATTAAGGGCCATGCTCCAAAAATGGAAATCTGACTTTGATTTCAGTAAGGAAATTAAAAAATTTGATTTATATATGGCACTTGAGGGAACCCCCCCGCCCCCGCCATACCAGAGTAACCACTCTTTGTGAAGGTTCCAAAAAAATGTTCATTAAAGTTGATTAACAAGATGAGTATGGTGGTTCACACCTGTAATCCTAGCTACTTGGGATGATTCTTGTTCGAGTCCAGCCAGGATAAAAAGTTCTTGAGAACAGTGGTTCATAGCTGTCATTCCAGCTATTTAGGAAGCTGAGATTGAGAGGATTGCAATTCTGGGCCAGCTGGGACAAAAAAGTTCCTAAGACACTCACCCTACCCTCAACAGGAGGAGGAGGAGATAGAAATGGAGGAGGAAGAAGTGGAGGAAGAAGAAGTGAAGAAGGAGGAGGAGGGGGGACAGGTACAGAGAGAGAGAGAGACAGAGACAGAAACAGAGAGAGACAGAGAAAGAGAGACAGAGACAGACAGACAGACAACAGAGCCTAGTGCTTGCTAGGCAGGTATTCTACCACTTTATGCGTCCAGCCCTTGGTCTGAACCTTAGATAACATAAATCTGCCTACGGATACTCACAGCAGCAATAGAAGGCTTCTTTCCATCACCAGCAGGTGGGTGAGTGACATCTGCTCCCAAAAAGATCACTGGTTGCTGGAACACAGAAGGTCTTAAATACAATTTTTAAAAGGTTAGATAATTCATCATTCATTTATATGATTTAGACAATTACAACATAACTGCAGGCCACTGACAGCACAGAGAAAATCTTATCTCAACAGTTGTACATGACTGAACTACTGACTGACTTATTCTTTTTAAAAATTAATTTACTTGCCGGGCGCTGGTGGCTCACGCCTGTAATCCTAGCTACTCAGGAGGCTGAGATCTGAGGATTGCGGTTCTAAGCCAGCCCGGGCAGGAGAGACCGTGAGACTCCTATCTCCAATAAACCACCAGAAAACCGGAAGTGGTGCTGTAGCTCAAGTGGTAGAGTGCTCACCTTGAGCTGAAGAGCTGAGGGACAGCGCCCAGGCCCAGAGTTCAAGCCCCACGACCGACAAAAAAAAAAAAAAAATTAATTTACTTTATTTTTTTTGTCTTTTTTTTTTTTCCTTTGGTTGGTTGTGGGGCTTAAACTCTGGGCTTGGGTGCTGTCCCTACACTCTTTAGTTCAAGGTGAGTGCTTTACCGCTTGAGCCACAGCGCCACTTCCGTTTTTTTTTTCCTAGTGGTTTATTGGAGATAAGAGTCTCACAGACTTTCCTGCCCTGGCTGGCTTTGAACCGTGATCCTCAGATCTCAGCCTCCTGAGTAGCTAGGATTACAGGCGTGAGCCACCGGTGCCCAGCTACTTTATTATTATAGCAGTGATGTACAGAGGATTTTAATTACATGGTCAGGTAATGAGTACATTTCCTATCGTATAGTATCTTTTGTTCCTTCACTCTCTTCTAGTCCCTCCCTCCCATCTCTACCCACAAGTTGTATAGTTTACTTTCACCAATGTCCAGTGACTTCCAATGATTTAATTTATGAGTGCTGGGTCAATGAAGTAAAAGATGTCAAAACAATCTGTGATATTTTTATGGAAAGCTAGTTATTGCCTTAAGCCTTGGTGCTAGGGTTTCAGAGAACAACTGATGCTAGTATTCTCTGTAATTGGAATAAAATTATTCACATTCATATTACCCACCAATTTTTAAAAATAACAAATATTGAGGTCTATATAATCTCTCAAAAGAATCATTAAACTGGGCTGGGAAAATGGCTCAGTGGTAGAGCGCTTGCCTTGCATGCATGAGGCCCTGGGTTCAATTCCTCAGTACTACATAAAGCAAAAGTGAAAAAAGCCAGAAGTGGCGCTGTGGCTCAAGTGGTAGAGCGCTAGCCTTGAGCTGAAGAGCTGAGGGACAGCACCCAGGCCCAGAGTTCAGGCCCCATGACCGGACCCAAAAAAAAAAAGAATCATTAAACTTTAGATTCAAAGTGATCATGGAAAGCCTACACTATATTCCTTTCCCTAGCCAGAAGAAAAGTTGGAGTAACATACACTTAAAGTAGTTAAATATTTCCACTTATCTTAAAAACTACATCCTTAGCTGGGCGTCGGTGGCTCATGCCTGTAACCCTAGCTACTAAGGAGGCTGAGATCAGAGGATCATAGTTCAAAGCCAGCCTGGGCAGGAAAGAGAGTCCGTGAGCCTCTTTTCTTCAATAAATGGCCAGAAAACTGAAGTGGCACTGTGGCTCAAGTGGTGGAACACTTGCCTTGAACTGAAGAGCTGAGGGACAGTGTTCAGGCCCAGAGTTCAAGCCCCACGATTGACCAAAAAACCCGCACAAAAACAAAAACTACATCCTTTAGCCAGGCACTAGTGGCTCATGCCTGTAATGCTATCTATTAAGGAGGCTGAGATCTGAAGATTGTGGTTTGAGCCCATTTGAGCAGGGAAGTCTTTAAAATTCCTATCTTCAGTTAACCAACAAAAAGCCAGAAGCAGAACTGAGGCTCAAGAGACTACCCTGAAGTAAAAAAGCTCCGGCCTTGAGTTTGAGCCCCTGTACCAGCACAAACAACAACAACAACAACAAACAAAAAACAACCAAACAAACAAAACAAACAAAACCCAAATCCCATCTTTTAAAATCTGGAGACTGTTTCTTAGTCCTTGAGTGTATTGATAAAATTCTATATTTATGAGTGTCATAAGGGAGAGAAGAGGCTGGAAAAATGGGACCAAAAGACAATACTGTTCTAATGCTTAACTTTGGTACATGCTAGTAAAAATACTTAATTTGGCCAAGTGCTGGTAGGTCACGCCTGTAATCCTAGCTACTAGGGAGACTGAGATGTGAGGATCGTGGTTTGAAGCCAGCCTAGGCAGGAAAGTCCATGAGACTCTTATCTCTAAATAATTACCAAAAAAGCTGTAAGTGGAGCTGTGACTCAAATGGTAGAGAACTAGTTGAAACTCAGGGATAGTGCCTAGGCCTGAGTTCAAGCCCTAGGATGGGTGCCAAAAAACAACCACCACCAAATACTTAACTTTTTTTTTTGTTGTTGGCCTGGGGGCTTGAACTCTGGGCCTGAGCGTTTTTCCTCAGCTCTTCGGCTCAAGGAGAGTGTTCTACCACTTGAGCCACAGCACCACTTCCAGTTTTCTGATGATTTATTGATGATAAGAGTCTCACGGACTTTGTTGCCCAAGCTGGCTTTGAACCATGATCTTCAGATCTCAGCTTCCTTAGTAGCCAGGATTACAGGTGTGAGCCACCAGCATCTGGCTCAAATATTTAACTTTTGAGTTCTACTTGCTTCAGCTATGAAAAGGGAACCTATTGTTTAGTCTCCAAATAACAGCCTTCTCTCCTCAGTGATATAATATATGCATAATATATGAATATTCCCTAAGAGTTTTAAAGAAGGTGCTCAAGATGATGATATTGGGTCATGTCTATAATCATAGCTACTTGGGAAACAGAGGCCAGGAGGATCATGACTTGAGACCCAACTGGGCAAAAAAAGTTCAGGATGCCCCATCCTAATAGAAAAAGGTGGGCAAGATAAAAAGTGCCTGCTACAGCAGGAACTATAGGTAGGAGGATCACGGCCAAACCTAGGCAAGAATTGAGACACTGTTTCAAAAAGAATCAGAGTGAAAAGCTGAGGGTGTGGTTCAAGGAGTAGAGTAGCCAAAGAGCAAGTGTAAAATCCTGAGTTCAAATCTCAAGATTGCCAAAAAGAAAAAAAGTTACTTGATCAGCCACATTGTCCTGCTGCCAGACCTTATTTCTTTCCACACTCATATTCTAGGTAGGTAAGTAGCCTCATGAAACAGCTTAATAACTACCAAATAAAAAAATGTAAAGAAAGAGAAAGTTCTTGATACTTTCTGGCTAGGAAAGAGGTATGTTGCATACTTAATGAAAATTGGTAGAGGGAGAGGATTTACAGGAAAACAACATAAACTCACCATTCCAAATTTTAAATTTTTTTCTTTTTGGCAAAAGTGTCTACACATATTATGGCAAGAGTCACTGAGATTGCCTCTAACACAGATTTTACAATAGCCACATATGGTCATATGTAAAAAATAAAGATGAAAATAATTATTTCCCTAAGTGATGAGCTTACCTTTGATGAGGTACAAGAATATTATTGATTCCTCCAAGTTTAACATTTATCTTTAGGCACAAGTTTGAGAGAGTTTGAGGGGATGTCTTTATCACATTCTTCACTTGCACACACTGTGTTGCCATACCCAAAAGAGTATCTCCTACACGTTTTACCTCCGCTATGGAACAAACACAAGTAGCCCTAGTCAGAAAAAAACCTGAAAGTGAATTTACTTATTGGACATAAAGTTAGTATGCATCCCACTTGAAATGCATTGTTGTATTACAGGATGCCCAAAGCTATACCAATACTAAAACAAAGCCATAAAAACTTAAAGGGTACTGCCTTGAAAATTAGCTTAATTACTTAGCAATAATTTTTTAACCTCTCAAATGGGATGGATTCTTTTTTTTTTTTTTATCGGTCATGGGGCTTGAACTCTGGGCCTGGGCGCTGTCCCTCAGCTCTTCAGCTCAAGGCGAGCGCTCTGCCACTTGAGCTACAGCGCCACTTCCGGTTTTCTGGTGGTTTATTGGAGATAGGAGTCTCACGGTCTCTCCTGCCCGGGCTGGCTTTGAACCGCGATCCTCAGATCTCAGCCTCCTGAGTAGCTAGGATTACAGGCGTGAGCCGCCAGCGCCCGGCTGGGGTGGATTCTTGAAATAAAGACAACTAAGACAGAGGGGCTCTCTGCTTTCTTTCTCTGATATAAAAGACATAGCTTTACAAAGACAGATGGCCATTCTATCCTGCCCCACCTTTCTGACCTAAAGATGGAATGTAAATTTTCCCTTATATTCCATATCAGCTCATAAAAGATTCCAGAGGCATCTGTAAGCAAACTTTAGTATTTACCATAGTTACCTTCCCAGTTTCCCATGCTGAATCCTGTGAATGCTTTCCCTTTGTTTTTGGATCAGTCACTTCTCTAAAACTTTTTGTTCCATGTCATATATACTATATAAGCAGACTCCTAAGCCACTGCTTTGAGACAGTCCTCTGCTGTGTGTGTACTGCACAAATTAGCATCTTGCTGTTCTGCTGATAGTCTATCTTGTTTGCAGTAGTCTGTCCTAACTATGAACTTAACCAGCTGAGGAAAAACACTGTTCCTTCCTTCATCATAAGAAAAAAAAAAGTCAGCCGAGCGCTGGTGGCTCACGCCTGTAATCCTAGCTACTCAGGAGGCTGAGATCTGAGGATCACGGTTCAAAGCCAGCCTTGGCAAGGAAAGTCCATGAGATTCTTATCTCCAATAAACCACTAGGAAAAAAAAAAACCCGGAAGTGGTACTGTGGCTCAAGCGGTAGAGCACTTGCTTTGAGCTGAAGAGCTGAGGGATAGTGCATATATGCATACAATGTATTTTGATCGGACTTACCCATTTCTTCATTCTCATCCCTCCTGCCTTCTTCCAAAACTATTTTCAATAAGCTTCAGTGTTCCATTTTTATGCATTACATAAAGTATTTTGACCAAGTTCATATTCCTTCACTTATCTCCATATGTAGCCAGTCCACTTCTCACTAGGACACATGGTCTGGATAGGATCTGTTCAACATTCCTGTCATTCACTTTTTATGTATATGTTAACAGGGTTTCACTCTGGTATTTCTCATGCATATATTGTACTTTAATCAGACTGACCCCTTTTGCTCACTCTGGGTCTTGAATTCTTGCCCCAGCCAGCTTCCTACTGTGGCTAGGATGACAGATGTGTCACTACATCCAGCTTAAACTGGTTGAGATTCTGGTCTTGTGAATTTTTTGCTCAGGCTGGCTTTGAACTGTAATTTTCCTGATCTCTGTTTCCTGAGTAGTTAGGATTACAGACATCAACCCCTATATTAGCCTAGTTAATATATATATATTTTTTGGGGGGGGTTCTGGTCGTGGGGCCTGAACTCTGGGCCTAGGCGCTGTCCCTCAGCTCTTCAGCTCAAGGCTAGCGCTCTACCACTTGAGCCACAGCGCCACTTCCGGCTTTTTTCTTTTTGATTATGTGGTGCTGAGGAATCGAACCCAGGGCCTCATGCATGCAAGGCAAGCACTCTACCACTGAGCCACCTTCCCAGCCCCTAGTTAATATTTCTTCAATGACCAATACTGCTGAGCATGTTTTATAAGATGATTATCTGTTTTCTATCTTTTTTCTTATTTTTAAGTGGGGTTATCTTTTCTTATTGATTTGCAAGTTCTTTGAATTAAAAAAATAGTTCTCTGTATTTTATCAAAACCTATCTTTTGAATTCTATACTTATTTTTTTCAATCACTACAAAAATGTTTGAACATACTGTACTTTACTTATTTTAAATTTTTTCAGGTATTTATTTACTTATTTTTGTTGGTTATAGGTCTTGATCTCAGGGTCTGGGCACGGTCCCTGAATTCTAAGCTAGTGTTCTACCACTTTGAACCACAGAGCCATTTCCAGTTTTCTGGTGACTAGCTGGAGATAAGAGTCTCACAAACTTTCCTACCCAGGCTGGCTTTGAACCTTAATGCTGACATCTCAGCCTCCTGAGGAGCTAGAATTACAGATGTGAGCCACCAGTGTTCAACGATTTTAGCAATTTTTTTTCTTGTTTGTTTCTTGCCAGGCCTGGGGATTGAATTCAGGGCCTGGGCACTGTTCCTGGGTGTTTTTTGCTCAAGGCTAGTGCTCTACCACTTGAGCCACAGCACCACTTCTAGCCTTTCCTGTTTATATGGTACTGAGGAATTGAATCCAGGGCTTCATGCATGCTAGCAAGCATTCTACCACCAAGTCACATTCCCAGACCAATTTTAGAAGTTTTTTAAAGAATATTTTTTTAATCTGTAATTTTATTCTAAATTTCAAAAGGTTGTATAAGGCAGTTACAATTTAACATGTCTAAGGTGCTTCTTGATCAGTTACCCCTTCCATGATTCTCCCTATCATATGTTTCCTTCCCCAGATTCATTTCATATTTCCTACTTCCTTTATCATATATGTATACTGAGTATTCTTTGTACATACAAAAAATGCAAGATTAGGGCATGACACAAGTTTTAGAGCACTTAGCAAATGTAAGGTCATAAATTTAATCTCAAGTACTGCAAACACACCACACACACACACACACACACACACACACACACACACACACACACACACACACACACACACACACACACACACACACCTCCAATCATAGCTACTAGAGTGCTAACAAGGGGATTATGGTTCATAGTCAGCTTGGGCAAAAAGAAGTTTGAAAGACTCCAGCTCAACCAATAGCTGAGTACAGTGGCATATACCTGTTACCCATGTGCAGGGGAAGCACAATGGCTAGGCTTTGTGGCACATGCATGCCTGTCATCCTCATGGTGGAGCATAAGATCAAAGCCCAGGCTAGCCTAGGCATAAATTGAAAGAAACCTCCCCTTGAAAATAATCGAAACAAGCTAGGTGCCAGTAGCTCACACCTATAATTCTACCTACTCAGGAGGCTTAGGATCATAGCTCAAAGCCAGCCCAGATAGGAAAGCCCAAGAGACTTATCTCTAATTAATGACACATAAAAAGAAAAGCTGGGGGCTGAGAAAGTGGTTCAGTGGTAGAGTGCTTGCCATGCATGCATGAGGTCCTGGGTTTGATTTCTCAATATCACATAAACAAAAAAAGCTGGAAGTGGTACTGTGGCTCAAGTAGTAGAGCGCTAGCCTTGAGCTGAAGAGCTAAGGGACAGCGCCCAGGCCCAGAGATCAAGCCTCACAACGGACAAAAAAAAAAAAAAAAAAAAGCTGGAAGTAGAGCTATGGCTAAGTAGTAGAGTGCCAACTTTGAGCAAAAAAGGCTCAAGTATTGCCCCTCAGGGCCTGAGTTCAAGCCCCAGGAGCAGTATTTAAAAAACAAAAAAAGCAGAGTGGCTAGAGACAAGGCTCAACTGGTAGGGTACTTGCCCTAGCAAGCAAGAGGCCCTGAGTTCAATCCCCAGTACAAACACAAAAAATTTATGTGGTCAAATTTAACAGTTTTCTTAGTGATTTTTTTTCTAGTGTGTGTGTATGTGTGTGGGGTATTGTAAACTGTCCTATGGCCTTGTGCATGTCAGGCAAGTGATCTAGCACTAAGCTACAGTCTCAGACCCCTTCTGTCTCTCTAGAGAAATTTATTTTTCTCCATTCAGCTGTTTTAAAGTTGCATTTTGTTTATGTTTTCCCAATACCCAGTGATTTATACTTAATTTATTGTTTCACAGAATATTATTTTGTTTTCTAATCATATATAGGTTAGATATTATTAGTTCCATAGAAAATTATAGCTTAGTATGGTTAGTTTATTCAGATGCACCACACAAGCAGTACATCTGGACAATACCTGATACTTAGTCACACAGGTTAACTCCAGTCTGTGCTTTTAACCTACATTATATGGACACTCAAGTTATCTCAACACCATTTTTTTTGGGGGGGGGGGTCCGGTTGTAGGGCCTGAACTCTGAGTCTGGGCGCTGTCCCTCAGCTCTTCAGCTCAAAGCTAGCGCTCTAGCGCTTGAGCCACAGCGCCACTTCCGGCTTTTTTCTTTTTGCTTATGTGATGCTGAGGAATCGAACCCAGGGCCTCATGCATTGCAAGGCAAGCGCTCTACCACTGAGCCATCTTCCCAGCTCCTCAACACCATTTTTATTAAATAACTTTTCTCAAATCACTGTCTTCTGATGTCTGTTTTAGCTATTAAAACTCTTTTTTGGGCTGGGAAGGTGGCTCAGTGGTAGAGCGCTTGCCTTGAGCTGAAGAGCTGAGGGACAGCACCCAGACACAGAGTTCAGGCCCCATGACCAGACCCCCCCCCCCCCCCAAAAAAAAAAAAAACCCACACAAAAAACCCTCTTTTTTAAGGATCTTTTCCTCTCTCTCTTTTGTGATTCTGGGGCTTGAATTTCTTTTTGCTTTTCTTTTTTGTCGATCATGGGCCTTGAACTTTGGGCCTGGGTGCTGCCCCTCAGCTTTTTAGCTCAAGGCTAGCACTCTACCAGTTGAGCCACAGTGCCACTTCTGGTTTTCTGGTGGTTAACTTGTGATAAGTGTCTCAGGGCCTTTCCTGCCCGGGTTGTCTTTGAGCCGTGATCCTCAGATCACAGCCTCCTGAGGAGCTAGGATTACAGGCATTAGCCACCAGTGCCCGGCTGGGGTTTGAATTTCTAAGGGTCTTCTTTGAACTATTTATCTTACAGGTTTATCTAAAAGTAATAATATATGATTTGAAATAGTACAGCATAAAATGTGTATTAGTATTTGAAAGCTTTAGGATTTGAAATCCTAAGGTAAATATGCCAAAATGTAATATATACACATACATATATACATGGACGCACATATTTATTTACAGTGCTGGAAACTGAATCCAGAGCCCTTGAACATGCTAGGCAAATACAATAACACTGAGCTATACACCCATCCCTGAAAAATGCTGTTTTAAGACACGCTTACCATATACTGGTGTCTTCCCTGGCAGAATGACAATAATGAGCTGCAGCCCTGAGTAGGTGTTCTTGAGATGCCGGAACATGGGCTCCACACTGTCTGCTCCCTGTGCGTATTTGCAGAAACAAGGCTGACCTTGGATGGGCATCCCTGCATCCTTGGAAATTTTACGCAGCTGGTCCGTGAAACCCCTACAAGGAGAAACCACTAAAACTACTACATGAAAACATAAGGATAACACTGGAAGACAGGGGGATAGGTAAATATTTTCTGATTAAAGATTCAATTGCCCAGGATATAAGGGCAAGGATTGACTAATGGGATTACATAAAATAAAAAGCTTCTAAATATCAAAGGAAAAATGACCAGACTCGAGGGACAACCCAAACAGTAAGAGAAAATACTTGCCAAATATTCAACAGAGAAAAGTTTAATACCCTAAATACACAAAGAACTAAAAAAAAAAAAAAAAATTAAAACGTCAAAAGAATGAATAAGGCACTGAGAAGGTGGCTCGGTGGTAGTGCGCTTGCCTTGCATGCATGAGGCCCTGGGTTCCATTCCTCAGCACCACATAAGCAGAAAAAGCCGGAAGTGGCGCTGTGGCTCAAGTGGTAGAGTGCTAGCCTTGCATGCATGAGGCCCTGGTTTGATTCCTCAGTACCACATAATTATGCAGAAAAAGCCGGAAGTGGTGCTGTGGCTCACGTTGGTAGAGCGCTAGCCTTGAGCTGAAAAACTGAAGAACTGAAGGACAGAGCCCAGGCCCAGAGTTCAGGCCCCACGACTGATAAAAAAAAAAAAGAAAAAAAAAAGAATAAATAATCCAATTAATAAATGGGCAAATGAACTGGACAGTTGTCAAAAGAAAAAGTACTAGGGGCTGGGAAGGTGGCTCGGTGGTAGAGCACTTGCCTTGCATGCATGAGGCCCTGGGTTGGATTCCTCAGCACCACATAAGCAAAAAGAAAAAAGCCGGAAGTGGCACTGTGGCTCAAGTGGTAGAGCACTAGCCTTGAGCTGAAGAGCTGAGGGACAGTGCCCAGGCCCAGAGTTCAGGCCCCACGACCGGACCCCCCCCCAAAAAAAAAAAAAAAAGAAGAAAAAAAGAAAAAGTACTAATGGCTAATGAATACATTCATCAGTGAAGTTCTAATCTCACTCCAGTCAGAATGGCAATCATAAAAACAAACAACAAATGCTAGTAAGGACGTTGGAGAAAGGAATTCTCACACAACCCAAACTAGTATAACTACTATGGAAATTAGTATGGAGTTTAAAAAAAATACCCTAACGAAGTGGGGCACTGGTGGCTAGGCAAATCCTAGCTACTTAGGAGGCTGAGATCTGAGGATCATGGTTCAAAGACAGCCCGGGCAGGAAAGGCCATGAGATTTATCTATAATTAACTACCAGAAAACCGGAAGTAGCACTGTGGCTCAAGTGGTAAAGTGCTACCTTGAGCTGAAGAACTGAGGGGCAGCGTCCAGGCACAGAGTTCAAGGCCCACGACTGACAAAACAAAAAAAAAAAACCTCTAAAGATAGACCTACCAAATGACCCTGCAATGCCACTTTCAGGTATATGTCCAAGGGAGTATAAGCCAACATTCAAGAGGGAGACCTGCACACTCATGATTATTGAAGCACTATTCACAGGAGCCAGGCTCCTGTGGAATCAGCCTCGGTTCCCATCAACTGGTAATAAAGTAATAAAGTTGGACCTCCTGGCACTTGTCTGTCATCCCAGTTGTAAGAAGCATAAACAAAAGTATCACACAGTCCAAGCTGGCCTGGGAAAAATCATGAGACTCTATTTAAAAATTAATGAAAGCAATGAGGGTTGCTCAAGAGGTAGAGAGTGCTTGCTCTAAGTTAAATCTTTAGTACCATTAAAAAAGAAAAATGGCAATGTTGCTATATACTACAAAGCTATACTACAAAGCTAGTTGCTCAAATTGTCCAGAAACATGAATCAAAAAATTTTTTTTAGAGGTACTAGAAGTTAACCCAGAATTACTCAGCTATATTCTGAACAATTTAAAAGCCTTTTTATTTTATTGTCTGTTGCAGGGGTAGCCTGGGTGCTGCCCCTGAACTCTTTTGCCCAAGGATAGTGCTCTATCACTTTGAGTCACAGCTCCACCTGTAGTTTTTGGGTAGTTAATTGGTGATAAGACTCTCAAGGGGCTTTTTTTATTTTTGGGGGGCGGTCATGGGGTTTGAACTCTGGGCCCAAAAGCTGTCCCTCAGCTCTTCAGCTCAAGGTGAGTGCTCTTCCACTTGAGCCACAGCACCACTTCCGGTTTTCTGAGTGGTTTATTGTAGATAAGAGTCCCACTGGCCTTTCCTGCTGGCTTTGAACCGCAATCCTCAGATCTCAGCCTCCTGAGTAGCTAGGATTACAGGCGGTGTGAGCCACTGATCCTTAGCTAATATTTTTATTTTTGAGACAGGGTCTTGCTAAGTTATCTGGGTGGCCTTGAACTTCTGGCTTCAGCCTTTCAAGTAGCTGGGATTATAGGTGTCCACCAATTTGCCTAGCTGGATGAAGATGCATTTCAAAAGGTTCAGTGAGGGGGGAGCATTGGAGGAGGGGCAGGGGGAGGCTGGAAAGGGATGTGAAGGGGAAACAAAGGAGGAGGCTACAATGCTTGATAGGAAATGTACTCATTATCTTGCCCATGTAATTGTAACCTCTCTGTACAGTATGTTCACAATTAAAAAAAAATTAGAACACACACACACACAAAAAGGTTCAGTGATTAATATATTCCGTGTTGAGGCAGTATCTGTTAAAATATAATAAGTAATTTAATATCTAAATACAGAGCTAGGGTAGATCTCAGTGACAGAGTACTTGCCTATGGTATAGTCACAGCACTGGATTCATCTCCAGTGCCACTAAAGAACAAAAATATAAACACAAAAAATGTTCTCAAACCAAAGCAATGGCATAACTTACTTCAATATTTCTTCTCTACACTGCCTCTGGGTGGCAAAACAAGCTATAGCCCACATTTTGATTTCCACTCCTGTGTGGAATTGTTTTCCTCGCATGTCCCATACTCCATGGCTTGGTGTTGCTACTGTTCGATTCTGTGGGAGAGAGGGGAATAACATGGAAAAAAAGAGGAAAAACTTAACATGTTTATTTCAGTGAGCTGAAAATAAGTATTTCAGATTGCTAAACTGATATATTTGATACTCTACATGGAAGTGACGGAATCAATTTTATACTTTTATCATTAAAACCCCAAAATTCTATTAAACTAAAAACAAAGACACCTTGTAACAAGCTATATTGTTAGAACAACCAAAAAAAAGTCTAGCCAGGCACTGGTGGCTCATGCCTGTAATCCTAGCTGGGACCTGAGATCTGAGGATTGTAGTTCAAAGCCAGCCCAGGCAGCAACATCTATGAGACTCTTATCTCCAATAAATTACCAAAAAAGCCAGTAGAAGAGATGTGGCTGAAGTGGTAGAGCTCAGGGACAATGCCAAGCCCCTAAGTTCAAGCCCCAGGAATGGCAGGAAAAAAAAGGTCTAAACTCAAGACTTACTTAGGATGCCCTTGTCCTATAATCAGTGAACTACAGGTGCAGAAGTAAACATCAAAAGTCTTTACCCGTCCTCCATACTGGAGCATTGGAGCTGGAAGTACTCGTCCAGTTACATGTGCCATTTCATCCCGAACTTTAAATTGGAATTCTTGAACAAATGGGTCTGTTTCATAATTTGCACTCCGAACCTAACAACAGAAAAGTTTGCTGTTATTCTCAAAATTCCCCCAGATCTCATACTTTACTTTAGTACCTCTTTCTTTTTTTCACTATGTCAACTGTATATTTTATAATAGTTCTAATCAATGGTGCCCAAATAATAGAGCAGAGAATATTAGCCTGAGGAATTATGCATCATGAATGGACTGGAGGAAGTGAATACCCTGCTATTTTATACAAAATTTAAATGTATGTGTTGGGTTGAAAAATAAAAAAAATCAACTATTTTTGATAGATGAAAATGGTATTTTAAAATGATTAAACATAACATGTTTTGAGAGAGAGAAATACCTCACCTAAAAAAGGTTAAGACCCTCTGACTGGGCGGGATGTAGATCAGTGGTAGAGTGCTTGTCTAGTATTCACAGGGCCCTGGGTTCAATCCCCAGTTCCACAGGGCAGGGGGGAAAAAAAAGAACCTTTAATTATGGAGAATCCAGACATTTACTACCAATTTTATGCAAACTTGATAGAAAACATTACAAGTCATTGACTTACAATTTATATAAAATGTACTCCAGTGTTTTCAGATAAATATTATCACATTGTAAATAAAATGATTATATTTCAGTGTTGGATCTTCCATGTTCATGTACTATGATAGCTGTTTTCAAAACACATTCACCTGCTCTCAGGGTAAAGGTCAAACAAGACAAAAAAGAGAAGGGTATTCAAAGCTGTGCACAGTTCATTAAAAACTGCATAATTTAAGCCGGGCGCTGGTGGCTCATGCCTGTAATCCTAGCTACTCAGGAGGCTGAGATCTGAGGATCGCGGTTCAAAGCCAGCCCGGGCAGGAGAGACCGTAAGACTCCTATCTCCAATAAACCACCAGAAAACTGGAAGTGGCGCTGTAGCTCAAGTGGTAGAGCACTCGCCTTGAGCTGAAGAGCTGAGGGACAGCGCCCAGGCCCAGAGTTCAAGCCCCACGGCCGACCAAAAAACAAACAAACAAACAAAAAAAACTGCATAATTTAAATATGTAAACAGGATTTTTTCCACAATAAGCAGGAAAAGCCTTTTCTAAATTAGGCAGTATTATCCTTTTTTCTCCTTCATCTGTTATGATGTCTTAGTGTAGCTTGATGGGAAGATTATAAAATGTAATAATTACCAAGACATGCTTGGCTTAAGTGTTTAACATTTTCACAGTTATCATATGCCATAAAAGTAGGACTTGAGCTGGGTACTGGTAGATCATACATGTAATCCCAGCCACACAGGGGAAAAAGAGATCAGGAAGATTGTGGTTTGAGGCCATCCCAGGCAAAAAGTTCACAAATCTTCATCTTAACAAATAGCTGTGTGCTGCGGTACATACCTGTCATCTCAGCTACAACAGAGGCTGACACTGGGAAGAAGACAATTCTAGGCCAGCCTGGGAAAAAGAGTTTGTAAAACTACCATCTCAAGAGAAAAAAGCTGGATGGGGTGGTACGTAACTATCATCCCAGCTATGGTGGGATGATATTAAATAGGATGAGTGTTGTCCAGGCCAGCTTGGGCAAAAAGCAAGACCCAGTCTCAAAAACAAGAGCAAAAAGAGCTGGAGGTGTGGCTCAAACAGTAAAGCACCTGCCTAGTAAGCACAAGACTTGGGAGTTCAAACCTAGTAATACCAAAACAAAAAAAAGTAGCTCTTATATAACCTGTATTTTACATAGGGCAAAACTAAAGCTTAGAAAAGTTAAATGATTTAGTAAAGCAAATGACTAGTGGAAAAACAAGATGTTTATTCAAACCTAGGGTAGCATACCTGGACTCAAAGTCTGTTTTTCTTTTTTGAAACAGGGTCTCCTTATGTAGCCCAGGTTTGTCTTAAACTAGAAATCCTTCTGCCTCAGCCCTACAAGTGCTGGGATTTACAGGCATGTATTGGCATGCTTGGCTCAGAGCCTATATTTTTTTCTTTACTTATGAGCACAGAAGCAGTTGTTATTCTGTAGATGCATATTATACTTTGAATAGGTCCAACCTCTATTATACTCCCTTAACTCTTCTCTCACTTCCTCCCTCCCCATAAAGCCAATTATTTTAAGCACTATAACTACCACTTTCCTAAATAGTTAAGCTGTAAAAATGAATTACAACTACTAGTCAAGAGTTATGGACACCATGCTACGTGTCTCCGTGATCCTGTCCTGTGTCCTGTCTCGTTGCCAATCATGGCATCCCAATTTAGCTCTCCCTTGGAGCTGAATTGGTTTGTTGGTATTGTTTTTGTTCTTTCTTTCTCTCTAGCCTGTTTCCTAACTGTGTTAAGGATTTGGAGGCTGCAGGCCTTTCTAACAATGGGCTGCCTGAAGCCTGCTAACTGTGTAATAAAAACTCCACTATTTCATATTCCAAAAAAGAGTTAGGGAGTTGTCTTTGTCTATTAAAGATCTTGGGACAGCTTTTACAACTTTATAGTACAATCAGAGAAATACTGAGAATAAGATATCAATAATGAAATATCAAGAATCATGATTGAACAGCATTTCCCTGATTATGTCATAACTTCCTTTCCTTCTTTCCAAAATGATAAGAAAAAAAGGTCTTTGTTTTTGTAATTGGCTTACAAAAATGAACAAGTCAGTTCTATAACACTTTTCCAATAATCTTTAAAACTGCTTCTGAAAGACTTTTTTTGGTGTATGCAACAGTCATAGTTCCACATTTCTTCCCTTTTCAGGAGGTCCTTTTATTTTTAAATTTGCTTATTAGTTTTATGTCTTTATTTTTCATATGGACAGATAGCACTGCATGATTTTATTTAGCATAATATGATGTTCTGATGTATATATATAAACTGTGAAATGTTAACTCATTTTATAAGGTGGTTCTGGTAATTTCTCTCCTCTCTTCCCCTTAGTGAAGTTGTCCTTCATTTCATTATTCAGACTGTCAGTCTGATACTAAGACAGGAATTTCAGACCAATCGCTAAGACTTCTAGTACTTCTAGTTACAATATCTTAACATCTTCTCCTCCTTCTTTTAGGTGGATTTTTCAATTAACTAAATTAAAACATTAGTTCTGGCAGAATCAGGTCCCTGAATCTAATGAAAATGTTTACGGTTAAATTAGAAGGACTTCTCATGACTTACTAAGGTTTACTTATACCTCTATTAAATATCACTATCCAACATCTCTTTTCATTTTGATCACCCATGAAATGCTAAAAGGTATTAGACGATAAAGACAGTAGCTCACCCTAATATGTTTAAATTAAATTTCTAGGGCTAAGTACTAACCAATCTGCTAATTTCTTCTTGCCTATCTGGTGCAGATCGTGCTGTTGCCTTGATCATAGTGGATGTCTGATTGTCAGTCAGCTTCTTGATACACCGCTGCCCAGCTACAATGTTACATACCTACACAGTAAAAAAAAAAAAAAGTTTCATGCTTCACATATATATCTTTTTGAGGTATATGTATGAGAACTATGCATGAAATAAAAAAATTAAACCTATTTCATCAAACCTCTCCTTTTTATGTTAAGTAAAAAAGCAAAGACAGCTGGGCGCCAGTGGCTCACGCCTGTGAATCCTAGCTACTCAGGAGGCTGAGATATGATGATCACGGTTCAAAACCTTGAGCTGTGGGCTGGGAAGGTGGCTCAGTGGTAGAGTGCTTGCCTTGCATGCATAAGGCCCTGGGTTTGATTCCTCAGCACCACATAAGCAAAAAGAAAAAAGCCGGAAGTGGCTCTGTGGCTCAAGTGGTAGAGTGCTAACCTTGAGCTGAAGAGCTCAGGGACAGTGCCTAGGCCCAAAAGTTCAAGCCCCCAACCAACAACAACAAAAAAAAAAAAAAGTGCGAGAAATAAAACTACTACCGTATGATTATAATTAGATAAAATGTACATGGGATGAAAAGACTGAAAGAAGTATATCAGAATGCTAACAGTGTTAGGATGATACAGGAACATCTTTTGTTTGCTTAAGGAAATTTAGAATGAATTAAATTTTGAATCATCTTAAAAATAGTTCAAGCTGGGCGCTGGTAGCTCATGCCTGTAATCCTACCTACTCAGGAGGCTGAGATTTGAGGATTGTGTTTCAAAGGCAGCTCAGCAGGAAAGTCTATGACAATCATCTCCACTTAACTCCCAGAAAACCATAAGTACTGTGGTGGCTCAAATGGTAGAATGCCTTGTAAAATAAAGCTGAGGGACACAATAAAGCTCAATCCCCATGATAAAAAAAAAATAAAGTTCAGATTACAGAATAAACCCTCAAAGTAGTGATGACCATGAAGAGATCCATAAGCACACAAATACATTACTTCTAGTGGCAGGTAGGTATGCTTCTGTTCCTGTCCCACTTGTAGACAAGGAAGGTGTGGGTACTTCAGCTGAAGAGTATACTTTTCTCTGAAATACTGTGCTACTGTTCTCTCCACGGTTTGGCCATTTTCTAACTGTAAAGGAAAACTGGGAAGAAAGGAAAGCAAACATGAACAACTCTTACATTACTATTGCCAACGAGACACACCCAACTCACGCCCTAGAGCAAGCTGCTTCACACCACTGCTCTGACAAACACCAGCTTTTCTTACGTTTGATGACTGGCAGGCCTTCTCGTTACATTACAAACACGGTATTTCCTCCTCATTGTTCCACAATGAGTCACTTCAACCTTCAGACCTGTTATCAATAAGAAAAATGGAGGTTACAGATTATATTTACAAGCCTGTTCATTACTATAAAAACTCAATTCTCGACAGAAAATCCATGACTTGGCAATATATTAACAAAGAATTTTAGATATAACATTGCCAATAATGCTTACAATCATGTTAGACTTAATTTCAAACCTGTCAAACCTATCAAGCTCCACTTATTAAAAAATGAAATCAGAAAATTAGCAAAGCCCAAAGATTGAGAAAATTCCTCTATTAATAAAAAATTCATTTTTAAAATCAATTCAGGTGTTTATGGTAGGAGAGGGAAAGAAGAGTAAAAGAGTTTTCGTAGTTCTCAAGATAGTTTATTCAAAGCATTTAAATAGTCCAGCCATTTCACTAACAATGGGAATTTCATAAAAATCAAGAAGGAGGGGCTAGGAAGGTGGCTCAGTGGTAGAGCACTTGCCTTGCAGGCATGAGGCCCTGGGTTCGATTCCTCAGCACCACATAAGCAGAAAAAAAAAGCCGGAAGTGGCGCTGTGGCTCAAGTGGTAGAGTGCTAGCCTTGAGCTGAAGAGCTGAGGGACAGCGCTCAGGCCCAGAGTTCAGGCCCCACGACCGGACCCCCCAAAAAAAAAAAAAAAATCAAGAAGGAAGCCCTTCAAACATTTATAAAACTGAAAGAAAAAATATTGGACCCTTCTAATGAAAGTGGGAGGAACTATTTTTAGGAAGTATAACACAGTGACACAGACTCTTTTTAAAGACTATTAAAAAAAAAATCAAAGAATTCAAAACCAAAACAATTCCTAAAGGAGGTGAACCCTAAATTCTTAGGAGTCACTGGCCCCTTTAAAAATCTGATGAAAGCAATAAATTTAAAAATGAACATACACATAATTTAGTACATAATTTTAAACATTCCTGGATCCCTGCACTCATGCACCTAAAGGGTTCAAGGATCCCCTGCCAACTCTGGAAAGTGAAGAAATGGGCTTTAAATCAGCTGCAATCAACCAATCTATCTATCTTCCTTCTTGCTTTCCTCCTTCTTTATTCCTCCTTTTTTTCTAGTTCTGGGACTTGAACTCAGGGCCTGGGCACTGTTCTTGAGCTCCTTCTGCCCAAGACTAGCACTCTACCAATTCAGCCACAGCGCCACTTCTGGCTTTTTCTGTTTATGTGGTACTGAGGAACCAAACCCAGGGCTTCATGCATGCTAGGCAAGCACTCTACCACTAAGCCACATTCCCAGCCCTTTATTCCGTCTCTTTAAATGTGTGCGTGGTGCTAGGTATTGAAACTAGGGCCTCATGTATGCTAAAAAGTGTTCTACTACTGAGTGATACTCCAGACCTTTTCACTTAAAGACAGAGTCTTGCAAAATTGCCTACTGTGCCTTTTTATTAAATTGTTACTATAAAGGTGATGTACAGAGGGGTTATAATTACTTAGGTCAAGAGTACATTTTTTTTTTTTTTGTCCAGTGCTGGGGCTTGAACTCAGGGCTTGGGCATTGCCCTTGAGCTTCTTTTGCTCAAGGCTAGCAGCACTTTACCACCTCAACCATAGCACTACTTCTGGCTTTTTGTTTATATGGTACTGAGGAATTGACCCCAGGGCTACATGAATGCTAGGCAAGCATTCTACCACTAAGCCACATCCCTAGCCCAAGAGTACATTTTTCTTTTTTCTTTTTCTTTGTTGGTCATAGGGCTTTAACTCTGGGTTTAGGTGCTGTCCCTGCACTCTTCAGCTCATGGTGAGTGCTCTACCGCTTGAGCCACAGCACCACTTCTGGTTTCCTGGTGGTTTATTGGAGATAAGAGTCTCCCGGACTTTCCTGCCTGGGCTGGCTTTGAACCATGATCTTCGGATCTCAGCCTCCTGAGTAGCTATGATTATAGGCATGCACCACTGGCGCCTGGCAAGAGTACATTTCTTTTTAGACAATGTCACCACTACTTCTGGTTTTTGAGTAGCTGGGACTACAGATATGGAGCAGGAAACCTGGCATACATAGCAGATAAAATTCTTTGGGATGAAAAAAAAATTTTTTTAAGTGAGGATTGAACTTTGAACTTTGTGTTTTCTTGGCAATTTTTCTTTGGTACTGTCAAAGACTATATTCTGAGATACTGTTCTCCATCTGTGCTAACATATTTCTATGTACATAAATGAAAAACTAAAAACTTTTATTTTTAAAATTTTTACTTTTTTTGAGGTATTGAGTATTGAGCCCATGCCTGGCTAATTTTACCGAATTTAAATAGTGAACACCTGGTTAGTGGCTGCCATATTGGCAGTGCAGCTTTGGACCTGGTAGAGAATGTCTCCTGGTCACAGAAATCATCTCCATTCCTAAAGTATGCCCTAGACTCCAAAGGGTAAAAAGTCAAGAAGGGATAGAGGATGAATTTTAGTTCACAGACAGGATTTGTGCTTACTACTCTCTGTATATAATTTCTTGTTATTATTAAGGTGTTGTTTCATTTCATAAGGCAGATAATGAGTACAATTCCTTTTGGACAAGAGTTACCTTTCCTTCAGTTTCCCCCCTTATACTTTTTATTCCTAGAGTGCAATGGTTCTCAACTAGGGAACAAACTGCCTGTCTAGAAATCATTTGGTAATGTCTGAAGATATTTTTTTCAGGTGGAGCTGGGAGGCGAGCCTGAGGCTTTGCAAACACTAGACAAGTGCGCTATCACTGAGCTACACTCCCAGCCCCTATGGAGACATTTTTTGCTGTTACAATTGGGCGGTGCTATTGGCAACTATTGTGTAGAGGCCAGGGATACTTCTAAATACCCCATAATACACAGAACAGCACCACCTCCCAACCCAACAAAGAATTATCCAGCCCACAATGTCAACAGAGCCAAGGCTCATAAGCCCTATCACAACTTAATTTTGTTATAATTTATTTTATCTAATTACTTTGTTGTACAAAATACAAACTCCACTCATAGTAACTGAACTTGTCTTACTAGATATCAATACAAATTAAGATGGTAAGTGAACAGTGTTCCTGTATGAGATTGATAAGGGTTTTTGTTGAAAATTATTTCTAATTGAAATCAGTAAGAAATTTTTTTAAGATGATAACTACTGCTATAAAACTAAAATTTTAGCTAGAGAATTGAATATGCCATTATATTGTAAAGGAGATTAGAAAATACATAGGAAGATCTTACAAGAAATAATAGTTATGAAATAAAGTAACATGCAAAAAATACCATGTCTTGGGTATAGACAGTGAAATGTATGTAATTTGAGCCAGTAGGCAACTGTTTTGTCTCTCTGAATTTAAAAAAATATTAATAAGGTTCTACACGCCTATAAAATATGCTTTTACCAAAAAGCAAATCCAATATGTAACTTTTATATTTTCTCTACTGTTTGTAAAAATACTTTCCTAATATTTCTAACTATATAACTTACTGGACAAAGAAGCCGCTCCAGAAATTATTATTAAAGATTTGGGTAAAAGTTCAACTGGAATAAAATGAATATACTAAAAACACATTTTTATAATAATTTATATTACTATCAATTATAATTCCACATGCAAGCTAAAAGTTAAATCCAAATAGCATAGAACACAAAATTTTATTCTTTTGAGTTACTGTGGCTAGAATATATATGATGTACTTTAAAGTTCTTTTTTACTTTTTTTTTTAAACCTTCTTGACTTCAAGTGGAGAAAAAAAAAATTTGGTTTGTCAATTAGATCCAATGCAAATTTTCAACCCCAAATCTAAGATCACAGGCTCCTCACAATTAGCCCCAAATCCAGAGGCTAACAAAGTCAAAATTATTTAAAAAATGGACTAGATAATTCTCTGCCCAGGTCCCTCCCCAAACCCTCCATCCAACCAAAAATGTTTTGGTTTTAATAAATATTTAACCTATAAACTTGGCTTTACCTTCACTATAACATCAACTTTATAATGCTTTCTAGTCATTTTTTCAGTCATTTCTTTGGGCCCCTGAGCAGTTGAAGTTAAGATCGAGTCCATGCTCTTCGGGCAGCAGGAGAGTCCTTGTTCTGTACATCTTGTATTTTCTGTGATAGAGTGGTGATATGAGTTGATTGCATAGTTACCGCAAGATAATGTAAGTGACTTCATGATATCAGAGGTGGTAACTAAGCAGCAACTCCACTATTAAACCATGGCACTTAGATGATCACATATATAATGGTAGGAAATGTACTAAGCTCCTGACAACACTAACTGTACAGTTAATACAGATTATCAAAGGACAATGGTACGGTTGCAAAACAGTTACAGCTAACAGTTTCCTATTTTGGCATTTAAATTACTTGAGATTGATGGATGTTTATTCTCAAAGTAGGAAGGATTTTTTTCTTTCAGTGTTTTATGACTGCCTCTTTCATGGTTACTGAATGGCAAAAAATGAATGATTTCTGGAGCAAACAAGATATAATTATTTTCTAACTGACTCAGGGGACTGACAGATATTTAATAAACAAAACTGAATGCTTCATTCAAATCACAAGCTGGAAATTTATCTCCAAGAAATGGGTAAAATCTAAAATAAAAAGCATCTCTGGCTACTTAAGAACTAACATTTAATAAAAGTAGAATTTATGCTATTCATTCTGATTGGAGAATATCAAATTTCTTTTCATCTCTAAATAATGTAATAATGCAGTGGAATCACATCTTGCATGAGGATGAGGTACTAAAATCATGAACAGGGCAAGAATTACACATAACACAAATTACTCTTTAACACTTCTTTAAATTGCTGATAAAGTACAGCATATACAGGCTTAGATATAAAACTGTGTATGTATATTAAATGTATTTAAAACTATAAAAGAGGAAATGTACATAAACTATAAATTTTAGAACACCATTAAAATTATTTCCTTTTTCCTTACTTTAAGGAGATTCTACAGAGATGAAGTTAAATGAACATCCAATGCAACACCACTGTACAAATTTAGCTACTAAGTAAGATCACTAGTCACCTCCAGAATGTACATTAAATAGCTGTTATAACTCCAGAATAACACAAGGAACATACTAGCCTCATATTCATAAATTTCCAAAGGAATATAATTTAAAATTTCACTATCATTTCAGAAAAATAAGTCATTGTATTAGAACGGCTTTAAAGAATGACTTCAGTTTTAAAATAACAAGATTTTTTAGGTAAGCTTACTACTTTTTAATAGCATTAAAGAAGACTTTTCTCATGAGACCTTCTTATCCCTGCAGTTAGTAAAAGAAAAATACAATTGCCTAGTATTGATACTATTTCCATTACTCAGTACGTCATTCAAACACTTCCTATGACATTATAACAATGAGTTTACTGTTATATTTTACAACTGATCTATATTTTTCTTGGTGACATTACATGAACACATTTTAATCCTAAAATTTTTCCAATAACAGGCTGTTATATCCATGCACATTGCAGTTATATTCTTCTAAATGCTAATGAATTCACCTTTTATCTCTTTGGTGAATTTTACCCGATGAGAATCAGTCAGAGGTCTTGGTTGCTCATCAATATTATGAATATCAAGAACTTCACACATGAACTGAATTACAGGTTGTGCTTTGTAGAAGGCAGTGGCAGAAACTAAGGGGGGAAAAATGATACAAATTAATATTTCAAACTTGCAGTGTCTCAATAATTAACTGTCTATAAATTTAAAATGATCCCTTAAGTTTACTTACACATATACAAATTTTTCCAAAATTAAGCAGCTTTGAGATTTGCCTAAGAGGCAAAAGAATAGAAAGACCAAATACCAATTGTTATAGCCTCTCAACCATCCGTTCTTTACCACAGCTACAGATAAGGGGTTTGAGGTATGACAAGACTTAGAGGGGACAAAGGAGTCCTGTAGAGAATAAGCTGGTGGGGGAATTGCTTTCTTAACAAGGCTTTCTATGCTACCTCACAATATTTAATCTACTCAACTGAGATTCTTCCCTATCTTCTAATGATCTGAAATGACAGTGGTATTAAGTTCTATTTAGTGGGAGTAATATTAAGGGTATGTCTTCTTAACGTCACTGAGCAATAGTTAATGGTTTCCCAACAATCAACAAGCATGATGAAATTCTTTTTTTTTTTTGCCGGTCATGGGGCTTGAACTCTGGGCCTGGGCACTGTCCCTCAGCTCCTCAGCCCAAGGCAAGCGCTCTACCACTTGAGCCACAGCACCACTTCTGGTTTTCTGAATGGTTTATTGGAGATAAGAGTCTCAAGGACTTTCCTACCCGGGCTGGCTTTGAACAGGGATCCTCAGATCTCAGCCTGAGTAGCTAGGATTACAGGCATGAGCCATCGGTGCCTAACAGCATGATGAAATTCTTTCCTTTTCTTTTTTCTTTCTCTTTTGTAAGTTGTGGGGTTTGCACTCTGGGACGGGGAACTATCCCTCAGCTCTTCAGCTCAAGGTGAACGCTCTACCACTTGAGCCACAGTGCCACTTCCAATTTTCTGGTGGTTACTTGGAGAAAAGAGTCTCATGGACTTTCCTGCCTGAGTTGGCTTTGAAATGATTCTCAGATCTCAGCCTCCTGAGTAGAAAGAGCTGGCTCTTTCCTTTTCTTTTGTTAGTATTGGGCTTAAATTCAGGGCCTGGGCACTGACTTTAGCTTTTCACTCAAGGCTGGTATTTTGCCACTTGAGTCACATCTCCACATCCAGTTTTTGGATGGTTACTTGGAAAAAAGAATTTCATGAACTTTCTTCCCTGGGCTGGCTTAGAACTGTAGTTTACAGATCTCAGCATCCTGAGTAGCCTGGATTACAGGTAAGAGCCATCAACACTCACTTCTTTTCCCCTTTCATTTTCTGCTTCGTTCCCTCTCTCTCCTTTCCCCTTCCCACCCTGTTTTGGAATCATTGTACTGGAATTCACTTGCTAGGCAGTCTATCACTTGAGCTATGCATCCAGCCCTTTTTACTTTAGTTATTTTTCAGATAGGGTCTGTGTTTTTGTTTGGACTTCAATCCTACCTATATGTTTTGTGTAGCTGGGATTACTGGTATGCATCCACAATCCCATTAACTTTTAGCCTGGGAAGCCCTCAAACTAAAATCCTCCCAAGTAGTTGGATTACCCCTGTGATCTAACATGCTTGGGCCAGAATTTTCCTTCTTTTTATTTTTTGGTGAAAGTAGGGATTGAACTCAGGGCCTCCAGCTTGCTTTAAACACTACCACTTTAGCCATGACCCTATTTCTCACTATGGAGTTTGGATAGAACTCACTATGTTGCAAAGGCTGGCTTTGAATTCATAATCCTTCTGCCTGTCTCCCTAGTGCAACAACACACCTGACCTACTTTTTCCTTTCTTTACTGCAGAAATAGCACACGAGTGAAGTTTTATCATAAAACCTTTAATGTGGGCTGGGAAGGTGGCTCAGTGGTAGAGCGCTTGCCTTGCATGCTCGAGGCCCTGGGTTCGATTCCTCAGCACCACATAAGCAAAAAGAAAAAAGCCGGAAGTGGTGCTGTGGCTCAAGTGGTAGAGTGCTAGTCTTGAGCTGAAGAGCTGAGGGACAGTGCCCAAGCCCAGAGTCCAGGCCTCATGACCGAACCCCCCCCCCCCAAAAAAAAAACCTTTAATGCTATATGGATACACAAAGTAAAGACGCTCTCCAGTCTGAGCCTTCCCCTCTCTTCAAGTATCTCTAAGTAACAATCATCATATAAACATATTTATCCTCTTAACGTGTACTTAGATTAAAATATAGATACAATTCATAGATAAGGTCAAATGATAAATGCTCTATAATTAATAGTCTTGGAAATCTTTCTATATCACTATATTCTTTTCCCCTCCCCCCCCCCCCCCCCCCCCCGCCTCCAAGCCCCCATCCTGAACTCTGAGTCTAGGTGATGTCCCTGAGCTGCTTTTTCTCAAGGTTAGCACCACTCTACCAACTTAAGCCATAGTGCCACTTCCGGCTTTTTCTGAGTCTCAGGGACTTTCTGCCTTGGCTGGCTTGGAACTGCGATCCTTAGATCTTAGCCTCCAGATGATAGCTAGGATGACGGGCATGAGAAACTGGTACCCAGCAAACTATATTCTTAGAAATGGTTGCATATTATTCTACAGTGTGGGTACACAATTGACCAAATAAGTATTCCTCTTTTATTAAAAAAGAATATAATGGTAAATTAATAGAAACACTATTCTAGGCCTGGGCACTGCTCCCTGAGCCTCTTTGTGTTCAAGGCTAGCATTCTACCACTTTGAGCCACAGCACCACTTCTGGTTTTTGTGTAGTTAATTAAAGATAAAGAGTCTCACAGGACTTTTCCTGTCTAGGCTGGCTTCATACCATCATCCTCAGATCTCAGCTTCTTAAGAACCTAGGATTACAGGCATGAGCTTCTTTTCTTCCTTTCTTCTTTTTTTTGACCTGTCCTGGGGCTTGAACTTAGGGCCTGGGCACTGTCCCTGAGCTCCATAGTGCTACTTGTGGCTTTTCCTGTTTATATGGTACTGAGGAATCGAATCCAAGGCTTTGTGCCTGCTAGGTAAGCAAGCACTCTACCACTAAGCCAAATTCCCAGCCCCAGCTTCTTTTCTTTTCTTTTTGTCAGTCACGGAGCTTGAAATCTGGGCCTGGGAGCTGTCCCTCAGCTCTTCAGTTCAAGGTGAGCACTCTACCATTTCAGCCACAGCGCACTTCTGGTTTTCTGGTAGTTAAATGGGGATAAGAGTCTCATGGAAGGGCTGGGAAGGTGGCTCAGTGGTAGAGCTCAATTCCCCAGCACCACAAAAACAAAAAGAAAAAAAGCCGGAAGTGGGGCCGTGGCTCAAGTGGTAGAGTGCTAGCCTTGAGCTGAAGAGCTGAGGGACAGCACCCAGGCCCAGAGTTTAGGCCCCATGACCGGATCCCCCCCCCCCCCCCCAAAAAAAAAAAAAAAGAGTCTCATAGACTTTCCTGCCTGGTCTGGCTTTGAACTACAATCCTCAGATTTCAGCCTCCTGAGTAGCTAGGATTACAGGCTTGAGCCATGGGTGCCCAGCCCAGTTTCTTTTCTTTATACAAGTACTTTAGAGAAGATCTTGTATGTACTGATATGGAACTATATCACTTTTTCATAGTGAGTTGAAAAGGAGAAAACAAAATGCTTACATTTCATAATACAACCATATGGAAAAGCACAATAAAATCTAGACAAATTTCAAAATTACTAGTATTTCAGGAAGGTCTAGATTTAAAGCCAACAAAAAAAAATAAATTCTTTTACCCTAGCAAACAACTTAAAATATTATTTTAAAAGACAACAATCATAATAAAACAATTTAAGGCAATGGGAAGAAGTCTAAACAAAAGATAGGTAAGACCTAGAGAAACAACAGATATATTATAGAAATGTTTAGTGGTAATTAAAATACTGTATTTGTGTAAATTATCACAAATTGATCTGCAGATTCACTTCAATAGAATTGAACATAACCCAACAGGATATATATAACCCCTTTATCCCCCCAAACTTAATCAATTGATACCATAAATAACATAAAAGAGAGTAAGAATAGCTAAGACAATTCTTTTTCTTAAATTTTCTGGTTGTTTTATTTGAAAACTCAAGGATGTGTGTCCTCCCTCCCTCTCTACACCCAAGCTCTGACTCTTACCCAAGACATGACAGTGTCACACATGCACACACATGCATGCACACGTATATACACACGCATACACACAAGCCAAGCCATGAGCTGTTCACAGTTACACAGGGGTTACATTCATGATGACATTGAAAAAATATAAATTATATATGATAAACTAGAGCTATCGCCACCACCCACATAGAAGCAGATGGTTTTGGAGAAAGGTGAGGGGCACTCTGGGGTCTCCCCAAGGACAACAAAGGAAAGATACAGGATATACTTCCACCATGAAGAGGACCTTGAGATCAAGGGATGAGGGGACCCGCTGGGGAAATCCACTTTGTGGGGCAGGTCAGAGTAGAGAAGGGGAGAATAGCACACTACCTTAATCCAGGCCCAGTCTTGAGAGGCTGGCAGTTAAGACAATGATTGATTGATGGGCAGTGGCTAAAGGCCTTCTGCTGCCTTGGTGGGGTGGCCAGCAGGGGCCACACCATGAGCCCAAGGGGGTGGGTAATTAGCTAAGACAATTCTTTTTTTTTTTTTGTCAGTCGTGGGGCTTGAACTCTGGGCCTGGGCGCTGTCCCTCAGCTCTTCAGATCAAGGCGAGCGCTCTACCACTTGAGCTACAGCGCCACTTCCGGTTTTCTGGTGGTTTATTGGAGATAGGAGTCTCACGGTCTCCCCTGCCCGGGCTGGCTTTGAACCGCGATCCTCAGATCTCAGCCTCCTGAGTAGCTAGGATTACAGGCGTGAGCCACCAGCACCCGGCTAAGACAATTCTTAAGAGTAAGATCTGCACTACCATTCATGAAGATTTGATACTATCTAAGGGATAAAAAGAAACACAGACTCTCACAGAAAGCTTACTTCATACCATAAACAAAATAAAATTTCTATTAAAAAACCCAAATATGAAAGGAAAGCAAACACTTAAGGAAAATATAGAATATTGTTATATTCTTAGAAGAAAGAATTCTTTAAACAAGATATAAAAGCAAAACATAAAAACTGTAAGAGAAAGAGGTAACAAAATTTTTTTCTTGTGCTAGTATGGGGCTTGAACTCATGGTCTAAACACTATCCCTGACCTTTCTCTTGTTCAAGGTTAGCACTTTACCACTTGAGCCTCTGCTCAGATTTTGGCTTTTTGGTGTTTACTGGAGATAAAAGTCTCACAGACTTGGCTGCCAGGCTGACTCTGGAACTGTGATCCTCAGATCTCAGTCACTGGAGTAGCTAGGTTTATATGCATGAAACACCAGTGCCTGGCAACATGAAACTTTTTAAAATGCAATCGACTGCTAGAAAACACATAAAATAGGGCTGGGAAAGTGGCTCAGTGGTAGATTGCTTGCCTTGCATGCATGAGGCCCTGGGTTCAATTCCTCAGCACTACATAAGCAGAAAAAGCCAGAAGTGACGCTGTGGCTCAAGTGGTAGAGTGCTTGCCTTGAGCTGACGAGCTGAGGGACAGCACTCAGGCCTAGAGTTCAGGCCCCACAACCAGCAAAAATAAATAAATAAAAAAATAAATATATAAAATACGTACAGCAATTAATTACCATTTATAATAGGTAGAGTTGCACAAACTACAATAAGACAATCAAAGTGGCATGGATAGAAGCAGATATTTCATAGCAAAGAAGATCTAAATGGTAAAATTTAAATTTCACTAATTATCTTAATATATCTAAAACACTATTAAGAAACTAATCAAGATTAGTATAATATATACTTTTGAGAATTTCATATCTCAAGAGACAACAAAAGAGGACATAAATATGAATAATTATTGTAGAATGATGTTAGTTTGTTAACCTAAAAGTTAACAAGATAGGCAAACTGTGCTATAAATTAAATTAAAAATCAATGGAAAGGCACTGGAACTCAAACACATAAAATTAAAAATAGCTTGAGTTTTGGGAAAATTATTATTAACTACTTGTATTGGCAGTATCTAGATAAAGCAAACTGAGAAAAGCGATTTGCCAAAATAGACCAGAATGAGTGGGATAGTTGTTCAGTTTGTGAACACAGGGTACGTTTGTTACTTACTGAAGTTATTTTATTTTCATTATGGTTATACAGTACACCTTTAAAAAAATCAATGCATCTTTTATTAGATTTTTTTATTCATCAACAATTCATAAAATGCTTTTTAGAAATTTATTCTTTAAAAATTTCCACTTACCGTGTGTGTGTGTGTGTGTGTGTGTGTGTGTGTGTGTGTGTGTGTGTGTGTGTGTGTGTGTATTTGTTGTTGTTGGTTGTGAGGCTTGAACTCTGGATCTGGGCCCTGTCCCTGAGCTCTTTACCTCAAGGTATGTGTATGTGTGTGTGTGTGTGTGTGTGTGTGTGTGTGTGTGTGTTGTTGGTTGTGAGGCTCTAACTATGGATCTGGGCCCTGTCCCTGGATCTGGGCCCCGTCCCTGAGCTCTTTACCTCAAGGTGTGTGTGTGTGTGTGTGTGTGTGTGTATGCCTGAGCTCTTTACCTCAAGGTATGTGTGTGTGTGTGTGTGTGTGTGTGTGTTGTTGGTTGTGAGGCTCTAACTATGGATCTGGGCCCTGTCCCTGAGCTCTTTAGCTCAAGGCAAGCACTCTACTACTTTGAGCCACAGGGCCACTTCTGGTTTTCTGGTGGTTTATTGGAAATAAGAGTCTCACTGACTTTCCTGGGCTGGGAAGGTGGCTCAGTGGTAAAGTGCTTGCCTTGCATGCATGAGGCCCTGGGTTCGGTTCGACTCCTCAGCACCACACAAGCAAAAAGAAAAAAGCCGGAAGTGGCGCTGTGGCTCAAGTGGTAGAGTGCTAGCCTTGAGCTGAATTGCTGAGGGACAGCGCCCAGGCCCAGAGTTCAGGCCCCACTACTGGACTCCCCCCCCCCCCCCCAAAAAAAAAAAAAGTCATTCTGGAAGTGAGTCTTCCAACCCTAGTAAAGCCATGATAGGACTTAAGTCTATGAGAAGCCTTGAACCAAGCAGTTTAGCCACTCCTGAGTTCTGACTCTTTGAAAGTATTAATTGCTGTTTTGAGTCACTAAGTTTTGGGGCAATTTGACACGGATAAATCAGGTATCATAGATTTAAGGGTTGGAACTTAAAGATGAACCAAAGTTCCTGTCCTTAACCTCACAAATTAAAAAGACAATCTCAGCTGGGTGCTGGTGGCTCACATTTGTAATACTAGCTACTCAGGAGGCTAAGAACTGAGGATAACAGTCTGAAGCCAGTCCAGTCAGGAAAGGCCATCTCCAATGAAAAGGATGCAAGTGATGCTGTGGCTCAAGTAGTAGAGCACTAGCCTTGAGCCAAAGAAGCTCAGAGACAGTGCTCAGGCCCTGAGTTCAAGCCCAGGACCTGCAAACACAAAAAAAGACAATTTTATTCCCCCCCCCACTAAAAATATAAGGAATTATAAGAATGTATAAACCTATGAAGAGGGAAAAACAGGTTAGGAAATAAATCAACATTTTGGAATTGGGCAAGTTGTAACTGATATAGTGGATCCAAGAAAATGATAATAAGGGCTGGGAAGGTAGCTCAGTGGTAGAGCGCTTGCCTTGCATGCATGAGGCCCTGGGTTCGATTACTCAGCACCACATAAGCAAAAAGAAAAAAGCTGGAAGTGGCGCTATGGCTCAAGTGGTAGAGCGCTAGCCTTGAGCTGAAGAGCTGAGGGACAGCGCCCATGCCCAGAGTTCAGGCCCCATGACCGGACCCCCCCCCCCAAAAAAAAGATAATAAGCCCACTATGTTGAGAAAAGTAAAACTCAACCAAACTTACACTATTAAGTCCTCATTACAGTTTGAAATAGTATAGGTGCCTGTGGAACTAGTGATAAAAAGGATGGGGATGGTGCAGAAAAAGAAAGAAGAAAGCAGTTTGAGGAACTTATAGAGTGCTAAAAATGCCTTGGCTAAGAGCTGCCCCTTCTTCCTTGCATAAATCTGGAAGTATACCAGGCATAGTCCAGGGCTAAGGCCTGTACATAAATAAGAGATTAAATGACTGTAAACATACTAAGTGTTGAATTCAGAAGTTTCCCTAGATAGAATCCCTACCTTGGTTTCCAGAATGTAGTCCACTAGCCTGTTAATCATTTGTATAGGAGTTTGGAAGACACATCTTTGGGTAAATCTTGACCTGACAAGAGAAGAGACCTAAAGATCCAAACAAATTCTCTAACTTCAATTCACTGAGCTTACTCTTTTTTTTTTTTTTTTGAGATGGGGTCTTGCTGGGCTCAAATTCAAGATCTTCTTGTCTCATTTACCTAAGTTCTGGGATAATAGGTATCTGCCACCATGCTTTAGAAAATGGATTGGGATGCTAGGCATCAGTGGTTCATGCCTATGATCCTATCTACTCAAGAGGCTGAGATCTGAGGATGGCAGTTCAAAGCCACTATGGGCAGGAAAGTCTGTGAGACTCTTATCTCCAATTAACCACCAGAAAACCTCAAGTGGCACTGTAGCTCAAGTGGTAGAGTGCTTTTGCCTTGAGCTGAAGATCTGAGGGACAGCGCCCAGGCCCAGAGTTCAAGCCCCATGGCAGGGGGGGGGGGGGGGGGGGGAGAAAATGGCTTGGGATGTTGCAGTATAGCATAAGAATAAGGCACTTTAAAGGGGTACTCTGAAGAAGGGAGTGCCATTACCAAAAATCTGGCAAACAAGTACAAAGAGCAGGAAGCCTGTTTTTTTATTTATTCCTAAAGCAGGAAGGCCTACCCTCTGGTCTCATCAGTTGAGCTCAGGTTCACAATCTGTTTTGCTAGTTTGAATATGGTAAGATGCATTTACATAAGGTAACCATTAAAAGGATTAAAAAACTGTAACCCTCTTATTGGTCTAGAACAATCTAAAACAGGTCTTCTAAGGTGTGTCTTAATTCTACCTTGAAACAACTAGTTAAGAACTAAAGCTGCTGGCACTGTCACGCCTGTAATCCCAGCTACTCAGGAGGATCTGAGGATCACGGTTCAAAGCCAGCCCAGGCAGAAAAGTCCGGCAGAAAAGTCCGTGAAACTCTGATCTCAAATTAACCACTAGAAAACCGGAAGTGGCACTGTGGCTCGAGGTATAGCGCTCACCTTGAGCTGAAGAGCGCAGGGACAGTGCCCAGGCCCAGAGTTCAAGCCCCATAACCTACTTAAAAAAAAAAAAAAAGAACAAAAGCTTACATTTCAAAGCAGTTCCTCTTTTCCTCTCTCCTCCTTCCCTCCCTCCCTCCCTTTGTTTTTGTTGTTGTAGTTGGTAATGGGGCCTGGCACACTGTCCTTGATCTTTTTCTCTCTTAGCTAATACTCTACCACTTTGAGCCACAGCACCACTTCCAGTTTTCTGGTGGAAAATGGAGATAAAAGTCTCACTGATTTTCCTGCCTGGACTGGCAGGATCCTCAGATCTCAGCCTCGTGAGCCACAAGTACCTAGCTCTGTTTTCCTTTCTTTTTTTTTGGTTGGTCATAGGGCTTGAACTCTGGGCTTGGGTGCTGTCCCTCAGTTCTTCACTTGAGCCACAGTGCCACTTCCGGTTTTCTGAGTGGTTTATTGGAGATAAGAGTCTCACAGTTTCCTGCCCAGGCTGGCTTTAAACTGTGATCCTCAGATCTCAGCCTCCTGAGTAGCTAGGATTACTGGTGTGAGCCACCCGTGCCCCACATGTTTTCCTTTCTTTACTTGCAGTATTGTCTAAGCAGAATAATCAAGAAGAACCAAGCTACCAGACCAAAGTGGGAACCTTTAAGCAACCTACTTAGATAGAAAAGAGGGCTTTCGCCAGGTGTTCATGGCTGATGCCTGTAATCCTAGCTCAGTTTGAAGCCAGCCTAGGCAGAAAAGTCTCTTTTGAGACTCTTATCAGTTAACCATTAGAAAACTGTAAGTGGAGCTGTGGCTCAAAGTGGTACAGTGCTAGCCTTGAGCAAAAGCGCTTAGGGACAGCACCCAGGCTGAGTTCAAGCCCCATGACAAAAAAATAAATAAAAATAAAAATAAAAAAGAGCATTTTGCACAATGCTCATTATTTATATTTTTACCTCCCACCACTGCAGCTTTTTAGACTTAACTACATATCAAACTGCACATCAAATGTCTCTATCTATATATTCCATGGAATCCTCAAACTTTGGACACGTTATACTGCCAACCAACCAGAAACAACAGATCAATCTACTCCCCATATTAAGTTGGCAGAAAGCCGAATCACCAATGTAAATTATACTGGAGGGGATGCCCTTCTTGGAAACCAGTTTATCTTGTAGCACAGTAACTGCAACTGAAAATTGTTTTAAGAAATTAATCATCATGGAAAAATTTCAAGCCAAGTATTTTTTTGTTGTGGTTCTTAATGTTTTTCCTTATAGTGGCAACTTGGTTAGAGTACTAGTTGCCATTTATTCAATTAAACACTAATGTAGGTGTTGTATGAAGCTATTTGTAATTAAAAACAGTTGATTTTGGCTGGGAATAGGGCCTAGCAGTAGAAGCCTGCCTACTATGCATGAAGCCCTGGGTTCGATTCCTTAGCACCACATACACAGAGAAAGCTGGAAATGGCACTGTGGCTCAAGTGGTAGAGCGCTAGCTTTGAGCAAAAAGAAGTTCAGGGACGGTGCTCAGGCCCTGCCAAGATTGGCAAAAAACAACAATAACAACAACAAAAACAACCAGCTGATTCTATGTGAGAGATTAACCTGGGTAATTCATTTAATTGAAAGGCTTAAAAGCAAAGCTGAAGCTTGAGGAAGAGGGAAAGAAGAAATTCTACTGGTAGACAAGAACTTCAGACTTATTTCTGGCTTGTCCCTCTAGGGGGCTTTAGGGATTTAAAATCTGCTTTCTTAGCGCTATAACTGCATAAATCATATTTCTATGTATCTACTACTAGTTCAATTTCTCTTGTCGAGTCCTGACTTGATAGCCTTGTAGTTTATTTGCAAAGATAATTTCTCAGACATCTAGTAAAGCTTCTAGTCTACTTTTTTCCAATCAGTTCCACATACAAGAAACTATACCTCCATTTTTTTCTTCTTTGCCATGTTCTTTCTAATTATTTGTCTTTTATTTAATTAACCTAATTAAATGGTTCATTTTTTTCTCTTGTGCCTTGAACTAGGCTTGAGGACTGTCCTTGAACTTTTTTCCACTAAAGGTTAATGGCTTTTTGGTGGTTAATTGGAGATAAGAGTCTCACGAACTTTACTGCCTAGGCTGGTTTTGAACCATGATCCTCAGATCTCAGCCTGTAATTAATCTTTGTAATATGTTCCTTTCTCTCCATCCCACATTAGATCATCACCATCTCTTACCTGAACTAGTGATTGAAAAGCCTCCTAACTGGCTTCTCAGATTAGTTTTTTTTTGTCCTCTATCTATTCTCCACACTGCTGCCAGAGGTCTCTTTCTGGAAAACAAATATGATCATGTCACTATCCTTCTTACAATCCTGTGAAGTCTCCCAACCAAAAGGACAGAGATAAGCTTTTTATTTCATTAATTTTTGTTTTTTAATCTTATTTCCTTCTAGTCTTTTTGCACTTAATTTTTGCTATTTTTCTAACTTATGGAGATGAATGCTGAGGTCACCAATAATTTTCTTCTCTGAAGTGTTAAATTCTCTCTAAGCATGCTAGATCATACCAGTTCTGATATGCACTACTATTATCAGTTCAAAATTCAAATTTCTCTAACTTTTTCTGACTGATAGTTATTAAGTAATTATTTCTTAAGTATTCCCAGAGCTAGACTTCAGTAAATTCCAGTATGATCATGTGACAATTTGGTTCCAAGACTTCCCACCTTTTTTCCTAGAACCTGTATAAAGAGATTATTAAGGAAAAAAATCTTCAGTGAAACGAGGAGATAATAAAAACTAGAAAATGCCAAATTGGGCCTGGGAATGTGGCATAGTGGTAGAGTGCTTGCCTAGTATGCATAAAGCCCTGGGTTCAATTCCTCAGTACCATATACACAGAAAAATCCAGAAGTGGCACTGTGGCTCAAGTGGTAAGGTACTAGCCCTTCCTCCTCCCCCCCCCCCCCGCCCCCCTACCTGCCCTGGCCAAAAAACAAAAAAAAAAAACAAAAAAAGCTTTGAAAATGCCAAATTATGGATAAATATGATCCAAAGTACTTGAGACTAGCAAATCTATGCCACAAGCCCCATTTGAGCAACAGAGAAAAATAAGCAGTGTACAGAAGTCTAGCATGAGAATAGAAAATTTTCACTCTGAAAAGGGAAGAGTAACATTTAAGAATGGGACTATGTTTAGAACTGAGACTAAGTGGGGAATCTCAGAAGAAAGTAGAGAAAGAGATATACAAAATACAATGAGGGTAAGTGCCAAGTAATTTAGAAATAATCTCAAAAAACACTACTATTCTAAAAATGAAACCTACTTTTCTTTTGCAATTTCTTACTTTTAAATAATTTCAAACTTGAAAGTTTTAAAAATAGTACAAAGAACTTGTATGCCTTTTATAAATTCTCTAACTGTTAAAATCATAAGCAGGTGATTTAAAAGGTGTATTTAAAAGATGTATATCTTAATAGTAAAAACTTTAGTATGAACTTGGGGGAATTAATGGCTAGTAATTTCCATTAGTTAAAATGCTTGTTACAGAGAGGCACAGGGATTATGATTATATTTTGAAGAATGAATCCATCAGCATACTGGAGGACAGAGAAGAGAAACCTGGAAAGCAACTGTGCTAAGTTGCAACTAATGTTCCTCCCACCATCTTCTAATAAGTTGTTAGAAAGAATCACATCTCATTCAAACTTGAACATCAAAACCTATAAGCATCCATAAAGAGTCACCATAAGAAACAATGTAAGGGACTTGGAAGGTGGTTCAGTGGTACAGTGCTTGCCTTGCATACACGAGGCCCTGGGTTCAATTCCTCAGCACCACATAAGCAGAAAAGGCTGGAAGTGGCACTGTGGCTCAAGTGGTAAAGCACTAGCCTTGAGCTGAAGAGCTGAGAGACAGTGCCCAGGCCCAGTTCAGGTCCCATGACCAGAAAAAAAAGAAAAAAAAAGAAACAATGTAAGAAAAGAAGTGAATCACCTCTAATGAAAATTCAGTAGACAATATCACCACAAAATAGACGGGTAATAAAATAACTGAGAGCTGGGAAGGTGACTCAGCGGCAGAGTGCTTGCCTAGTAGGCATAAAGCCCTGGGATCAATTCCTCAGTACCATCAGAAGTGGAACTGTGGCTCAAGTGGAAGAGTGCTAGCCTTGAGAAAAAGAAGCTCAGAGACAGTGTCCAAACTCTTGAGTTCAAGCTCCAGGAGTGGCAATACTATGACTACTACTAATAGTAATAATAATAACTCACTGCTAGCTAAAACTAGGTAGTCAATAAAACTAATGTAATTGTTCTCATTAAAGAGACCTAAAGGACACTGCTTTAACAAAGAGAAGCACATGAAGATAGAAAAGGTTACAATTGGGAGGAAAATTTCTCTAATATTAGGCATAGCATCATACAAGCACAGAAAATGTACCACTTGGAGGTTCAACACACACACAGAATTAGAAAAAAGACATAAAGTAATTTGACAAAATGAAGAATAAGACCTTCCTATTCCTTAAATAAGGAAACAAAAAAAAAACCTTTAAATTGACCCATAACAAAACTATTCTATACCACATCAAGATATATCTGTAATTAACAAAGTATAAAAACAAGTGTAAAGAAAAAAACTGAAGGACAAGATAAAGCTTACAAAAACATGGTTTTTATCCTTTAATTGAATAAAAGGGTTAAAGGGTATAGAGATAAAATATTTTTATCATTATAAAGACTGTAATTTACACGAAATAAAACAGATATGCCTCTACATACTTTGAATAATACAGCTGCAACATTCAAAAAACAGAAGCAAACACATTAAAATTTTAATTTTTCTTAGTCTGAGAGAACAAAATAAATACATAAACTAGAAAGCAAATGACATATACAACATAGTCAAAGGTAGCTGTAATGGACATTAATTTTACCTTAATACATGAATATACCTCATTTTTAAATAGCTCTTAAACTATCAAATTTGGCCAGCTATTTGACTACAAAAATACAACCAACTGTAGGACAATACAAGCCTGGTGTGGTGGCGTGTACCTGCTACTTAGCAGCCCAAGGTAGATGGCTTATTTGAGCCCAGGAGTTTAACAACAGCATGGACCCCATGGAAACCTAGCAAGATTCATGAGTTTTTTTTCATATCTCTCTTCAAAATGAAATTTTAAAAGGGGCTAGGAATGTAATGCTATTTAGCATGCATGTGGCCTTGAGTTCAACCCCCCAGTGGGGGGCTGAGAGGTAGAAAAAAAACTAAAAAGGGAAAATAAAAAACTAAAGAAACCACTTAAGAAACAAAGCACTTCCACTCATCTGGTCAAACCACTACTAAATATCCCCATGCTGCTGATCACACGTATGGTGTAAATGTGTACACCATTATATGTTATAGACTGTGATAGACAATTTGCTCCAGGAAAGTTAGAATGAACTTGTGACTTTAAATGAGCATCATTATTCCACAATACTGTGAAATTTGGGAAATTATGCAATCACTTAATCACAATTAAAAAAAAAAAAAAGAACCTGGGGAAGGTAGGGAGGGAAGGGATAGTAGGGGGAAAACAATGGAGAGGATAACAATGTTTAATAGGAAGTGTACTCATTACCTTACTCATGTAACTGTAACACTCTGTATAGTATCTTTACAATAAAAAATTAAAAAAAAAAACTAAAGAAACCAGTACAAAGAAATATGGACCACATTCTTTGGTTAACAATATGATGTAACTAGAAATTTATTTTTTAAAAATGAGAAAACTAAAAGACCTTCAATTAAAAATTCTGGGCGCTGGTGGCTAATGCCTGTAATCCTAGCTACTCAGGAGACTGAGATCTGAGGATCTCGGTTCAAAGCCAGTCAGGGCAGGAAAGTCCGTGAGACTCTTACCTCCAATAAACCACTAGAAAACAGGAAGTGGCGCTGTGGCTCAAGGGGTAGGGTGCTTGCCTTAAGCTGAAGAGCGCAAGAACAATGCCCAAGCCCAGAGTTCAAGCCCCACGACCGACCAAAAGAAAATTTTTTTTTAATTTCTTAAACAATATGTGGGCCATAGGAGAAATACAAATGAAATTTGCAGTTCCCAGAAAATTATATAATAAAAACACATCATTTTAGTAAGTAAGAGTCTTCAATCAACAGTGACTAGAAGAAAATCCATTGTTTTCAATAGTTTTACTATTAAGAAAAGATGACTCAATGTCGGCCATTGGTGGCTCATGCCTATAATCCTAGCTACTTAGGAGGCTGAGATCTGAGAATTGTGGTTTAAAGCCAGGCCAGACAGGAAAACCGTGAGACTCTTTTAACCACTGTGAGACTCATTAACCACCAGAAAACCAGAAGTGGCACTGTAGCTCAAGTGGTAGAGAGCTTGTCTTGAGCTAAAGAGAACAGGGACAGAGCACAGGCCCACAGTTCAAACCCACAATCACCACCAACAACAAAAGAGATTATTCAAGAAATGGTAAGAAACTACTTTATAAAATTTGGGCTGGGAATGTGGCTTAGTGGTAGAGTGCTTGCCTAGCAGGCAGGAAACCCTGGGTTGCATTCCTCAGTACCACATATACAGAAAAGGCTGGAAGTGGCGCTGTGGCTCAAGTGGTAGAGCCTTGAGCAGAGAGGCTCAGGGACAGAGCCCAGGCCCTAAGTTCAAGCCTCACAACCAGAGGGGAAAAAAAATTCTTCCAGGCGCTAGTTGTTCACACCTGTAATCCTAGCTACTAAAGAGGCTGAGATCTGAGGATCTCTGGTTCAAAGCCAGCCCAGGCAAGAAAGTCAGTGAGACTCTTGTCTCCAATAAAACACCAGAAAACCGGAAGTGGTACCATGGCTTAAGTGGTTGAGCACTACCCTTGAGTGGAGGAGCCAAGAGCTGGGGGACACTGCCCAGGCTCACAACTGATTAAAAAAAAAAAAAACAACTACATTAAATTAGACTATTCTAGTGGCAAAGATATAAGGAAATAGGTACTTCCATTCATCGATACACAATATTTACAACCTTGCAGGGTGCTGGTGGTTCACATCTATAATCCTAGCTATTCAAGAGGCTAAGATCTGAGGACTATGTTTCAAAACCAGCCCAAGGCAGGAAAGTCTGGAGACTCCTAGCTCCAAAACACTACCAAAAACCAGAAGTAGAGCTATGGCTCAAGCAGTAGAACTCAAGCAGCCTTGAGTTAAAAGCTGGATGATGCCCAGGCCTAGAGTACTGGCACAAAAACTAAACTAAGAAAATGTACAGCCTTTATGGAAGGCAATCTGGCAATAATGACCACAATTATAATACACATCAATCTCACTTTCAGGAATTCATCCTGCATATACATCTAAATAAATAGGAAATTATTAAATAAATCATCTCTCAGTTTCACAAAAGAGGAAATTTTGTACTCATTTGAAAAGATATAAGGCTTCATGAAGGAATAACTAATTCTAGATTCTAGGCAGAAATATAGAATGAGGCAGAAATAACCTGTAGCTAGAGTGCTTTCAATAAATAGTCAATAAGACATTGTGCTTTGCCAATTAGACAGAATACTTATGTGGATAGAATAACAGAACAGGAAGTTGGGCACCAGTGGCTCATGTCTGTAATCCTAGCTACTCCTAGCTAAGATCTGAAGATTGCAGTTCAAAGCCAGCCCAGGCAGGAAAGTCCGTGAGACTCTTATCTCTAATAAACCACCAGAAAACTGGAAGTGGCACTATGGCTCAAGTGGCAGAAAACTAGTCTTGAGCTAAAGAATTGAGGGACAGCACCCAGGCACAGCGTTCAAGCCCTACAATCAACAAAAAAAAGAGAGACCTATGGGCTGGGAATGTGGCTTGGTTGTAGAGTGCTTGCTTAGCATGCAAGAAGCCCTGGGTTTGATTTCTCAGTACCACATAAACAAAAAAGCTGGAAGTGGTGCTGTGGCTCAAGTGGTAGCAAAGAAGCTCAAGGACAGTGTCCAGGCCTTGAACCAAGCCCCAGGACTGGTGAGAGAGAGGGGGGTAGGGGGGAGACCTCTGAAAATACTAACTAATCTCTGACTGGTCTAATTAATTTTGGTGGTACTAGTACTGTATGACTCCAAGTATGACACAATGAAAAGCACTTAAAAGGTATTTTAAACCAGAAGTAAGTCAAACTTTTAGCACTAGCTTTCATTTTAAGGAAACACAGAGAAACAAGGTAAGAACACAAAAAATTGAAAAGACAAACTTGGATTTTTCCAAATTCTACAGGACATGTGATTAAGGTTCTGCAACAAGTCAATGTCATAAAAGAGAAATGAAGGGGCTGGGAATGTGGCTTAATGGTAGAGTGCTTGCCTAGCATGCATGAAGCTCTGGCTTGATTCCTCAGTACTACATAAACAGAAAAAGCCAGAAGTGGTACTGTGGCTCAAGTAGTAGAGTGCTATCCTTAAGCAAAAGAAGCTAAGAGACAGAGTCCAGACCGTGAATCTAACCCCAAGACTGGCACAAAAAAAAAAAAAAAAAAAAAAAAAAGGAGAAGCCGGGCGCCGGTGGCTCACACCTGTAATCCTACTCAGGAGGCTGAGATCTGAGGATCACAGTTCAAAGCCAGCCCGGGCAGGAAAGTCCATGAGACTCTTATCTCCAATAAACCACCAGAAAACCGGAAGTGGCGCTGTAGCTCACGCGATAGAGCACTCGCCTTGAGCTGAAGAGTGCAGGGACAGCACCCAAGCCCAGAGTTCAAGCCCCACAACCGACCAAAAAATAAATAAATAAATAAATAAAAGGAGATAAATGAAGGGAGGGAGAGAACAAAAACTCAAATAACCAAACATGATATATGGATTTTGTCTGGATTCTGATTCGAATCAACAAATTAGAAAAACACAAAAACATATTTGAAAATACCAAAAAAAATGATGGTTTTAAATTTTCTTACATATAACATTATATTATTGTTAGTATAAGAAAACATACATATTTTCAAAGATGTACTGAAACGGTAGGGACAAAATAAACATGCTGTCCAGAACTGGATTTAAAAATTTAACTATATGGGCTGGGAAGGTGGCTTAGTGGTAGAGCGCTTGCCTTGCATGCCTGAGGCCCCGGGTTCGATTCCTCAGCACCACATAAGAAAAAAGCCGGAAGTGGCACTGTGGCTCAAGTGGTACAGCGCTAGCCTTGAGCTGAAGAGCTGAGGGACAGCATCCAGGCCCAGAGTTCAGGCCCCATGACCGGACCCCCCCCCCAAAAAAAATTTAACTATATAGGAAGAAACGTTGATAGATTAAAAAAGGGTAGAAAAATCCTGGCAATCTGAATAATGGTCATGGCAGTTCATGCTATTCTATTTTTACTTAAGCTTGAAGGTATTACTAAGAGAGCAGCTAAAAATGAGAATACCATTAGCAATATATTCGGCACCAGCAGTAGTCACAAATGCCTAGGGTTTGTTATTGTTGGGATTTTTTTTGGTTAGTCATGGGGCATGAACACTGGGCCTGAGTGCTGTCCCTGTGCTCTTCAGCTCAAGGAAAGCACTCTACCACTTGAGCCACAGCAACATTTCTGGCTTTCTGGTGGTTAATTGGAGATAAGAGTCTCATGGACTAGCCTGGCACAAGGTGGTGGCTCATGCCTATAATCCTAGCTACTCAGGAGGCTGAGATCTGAGGATCATGGTTCAAAGCCAGCCCAGGCCAGAAAGTCTTCCTTTCCCTTTCCCCCTTCCACTTCCTATCCCTATCCCTTTCCCTTTCCTTTCCTTCTTGTTGTGGACTCTGGGCCTGGGCACTGTCTTTCTAAGCTCTTCAGCTCAAGGCCAGAGCTCTACCACTTGAGCTATAGTGCTACTGCCAGCTTTTTCGGCTTATGTTGTGCTGAGGAATCGAACCCAGGGCCTCATGCATGCAAGGCAAGCACTCTACCACTGAGCTACCTTCCCAGCCCCAGAAAAGTCTCTCATATATATATATATATGAAATGTTGATTTTGAGTTTAAGGATAAAATCACGTTAGTTATAAAATAAAATTTCTTAGATGATTGCATCATACTTTTAGTATTTCCTTTTATGTGTTTGCTTCATGTTTGGTACTATTCCAAGGAAAGTTCTATATAAAGCTTTTGCAAATGAAACATAATAAAAATACAAAGATTTTTTCCAGTCTGTCATAATATACATCCAAACATTACTTTAAGACACTAGTATATATATGTATAAAATTCACATGCACATGCCATATAGAAATCACCTACTCAATTCAGAATATGGCTTTAGTTCCCTTACCATCAATATTAAGCATCATTTTCCACATGGCAGGCCGAACAGATTGATGGAATCCAAACCATACTTCCCTGCCCCCTCCCAGAGGGTGGTCATATCCTTCTGGAGCTGAGAAAAAGGAACGCCCCACAGGAGTGTATCTACAAAAATTAAAATAGCATGCTTAATCTTTTCCTTCCCATACAAATATTTTTCCCATCCAAGTATTTAAATCTGCAGACGAGAGGAGACTAAATAACAATTTACCATGATATTTATAATTATAAACACATGAAACTTACAATATTTTCCAACTTGTGAAAATAAAAAGTAGCTTTTCTCAACAAAATTTTCACTTTAAGAATATTCAGGGGGCTGGGAAGGTGGCTTAGTGGTAGAGCGCTTGCCTTGCATGCATGAGGCCCTGGGTTCGATTCCTCAGCACCACATAAGCAAAAAGAAAAAAAGCCGGAAGTGGCACTATGGCTCAAGAAGTAGAGCACTAGCCTTGAGCTGAAGAGCTGAGGAACAGCGCCCAGGCCCAGAGTTCAGGCCCCATGACTGGACCCAAAAAAAAAAAAAAATTCAATTCATGAAATAATAAATTTTATTTAAAATTCTTTTTTAAAAATGAATTAACAAGCCAGGCACCTGTGGCTCACCCTTGTAATCCTAGCTACTCAGGAGGCTGAGATCTGAGGATCAAGGTTCAAAGCCCACACAGGCAAGAAAGGCCATGAGAGTCTTATCTCCAATGAACCACTAGAAAACCGGAAGTGGTACTCAAGTGGTAGAGCACTCGCCTTGAGCTGAAGGGCTGAGGGATAGCACTCAGGCCCAGAGTTCACGCCTCATGACAGACAAAAGGAAAAAAGAATAGTAATAGATCAAAAAGCTATTTCTAGAATTGAGAGAATGGCTAAAGTGGGAGAATACTTGCTAAGCAAGTGTTAAGTTCAAACCCTAGTACTATCCCCACATGTCTACATGCATACATGTGCACGTGCACACACACACGCATGTACACACACACATACACACATATTAGTTACTCCTCTAAATGTTCTTCAAAATATATTACTTTCCTAAAAGACATATTTATGACACACATAAATAGATATGCGCACATGAAATGCTAGTTAGGATGAGTAAAAGACTGTCAGTCTTAATGCAATTTGATGTTATTGTATAAACAGCAAAACTATTTTAAAAACAGGATGACTAAAAGGATAGGAATATATCTTTCTCTTTCTTTTTCTTTTCTCTCGGGGCTTGAACTCAGGGCCTGGGCACTGTCCCTGAGCTTTTTTTGCTCAAGGCTAGCATTCTACCACTTGAGCCATAGTGCTACTTCTGGCTTTTTCTGTTTATGTGGGACTGAGGAATTGAACCAAGGTCCTCATGCATGCTAGGCAAGCACTCTACCACTAAGCCACATTCCCAGCCCATCAATAAGAATATATCTGAAAACAAATCAGCTATTTAAGATAGATAGCTCCAGCTAGGTACTGTTGGCTCACACCTATAATCCTAGCTACTGGGGAGGCTGAGTTCTGAGGATTATGGATCAAAGCCAGCAGGAAAACTGCCAAGACTCTTGTTTCCAATTAACTACCAGAAAACTGGAAGTGGAATTATTCCTCAAGTGGTAAAAAAAAGAGCTCAAGAACAAAAAAAGAGTTAAAAAAAGAGCTCAAGAAGCCGGGTGCTGGTGGCTCACGCCTGTAATCCTAGCTACTCAGGAGGCTGAGATCTGAGGATCGCGGTTCAAAGCCAGCCCGGGCAGGAGAGACCATGAGACTCCAATAAACCACCAGAAAACCAGAAGTGGCGCTGTAGTTCAAGTGGTAGAGCACTCGCCTTGATCTGAAGAGCTGAGGGACAGCACCCAGGCCCAGAGTTCAAGCCCCACGACCGACAAAAAAAAAAAAAAAAAAAAAAGAGCTCAAGAACAACAGCCAGGCCCTGAGGTCAAGCTCCACGACTGACAAATAAATAAAAAGTATAGCTCCTAAAAGAAAGGACTAGTTCACTTTTTTTTTTAACAGAGCAATTCAGGAAGGACTGGACAATGGGCTCTTAGGAAGAATGCCTTCATATTTAGCATCTAAAGACAAAAGCCAGAAACACCCACTTCATGGAGGGCAGATGTCGGAGCACCACATCAACGGCATGGACAGGGTTAGTGCTGATGGGCTTGTCTAATTCCAGTGGTTCAGGCAAACTTCGTCCTGTCAGTACTTCATGTAGTAGGTGCCAGCTCACTCGAGAGATAAATTTGATGGATACCTTGAAAGGTCGATCTTTCCCACCTTCTCCTGGTAATGTAACATCTAAATCTACCTGTTGATAGGATAAGAGTCAAGTAGCAAAGGTTAAAAGATAATACAAATTATTTCAAGTTTAAATCATAAAAACATCTGAGAAAAAAGGCAAAAATAAAATCAATCTCAAAGATCTATAGTATAGATTAACAGAATTATATTTAAGTAACATAGTTATTCATGTCAGCATTATTCATCATTGCAAAATACTGGTAATTATCTAAATGCTCTAATATAGCCAAAGGAGAAAAAAAGATCTTGCTATGGAACAATTTCCAAGCTATATTATTAAATGAATGAAGCACAGTGCGAAAACCTGCAAATAGTATGGCATCTTTTGTGTAATAAATAAGGATTGCCAGGCACCAAGTGGCTCATGCCTGTAAAATGTAAGAAAATATTTATCAACTGTGTGATAAAGGCTTAACATCCAGACCATAAAATACACTTGTATAGTTTATTAACAGAAACAGCCAAACTAGGTGCCAGTAGCTCATGCCTGCAATCCTAACTACTCTGGAGACTGAGATCTGAGGATGGTAGTTTGAAGCCAGCCTAAGCTGGAAAGTCAGTGAGGCTCTTATCTCTAATAAAAAACAAAAACAAAAACACAACCTGGAAGTGGAGTTGTGGCTCAACTGACAACCTTGAGCAAAAGAAGCTCAGGGAGCTGGGTGCCAGTGGCTCACGCCTGTAATCCTAGCTACTCAGGAGGCTGAGGTCTGAGGATCGAGGTTCAAAGCCAGCCCAGGTAGGACAGTTTGTGAGACTCTTATCTCCAATAAACCACTAGAAAACCGGAAGTGGTACTGTGGCTCAAGCAGTAGAGAACTCGCCTTGAACTGAAGAGCTGAGGGACAGCACCCAAGCCCAGAATTAAAGCCCCACAAGCAACAAAAAAATATCTATTAAAAAAATAAAAAGGGCTGGGAAGGTGGCTCAGTGGTAGAGCGCTTGCCTTGCATGCATGAGGCCCTGGGTTCGATTCCTCAGCACCACATAAGAAAAAAAAGCCAGAAGTGGCACTGTGGCTCAAGTGGTAGAGTGCTAGCCTTGAGCTGAAGAGCTGAGGGACAGCGCCCAGGCCCAGAGTTCAGGCCCCACGACTGGACCCCCCCCCCAAAAAAAATAAAATAAAATAAAATTTAAAGTAATAGGGCTGGGAAGGTGGCTCAGGGGTAGAGTGCTTGCGTTGCATGCGTGAGGCCCTGGGTTCGATTCCTAAGGACAACATAAGCAGAAAAAGCTGGAAGTGGCACTGTGGCTCAAGTGGTAGAGTGCTAGCCTTGAGCTGAAGCGCTGAGGGACAGCGCCCAGGCCTAGAGTTCAGGCCCATGATCAACAAAAATTATCTAGCAGCATTATTCTTAGTTATATACCTAAAAGAATTAAAGGAAAAGTATCAGAGATGTTGTACATCCATGTTCATAAAAGGATTATTTTTCCAACTGCTGAATGGTGTCCACTAACAGAAAATGAATAAATAAAATATATATCCAATGAAATATCATTTGGTCTTCAAAAGGAAGGAAAATAGAACATATGCTACAACATGGAAAAAGCTTGAAGACATTATATTAAGTGAAGCCAGCCATACACAAAAAGACAAAATGCATGATTTTACATAAATGAGGTACCTAAAAGAAATCAAATTTAAAGACAGAAAGGAGAACAGTCATTGCCAGAGGCTGAGAAGAGGGAGCTATAAGAAGTTATTTAATACGTACTGTATTAAGTTTCAGCTTGCAAGATACAAAATAAAATCAGGTATGAGGGTTGTTAATGATGTTGGTGATCATATATGTAACAATGAGAATATACTTAATACTGCTGAGTGGGTACCTTGAAATGGTTAAAATGGACGTTTGTTTACATGTATTATGTCACAATTTTTTTTAATGGTATTGGGGTTGGAACTCAGGATGCTGCGCTGCTAGGCAGTTTTCTCTACTACTTGAGCCATGTCACAGCCTCATATAATTTTTTCTTTTTTGGTTGTGGGGCCTGAACTCTGGGCCTGGGCGCTGTCCCTCAGCTCTTCAGCTCAAGGCTAGCCCTCTACCACTTGAGCCACAATGCAACTTCTGGTGTTTTATTGGAGATAAGGGTCTCACGGACTTTCCTGCCTGGACTGGCTTTGAACCGTGATCCTCAGATCTCAGCCTCCTGAGTAGCTAGGATTACTGGCGTGAGCCATCGGTACCCGGTTAATAACTTTTTTCTTAAGTACTGCCTCTTAACAATAAGGAGAAAAAGAGTATTTTCATAGAAGAAACAACTTCACCAAGCAATCAAAGTTAATATTGATGGAACAAGTACAAATATAATGCTCTGATAAGGGAAGAACATGTATATAAATCCTTGCTACATATACCTAAGTAAATATAATGTAAATGTAAATTAAATGTAATTAATAGAGATTCTACAAAATAACTTGTCTATGAGTCAATCTTCAATGTAAACAGCATGAAATAAAAAAGTAAAAGTAAGGGAAGAAAAAAGGTTAGGGCACTGTTCTATTTTTTTTGTAGGTCGTGGGGCTTGAATTCTGGGCCTGTGCGCTGTCCCTCAGCTCTTCAGATCAAGGCGAGCGCTCTACCACTTGAGCTACAGCGCCACTTCCGGTTTTCTGGTGGTTTATTGGAGATAGGAGTCTCATGGTCTCTCCTGCCTGGGCTGGCTTTGAACCGCGATCCTCAGATCTCAGCCTCCTGAGTAGCTAGGATTACAGGCGTGAGCCACCAGTGCCTGGCTAGGGCACTGTTCTTTAATGATGGATAAGAAGATATGATGTCTGTATCCTACCTGAACTGGATACTGTCATAGAGTGTGGGGAGAGGAGATGCTAAACATCATCACTGAAACAACTGAATAAACTGGGATATGGATTATTGATCAAAAGCAAGTATCACATCAATGTTAAATTTCATGAAGTTGAGTAGGTGCTAGTGGTTTATGCCTGTAATCCTAGCTACTCAGGAGGCTGAGGTCTGAGGATGGCAGTTCGAAGCCAGCCTAGGAAGAAGAGTCCCTGTGAGACCCTTATCTCAAATTAACCACTCAGAAACCAGAAGTGGTGCTGTGGCTCAAGTGGTACAGTGCTTGCCTTGAGAACAGAGGTTCAGGGACAGTGCCCAGGCCATGAGTTCAAGCCCTACAACCTCCTACCCCCCAAACACAAAATTTTAATGAAGTTGGAAACTATACTTTGGTTTTTAATCCTTATTCTTAGAAAATAAACATTAAAATATTGAACATTACAAGGACATGATATATACAACTAAATTGTGAATGGTCCTGGAAAAAACAAACAAGCATGTATATACATCTCTATATATAGTTATAACTAAAAAGAGAATAAGGCTAAAGATGTGGCGCATGAGGCACTGAGTCCCAGTACCCCTCCTACACAAAAGAGAAAGGGAAAAAAAAGAGAGAAAGGGGAGGAGGAAGGAATAAACAAATGTGAGCAAGAGCAAAATAGAGGAAGAAAATTATAAAACTAAGGAGGTTGGTGATCTGAGTAAGGGGCATATATATCAGAGTTCCCTTATACGTAATTCTTACTTTTCTGGAAATCTGAAAATATTTTAACATAAAAAATTAAAAAGATAAGTGATATTATATATTTATTCAAATAGATTTCAAAATGATAGTAAATTTAATAGGAGACATGGTAAAATTACAGCTTTATAATAACAAAATGCACATCTTACCCCACTTGTTGCCACAGGAAGTGGATTGGCTGTATAAAGGCTTCTCTTTCCATCATAAACTGGTCTACGGTCTCCAAATATAGTGACTTTAAAATGCTGAACCATTGAGTCAACTACTTCTCTAAAGAAGGGGAAAAATTAATTAATATAATTCTCTGTAAAATGAAATGCAAAAATATTAACTAAAATAATGTATGACACAGTTTAAAAATGCTAAAGGAGCAACAAAGAATTTGCTTTTAGAATCAATGCTTAGGATAACCAAAGGATTAATTGCTGGCAGAGTGTAACATGTATAACATGGAGAAGAATGAATCTAGTAAATTACTTAATCATCCTGGGACATAGAAACTACTTAAAATCTCTTTCATCTTCATTATGCCCTTCCTGACACATTCATCTCTTTCTTAAAGAGTAAGATGCCCTTTGTACTATGCTGAAATAGCAACTATTAGAAACCCCTAATCTATTATTATAATTATTGTTCTTACCATGAGCCTGTTTTTATTGGGTATGTGAGGGATGGTCAGTGCTGGGGTTGAACTCAAGGCCTTCTGCTTGTGAGGAAAGTGCTCTACCACTTGAGTCACTCTAACAGCACTTTATGTTTTGTTGTTGCTGCTGTTCTTGTGGGGCTTGAACAAAGGGCCTGGGTGCTATTTTTGAACTCTTTTGCTCAAGGCCAATGCTTTACCACTTTGAGCCACAATACTACTTCCAGTTTTCTGGTAGTTAACTGGAAATAAGAGTCTCACACTTTCCTCCTGGGCTGGCTTTAAACTGCAATCTTCAGATCTCAGCCTCCTGAGTAGATAGGATTATAGAAGGAGCCACAAGTTCCTTGCATATGTTGGTTATTTTTGACATTTTATTTATTTTTGTGCTGGTTCTAATGCTTGAACCTAGATCCTCAGAGAAAGATTGGGCTTTTTCACTCATGGCTGACACTCTAACACTTGAGTTACACTTCCAGTCCTGTGTTGGGTATTTTTAAGATAGGGTCTGGCTTTTATATCCTCACCAACCTGCACTGGGATCTTCTTATTGTTGCTTCACTGGGATGACAGGAATGGCTGTTGTGCTCCTCTTGAATTTGCAATAGGTGCATACTACTACTGACCCAGGCATAGGCTGAGATGTAGTTTCACTAACTTTTTTTGTTTTTTTGTTTTTTTTTGGTCCAGGCTGGCCTGAAACCATAATTCCCCAATCTCTGACTCCCAAGTAGCTAGGATTATAAGCTTGAGCCACCATACTCTGCACTGAGAACTTCTTGTAAGCAACAAGTGCCCTTCTATTCCTCTTAACCTCATAGAAGTATCTAATAAGGATACTACGATACCTTCATTTTCAGCCAGTATTTTAGTTTAATACATTGATAAGGAAAGATGTTTGATATACTTTTTTTTTTTAAGTTACCGACCAAGATGGGCATTGGTGGCTCTTATCTACTCAGGAGGCTAAGATCTGAGGATCACAGTTGGAAGCCAGCCTGGGCAGGACAGTTTGTCAGACTCTTATCTCCAATTAACTACCCTAAGACCGGAAATAGAGCTGTGGCTCAAAGTGGTAGATAGTTAGCCTTGAGTGAAAAAGCTCAGGGATAGTGGCTGGGAATGTGGCCTTGTGGTAGAGTGCTTGCCTAGTATGTGTGAAGCCCTGAGTTCAATTCCTCAGTACCACATAAACAGAAAAAGCTGGAAGTCACACTGTGGCTCAAGTGGTACAGTACTAGTGTTGAGCAAAAAAGATGCTCAAGGCCTTGAGTGCAAGCCCGATGATTGACACACAAACACACACACACAAAGTTACAAACCACAGAAAATGAATGTAAATATTCACAAATCATTATTTATTTTTGTACACTCATATTCACAAAAACAGTGAAAATGTATCTGAAAGGATATATACAAAGAGATCTATATAACTAGAGAAGGGAGCAACAGGATCACAGGATAATTTTTATTGTTTACACAATGTGTATTCAAGTGAAGCATACTCACATACTATTGGTATAATTTTACATAAAATTAAAAGTTTTAAATCTATCTTAGTAGCAAGCAATCACTAGCAAGTAGTGATTATAGAGACAGAGCAACAAGCATTTCCCAGAACAACAAAATCAAGCTGATTTGATTTTCAGAAGGAGTTTCTACATACTACAAATTTCTTTTCCCCTTTCCAATTTTGTTTTACTGGAAATATTTAAGGCAATAGCCAGTCTTTCAAAAATAATTTTGACAGCAAAGATCTGATTCATTCATGCAGACTTTCTCACCATGACTTTCACAGAGTACAATCACTCTCAAAATAAAGTTATCAGCTTAACTGGTATGGTAGAGAATCAGTTGTGAGAAAGGAAGACAAGGGAGAGTAGGAGACCTAAGTTCAAGCCTTGGTACCAGCACAAATACAAAAATTATCATGTGTTCTAGGTCAAACTATTAGTTATTATAATTGTTATTTAGACATATACAGTAAAAGGCTGGGAAGGTGGCTCAGTGGTAGAGCGCTTGCCTTGCATGCATGAGGCCCTGGGTTCGATTCCTCAGCACCACATAAGCAAAAAGAAAAAAGCCAGAAGTGGCATTGTGGTTCAAGTGGTAGAGCGCTAGCCTTGAGCTGAAGAGCTGAGGGACAGTGCCCAGGCCCAGAGTTCAGGCCCCACGACTGGACCCCCCAAAAAAAGACATACAGTAAAAAGAAATAATTATTAACTACAAATAGCAAAAGAACACCATGACTTCTTACCTATTCACTCTCCTAGGACATTTGTCTGGTTTAATATCTACTTCATAGAGGTAGACATCAATCTTTGGGATTTCAACTTGAAAACAGTTAGCCAGTAGTTTGATGGGTTTGCCCATGGTGCCATAGCCAGGTCTTCTGGGCACCATGAGTAGGGGCTGGGCCCCAACAGGTCCTGCCAAAGAGGGGAAAAAAAATGTTTCACAGTTACAAATTGCATTGGATATAATCTTAAAAAAGAGAGTATATGAGGATTGCAAGAATAACACATAATGTTAAAGCCAAGTGTTGAAAAATGACACTGTTCTTAGAACATCAACTTAAAAAACTGTAAACAAATAATTTCTTGCTATTGTACAGTAAACAGTCTATTCTACACATAGGCAACTCCACAGTTGCCTATGTGTATATTCTAGAGTAGGTCATATTTCAGACTACAATTTATCATTTGACCTTCATCAAATACTTATCTCTGAGTTAGTTTTCTGACCTAGCAAATAGGTGTAATAACTGACCCGACTTTTTTTCTTATAACCTTATCAGGATCAAATTAGATAACATGCACTAGATAAAATTTAGCAAGCTCCTTACTAAGTCCTGAACAATATACAAATGCTTCACATACATTAGGTCATTTAATTTTTAAACCAACCTTACAAATTTGAGATCAATTTTCACGTTCTATTTTGCACAAATAATGTGTTCAAAAATGTACTGCTAGCTGGGCTCTGGTGGCTCATGCCTGTAATCCTAGCTACTCAGGAAGCTGAGATCTGAGGATTAATAAGGTTCAAAGCCAGCCTAAGCAGAAAAGTACGCATGAGACTTATCTCCAATTAACCACTCAAAAAACAGAAGTGACAGGCTCAGAAGGTGGCTCAGTGGTAGTGATTGCCTCCCATGCATGAGGCCCTGGGTTCAATTCCTCAGCACCACATAAGCAGAAAAAGCCAGAAGTGGCGCTGTAGCTCAAGTGGTAGAGCACTAGCCTTGAGCCGAAATGCTGAGGGACAGCACCCAAGCTTAGAGTTCAGGCCCCACAATCAACCAAAAAAAAAAAACCAAAAAACCCAAAAGTGATGCTGTGGCTCAAAGTGGTAGAGCACTAGCTTTGAGCAAAGGAGCTCAAGTACAGCACCCAGACCCTGAGTTCAAGCCCTATGACCAACAGAAAAAAAAGTGTGTTGTTAGTAAGTAACAGAGTTAGAATTATAACCTACTATACTGAACTCTATATTGCCTCATTCTTTTTACTCAAACTGACAAAGACTAGAATTCTGTTCCATAAGTAAGCAATGCAAAGAACTATATGGTAACTAATGGAAGAAACAGTTCTGTCAATACATTATGCTTCCAAGGACGCACGTTTTACTTATTTAGCACACGTGTGCACGCACGCGCACACACACACACACATGCACATACACACACACGCGCGCGCGCGCGCGCGCAAACACACACACACACAAATTGAAAATATCTTGTTGTGGGCTGGGATGTAGCTCAGTGGCAAAGCGCTTGCCTAGCAAGTGCAACGTCCTGGGTTCGATCCCCAGTACCAAAAAAGAAAAGACAAAAAAAAAAAAATACAGTTAAAAAAAAAAAGAAAAGAAAAGAAAATATCTTGTTGTGTGCCAGTGGCTCATGCTTGTAATCCTAGCCAGGAGGCTGAGATATGAGGATCACAGTTCAGAAGCAACCAGGCAGGAGGAAAGTCCCAGAGACTCTTATCTCCAATTAACCAGAAGTGGAACTGTGGCTAAGTGGAAGAGTACTAGCCTTGAGCAAAGGAAGAAAGAAAGAAAAAAAAAAAGCTCAGGAACAGAGCCTAAGCCCAGAGTTCAAGTCCTAAGATCTGCCAAAAAAAAAAAAATAATAATAATGTTCTTACAGAAAAAGACATAGCACTAGCAAGAATTTCTATCTTAATCCTGTTATCCTAGCTACTCAGAAGGCTGAAATCTCAGGATTACAGTTCCTAGCCAGCAGGGGCAGCAAAGTCTTGAGAGTCTTAAGAGTCATGAGACTCTTATCTGCAATTAACCACCAGAAAACTAGAAGTAGTGCTATGACTCAAAGTAAAGCATTAGACTTGAACAAAAGAAACCTCAAGAACAGTGCCCAGGCCGTCAGTTCAAGCCCCAGGAATGAATATATATATATATATGGTTTTCTTCTGGAAAAATAGACTGATCTATAAATTTGACATAAAATGCCTCTGACCTTTTTTTCTTTTCTTTTCTTTTTTTTGGCTGGTGTGTGCTTGAACCCTGGGCCCAGGCACTGTCCCTGAGCTCTTCAGCTCAAGGCTAGTGCTCTACCACTTGAGCCACAACACCACTTTTGGTTTTCTGGCGGTTTACTGGAGATAAGAGTCTCATGGACTTTCCTGCCCAGGCTGGCTTTGAATCATTATCCTCAGATCTCAGCCTCCTGAATAGCTAGAATTATAAGCGTGAGCCACCAACACCCTGCTACCTCTGATTTTTGTACATCTGTTTTTTGGTGTGTCCTGGTTCTAGGGCTTGAACTCAGGGTCTAGACACTGTCCTTGTGCTTTTTTTGCTCAAAGCTAGTGCACTACCACTTGAGTCACAGCCCAACTTCCTGCTTTTTGGGTGCTTAATTGGAGATAAGAATCTCTGACTTTTCTGCCCTGGCTAGCTTGGAACCATGATCCTCAGATCTCAGCCTCCAAGTAGCTAGAGTTACAAGTTTGAGCCACTGGCACCTGGCTGATTTTTGTAAATTTTAAGCAACCAGGCTAACTAGCAAACACTAGTATGGGACTTTTAGTAAGCTCCTACTTGCAAATTCCACTTATTTGCTTAATAAATCTGTCTAAAACCTTCTTCACTATTATGCTCATATTTATTGTCTAAAACCTACTATACTTAATATTATGCTCCTATTAATCACATTCCCCGTGGCTTAAAAATCTCATAAACTATCAGGCATGTTGAGGTTCAGTTTCTCAGCACTATAGGGAATTTTTTTTTTTTTTTCCTTTTTGGGCAGTACTGAGAGTTTGCATTTGAGGCTACAAGCTTGCTACACTGGTGAGATAGCACTGAGTGATATATTTTTGTCTGCTTATTTTTAGGATAGTTTCTCCCTTACCACCAGAGCCCACATCTGAGACTGAGCCAGGGCCCATGCCCAACCCTAGGATTCTTACAGTTAGAGATCACAGGGTCCCACCACTGAGTCCTGTTTTCCTCAGTGGAAGTAAGAGTTTTGAGGACTTTTCTGCCTGTCTAGTTTGGCATGGCAATCTCCCCAATTCAGTCTCCCATGTAATTCAGGATGACAGCTGTGCCACTGTACAACCAGGTAAGGCTTGAGAAGGGTTTTTGAGGTTTTTTTGTTATTGTTGTTATTAGTTGTGGGGCTTGAACTAAGGGCCTGGGTACTGTCCCTGAGCTTTTGTGCTCAAAGCTCCACCACCTGAGTCACAACTCTACTTCTGGCTTTTTGGTGTTTAATTGGAGATAAAGAGTCTTACAGACTCCGGGCGCTGGTGGCTCACGCCTGTAATCCTAGCTACTCAGGAGGCTGAGATCTGAGGATCTCGGTTCAAAGCCAGCCCGGGCAGGAAAGACTGTGAGACTCCTATCTCTAATAAACCACCAGAAAACCGGAAGTGGCGCTGTAGCTCAAGTGGTAGAGTGCTCAGCCTTGAGCTGAAGAGCTGAGGGACAGCGCCCAGGCCCAGAGTTCAAGCCCCACGACCGACAAAAAAAAAAAAAAAAAGTCTTACAGACATTCCTGCTAGAGCTGGCTTTGAACCATCAGATCAGTGATCATCAGATCTCAGCTTCCTGAGTAGGCAGGATTACAAGCATGGGCCACCAGAGCCTGGCCTGAAGTAGCCCATTTTATAATCTCTAAATTTTGGCCCTGACACTTGAACTGTGTTCAAGTTGTCCCTGAGTTGTTTTTTTGCTCAAGGTCACAGCTCTACTTCTGGATTTTCTGGTGATTAATTGGAGACAACAGTCTTACAAACTTTCCTGCCCAAGCAGGCTTTGAACCACAATCCTCAGATATCAGCCTTTGAGTTGCTAAGATTACAGATGTGGGTGACCAACACCTGGCCTTTAACTATTTTTAAAATTCAGAGGATTTTGAAATAAATAGTATTAGTAAAAAATAATAAAAAATAATTTAAAAAGTATTAGTAAAACAAATATTAGTAGTGAGTATTAAGAGTAATCAGTAGAAATATTAGTAAAAAAGGTATCGACGTAAACCTGTAATTGAAAATGTTCTGTTGTAAACTTTTACCTAAATATAAAAAAATTGCTTTATTATTTTATTATGCTGATATTTCTGACAAACATGTATAACTTCTTGTTGTAACAAAGCTACAAATGTCTACACTTATAAGAGAAAGCATTAGTTATATGACCACGTTTTGCTGACTCTCAACAATCTCTTTCTGTTTTTGAAAGCAGTGACTAGCCAAAGAAAGTCATTAATATTTACATAGATAATGGCAGAAAAACCACAGAAATTCCAAATACCTATAGAAAGGCTGTTATATATATTAACAGCATAACCATTATGGATGAAAGCCACACAATATTCTTTCTCACATCTGTTTACTTTGTGAGCCAAGAATGAGAGTCTATTTGGGTATCCTAGACAACTGAATTTCAAAGTAGGAATGCCTGGTAAATGCTGCTAGTCCCAGCGTCCAGAGACTACATCAGTCTGGAAAAGATATCAGTTGTAAATAAAGTATCTTTTTAGTTTTACCTTACTGAACACAGAATTATTCCTCTGGCATTTCTCTCCTGTACATTAATTTTTTTAATAAATTACTTTTTTAAAGTTTAATTTTAAGTCCTATAATAGAATGTGTTTAGCTAGAATAACAAGATAATTTGTCTTTTAGGTAGACTCAACTATTTTAGGAATATAAAAACAAATGTGAACTGGATGGTTTTATTATAAAGTAAAATAGTTTTCAACTACAGTCCAACAGTTAAAGACAATTTGGCAAGAATTTGCTGAGCTAAGGTTTTTCCATATATAACAGAATACTTCCTGGAAATAACCCCTGTACAGAGCCCCAGATTCTTTGCATATTGTGAGGACAGTATGTTCCAGTAAACATATAAACTAATATAAATAATTCTAAATTATCTATATAATACTTAAAATTCTCCCAAAGAACAAGAGTATATCTAGACTTTTTTTCATTCATTTGTAACTGCTTTGGTAAATAACATTGTTACTTAAAACTTTAAAAAATGATTAGTAGCCAAGTACCAGTGCCTCACACCTGTAATCCTAGCTACTCAGGAGGCTGAGATCTGAGGATGGCAAGTTCAAAGCAAGCCCAGGCAGGAAAGTCTGTGAGACTTTTTTGTTGTTGTTGGTGGTGGTTATGGGGCTTGAACTCTGGGCCTGGGCTCTGTCCTTCAGCTCTTTACCACTTCCAGCCTTTTCTGCTTATGTGGTGGTGAGGAATCAAACCCAGAGGCTCAAGTATGCGAGGCAAGCACTCTACCACTGAGACACCTTCCCAGCCACCAGCAAGACTCTTATCTCCAATTAACCACCAGAAAACAGAAGTGGAGTTGTGTTTCAAGTGGTAGAGCACTTGCCTTGAGCTAAAGAGCTTAGGAACCGTGCCCCAGGCACAGAATTCAAGCCCACAACCAACCAAAAAAACCAAAGGGGGGGAGGAATGTAGGGATTAGTTTAGAATTTGATTTAAAAATGTAAAAGGTCAGCTGTGAGCCTGAGCCCTGAGCTCCCGCCTGTAATCCTAGCTATTCAGGAAGCTGAGATTTGAGGATCACAGTTCAAAGCCAGCCCAGGCAGGAATAAACCACTGGAAAACCAGAAGTGGTGTTGTGGCTCAAGTGGTAGAGCGCTTGCCTTGAGCTGAAGAGCTGAGGAACAGCGCCCAAGCCCAGAGTTCAAGCCCCAAGACCAACCCCCCCCCAAAAAATGTGAAAGATGTAATGGAGGATTAGTATCAAGAATACATATAAAACAACATATAAAGAATATATAAAGAGTGGGGTGTCAGTGGCTCATGCCTATAATCCTAGCTACTCAGGAAGCTGAGATCTGAGGATTGTGGTCTGAAGCTAGCCCAAGCAGTAAGGTCTGAGACTCTATTTTTTTTTTTTTTTTTTTGGTCAGTCATGGGGCTTGAACTTTGGGCCTGAGCTCTATCCCTCAGCTCTTTACCTCAAGGTTAGCACTCTACCACTTGAGCCACAGCGCCACTTCCAGTTTTCTGGTGGCTTACTGGAGATAAAGAATTTCATGGACTTTCCTGCTTTGAACAGAGAACCTCAGAGCTCAGCCCCCTGAGTAGCTAGGTATGAGCCACTGGTGCCCAATTGTGATACTCTTATCTCCAATAAATAACCAAAAAAGCTAGAAGTAGAGCTGTGACTCAAGTGGTGGGGTGCTAGCTTTGAGCAAAAGAAGCTTAGGGTCGGGCTGGGGAGGTGGCTCAGTGGTAGAGCGCTTGCTTTGCATGCATGAGGCCCTGGGTTCGATTCCCCAGCACCACATAAGCAAAAAGAAAAAATCCGGAAGTGGCGCTGTGGCTCAAGTGGTAGAGCACTAGCCTTGAGCTGAAGAGCTGAGGGACAACGCCCAGGCCCAGAGTTCAGGCCCCACGACCGGACCTAAAAAAAAAAAAAAAAATAATAAAAGAAGCTTAGGGGACAGTGCCCCTTAGTTCAAGCCCCAGGACCCCCCTCCCACACACAAAATATATACCTATACACACACATATATGTATTTATATATACATATATACATGAAGAGCTCAAAAACTTAAATAGCAAAATAACAAATAATCTAATTAACAATGAACAAATAAATCTAACACATAGTTCCCAGAAGAATTCTATATGGCTAATAAATACATGCAGACATATTCATCATCTATAGCTGTAAAATAGTATACTAACATTCCATCTCACACCAGTCAGATTAGCAATCAAGGAAACAATCACAAATACTGGTGAGAATGAGGGAGAGGAAACCCTCACTCACTGCTGGTAGGAATGTAAACTATCACAAGCACTACAGAAATCAGTATGGAGCTTTCACTCAAAACTAACAATAAACCTACTTTATGACCCTAAAAATATTTAAAGATGACATTATCAGTGTGATGGAATTGTGGATATTTTTAAAAAATTGTTTTCATTGTTATTCAAACCACATTTACATTTATGTATGTTTGTTTCATTTTATTTTTGTTCTTCATGCATAGGAAAATTTCTCTCTTTCTCTCTCTGTCTCTCCCTGTCTCTCTCTTTCTGTCTCTCTCTGTGTCTCTCTCTCTGTCTGTCTGTCTCTCTCTCTTCCTGGTCCTGAGGTATGAATTCAGAGCCTGGGCACTGTCCCTGAGCTTCTTTGTGCTCAAGGCTAATGCTCTACCACTTAAGGCACAGCACCACTTCTGGCCTTTTCTGAGTAGTTTGTTGGAGATGAAAGTCTAAGGGACTTTCCTGCCTGGGCTGACTTTGATCACGCCTGGGCTGGCTTTGAACCATGATCCTCAAATCTCAGTCTCCTGAGTAGCTAGGATTACAGGTGTGAGCCACCAGTACCCAGCTTTCTTTTTAAATTAAAACATACATATATGTATCCTCAAATATTTGTACAAAAGTTTCAATTCAGATATTAATTTGTGAATACAATTCACCTTGACCATATGCTGGTAGGTCACACCTAGATACTCAAGAGTCTGAGATCTGAGAATCACAGTTTGATTCCACCCAGGCAGGAAAGTCTGTGTAAGACTCTTTTTTTTTTTTTTTTTTTGGGGGGGGGGGTCCGGTCGTGGGGCCAGAACTCTGGCGTGGGCGCTGTCCCTCAGCTCAAGGCTAGCGCTCTACCACTTGAGCCACAGAGCCACTTCCGGCTTTTTTTTCTTTTTGCTTATGTGGTGCTGAGGAATAGAACCCAGGGCCTCATGCATGCAAGGCAAGCGCTCTACCACTGAACCACCTTCCCAGCTCAAGACTCTTTTTTTTTTTTCTTTTTCTTTTTTGTCGGTCGTGGGGCTTGAACTCTGGGCCTGGGCGCTGTCCTTCAGCTCTTCAGCTCAAGGCGAGCGCTCTACCACTTGAGCTACAGCGCCATTTCCAGTTTTCTGGTGGTTTATTGGAGATGGGAGTCTCACGGTCTCTCTTGCCCGGGCTGGCTTTGAATCGCGATCCTCAAATCTCAGCCTCCTGAGTAGCTAGGATTACAGGCGTGAGCCACCAGCGCCTGGCAACACTCTTATTTTTAATTAATCACAAATTAATGAATCACAAAAAAGGTGAAAGTGGAGCTATGGCTCAAGTGTTACAGTGCTAACCTTGAACAAAAAAAGCACAGGACAGTGGTTGGGCCCTGAGTTCAAGTCCTAGGATGGCACAAAAACAAAACATAGGTCCTACAAAGTAAAATCTATATGAACATTTCATTCCTCATTTTATTTAGAAATAAATACAGACTATGTTCTCTTAGTTTAGCTGTAATCAGACCAAAAAAATATAGCTTCATTAGAAGTCTTCTAAACTAAGGAGTCAGAAGAACACATGCTAAACTCACTATTATGCAAAAACTTATGCCATTTTTTACAGCAAAGTTCAGATGATACTAAATTAGTAGATTTTATAGGACATATTTAAAAATCATTTACAGGGGCTGGGAAGGTGGCTCAGTGGTAGAATGTTTGCCCTGCATGCATGAGGCCCTTGGTTCTATTCCTCAGCACCACCTAACCAGAAAAAGCTGGAAGCGGCACTGTGACTCCAGTGGTAGAACACTAGCCTTGAGATGAAGAGCTGAGGGACAGTGCCCAGGCCCAGAGTTCAGGCCCAATGACCAACAACAACAACAAAAATCATTTACAATATTCCAAATAAAAAGCAAAAAACAGAAAAATATAATTTTTGTGTGTGAGGAATGATTCACCAACAATCATGGCATTTGTATTTGAAGTTCTCTAATGCACTAACTAAACTTATGTCTAATGTGTAACCATATAATTTAAAAAATCCAAACATACAAATGATTCCTAGGAAGTTCAACACACACAAAAAAACTTTTAACAGAATTAAAAGCAAAATTCATTATTACTCCAAAATTCATTATTACATACTAGAGAACACTTGCATCTGAAGTGTTTTAAACAAAAAATATATATACACTTCAAATTTTGTATTTTAATACACATTTTCCCAACTATGTTCTCAACTTTACATTCATCATAACAATTATATCTAAGTCTCAGGAAAAAGAAAAATTTTATTGGTGGTAACAATCGAGCCAAATTATAGCTTATCTTTTATATTAGACACCAAGCTCAGGTAAACTGCATTAAAGAACAATTAACTTTATGTTTCAATTGTATGGTTGATAAATGTTAACTAGACTTCACCAGGTATGAAGACAGCTAAATATGTATATATATTTAATAAGACCCCAGAAAAAAAAGGTAATTTTTGTTTTCCGAGTCATATTTAGCTAGTCGTACCAGCTGACTGCGTAGTTTCTCTCCATGAATACTTTCTAAGATGTTGCCAATATATTCTGGCATAGTTTCATATTTACAAAACTTCCAAAGGACCCTCCCCCAAGGTATAACCCCTGCTTTCACTGTATTTGATGTTGGCATAATTTGTGGAGAGGAAGGGAAAAAACAAATCATTTAAATAGGGATATAGGTGGACCCATTGCAACAATGAGATTTACAAGTTGTTATGTCAAAAAAACGAACATCACAACTTTGGTTGGGGGGGGTGTTGAGGGGGAGGATTAGGTGGGGGGGGCGGAGGGAGGGATGGGAAGGGATGGGAAGGGTAAACAAAGGAGGAGGTTACAATGCTTGATAAGAAATGTACTCATTATCTTGCCCATGTAATTGTAACCCCTCTGTATAGTATTTTCACAAAAAAAAAAAAAAAAAAAAAAAAAAAAAAAACTTCCAAAGGAGAAAAAGAAAAATAATTTTTAAAAGTATTCTAGAGCTGGGTGCTCATGTTTGTAATACTAGATACTCATGGGGACTGAAATAAGAGGATTGTGGTTCCAAGCTAACCCAGGTGGGAAAAGGAAAGTATGCCTTGGGCAAAAAAAGCTCAGAGATGGGGCTGGGAAGGTGGCTCAGTTGTAGAGCACTTGCCTTGCATGCATGAGGCCCTGGGTTCGATTCCTCAGCACCACATAAGCAAAAAGAAAAAAAAGCCCGAAGTGGCACTGTGGCTCAAGTGGTAGAGCGCTAGCCTTGAGCTGAAGAGCTGAGGGACAGTGCCCAGGCCCAGAGTTCAGGCCCAATGACCGGACCCCCCCCAAAAAAAAAACATTAGGATTATTAATAAACTTCCAGGTTTAGTTTACCAGGCTCCACATGGCAATATTTGTAAAAATCACCTATACTCCCCAAATCATCAAATTTGTGGCAAAAGAATGTGGCAGAAGTGGTGCTGTGGCTCAAGTGGTAGAGTGCTTGAGCTGAACAGCTGAGGGACAGTGCCCAGGCCCAGAGTTCAAGCCCCACAACCACCACCACCACCATCAACAACAAATGTGGTAGAAACCTTAAAAGGAAGGATGGGCCTGTTTTGCACATATACAAACCAGTAAGAATCTAACTCATCACAATGTAGACAAACTTTGTTTTATAAAATGTGAAACAGGGGCTGGTAGAGTGCTTAGTGTTTGCCTTGCATGCATGAGGCCCTGGGTTCGGTTCCTCAGCACCACATAAACAGAAAAAGCCGAAGTGGCACTGTGGCTCAAGTTCTAGAGCACTAGCCTTGAGCTGAAGAGCTGAGGGACAGCACCCAGGACGAGTTCAAGCCCCATGGCCAACAAAAAAATAAATAAAATAAAATGTGAAACAGGCAAAAAGGGAGCACAAAAAAGAGAGAAATGGTAGAAACAGAAAATTCCATTCAATAGAAATGTAACAAAACCCTCTCTCTGTCCACCTCTATATTTCTCAGTGCTGTTTTGCATCTACTGATGCTATACTTCTTAATCTATGTGTAAAAGTTCTTATTTCTCTAGGTCCTTTTTTTTTGGGTCCAGTCGTGGGGCCTGAACTCTGGGCCTGGGCGCTGTCCCTCAGTTCTTCAGCTCAAGACTAGCGCTCTACCACTTGAGCCACAACACCACTTCCGGCTTTTTTCTTTTTGCTTATGTGGTGCTGAGGAATCGAACCCAGGGCCTCAGGCATGCAAGGCAAGCACTCTACCACTGAGCCACCTTCCCAGCCCCTCTCTAGGTCCTTTTATACAAGGTACCTTTCAAATTGTTTTGGGTTTTTTTGAAGATAAAAGAGGCTCACACCTGTAGTCCTAAGCTACTCAGGAGTCTGAGATCTGAGGATTATGGTTCGAAGCCAACTGGGGCAGAAAACTCTCCAGGAGACTCTCATCTCCAATTAATCCTTCAAAAACCAGAAGTGACTGCTATCTCCAACTAACCCCTCAAAAACCGGAAGTGGCACTGTGCTGAAAGTGGTGGAGTGCTAGCCTTGAGTCAAAGAGCTGTAGGACAGAGTACACACCCTGAGTTCAAGTCCCAGGACCACCACCACCACCAACAACAAGATGGATAAGAGAGGGAACAATAGATCATTAGACAGCAAGAATGTGTGTGAAAGAGATGTGAAATTCAGGGACTTGTGATCCCATAATAACAAGCTCTCCCTTAACATTTTGAAAATTATAAATTAGTGAATGTTTAGTGATGAAGAGAGCTTTGATTTAAAATGTATAAGCAAACTGTTTATGTAACACCTACTTCATGTCCCTCAATGAGAACCAGAGTTATCCTAAATCCCAGATTTCCAGAAATACGATGGTTGCTTTCTCTAGGGAACAGAGAATGAAAGAAAAAAAAAAATCCCTGCTGTCATTAGTGTTAAGAGCCCCCTCCTCTCGTGAGCAGTGATCCAGGCTGATAATGACATCTCCAGGTTCCTCAGAAACTACCTACAATGCTCCCCAGGCACGGTTTGGGCGGGGTGGGGGGTGGGGTGAAGAGGAAGACTGGAAGCAATGGCATTTTGTAAACTTCATCCCATCAGTGATGTCAGTGGTCTTCGCTGTGTGCCCTGAAGGGCAGGTAAGGGAGATGGCAGGTGGCCCGGCCTTCCGGGGGCACACTGGCACACTACCCTACGTAAAGGACATGCTCACCCTCTCATCTCTGATTAGAACGACGGGAGCGCAAGTCCCTCTAGATTCCGCAAGAGCAGACGTTTTGACAGAAAGAGCAGGCCAAGCGCCAGCGGCTACTCAGGAGGGTGAGACCTGAGGGATCACGGTTCGAAACCAGCCCAGGCAGAAAAGTCTGAGAGACTCTTATTTCCAATTTATCACAGAAGAAGCCGTAAGTGGCGCTGTGGTCCAGCTTTGAGCAAAGTGAGCTAGTGGACAGCGCCCGAGTTCGAGCCCCAGGACCGGCGGGGGGCGGGGGGGGGGGGAAGAAAAGGAAAAGGAAAAGAAAGGGCAAAGATGGACAACCCCAAACTTCAACCCTTCCGGCGGTTTCGCCAACGCAGTGGCACCGGTTCGTGCAGCGGGGATGCCGTGGGGGGGGGGCGGGGGCGGGCAGCCTGGGGCGCCCGCCCGACGCGCAGCTCCGCGTACCGGGGTGCGCAGCTCCGCGTACCGGGGTGCGCGGCGAGGGCGCGCGGGGACCGCAGTGACCCTCCGGCGACGGTGTCAACCCCCGACAGAGAGGTGAACCCCGCCCCGCGGCCCAGACTCACCTGCTGAGCCGATTTCCATTCATGGAGCTGAGGGACGCGCTCCGAGGGAGAGGTGCGCCCGCTACGGGAGCGAGGAGGCGCGGAGGCTCGGAGGCGCCAGGCGGGGGCGATGGGGGCGACGCGGGGTCGCGGCGCTCCGCAAGCTCCGGCCGGGAGAGTCGCTGCCGGCAGACAGCTCGGCCGAGCGAGAGGCGCGGAGAGGGGGGAGCCGCGGCGAGGGGAGCCGCGTCCAGGACTTGCGTCGCCCGCGGCCACCGACGCTCGCACGAGCTCCCCCCCACAGTCGCGGGCCGCCGCCACCGCCGTCCCCGGAAGCCCGCCGGCGTCAGTTCCGCCGGGCCGGAGCGCGATGGGCGCGACGTCGGCGCAGGGACGCCGAGCCGGGGCGGGGCCGTGGGCGTAGGCGACGTGGCCCAGCGGTCCCCCTCGGCCGTGCGGCCCGGAGACAGCCCCGAAGGACCGACGTCCTTCGCGCCACCCTGGCGCGCGGTGCCGCCTACCCCGGGCGACGTCGCGGCCCTCGGGGCCTACCTGAGAAGCGGCCGCACCCGGGGCTGGCAGCCACCGAGCCTGGGCACCCCTCCCTTCCCGCCTTGGGGACTTGAACCACCGCTTTATTTGGGGGGGGGGGGGGGGGGAAGTTGACTGGAGTTTGAAAATGAACTGAACATTACCGGAACATTGGATGGAACGCTTTCCATGTTTAAAACGCCTCAGTGCTGAAATAACGCCTCATCACCTCCAAGAACTTCTCTCCAGAAGAGCGGCTAAGTGGGTTTCCAACTTGCAAGTCCCGGAGCCTGCCAGACGTTTCTCTCCCCTGACTGGAGTCTCTTTCTGGACCAAAAATCGCCTCCCAACCCGGCCCCGGCCCCCTCCTCACTGCAGGCCACTGCATACGTTCTCTTGCTCGCATGCAAAACATCTGTGGCATTTCCAGCACCCCCAACTCCAGCGGGGACGCCCTGCTAACCTACGTTTCCTTGGTTACCTTCCCCCAGGCTGGCAGTTCGCGACTCGAGGTGTGCCCCTGTACTCACAATGTACTACCCGTATGTAAGCTTTACAGGGACGCTAGGTCCCCTACATTGCAATGTTTAAGCTTCCCTTTAAAAACCAAACCATATTATTTTAAAGGAAAAGGAGGGAATATACACACACACACACACACTATTTTCAGTCCACACCCCATTCCCACTCACTGTGGGACTTTGAATTAGTCAGTTTGATCTTCAGTTTCCTAATCGGAGTAGGAACCTTACAAAGTCATTGTTGAGCTTAGGTAACTTACATAAAGCCCAAAGAAAAATCTTCCATAAATGTCCATGAATAGCCAAAGTATTTACTATGGTTACAATTTCAAAGCACTTAATAGATTCACCTACCATATTATATAGGCTTAATGAAGAGAAGGAACTTCAAACTCCCATCTGTCTCGAGTTCTGCCTCTCTTCTTCCTTGCCATACCTGTGACTGAAAATAACCTCCCAATTTTAAAATATCAAGGATAAGACACGCGAAATGTCCATATATATATATATGTTTGTTTGTTTTTGCCCATCTTTGGGCTTGAATTCAGCCTGAGCCCTGTCCCTGAGCCTCTGTACTCAAGGCTAGCTCTCTACAACTTGAGCCACAGTGTCATTTTGGATTTTTCTGAGTTTACTGGAGATAAGTCTCACAGACTTTCCTGCCCCAGGTGGCTTCAAACTGCGATCCTGATATCTCAGCCTCCTGAGTAGCTAGGATTATAGGCATGAGCCACAGGCACCCAGCTGAAATGTCATTTTAATTCCTTGACTATACATAATCCCTATCTTGTAGCAGGGTCTAGTAGGGCAAATAGCATCTTTTGCACAAGGGGCTATCCCATTCTCAACTTCCCTGATCCCAGAACTAGTTCCCAAATGAGTGTGCTTACTTGGCTCCTCCAAGAAAACATGATGATGATGGTGATGAAGTCACAAGGAAGGCTGTTTTCTTTTTGGACATTGATAGATCAGGACTTGGATACTCTGGCTCAACCAAATTCAGTAACTGTCTCATACCTTCCTATCTACTGCTATCCAAAAGCACCTCTTTGCAGAGAGCCCATGAGAAAGGGCCATGAACTGTAGTATCAGGAAGGGGGAAGGCAGAAAGGCCTGTTCCAAAGGTAAAGTTGTCTGAGGCTCTTCCCAGGCCACATGCCCAATTTTTGGATAACTTACAAACAAGTTTGCCCTTACCAACAGAGTCCCAGTACCTAAAATAATGCCTGTGCCTAGCATATAACCACATTATTTGTTGGGTGGGTGGATGAATAAATCAATGTGTATCAAGAATAGGGCTCACAGTAAAACTTACTTTATCCCCTGTAGTTCTGATTATTGTAAGTATCCTTTTATTTGTTGTCAGTCATGAGACTTCAACTCACAGCATGGGTACTGTCCCTGAGCTATTTCTCTCAAGGCTAGTGCTCTACCACTTTGAGCCACAGGGCCACTTCATTTCCTCATGGCATATTAGAGATAACATGGATTTTCCTGCCCAAGCTGACGTCAAACTTTGATCCTCACACCTCAACCTCCTGAGTAGCTAGGATTACAAACATGAGCTGCCAGGGCCCTGCTGAGATTTATAAATAGTTCAAAAATCTCAGGTGCAGAGAAAGCAGAGAATGTTGGAAACTTCAGTGGCCACCAAGGAAACAATGCCAATTTTCTTTTCTTTTTTTTTTTTTTGGGTCCGGTTGTGGGGCCTGAACTCTGAGCCTGGGCGCTGTCCCTCAGCTCTTCAGCTCAAGGCTAGCACTCTACCACTTGAGCCACAGCGCCACTGCCGGCTTTTTTCTTTTTGCTTATGTGGTGCTGAGGAATCGAACCCAGGGCCTGCAAGGCAAGCGCTCTACCACTGAGCCAACTTCCCAGCCTGCCACTTTTCTTAAAATATTATATAAACTACATGAACTTGAAAAGTAAAAAAAAAAGGTAAAACTGGGACATGAAGTGGGCAATGAAACTGAAAACTTTTGATCTTCAAAATGAAAAGGCAAACCAAAGTTGGGAAGAAAATATTTATAAAACGTATGTCCAACAAAGAACTTGTATCTGGGCTGGGAAGGTGGCTCAGTGGTAGAGTGCTTGCCTTGCATGCATGAGGCCCTGGGTTTGATTCCTCAGCACCACATAAGCAAAAAGAAAAAAGCCAGAAGTGGCGGTGTGGCTCAAGTGGTAGAGCGCTAGTCTTGAGCTGGAGAGCTGAGGGACAGCGCCCAGGCCCAGAGTTCCGGACCCAAAAAAAGAGAACTTGTATCTAAAATATATAGACTTCTTAAAATTCAATAAAGCAACCCAACTTAAAAATGGGTTAAGGGCTGGGAAGGTGGCTCAGTGGTAGTGCGCTTGCCTTGCATGCCTGAGGCCCTGGGTTCGATTCCTCAGCACCACATAAGCAGAAAAAGCCGGAAGTGGCGCTATGGCTCAAGTGGTAGAGCGCTAGCCTTGAGCTGAAGAGCTGAGGGACAGCGCCCAGGCCCAGAGTTCAGGCCCCCACAACTGGCAAAAAAAAAAAAAAGGGTTAAAAATGAACAATTTAATAGATATCAAGATAGTAAGCGTAAGCATAAGATGATCAATACTATTGGTCCTCAGGGAAAGGCACAAATACGCCATATAATCAGGACAATCTGCTGCCTTACAGCTGGTTAAGACTTCCAAGCCCAGGAAGTCAAGCTCAGGGACTTAAGAGTTCCCATTTCCTTCCTTACTACTACTATTCTACTATTTCATTTTTTTGGTGTGTGTGTATGTGTATAAGATGCCTTGAACTCAAGGTCTCATGCTCTCAACTTGCTTGATCATGGCTGGTGCTCTATCACTTGTGCAGCTATTTGCTAGCTAATTGGAGACAATAACAAGGACCACTAAGGCACTTCCCAGACCCTAGTTTGCTTTTTTTGTTGTTGGTTGTGGTGGTGGTCGTGGGGCTTGAACTCGGCCTGGGCCCTGTCCCTGCGCTCTTCAGCTCAAGGCGAGCAAGCGCTCTACCACTTGAGCCAGTTTTTGAGCCACGGTTTTCTGGTGGTTTATTGCAGATAAGAGTCTCAAGGACTTTCCTGCCCCAACTGGCTTTGAAGTGTGATCCTTAGATCTCAGTCTCCTGAGTAGCTAGGATTATAGGTGTGAGCTACTGGTGCCTGGCTTTGTTAATTCTTTTGTTGTTGTTTTTTTTTGGAATCTGGTAGTGGGGCCTGAACTCTGGGCCTGGGCGCTGTCCCTCAGCTCTTCAGCTCAAGGCTAGTGCTCTACCACTTGAGCCACAGCGCCACTTCCGGCTTTTTTCTTTTTGCTTATGTGGTGCTGAGGAATCGAACCCAGGGCCTCATGCGTGCAAGGCAAGCGCTCTACCACTGAGCCAACTTCCCAGCCCTGTTAATTCTTTTAAGAGGTAAAAAGCTTCCTGCTTTTGGAAGATAAGGAAACCTTTTAGGCCTCCCTAGAAAGATCATCCAATTAATATTGGTGGTAGTTCAAAATAGAAGTTTGTTCCTTCAGGGTATGCCCACAGGCCTGAAAAACTTTTTTTGGTCAGTCTTGGGGCTTGAACTCTGGGCCTCAGTGCTATCCCTCAGCTCTTTCACTCAAGATGAGCACTCTACCGCTTGAGCCACAGCACCACTTCCTGTTTTCTGGAGGCTTATTGGAGATAAGAGCCTCTCCTGCTTGGGCTGGCTTTGAACCTTGATCCTCAGATCTCAGCCTCCTGAGTAGCTAGGATTATAGGCATGAGCTACCAAGGCCTGGCTTACTTTTGTTGTTTTTTTTCTCTTTTGGTACTGGTCCTGGGGCTTGAACTCAGGTCCTGGGCACTGTCCTTGAGCTTTTGTACTTAAGGCTAGTTCCTCATACATTGAGCCACAGTTCCACTTCTGGTTTTTTAGTAATTGGAAATAGGAGTCTCACAGAATTTCCTGGGAGAGCTGACTTCAAACTGGAGTCTTCAGCCTCCTGAGTACAGGCGTGAGCTACCAGTGCCTAGCCCTGAAAAACTTTTCTATGGTGCTAGGAAAGGCAGCTGTGTTTAAGTGAACTTCCAAATATACTTCATTCCCAGGCAACTCTACCTTTCCAGCTCCTCCTTAACAAGACTGCTTTGAAGGATTGCTTCTGTCATGCTTTGTATCTACTGTACCAGCTTACCTGCCACTTTTCCTCAAACTATAGCCAAAAGAATGAATGTCTGGAAAACTAGGAATGAAACAACTAACTTTCCAAATTGTTATTTTTCATTAAGCACAGCAGACAGCAGCTTGGGAATGGCCCAGGTTCAGAACTCTTCTAGTATAACCCTTTCCTTTACCCACCAGACCCTGATGCATTGCATTCTGTGATCTAAATCAAGAGATACCCAACAATAAATACCCAGCCTCACTCTACTCCAATGCACTTGCTAGATGAGCATGTGCTATTTTGCCAATTAATAGAGCAACAATTCTGTTCAACCAATTCTGAAGAGACTCAGGGTGCAATAAAAAGCTTTCACTAAAAACTATTTTCAAAGACCAGGCAGTTCAGGCCCTGGGTTCCAAGTCTCTTAGAGAACAATCAACAGCCAAACCACTCTATTCTAAAACTAGCTTAGAGTAAAATTTGCTGTAATGGTCATCTTTTATTCCCTTTATTAAATTCCTCATTTCTGATCCACTTGAGGTCACAAATCTTGTCATATTTTAACAGGGAAAAAATTGTTCTATGTTTCAATTCACTGAGTTCGACCAACCTCCCTAACCTTTGCTGAAATGGAGACTAGGCCTATCTGGCCTCTTTCCCAAGGGAATCTGGCAAGTGAGAGCCACAGGTTAGCTTTGTCGAAAAGTTCTAACATTTGGCCTCCGGAGTAATGTTAGGTCCATGACATACAGACTGGATGCCAGTGGCAATTTCTCACTGGGTCCTGACCTATCTTTCCCCAGTGTACAAGAAATAACAATGTTCCACTACTTTGGAGGAATGCTAGAACTTGCATGCTTGAGAACTCTACTACCAGTTTAAGGTACAAAGACAAATAAGTTCCAAAGTTGAGTAAAAGTGGGAAAAAAATAACCCAGTTAAGCTTCTGCTTACCTGAAAATTCAGGAATGCTGAGTCCATACTGTTCATTTAGTATCACTTCTTGATTTCCTCCTCCACACTCATAAACCAGTTTCTAACTCATTTTACTCATATTCTCTATTAATATCTTGATCTATACTACTGCCTTGATGACAAAATGAATATAGTGTAGTTTCTGTTCTCACAGGTTCACATTCTCTGGAGAAGACAAGTCATAAAAATACACTAAGACCTATCTTTATTGCACTATAACATTATAAAGCTGGTGAGGAAAATAATTAGGTTTTGTTTCTTTTATTCCTTTACAAGTATCTCCTAAGAAGTGGAGGATGCTGGAGGTAGAAGTGGTTGTGATAACAATTTGGAGGTCCTAGTCTTAGTTTATTTAAATTGTGTTTCTCATTGCTCATTTTTGAGATAATAAAAATGAAAGAAAAGCCCACCTCCCTGTAGCAGTTAATGCTGTTAATTGCTTTCTGATCCATCTTACTCTCTTGGTTTTGTCCCACTCTTATTAAAGTAGCCAAAAAGACAACATTAAATATTTGATATTCTTTTGACTGTCACCTTTTGTTCCTTCTCATTAATTTGAATGTTAAGTGTATACCACGTGGTTTTAGTTAGTTATATGAGTATGGTTCATATAAATGAGTACAACTCAATATCTATAAAGTTGTGTCATTTTTCCTAAGCATTAATCCTATGTTTAATGAAAATTTTAACCTCAATCTCCACAGGACCCTCAAATCTTTCTCCCAGGCCCCTCAAATTTTAAGTCCAAGCAAGGGGGCACACATCTGTAATCCCAACTCCCAGTGGAAAGAGGCAGAAGAATTCTGAGTTCAAGGCCAACCTGAGATACACAGTGAGACTCCTAAAGAAAATATAAAAGGCCAGGCATGATGGTAAACACTGGTAATCCTAGCTATGGGGGAGGTAAAGATGGAAAGACCCTGGCAAAAAGTTAAGAGACCTCAAAATGAGTGGGCACAGTGGTGCATGCCTATAACAAACCCAGAAACCCAGATACTCAGGAGGTGGAAGTAGGAGGATTGAGGCCCAAGGCCGGCCAAACAAAATCACCTAGATTTACAGTAAATGGACCTGCAGGTAAAGGAGATAGGTTGCCTTCCCAAACAAGATGTGCGTTTTGAGTTCAACTCCCAGTATTTAAAAGGGGGCGGGGCAATAAACATAAAGTACCACCTAATCTATATAATTATCTTCCATCACTCCTTCAATAGTCACTCACACCCTACCTTGGTGATAAGGTTGCAATACTCCTGTATTTAAGTAGTTAACCTGGTAATAGATTCTACTAGCCTCTAATCAGCCATGGAATCTCTCAAATCAACCTTTTTGTTGTTGTTGTTGTTGGTCGTGGGGCTTGAACTCTGGGCCTGGGCACTGTCCCTCAGTTCTTCAGCTCAAGGCAAGCACTTTACCATTTGTGCCACAGTGCCACTTCTGACTTTTTCTGCTTATGTGGTGCTGAGGAATCAAACCCATGGCTTCATGAATGCTAGGCAAGTACTCTACCGCTAAGCCACCTTCCCAGCCCCAAATCAACCTTTTTTTTCAGTGCTACTGCTTGTGAGCTTTTTTGCTTAGAGCTAGTTCTCTACCACAGCTCCACGTCCAGCTTTTTGTGGTTAACTGGAGATAATAGTCTCACAGACTTTTCTGGCCCAGGCTGGCTTTGAAATGGAATCCTCAAATCTCAGCCTCCTGAGTAACTAGGATTACAGGCATGAGCCATTGGCACCTGGATCCCCTTTCTTCTTTTTTTTTTTGGTCCGGTCATGGGGCCTGAACTCTGGGCCTGGGTGCTGTCCCTCAGCTCTTCAGCTCAAGGCTAGCGCTCTACCACTTGAGCCACAGTGCCACTTCCGGCTTTTTTCTGTTTGCTTATGTGGTGCTGAGGAATTGAACCCAGGGCCTCATGCATGCAAGGCAAGTGCTCTACCACTGAGCCACCTTCCCAGCCCTCCCCTTTCTTCTCTATATCTTCTTTGGTTCAGCCTTGTGCCAGTCCCTTATGTTTTCCTGTACAAGGAAACTATGTGGATAATTATGACCTCCACCAAACTCAAACACCCTGTTTTCCTCATTTTTGAAAGGTGCTCTACCATCTCCCACAGTACTGCTGGCACACTGCTTTGCATGTTTGTGGAATGAAGCATACACAGAGGCCCTGTGCAGTATGATTGCACAACAATCTATTATTCCACTCTAAAACCTATCAGAGATATAATTAATCCCAATAGTTTATTTTGCCAGTAGGGAGAAAAAAAAGAGAGAGAGACCGCACTTTAGAAATAGAAGCCACTGTTGTCTTTATAAAACAGAATTGTGCTGCTGCTGTTGCTTGCTTCAGAAGGAACTGTACATTACAGCTGCTGGAATAACTTCACAATGGACTGGACAAGGTACAGCTCAAAGCAGGACACAAATACAAGTCTCAAAGGGAAACAAATGCAAACAAGTACACAGCTGTGGGGCTCTAGGGACATTTCCCCATCCATGCTGCACTTGAGAGGGATAAAAAGTTTAGAAACTAAAGTGAAACCCAGAGTAGTCACACGTGCCTGACACAAGGCTAAGTGCAACATCAAACACCAGTCAGTTTGGACTGTGTGCACAGGAAAGTCATTTCATTTTACCTTATTGCTACTACACTAGGGGACTCAGTGCATTGGGACAAATTGTCTTTACTTGCACAATTCTTGGAGAGTTTCCTATTTTCCTTTTCAAAGAGAAAATCTGCCTTCCCTATATTAATCTGTTTTGAGCCCATTCCTTTCACTCCTTTTCTTGGGCTTCCAAACAGCAGCCAGAGGTTCGAAGTCAGTAGGAGTAGAGTAAGGGGAGAGCACCAACCCAGCCTAGCTCCCAGCCCAGGGAGAAGGCAAGTCCTAGTGAGTGGGGGAAAAGAGAAAACCAGAGAATCCCTCTTCTCCAATCCGCTTAAAAGGCTAAGTAGGAAAGAGTGCCCTGCCATATCCCTGCCCTGATCAGACTTCAAGAAGGAAGGCATCTTAGCTACCATCCTAAATTGGCCTAAGCCCAGTAAATAAATAAAAACAACTTTCTTCAATATAGTTTCTAAAACTGCTTTTTGGCTCACTTAAGATGAATTTTCTGCCCCGGAAGAGAAGGAACTTCCATTCTTCTCTGTTATACATGATGCCAAGTCTGAAATACAGTCCTACCAGCCTTGCAGTTATCTAATGAGTCAGCCAAGAAGTGTCCTCTTTGTGTCCATCATGTGTACTGGCATTATTCATATAATTCTGGACAGAAAAAAACACTGTTGCTCAGCCAACAAGGAGGCTATTAAGGAGATATCTAACAGGTGGAAACTAGTAGATTTTTAGGAAGCTTTCAAACTTGTAGGCATCTTTTTCTTCAGCCTCATTCTAAGCCTAAGTTCGTGGCAACAATAGCTCCAAGGCTATCGTAGCCAGCAGTAGCACCTCAACCAATGGGTCATGCTGAACTAGAAAAAACAAAAAAGCAGTGTTCTCCTTTCCCAAACTCTATCCATTCTTTTTTTTTCTTCTCACTTTTCCCTCTATTTCCATTCTCTAACCCCCAACTCAGAATAATCAAAAAGCTTGACCCTAGGTCATCCTTAGCAAAGGAAGGTCCTAGAGCAGAGAGAAAAGGAAGCAGAAAAAGCAATGAGAAACTAACTCCAAGGAATGGTTAGGTGTGCAAACTCCCAGAAGCCAAGCAAGTCTGCTGCTCTATAGTGTAAGCTTGAGGAAAGTTCAACTAATACTACTGGGCATGGGGAACAGGTTCTTGGTCTTATGCAGTCAAGGTGCTTAGCCTGACCTTGCCAGTTAACAGTAGGATCATTGCAGGTCATGCAGAGAATTCATCACATGGGCAGACAGACAGGCATACAGGCCAGCCAGCAACCAAGTTGAGTCAATAGGGGGCAGGGGGAGACAGCCAAGGAAAGAAAGAGGAAAGGGATATTAAAAACAGTGGGAAAAAGGGAGCAAGAGACCTATGAGGATAAGGCTGGGGTCCTCCCAGTACTTCCTCAGAACTTAGTAAGAAGCACTGCTACCGCAACCAAATCCAAGCTAGCTAAAGCTTACTACCAACACCTTGTATATGTGCCACCTTTCAAACAAGAATAAATAACACAATCATGGATTTGTCTTTTTTTTCCTAAAACTAAGAGCAGAAAATTATTTTCTCATCATTATCCAAGCTCATTCTCTTGCTTTTATTTCTTGAATGGCACATGTGATGCCAAAGGACTAGAAATGCCTTTCAAGCCCCAGCTCAAAGCCCAATGGAGAGAGTGAGGCAAAGAGAAAGGAAAGAACACAAACTTGTTGCTGAGAATAGTGACTTCCATCTGTTCCCTACGGGCATTTGCAAATGCTGGTGAATGACTGGACCCTCCAGGAATAATGCCCTTGTCCTAGCCCCAAAATGTACCCAATGTAGTAGATTACATGAGAGCCCATTGTCCTAGGAGAGCTTCCTCCCCAAAGGGTGACAGAACATGAAGTAGACTGTATATGAAGGCGATGGACAGAGGGCATATGGAGTGTTAGCATCACTCTCTTTAGGCACTTGTGTAAGGAATGTAGGCTCTCCAGTGAGCTGCCTCCTCCCAGGACCTTCCACTCTGTTTTTCACTGGGCTTGTGCCCATTGGACAACCCATTCTATAGCCAGCAGAAAAATGTACAGGAGGAGTTACTCAACAGTCCTGTTGCTTTCTTCATAAGGAATATTTGCGTTACCTTTTTGTGAAGTTACTGAACAATGTAGCCAACTAGAACAGAACCTAGAGTAGATTGTTTTGCATAGCAAATCTGGGTCTGTACAAAGGCTGCTGGGAAGAGAAAAAAGGTTGCTTTAACTCTACAGGCCAGGATTCAGACCTTCCTTCCTCCAGCTGACTGGCCAATCTTGGACTAGAGCTATAGTATCATGGCTTCATCACCAGAGAGGGAAAAACCAAGCCCAGGCTCCTCAAAAAGAAGAATTTGCATACTGAAACTGAACCTTCCCATTCCAAGCAGTTGTACAGGAGAAAGAGAGAGCCTTCTCTCAACTGCCAACAGAGACTAAGCAAGAACCTCCTTCTTCTCCAGTCCTGTAAGCCAGCCAAACCCTTTATCTCAAAGGGGGGGAAAAAAAAAAAGCCCATGCCACCCACTCACATGCCCTAGTGGGAAACCAGGAAAAATTCATTTGTGTAAACAGAAGCAAAGGGAGCAGCAAAATTCCCCAGCCTGTCCACAGGACATGCTAGAATCTGGGATGAATCCAAGGGTCAAAGGACAGTCCAGTCCAGAGAAAGGGAAGATACACTTGCAGGAAAGAGTGCAGGACAGTGCAGAGGAGGAAGCCTGTAGCAAGAAAAAGGTATTATTTGCACAGAGGAAGAACAGAGCCTGAGCCTCACTTTGGGGAAAATAACCACCCCTACCTAGCCAGGCCAGAGAACAAGTCAGATACATAGTTCCTTCCGATGGCTCAATGTTTCCAGGATGTAAACTCATCAGGCATGGGAGGAATTTCCAGATTTTGGCAATAGACTCAAGTTATGGTATAAAAATAACATTTCATTTTCTTTTTTCGCATTTTAGACCTAAAGATCTTCTGTTATAAGACACCCCAGTTAAGAAATATTGAAACATAAGAGATATGACGATTAGGGGGAAAAAAGCCAGGAGTGAGAAATGCTGTATGAAAGTAACTCCAGACCAGGCAGGGTGGAAGGAATGGGGGTATGGAAAAGAGGGAAGTATAAGTGAAAAGGCCAGGGGCCAGTCATCTCAGCAGCTCCGAGACTTGTCATGTCTGAAAGTGCAAATGTCAATGGATTCTAACCATCGTGAGGTTGCGATCTTTTTAAAAGCTCAATGAGTATGGAAGTCAATCCTTCAAATGGAAAATAGCTGGCATTCTGGCTGGAGGCTTTTTGGGTTGGGATATCTGTTTCCCACCTACCTCCTTCTCCCACCCCCACCACCCAGTCCCACAAAGAAAGGTACAAAAGGTTGCAGTTCTGCAGCATTACCATTACAGGGAAGGCACTGGTTACCCACCAGCAGGCGGAAGGAAGACAGGGTCGTGTCACTTCAGAGCTAAGTGCCATAGTGCCTTAAGTGTTACTAGGGGGCTGGATCTCTGTCAGGGATGAGATGTAAGATGGGGTAGGAAATATGAGAGAATAAGGGCAAAAGGCAGTGGGCAGGGATTGAGGGTGGGTAGCTGAGGGAAGAACAACCAAAACCATTAGCATTAAAAATCTTCCTACAAACTGGATTCTGAACCCATGAAAACATCTAGTATCCTAAAATATTGATCTGGGTCTGATTTCATTTTTCTTCTTAAACAAATCTAGACCTTTTTCTGATTAAGGCTCCTAAAAAAATCCTTCCCTCCTCCCACCCACATTCTCAAGCCCCTCACTTTCCCATCTAAAGTATCAAACCCAATCCTACCAGCTTCTGTCCACAGGGCTTCAGAGCCGACCTTAACAAGCTGTTAAGCATGAGTCTTTAGCACTGTGAGTCACATGAGACACCTGTGAGTATGGTGGGCGCCAGTGCTGCCCATCTTGGTCCAATGGGATCAGGGCCAGATGTGACAAAATAGGGTGAGGGATGCAGGAGGATATGAGGTTGGTATCAGAGATTTCCGGCTGGTGGTCTCTTGCTGGCCCTGTTCCCCACCCCTCCACCCCTTCTGTAGAGAAAAACAAGGCCTCCTACACTCCTCTCTACCTAACCTCCCTCCTCCTTGCTTCCTCTGGATTTGGGCAGCACAGCTCCTGGGACTTGGAAAGCTTTCTTCTATCCAGTGAGGTAACAGCGTTCTGCCTTCAAGCGAAGTACATGGTGCGCAGAGTATCCTGGTGAACCTGTACAGCTTTGGCCAGGGCCTGGGGATCCCGCCCATTGCTCTGCCCAGATATGTGGCTCCCCTCTCCACTGAAAAGAAAACAATGAAAAAAAGTCCTACCTGGTGAACTGGACTATTAATTCCCTCACCCATCCCTGGGTGCTATTCCCACACCAACCTATGAGAAAACTTCAACCCAGATTTGGGCAGATTAAACCCAAGGATACCAAATTGTGCAGCACTCACATCTTTCTACTCAAGGAAACTTGGGAGTGCAATATAAAAGGTAGCCAGATCCCAGGCCTTACCTATCATGCTCCTTGTCGACCAAGTGGTACCGTGCCCGGAAAGCCACCAGGCGGGCATAGTAGGCAGGTGCTGGGATAGAAACAGAACGTGTGCATCTAACATAAGTGTGGCACAGCTGGTACGTCAGGATCTGGAGCTCATCTGCTGTGAAACGGTTATCATCCCAAAGGACATAGTAATGGGATGGTCGGCTGGTGCCCTGGAAAAGAAAAAAGGTAAGGGGCAGAAAAAAGTTGGACAGAGGGTATGGGGGATGATAAGGAAAAGGATCACTACTAGGACATTACCCCTTCCCTATCCTCCCCCTATAAACAGAGACACAAAAACAATGTCACAAAGTACCCTTCTTATGGGCAAACTGCAAGCACACCTGGAGCTTATTAAGAGCAATCTGGTCGGGCACCAGTAGTTCATGCTTATAATCCTAGCTACTCAGAAGGCTGAGTTCTGAGGATTGTGGTTCAGAGCCAGCCCGGGTAGGAAAGTCCTTGACATTCTTATCTCCAATAAACCACTCAGAAAAAACTGGAAGTGGAGCTGGGGCTCTCAAGTGGTAGAGCACTAGCCTTGGGCACAAAAAGGTTCAGGGGCAGCTCTCAGGCCCTGACTTCAAGCCCTAGGACCAGGAAAAAAAAAAAAAAGAGCCAGGCGCTGGTGGCTCACTCCTGTTATCCTAGCTACTCAAGAGGCTGAGATCTGAGAATAGTGGTTCAAAGCCAGCCTGGACAGGAAAGGCCATGAGACTCTCATCTCCAATTAACCACCAGAAAACCAGAAGTGGCACACTGTGGCACACTGTGGAAGAGCGCTTGCCTTCACGTGAAGAGCTCAGGGACAGCCCTCAGGCCCACAGTTCAAGCAAGATGACTGACAAAAAAGAGAGAGAGGAGAAGAGAGTGAGGGGAAAGAGGAGAGGGGGAGAGGGGGGAGAGAAAGAGAGAGAGAACACAATTCTGGTGTGAATATCACTCAGGGTTAACTGACACATTCTAGATACAATGGGAATAATAAACTAATTGTTAACCCAATAGAAACCCCAGGATATAGCCCAGCTACCTGAATGCCTGCATGGCTGCACAGGTAGAAGTCAAACTCAAATGGGTGGGTGATGTTGGTATCCACAGTGGTCCCAGCTGGGATGTTTCCACTCTTCCCAATCTGCAAAGACAAACACAAATGAAATCTCAAGATATTCCTGGTTCTAACTAGGGCCTTGGCTGAATTCTACTCCAAAGAATTCCAAGAACAACGACATAAGCTCCTATGATTATATCTTCAAGATCTAGAGGGTTCTAGGTCTTGAAAATAATAGGTTTCTAAAGTCAACCAGATCTATGTTCAGGTTATGATTATGCCATTTATTAGGTTTGGATTTTAATATCATTTAACCTTTCTGAGATGATAATATCTATCTTCAGAAGGATCCTGTAAGACACCTCAAACAATGTCTGGTATAACGTGTGGCACAAAGGAAAAGCTCAACAAGTAAAACTTCTCTTCTCTGGGAACTGGTCTAGGTCAGGAAGCTAGGAGGAGGGAGAATAAGTACAAGGGAAGAAGAGCAGCAGACACTTAGGGAAGGGAGTAGTAGAGAACGGACTACAAGAGGCAAAAGAAAGAGGAAGCCATAGAGTATGCCATAGAAGAGAACTAAATTCCCAGACTTCTTCTTAAGGACTTCTCTGTCAAGACAAAGGAAACAGACAGTATGAGGATACTGATGACCTCAATAATCTTTCACTTACTCGCTCATTCTTGTCAGCACAAAAAAGTCGGGTATGATGGCGTTTCTGCACCACAATGTAAGTGATCCCAGGCTGGTAGTCCTTTTCCAGTTTGATGCAGGCATCACGAATGGCAAGCAGCTCATAGTGGAGGATCTAGGCACAGTGTGAGCAGGGAGACAAAGAAAGACACAACTCTTCTTGAGTTTACACACTGTACTAAACTAAAAAGTTTAACACATTCAATATACTCTTTTGCAGTCTCCTTTCAAAACTGATACTCAACAATGATAGGCTCTTCTTGCCAAAATCAACCTTGATATGTTCCTATAAAATCTTGGCTTGAAGGCTTGGCATCAAAAGATATCCTAACTACTTAGGAGGCTTAAATTGGGAGATCATAGTTTAAGGGAACCTGGGCAGAAAAATGTGCAAGACCTCTTGTTAACAAAGAGCTAGATGTGGTGAGGTCCACTTGTTATTCATGCTACAATGAAAACCCTACCTTAAGTAGATTGTGCCCAAGCATCAAGTTAGGCAAGATGCAGTATTTTAGAGCCCAGTGGCAGTGGGTTATGCCTATAATCCTAGCTAATCAGGAGGCTGAGATCCAGGGATCAGCACTTGAAACCAGCCAGAGGAGGAAAGTCCATTAGAGTATTATCCCCAATTAACTACCAGAAAACTGGAAGTGGTGCTGTGGCTCAAAGTGGTAGCGCGCTAGCCTTGACTGAAAAAGCTCAGGCACAGTGCCCAGGCCCTAAGTTCAAGTCCCACAACTAACAACAACAACAACAACAACGAATTACAAGCATAAATTGACAGGGCTTGAGTGGTTCAGCAGTAAGAGCAGGAGTTCAAACTCCACTACAACCAAAAACAAAAAGGGAAATATAAAACATAAAAATAAGGGCTGGGAAAGTGGCTCAGTGGTAGAGGGCCTTGCATGCATGGGTTCGACTCCTTAGCACCACGTAAGTAAAAAAAGCCAGAAGTTGGGCTGGAAAGGTGGCCCAGTGGTAGAGCGCTTGCCTTGCATGCATGAGGCCCTGGGTTTGATTCCTCAGCACCACATAAGCAGAAAAAAAAAGCTGGAAGTGGCACTGTGGCTCAAGTGGTAGAGTGCTAGCCTTGAGCTGAAGAGCTGAGGGACAGCGCCCAGGCCTAGAGTTCAGGCCCCACGACCGGACCCCTCCCCCCCAAAAAAAAAAAAAAAGCCAGAAGTGGCGCTATGGCTTAAGTGGTAGAGCGCTAACCTTGAGCTGAAGAGCTGAGGGACAGCATCCAGGCCCAGAGTTCAGGCTCCATGACTGACAATAAATAAATACATAAAGATATAAAATCAAAGTTCAGCTGGGCGCCAGTGGCTCACGCCTGTAATCCTAGCTACTCAGGAGGCTAAGATCTGAGCATTGTGGTTCAAAGCCAGCCTGGGCAAGAAAGTCTGTGAGACTCTTCAATTAACCACCAGAAAACTGGAAGTGGCGCTGTGACTCAAGTGGTAGAGTGCTTGCCTTGGGCTGAAGAGCTCAGGGCCAGTGCCCAGGCCCAGAGTTTTAAGCCCATGACCGACATTAAAACACACACACAAACACACACCAAAGTTCACAGAAAAAAAAAATTACTAAAATCATAATGTCTATGGGCTAGGAAGGTGGCTCAGTGGTAGAGTGCTTGCCTTGCATACATGAGGCCCTGGGTTCAATTCCTCAGAACCACATAAGCAGAAAAAGCAGGAAGTAGCACTGTGGCTCAAGTTGTAGAGCACTAGCCTTGAGCTGAAGAACTGAAGGACAGCATTCAGGCCCAGAGTTCAGGCCCCACAACCAACAAAAAAAAAAAAAAAAAAATTAATGAAATAAAATAAAATAACAATATTTAATGTTAAGTCAATTTAAAGATCAAGAAGATAATGGGAATCCAGGCACTGGCACTGGTGTCTCTCACCTATCGAGTAGCTATCCTAGCTACTGAGAAGTCTGAAGATCAATGTTCAAAGCCAACCTGGGCAGGAAAAGTCTGTGAGACTGTTACCTCCAATTAACCACAAAAAGATAGATATGGAGCTGAGGCTCAAGTGATAGAGTGCTAGCCTTGAGCAAAAAAATCTCAGAGAGAGCATCCAGGCCAGGAGTTCAAGTACACACACATACAAAAAAGATAAGCTAAGGAAGCTACCGTAGGCCAATAATCATAGGCAACAGTTACCTGCAGCCATGAATATCAAATATACAAAGACAAAACTGCAGGGTAGGGACAGGGTACTCAGTTAGGGATAGAGCATGTGCTTAGTATTCATAAGGCCTTCAATTCTCAGCAGCATTCTCCTGCCAAAAACAAACTTGTACGGTAGGAAATTTGAAAAATTATTTGAAATCAATTAAAAAGAGTCTTTAAACCGAGTAGTTTTTCTTTTAATATGCCGGTCCTAGGGCCTGAATTCAGGGTTAGGCACTGTCTTTGGGCCTTTTTCTCCAAGACTGTGTTTTAACACTTGAACCACAGCTCTATTTCTGGCTTTTCTGGTGCTTAATTGGAGATGTCGCACAGACTTTCTTGCCCAGGCTAACTTCGAACCTAGATCCTCAGATCTCAGCCTCCTGAGTAAACACTATGCCTGTATTTTATTAACAGTTATTATAAAGATGACATACAGAGAGGTTACAGTTACAATAAGTCAGGTAAAGAATTTCTTTCTTTTTTTTTTTTTGTCGGTCCTGGGGCTTGAACTCTGGGCCTAAGTGCTGTCCCTCAGCTTTTCAGCTAAAGGCAAACGCTCTACCACTTGAGCTACAGCGCCGTTTCTGGTTTTCTGGTGGTCTATTGGAGATAACAGTTTCACGGACTTTCCTGCCCGGGCTGGCTTTGAATCGAGATCCTCAGATCTCAGCCTCCTGAGTAGCTAAGATTACCGGTGTGAGCCACTGGTGCCCAGCTAAGAATTTCTTTTTGAACAATGTCACTCCTTCCTTTTTCTAAACCAAGTTTCATATGTTATATTAACCTCAAATTATTAAATCCCTTTAGATATTCTTTTACCTCCTCCATTAATGTTACTAATAATATCTGCCTCATAAATCTACTATGAAAACTAAGATAAGGAATTAAGTAAAGGTATAGAAAACTTGGCAAGGCTTAGTAACAGTGCTTTCCTAAACAGTAAAATTTGAACCCAAGGGAATGTGAAGCCACTAGACATTTTTGAAAAGTAGTGATAAAATACATCTATCTGGCATTTTAGCAAATATGGATAACTTAGAAAAAAACTGAGCATAATGATTAAGAGCATGAACTTGGGAATAAGACCATGTGTCTGAATCTCAGTTCCATCACTCATTAGCCTGAGTTACAATGAAGAATCATTTAACAGGCTGGGAAGGTGGCTCAGTGGTAGAGTGCTTGTCTTGCATGCATGAAGCCCAGGGTTTGATTCCTCAGCACCACATAAGCAGAAAAGGCCGGAAGTGGCACTGTGGCTCAAGTGGTAGAGCGCTAGCCTTGAGCTGAAGAGCTGAGAGACAGCGCCCAGGCCCACAGTTCAGACCCCACAATCGATAAAAAAAAAAAATAATAATAATAAATTAACATTTCCAGGGCTGGGAAGGTGGCACAGTGGTAGAGCGCTTGCCTTGCATGCATGAGGCCCTGGGTTTGATTCCTCAGCACCATATAAGAAAAAAGCTAAAAGTGGCGCTGTGGCTCAAGTGGTAGAGCGCTAGCCTTGAGCTGAAGAGCTGAAGGATAACGCCCAGGCTCAGAGTTCAGACCCCAAGACTGGACCCCCCCCCAAAAAAAAATTAACATTTCCCAGCCTTACTTTTCTCATTGGCCAAATGAGAACAGTCACCTATTTCCCAGAGCAATTAACTATAAACACTAAATAGAACATGAAGGGCTAAGCACAGTTCATAACACATAAAACATGACCAATACATAGTATTTAATGGTAGTTCAGGGGCTGAGAAGGTAGCTCAGTGGTAGAGTGCTTGCTTTGCATGCATGAAGCACTGGGTTTGATTCCCCAGCACTACATAAGAAAAAGCTGGAAGTGGTAGAGCACTAGCATTGAGCTGAAAGGCTGAGGGACAGAGTCAGGCCCACAGTTCAAGCCCCATGATCAAAAAAAAAAAAAAAAAAAAGATTAGTTCATACACTAGTCTAAACAGGATATGAAGGCTTAGCAATGAGACCAGACAGGAAGAGCATCACAAAAGGAAGTTGACAGCGTTTATTCTGAAACTGGAGGTCCTGGACCATCAGCATTATCTAGGAACTTGATAGACTTACCAATTCTAGAGCTTACATCCTAGACTTGTTGAAATGGAAATTCATTATTTGCACACAAAGCCCTCTGGGTGAGGTTGAGGTTTATTACCATTTGAGAACTATTGGTATAAACAGCTTTTAACATAAACCAACTAGTAAATAGACTAAAGGCTTTCAGTTACAACATCTATAGATCAATTGTGATCCTTGACCCCAAGCCTATCTCATTTACCAAAATGTCCTAAGTAGTGGTATACCATACCAATCATAAAGAAGGTAGAAGTAACTAGTCTTCTAGCTTCAACATGAACATTTTTTTCTACCTACTGCAGACCCTACCTGGGGGAGCTGGCCTTCAGGGACCCCATCTCGGTAGAAGATGATGCGAGTAGGCTTGAAGCGTGTGGACTTGTAGAACTGGATGAGCAGCTCACGCACCATATAGGATAAGTCTTCAATAATTTCCTGCCGTGGTCGCTGTACCCTCACAGTTGCACAGTATCGGCTGGGGTGGGCATCCATACTGCCTACCACCTGACAATCAAGAGAAAGCCTTCAGAATATCACCATCCCTCAGTCAGACTGTGGGTTTGGAGAAACACTTCTTAGCAAGAAAATGGTAACTAAAGGAGTGAGGCTTGGGATCCACAGTTTTAATTCTACCATAATTTAAGTTTTACTTAATCTGACAGGAATATCTGCTTTCACTGCCCTTGCAGTACATATAATACCTTGTGAAAGGCCTACCCTATCCCTTAGGGGTATTAAAGATAATATTAAAGATGATAAAATTAAATTAAATATATAATTAAAGATATAATACTACTAAGTCAAACACTGGCCAGATAAGGTGGCATTAATGCCACAAAGTTGACATTAATCTTGAGGCAGACATTAGAAAAAGCCTATAACTCATACTTCAGAAAAAGCAAGAATTTGAGGCCAGCCTGGTCTACAGTGATTCTATCTCGAGAGAGAGAAAGAGAGAGAAAAAGAGAGAGAGAGAAAATAGTGGTTGGAGGCATGGCTTGGGTGAGCACTAGCCAATGAGTGAAAGCACCAGATACTGAGTTTGAGTCCTAATTTCAGACAATAAACACAACAACAACAACAACAAAAGTAAACAGTGACTTTACCTACGCCAAGTTTACCCCCTCCCATTCACATGCTAAGCTACCCTGAAATTATGACCAGTGATAAGTGTTCTTGTAGTTAGTTGATGCCAATAATGTCCTTTTCGAAAGGGACAGTGCCCATGGCCCAAGGAGGGATGGCTAAGAAAGAAAACTGGAGTAAACATATTGAAGTGTTTTGCTTTCCCTTACACTAAGACAATACTAATATCTAAAAAAAAAAAAAAAATGAGGGTAGAAACGAGATAAAGGAAGGCTGGATTCAAGCAATTTGGAAGCTCTATGGGATACGGAGCAAAAAAAGAGGAGAAAACTAGAGAATGTCTAATCTATTAGATCGATCAAGGGTGAAGGATTTCAGAGAAGATATGTACGTGTGTGTGTGTGTGCGTGTGTGTGTGTCTGTGTGTGTGTGTGTGTGTGAAAAGAGAAAAATATAAATGTAGAACAAAAGTGATGGAAGACTTGGCCAAGTTTCTGGCCACAGATTATACTCTCACTACTCTTTTCTCCTCAAACCAATACCACACAGCATTAACTTTACAGGTAATACAAATACTGAGCTGCAAATACATTTTATGAAGCCAGAGTTAAGGCATGAAAATCATGTGCAGTCTTGAGGGTTAAGCTACAAAGAAAGAATTACTCACTGCTGTGATAGAAGGTTTTTTCCCATCCCCTGCTGGGGGGTGTGTAACATCTGCTCCCAGGAAAATCACTGGCTGTTGAAAGACAGCAGAGCTGAGCAAGAAAGAGAAAATACAATGGTGAGGAACTAGATCTTCACTGCTTGGCACTATCTGATACCCACTTTGGTCTTCTCCCTCTTATATGTCTGATTTAATCTGTTTGGTCAGAGTCCTGACTCTTCATCAATCCCCAGCAGGGTACCATGACAAGAGTAAATGAACAACAGAGTTCATACCGCTGGTGTGGGACTAGGATGTTGTTAATGCCACCAAGTTTCACATTAATCTTGAGGCAGAGATTGGACAAAGTCTGAGGTGAGGTCTTGACCACGTTCTTCACCTGCACACACTGTGTTGCCATTCCCAAGAGTGTATCTCCAACACGTTTCACCTCAGCTAAAGACAGGGAGAGAAATGATGAGTGCAGTCAACAAATTTACTAAATGCCTTGTAAATGCCAGGCAGTCTGTGAAGTACCAAGGGAAACAATGGCGACTAGAAACACATAAGATCCCTACTTTTAAAGTGCTTACCATCTAGTGACTAATTTTAAAAATTGTGAAATTACAACACTGATAAATGCTACAACAAAAAACTACATGGAGCTTTGAGAACATGTAATAGGAGATAATAACCTAGTCAGGAGGATATTTTTGAGCAAGTAATGACTGAACTAAAATGTGGAGAAGAGTTTGAGAGAGCATTCCAGGCCGTGGAACAACATGCAAAAATAAAAATGTATTCTTGACCAAATATGGTGGCGCATGCCTATAATCTCAGTACCTGGGGAGGCTGAGGCAGGAGGTTCAAGAGTTCAAGGCCCACCTGGACCACATAGTGAGTTTGAGGACAGCCCGAGCTACATATTGGCTCAAATTAAATAAATAAATAAATGTTATTTGCTAAATATATTTGAGAAATTGGAAGGCCATGTCAACTAAAAAAAAAGAGAGCAAGGGAAGAACAAAATTTGTTCACTAAACTGATCTGCAGAAGAGATTTGGGAACAGTTATTGGGTTAAGGATATAATTCAGTGGTGGGTACTTGTTTTTAGAACTCAATCCTCAACACCAAAAGAAAAAGTTGAATTGTTGAGATAGAAACAAGTGGACTCAAGAGATATGTAAAGAACTAGCCGGGCGCTGGTGGCTCACGCCTGTAATCCTAGCTACTCAGGAGGCTGAGATCTGAGGATCGATCGCGGTTCAAAGCCAGCCCAGGCAGGAAAGACTGTGAGACTCCTATCTCCAATAAACCACCAGAAAACCGGAAGTGGCCCTGTAGCTCAAGTGGTAGAGCGCTTGCCTTGATCTGAAGAGCTGAGGGACAGCGCCCAGGCCCAGAGTTCAAGCCCCACGACTGACCAAAAAAAAAAAAGAGATATGTAAAAAACTGAGTTAGAGACTAGATGCAAAAGGAAATATCTTTCATGAATAACTTTTAATTTCTAGATTTTCTAGTGTGTATGTGACATTTTGAGTTTGAAGTGCTTTTCTGATATCCTAATAACAACATCATTTAGGTAAATGGCTAGGGAGGGAGGGAAGGAGGAAGGAAGGAAGGAAGAAAGGAAGGAAGGAAGGAAGGAGAGCAGGCAGGCAGGCAGGCAGAAAGAGAAGGAGATAGGGAGGGAAGGAGAAAGGGAGGGAGTGAGGGAGAGAGGGAGGAAAGAGGCAAGTCACAGAGCAGAGAGGGTACATGTAATAACAATACATATTCAGCACAGGTATTATAAAGAATACCTATACATCAGGGCTGGAAACACAGCTAAAGTGGTACAGAACTTGCCTAATAAACATGAGGCCCTGAGTTCAAACCCCAGTTCTGAAGGAGAAAGAAAAAAAAAAGCTAAAATGCGTTATATTTATATGATGGAAAATAAATAATAAACGGTAACTATATACAACATGGACGAATCTCAGAAACTTAACTGAAAGAAGCCAGATGCAACAAAAGTACATACAATACAATTCACCTTAAATCAAAAATAGCTGCCATGGTGTAGGTGTGGGATAGTGATGGTTAACAGTCTGCTAAGTACTTGTTAGTTATGCTGTTGTGACACTATGTGAAAAATCACTCAACTGAACATTTAAGATGTTTATTTGTTTTATTATTTAATAAAAAGCTTATATATTTTTTTAAAAAGTCAATAATGATAGGGCACAATGAATCATGTATGTAATTCCAGCTACTTAAGAGACCAAAAGAGGGAGCACTAATGTTCAAGGCCAGCCCAGGCAAAAAGAAAAAACAACTCACAGTATAATTTGTTTAAGTCAGTTACAACCAGTACTGAAATTCAGAACAGTGTCTTTTCCATTTCTAGTATATGTGGCAAATGAACACTGTAAGATAAAGCTGGAAAGATTAAGGTAAGATTAGGGCCCTGAAAACTCCTGATGGACTAGTGAATGGGTATCAGTGAAGAAGGATTTTTGTGATTGTTATTATTTATTTAGGCATAATTGTTACAAAAGTCTTATCTGGCATTCTTATGCAAGACTTGAAAAGAGCTGGGCACTGGTGGCTCATGCCTGTAATCCTAGCTACTCCGGAGGCTGAGATCTGTGGATTGCAGTTCAAAGCCAGCCCGGGCAGGAAAGTCCATGAGAATCTTATCTCAAATTAACCACCAGAAAACTGGAAGTGGCACTGTGGCTCAAGTGGTAGAGCGATCACCTTGAGCTGAAGAGCTCAATGACAGCACCCAGGCCAGAGTTCAAGCCCCACAACAAAAAAAAAAAACAAAGACTTGAGAAGAAAAGTTAAAATTATGGAAGAGAGAAAGGCTAAAGGGATTAATGAAAATTAAGATTCAAGAGTTGAATCATGACTTTACTACTATAACTTATAACAATAGATAATGGCTGAAATCAGTGAAATGAATGAGAAACAATAGGATGAAAAAAATAAGAGAAAACAGAGGACAGAAAACTGAAGAATACTTGGCAGTCTTAGTGAAGACAAAAAAATAAGGTGGAATAGGGAGAAAAATGCAGAAATCACAGGACTAGGAGAAGTGATAAAGGTAGTAGTGACCTTTGTAGAGGAGGCTGAGGAAAAAGGTAGTCAAGATGGAGGAAAGAAGCTAATGAGTAAGTAGCTGGTGAGGATAGGAGCATAGAGAATATAGAGAACTCATTAACAAAATCCAAAGAAAAACAATAGGAAGTTAAAGGAGATAGCAAATTTGTAGAACCGTGTTATACTGTTTGAAGATTGAAAGGCATGAAGTCTCAAAGGGGCTAGATAGGCACATAAGCAGAGGAGTTGAACTGAGGTAAAAGGAACAATAATGTCTTTAAAAGAGGAGAAATACAAAAAATGGAATGCTGAGCCAGATGCCTATTCAGTTACACACACACACACACACACACACACACACACACACACACCAGATGCCTATTCAGTTAAACACACACACACACACACACACACACACACACACACACACACACACACACACACACACACACCAGATGCCTATTCAGTTAAACACACACACACACACACACACACACACACAAACAAATAAAAAACAGAAAAGAGGAGAGAAATCTCTCAAAATGTCCAGGTCATTACAACAACAACAAAAAAAAAACAGCAGAAACACTACACCTTCTGTTTGGACTATCCTAATAACACACTCCTGAGGACAGGTATCTGGCCATCTTAGCCTAGAAGAAAGCCCAGTACATAAAGTATACCAATGAGTGTTAGTAGAAAGATGTGTGAGGAGGTAAGTCAAACCATGGGCTGACTCAATGATTCATAAAGTATGGTACTTCTTGGATAAAAGGAATACTGATACTAAGAGACATATCTGGCCAAAGCCACAATTCTCTAGACTCCTCCATGTAAAAAGTCCCCAGGAAGGTACTAGCCTTAGAAGAGTGCTACTATCATTATTACTGTTCCAAGAGAACTGTACCATACACTGGCGTCTTCCCAGGTAAGATGACGATAATGAGCTGCAGCCCTGAGTAGGTGTTCTTGAGATGCCGGAACATGGGCTCCACACTGTCTGCCCCCTGTGCATATTTGCAGAAACAAGGCTGACCCTGGATGGGCATCCCTGCATCCTTGGAAATCTTCCGAAGCTGGTCTGTGAAGTTCCTGTAGCACAAGCATGGTCATGATAGGAAGCAGTAAGTCTCACTTGAGACACAAGTGAAATATAATTACAAATGAAATATAGTTACAGCTAGTGTTAAAAAATACATTTATAAAGGGTTGGGAAGGTGGCTCAGTGGTAGAGTGCTTGCCTCGCATGCATGAGGCCCTGGGTTCGATTCCTCAGCACCACATAAGCAGAAAAAGTCAGAAATGGCACTGTGGCTCAAGAGGTAGAGTGCTAGCTTTGAGTGGAAGAGCTGAGGGACAGTGCCTAGGCCCAGAGTTCAAGCCCCACAACTGACAAAAAAAAAAAGCATATAATAATAAAAAAAATACATTTATAAGCCAGGTGTTGGTAGTTCACACTTGTAATCCTAGCTACTCAGGAGGCTGAGCTAGGAGGATCATGGTTCAAAGCCAGCCCAGGCAGGAAAATCCATGAGACTCTGATCTCAAATTAACCACCAGAAAACCACCAGGAAGTGGAGATGTGGCTCAAGTGATAGAGTGCTTGCTTTGAACTGAAGAGCTCAGGGTCAGTGCCTAAGCCCAGAATTCAAGCATCACAACCAACAACAACAACAAAAAAGCATAATCAACTAGTACAACATGTAACTTGCTAAGTGTTTAACTAGAGAGAACACTAAGGAAGTTAAGGGGGCTCAGAGGAGGGACCTATGGGAGTTCCCATGGCTCCTACTTATCCTGCTTGATTGGGATCTATACAGACCTGGAATCCATTAAATACCCAAACAAATAAGCAGTGTCTAAGTGCAAGGCCTTTGTGCTCAAAATAGAGGTCGTTTCAAAGTGTTAAGAGTACAGGAGATACCCCAACTGAGATACCCCAACTGGTGCTTTGAAGCCTAAGAGCCAATTCATAAATGAGTTTTGTTCCTCTGGCTTTTACCCTGGGAAAGGAAAAGAAATTTGGTACAGGGTATATAGCCAGGAGAGTAAATATAAACTATATAATACACTGATGGATTACAATGGATAGCAAATAAGTAAATCTGAAAATATCTTATATTTATTCAAAAGTGTTGAGTGATAGAACACTTGCCTAACATGCACAAGACCCTGGGTTTGGTCCCTAGTACTGAAAACAAAAACAAAACTAAATAATTAAAAACAGTAATATACAAATAGAAAATGGAAGCTGGGTGCTAGCGGCTGAGATCTGAGGATTGCCAGCTTGGGCAAGAAAGTCTGTGAGACTCTTATTTCCAATAAACCACCAGAAAACTGGAAGTGATGCTATGGTTCAAGTGGTAGAGTGCTAGCCTTGACTGAAGAGCTGAGGGACAGTGCCCAGGCCCAGTGTTCAAGCCCTATGGCCAACAAAAAAAAAGAAAATTGAAAACAGAAGTGAATGTTTAGACATGTTATTAGACAATACTTAAATATCAATAATTTTACTAAGAAAAGTATTTGTAATCTCATCTAAAATTTTAAATCAGCTGGGCACAGGTGGCTCATGTCTACAATTTTCAGAAGCTGAGATCTGAGGATTGAGGTTCAAAGCCAGCCCCAGCAGAAAAGTCCATGAGATGCTTATCTCCAATTAACCACTAGAAAACCTTAAGAGGTACTGTGGCTGAAAGTGGTAGAGGCTAGCCTTGAGCGCAAAAGCTCAGGGACAGTGTCCTGGTCTAGAGCTCAACCCCCATGAATGACAAAACAAATAAAATAAAAATTTAAATCCTTGGGCTGGAAAGGTGGCTCCGTGGTAGAGTGCTTGCCTTTCATGCAAGCCTGGCCCTGGCTTCGATTCCTCAGTACCACATAAGCAGAAAAAGCTGGAAGTGGTGTTGTGGCTCAAGTGGTAGAGTGCTAGCCTTGAACTGAAGAGCTGAGGGACGGTGCCCAGGCCCAGAATTCAGGCCCCACGACCGACAATAAAAAAAATAAATTTAAATCCCTTATATATGTATAGTTTTTAAAATATATAAATTGGATAGGAAGGCTATAATAATGCTTCACAAATGACTGCATCAAAAGGGAGGAATAAGCTAGGTGCTGGTGGCTCATGTCAATTTAACCCTAGCATTTGAAAGACAGAGAGCTGAAGGATCACAGTTTGAAACCAGTGAGGGCAGGAAAGTCTGTGAGACTTCCAAATAACCACCAAAAAAGCCAGAAGTAGAGCTATGGCTTGAGTATTAAAATGCTAGCCTTGAGCAAAAAAGCTCAGGGACAGCACCTAGCCACTGAGTTAAGCCCCAGGATAGGTACAGGAAAAAAAAAATAAATAAAAATAAAGGAGGAATGAGACTAGGATGGAAGATACAAATGAATATCAAATTTATTTATAATGTGTATTTTTGAAAAAAAAAGTTTGACAAAATTGAGTGTTTTTAATACTGTTCTCTGCATTTATCATTCTCTAAAAATAAACATTAAAATAAAAAGCTACAACCTGACCATTCCTTCACATGAATAAGAGTTATTTCTTCCATTTCTCTGTGTTGCACACAACTGTAGTGTAGCTACCAAAAATGCTGATGCATTTAGCAGACTGTGTTAACAGGTTTCATTAATAGTGAGTTATTCCCTATGTCCTCTTGACTCCCAACTATACTCAGAATACTGTATCCAGTATTGGTAACCAAAAAGTGTTGAGAGATGTCTAGAGTAGGAAATCTCTTGCAATTCTCTTCTAAAAGCAATAGAGTCTCTTTAGTAAGAAAAATAAAAACTTTTGTTTTCTTGAGAGTTGAAAAAACTTTCTCATCCATACATAAATGCCAAATTTCTACAATTCCATAGCAACCACGATGCCTTCTCTTTCCTTCCAGTGCGATGAGTGCCTTTTCTCTCTGTTTGGATACCCTCTTTCTACAGACGTAAGGAGACTTTGCTCTGTGTATGTACTAGGTTTTTTTTTGTTTTTTAATTCTATTTTCAGCCTCTGCTTACTACGCTCATTCTTCCTGGAAAATCTTCTCATTTACTGTCATGGTTAAATACTCAGAAATCTTTATTTGTAGCCCTAAATCACACATCAAACTGGGTATCATCACTGACCTACTGCTCAAGTCTCATTTTTATCTCCTGTATCTAAGAGTCACTGGGAGAAGAGGATGACCAAAATATTAACCCCTTGCAAGTCTAGTTTTATCAGTTTCCAAAAGAATTAGAAGTAGGGGAGGACACAAGGGTAAGAGAAGCACACCAGAAGGCTGGGGCATGGTTCAAATAGTAGAGGATCTGCTTAGCAAGTGCAGAGCCCTGAGTTCAAATCCTAATACAGCAATAAAGAAAAAAAGAGAGAAACACAGACATAGATCAGGGTTACCAAAGAGATAGCTATAGCAAAAAGGCAGAGTCATCCAATATTGCTAAGGGCTTACCCTCAATACCAGATCAAGTTAAGGAATAAGTACCCTCATTTAAGCTAAAACCTAAAGAACACAGGAGCTGGGCACTGGTGGCTCATGCTTGTAATCCAAGCTACTCAGGAAGCTGAGATCTGAGGATCACAGTTCAAAGCCATCCTAGGAAGGAAAAAGTCTAGTGAGACTCTTATCTCCAATTATCCACCAAAAATCCAGAAAGAGCTGTGGCTCAAGCAGTGGAGTATTAGTCTGGAGCAATAAAAGCTTAGGGACAGTGCATGCCCAGGCCCTGAGTTCAAGCTTCAGTACTGGCACCAAAAACAAAGAAATGAACAGGAAAAGGGGAGAGAAGGAGTGAAAGAGAAGAAGAGAAGAAGAGAGAGAGAAATAAAGAAAGAAATGAAGAAAGAATGAAGAAAGAAAGAGAGAGAAATAGAGAAAGAGAGAGACAAAGGAAGGAAGGGAAGGAGGGAAAGGAAAGGGAAAAGGAAAAGGAAAAAGAAAGGAGAAGGAGGGGATGGAGCCAGAGAGGGAGAGAGAAAGGGAGAGAAGGAAAGAGGGAAGGAGGGAGGGAGAGAGGAAGGAAGGAAGAAGGGAAGGAAAGAAGGGAAGGAGAGAGGGAGAGAGAAAGGAAGGAAGAAAGAAAGAAAAAAGAGAGAGGAAGGAGCAAAGAAACAGGAAAAGGTAGAAAAAGAAGAGGAAAGAGGAGGAAGAAGAGGGAAAAAAAAATCTTTTGAAAATAAACTACAATTTGTGATGGTGGTGGCTATATATTTGGATATGGTAGGTCGGTAGGGAGAGGAGAGGCCGGCCCATTGTCACTGAATCCTTCAAGAGCTGCTAGAACTGATTACCAAGACAGCAAGGCTATCTGAAGCCACAAGGGCCATATGTCTCCATTATTTTCATCACACCAAAATGGTCAGCTCCACTGACTCTTACACATTCCCAAAATACAGTGATCCCACTCTACATCTAGAGACACAACACCATACACTTTAATAAGTGTGTTTTGTGATTTTTTTTAACATATTGCAATAAAAAAGGGAAATGTCTGTGCATTTTTTCATTTATTTATTCACTCACTAGAGCCATTATTCCTCCAGCCTGTTTATGTTAAACCATCTGATATAAAGTAAGAATTTTCTTTTTATTTTTTTGAGAAGGGCCTCACTACATTGCCCACAGTGGTCTTAGACTTGTGGCTGGAACTGTGGGTACATGCCACCATGACAGAGCTTGTCATAACCTGTATTTTGCAGTATATGGATAAACCCTAAGTTCTCAGAGAAGTTAGGCAAGTGTTTTGCCACTGAGCTTTAAGCCATCTGGTAATATCATTTTCCTCCTTTCTGCTATCTACTCCCAGCCCCTTAGACATGATGATACTCTTCCAACTATGGTCTCCTAATTCAGGCCACTTGGACCTGAGTGAACAAATTCTATTCATAAAGCACAGCTTAGAGGACCAGCTAAAACAGTTACTTTTTGTTGTTTTTCCCAATTAGAAACACAAATTTTGAAGCTGAGATCTGATTTGGTATTAATTCTAATATGTTCTTGATGTGTAAACTTTGGACAAGTTATTTAACCTCTTTAACCCTGAGTCTCCTAAAACTGGGAATATCATTACCTACTCTATGAACACAAAACAAGAGAAACAGCCAAGCACTAGTGGCTCATGTCTATAATCCTAGCTACTCAGGAGGCTGAGATCTGAGGGTTGTGGTTAAAAGCCAACCCAGGCAGGAAAGTTCATGAGACTGTTAGCTTTAATTAACCACCAAAACGCCAGAAAGTAAAGTTGGGTTCAAGTTATGGCAGAGTGTTAGCTCTGAGCAAAAAAAACTCAGGGACAGCACCCAAATCCTGAGTTCAAACTCCCTGATCGAAACAAAAAAAGAGAGAAAGAGAGAGAAAGGAACACAAGTGAGGTACATAAGTACAATGTTGGTATAAACATTATAATAATCACTACTACTACTACTAAAGTCTCCTTATGCCTTTTATTAGAGACAGAAAAGGAACAGTGTGAACCAGAATGGACAAAGCAGACTGAGTCAAGACAAAAGAGCAGACTATAAATCAATCTTGACCTCTGGGTGGGCAAGAACAGTGGCTCTGAGGTCTTTCCCACACTTCCAACCCCACACCCAACCCTCCTTACTTGAGCACCTCTTCTCGACATTGTTTTTGGGGTGCGAAGCAGGCGATGGCCCAGACTTTGATCTCAATACCATTGTAGAACTGTTTCCCACGCATGTCCCAGACACCTTGGTTGGGTGTGGCAATGGCCCGGTTCTGGGGATAGGCAGAGGGGGCGCCCAGGTGAGCCTCAATAGAGCCAAGTGGGTAGGGAACAAAAGCCCCTGGCTATACAATCCAACCACCCCCATATGCCCCAGAGATGTTGTCTGGCCCTGACCCTGCTCACCCGGCCGCCGTACTGCAAGATGGGCGCCGGCAGCACTCGCCCTGTCACCTCCGTCATGTCATCCTTCACTTTGATTCCAAATTCTTGGATATAGGGATCCAGATTGTAGCTGGCATTCTTCATCTACAGAGCAAAATAAGGAAATCTCAGGAAAGCAGTAGTCTGGCAATCACCCTCTTGAGGAGTAAGTTCTAAGGAGAAGCTGAAACTACAAAGAAATAGCACTAAAAAGGAATGTGAAGATGAGGACAGGTAGAGAATAAAAAGGAATAGAAGTCGATAATGAAGGAAATTATAAAGGAGGGGAAAAAGAAGCAAAATAACTGAAGGGTCAAGAAGCAAGAACAACCCAATGGAGTTATAGGCAACACATTCAGACCTGGGTTCTCCTTGAGTACAGCATTAAAGTACTCTCAAGGCCCCTACAGGCTGGGTAAATAAACAATCATTTCTCTACAGCTCCACTAACCAGGCGACTGATTTCCTCCTGTCTGTCTGGTGCCGACCTAGCTGTAGCCTTTATCATAGTTGAAGTCTGGTTGTCTGTCAGCTTCTTAATGCAGCGTTGTCCAGCCACTATGTTACAGACCTGAGAAAATGAGAAAGACAGATAGCTCTGGCTTGAATATAGGATATCAACCCGAAATCTTGACTATAAACCGTTGTAAATGGACTACACAATGGCTATATATGCATATATTCTTGAGATTTACTTGATGTGTAAGTCTGAGAATATGTGTATATAACAAAAGGGAGTACTACTTCCTTGTTGCTAAGAATTTGGTATCCAAAACCAGATTTGGGATCAGATAGTTTATGTTAATAATAACAATTTTATGGAGTTGTCTGGAGATTAAAAATGGAATTAAGCCATGGCTCACATTTTATAATCTTCCTATTTAGGAGGCTGAGATCTAAGGATTGAGGTTCAAAGCCAGTCTGGGCAAGAAAGTCCATGAGATTCTTATCTCCAATTAACCACCAAAAAGCTAAAAATGGAACTGTGGCTTGAACTCTGGGCCTGGGCACTGTCCCTGAGCTCTTCAGCTCAAGGTTAGCACCCTTCCACTTGAGCCACAGCACCGCTTCCATTTTTGTTTTTTTTGCTTATGTGGAGCTGAGGAATCAAACCTAGGGCCTCATGTATGCAAAGCAAGCACTGAGCCACCCTCCCAGCCAAAGCTTTGCATTTCTAAGTGAAGTTACCTTGAGCAGATCTCTTGACTACTCTGAGATTCAGTTTGTTTGTTTTTTGTTTGTTTGTTTTTGTAGGTCACGGGGGCTTGAACTCTAGGCCTGGGCACTGTCCCTCAGCTCTTCAGCTCAAGGCGAGCTTTCAACCACTTGAGCCACAGCACCACTTCCAGTTTTCTGGTGGTGGTTTATTGGTGATAAGAGTCTCATGGACTTTGCTGCCTGGGCTGGTTTTGAACAGTGATCCTCAGATCTCAGCCTCCTGAGTAGCTAGGATTATAGGTATAAGCCCACTGATGCCCAGCTAAGATTTAGCTTCTTTTTATCTCAGACATGAGAAAAAATATGAGCTGTCTCATATTGTTGTGGAGACTCAGATGCAATGAAATGTTTACATGAGGCCAATGTTCTCTATGTACTAACTGTTGTCCTTATTCCTAGAGTTTACGATAAGCAATGGGAGGGAAAAGCAGGCCAAAGTCACTTGCTTTTAAATTCCATAGTCTAAAGAATATACAAAATAACAAATTCATAAGGAGCATCCAAAATTATTAAAATTTACTGTTTTAAAGGTGATTTAAAGTTATAGCACTATCAATAGATGGTTTCAGCTATAAAATTAACACTACCAGGACTAAAACAGGGGTGTGATAAAATGGTAACTGGTAACAGACATGGTAGTGAAAATGCTGTGTGATTCCTCAAAAAAATTAAACATAGTATTACCATATGAATGTGAAAGTTAACTTAAATATAGTTACATATGAAAATATATACAGGACAGTATACATATATATATATATATATATATATATATATATATATATACAATCAAATTGAATGAAGTATGGTGTACACAGAGGTGGAGCAATTAACCCACAGCTTAACAAAATGAATACCTGGAAACTGAAATAGGTCTTTTCTGAAGAGCATAAAGCTTTAAAGGAGGAGGGTGAACAAATGTAGGATACATACATGAGAACGGAACAAGGCAACATGAGGGAGCAGGAAAGAGGAGAAGCAAAGAATGATGGAGAGGTGACATTGATCAAGATACATTGTACACATAAATAGACATGTTGAATTGAAACCCCTTTCTACAACTATATAAGGACAATAAAAATATTTTTTAAAAAGAAATTACTGGGGGGGTAAAGGGGGGGAGGCTGGGAAGGGATGGGAAGGGTAAACAAAGGAGGAGGCTACAATGCTTGATAAGAAACGTACTCATTATCTTGCCCATGTAATTGTAACCCCTCTATACAGGACTTTCACAATAAAAAATAAAAAAAAAAAAAATTACTGGGCTAGGAATGTGGCTTAGTGGTACAGGGCTTGCGTAACATGCATGAAGCCCTGAGTTTGATTCCTTGTACCACATACACAGAAAAAGCCGAAGTGGCACTGTGGGTCAAGTGGTAGAGTGCTAGTCATGAGCAAAAAGAAGCTCAGGGACAGTGCATAGGCCCTGAGTTCAAACCCCAGGACTGGCAAAAAAAAAAAAATCCTTAGATTTAAGCTTGGAGCGGGTGGCTAACCCCTGTAATCCTACCTACTCAGGAGGCTGAGATCTGAGGATCATGGCTCAAAGCTAGCCAGGGCAGGAAAGTCCGAGAGACTCTTATCTCTAATAAACCACTCAGAAAACCAGAAGTGGCTCAGTGGCTCCAGCGGTAGAGCACTAGCCTTGAGCTGAAGAGCTGAGGGACAGCACCCAGGCTCACAGTTCAAGCCCCAGGACCCACCAAAAAATGAAAAGAAAGAAAGAAAGAAAGAAATTACCATATAAACTAGTAGTCTACTTCTAGGTATGGAATCAGAAGAAAAAAAACCAGAGGCTTGAACAGGTATATATACACCTGCTATAGACACGCCTTTGTTCATGGCAGAATTACAGTAGCTACAGTTTATTAGTGGATAAAAATTTAATGCAAATGGCATTACACTTGTAATCCTAGCTACTTGGGAGGCTGAAGCCAGCCCAGGTAGGAAAGTCCATGAGACTCTCATCGCTAATAAACTACTCAGAAAAAGCTGGAAGTGGTACAATAGCTCAAGTGGTAGAACACTAGCCTTGAGCACAACCTGGCTCAGGGACAGTACCCAGGTCCTGAGTTTAAACCCTAGAACTGGCAAAAAAAAAAAATGCAGGAAGCCAGGCGTCAGTGGCTCAAGCCTGTAATCCTAGCTAGTCAGAAGGCTGAGATCTGAGGATCAAAGTTCGAAGCCAGCCCAGGAAGAAAAGTCTGTGAGACTCTTATCTCCAATAAATCACCAGAAAAACGGAAGTGGTTCTGTGGCTCAAGTGGTAGAGTGTTGAGCCTTGAGCTGAAGAGTGCCGGGACAGCACCCAATCCCAGAGTTCAAGCCCGATGACTGACAAAAAAAAAAAAAAAATGCAGGAAATTCTAAGATCCCACAACATGAATGAATCTTGTTGATATGCTAAGAGTAATAAGCCAGGCTATGATGGAAAAATATTAACGATGTCATTTATATACATTACCTAGAATACTCAAATTCATAGAAACATAAAGTAGAATAGTCATTGCTAGGGCTAGAGGGGAGAGATGCAGAGAGCTGCTATTTCCTTGGTATGATTTCAGTTTGGGATGGTGAAAATTTCTGGAGATGAATAGTGGTGATATATAACACTGTAAACATACTTAGTGCCACAAAACTCTACACTTAACTGTTAAAATGGTAAATTTCATGTAATGCATATTTTACTGCAATATGACAAAAAAAGGATGATAGCAGGAATGAACTATTTAAATATGAACATATCATTTTGCTGAGCCTTTCAGCGTTACTGGATAACAATTTAATGAAAGTGTTGAACTGGATTGGAGGCTATTTCTAGTTTCTACCTATGAAGATTCAAGTAATTCATTGTTCTACTCTAAAGTTTTCCAATAGATTCCTATTATGATTAGAGTAAAATCCAACCTGACCAAAACTTTGAACCTTATTAGTTTGTTGATAGAATTGTAAAATAGCAATGACACTTTGGGAAACAGTCTGACACATCCTCAAGATGTTAAACATAATTATACACACATATAAAGTATACTACTATACGACATCTGGCCTAACCTGTTTTATTATTTTTGTTTGGGGCTGGCAAGGTTTAAACTCAGGGCCTTAAACTCTCATTTGACCTTCTTGCTCAGAGCTGACACTCTACAACTTGAGCCATACCTATTAGTTTGGCATTTTGCTGGTTAATTAGAAATGGACTGTTGTAGACTTTTCTGCCCAGGCTGACTTTGAGCCACCATTCTCCAGATTGCAACCTCCTGAACAGGTAAGCTTATAGGCATGAGCCTCTACTGCCTGGCTTGTTTATTATTCTTATAGCACTTACTACCATCTGAAACTGTGTTTTTTTTTACTGTTATATTTACTGTCTTTCCCTTCCAGAAAATAAATTCCATAACAGCAAGAATCTTGTCTGTCTTACAAATCTCTATATTCCCAGAATTTAAGAGTTTATAACACATACTAAAGCATAATAAATCAAGAAATAATCATTACATGAATTAATCACCTTGAAAACTATTGTTTAAACAGAACTATTGTTGGGCTAGGGGATTAAGTGGTACAATGACTGATTAGCAAGCATGTACCCCAGTACCATCAAAACAAAAACAAAACAACAATGAGCAGAAATCATGTTAATCTGCTAGCAAATCTCAGCTTACAATATATAGTAACAACTCTCAGTTGGAATTGTCCCTAATGATTTGTGGATCTACTTCCCCATTGCAATTTTGGAGAATGAACCTATGGTCTTCCACTTACTAGATAAGTGCTCTATCACCTGAAGTATGCCTCCAGTCCAAAACTTGTTATACTTCAAAAAATATTGTTTTCTTCCCCCTTTCTGTGCCATCAGCAGCTACTACTTTTGAAGGTCTTTTCTCAGTCTCATTTCCTTGGGTTAGTTGTGATATGCTTGAAGCTCACAGGAGGCTTGAACTTCGGTCTAAGCTATCTGACTTCTGCTACTGTAAAAAAGGGGATAGTGTAGGCTAGTGTTCCTTCAACTTTAATGTATATGTAAATCCCCTTTGGACCTCCTTAAAAGACAGATTCTGACTCAGTATATATGGGTAGAGATTCTGCATTTAAAAGAAGCTTTCAAGTAATATCTATTCTGTTGGTACACTGATCATACTTTTTGAGTAACACTGGACCAGACAATGAAGCTGTCAGCAATAGTTTTTCATTAAAAATTTTACTTAGAGTACACCAAACCAAACACAACCCAGTGATTCTGCATGTTTCCACAACTTAAATAGCATTATTATACTTTAACTGCAATATTTCCAAGTATATTGTAGTATTTCTATTGTAATATAAAAGTACATGTCTTACAGCTAAAATTTTTCCTTCCTTCCCTTCTTTCCTTTCTTCCCTCCTCCTCCTTCTTCGCCCTCCCCTCTTTCTCTCTTTCATTCTTTTGCTGGCACTAGGGTTTGAACCCAGGGCCTTGTATTCCTTTGGCCTTTTTGCTCACATCTGGTATTCTACCATATGAGTCACACCTCCAGTTCTTACAACTTTTTCAAAAGGAATACATTAACCATCAGAGAAATAGAATGTACATTATAGGTAATAGTTATCTCCATTTTCTTTCAAATAAAGTATGTTTGTTACTCCTGGTCACTTAGAATCCCTAACTCTAAATGGGGAAAGAGAAATTAAGAGAACATGGGTATGGGTATCTGCTATCTCTGCCCTGACCCAAACTAATTTACTTATTTGGTTTGTTGTTGTTGTTGTTTTGCCAGTCCGAGGACTTGAACTCAGGGCCTGGGCACTATCCCTTGAACCACAGTGCCCCTTCCGGCTTCTTCTGTTTATGTGATACTGAGGAATTGAACCCAAGGCTTCATGCATTGTAGGCAAGCATTCTACCACTAAGCCACATTTCTTTTTTTTTTTTTGGCCAGTCATGGTGTCTGAACTCTGGCCTGGGCGCTGTCCCTCATCTCTTCAGCTCAAGGCTAGTGCTTTACCACTTGAGCCACAGTGCCACTTCCACCTTTTTCTGCTTATGTGGTGCTGAGGAATCGAACCCAGGGCCTCATGCATGCAAGGCAAGCGCTCTACCACTGAGCCACCTTCCCAGCCCCACTAAGCCACATCTCTAGCCCTAATTTACTTATTAAACAGTAAATAAAGCTTGCCCTTCTGCCTAACAGCCCTGATCATGAGAGTAAAAAAAGAATAAGAAAAAAATTAAGCAAGAATGAGGCTTATAGCGGGCGCTGGTGGTTCACGCCTGTAATCCTAGCTACTCAGGAGGCTGAGATCTGAGGATCACAGTTCAAAGCCAGCCCGGACAGGAAAGTCCGTGAGACTCTTATCTCCAATAAACCACTAGAAAACCGGAAGTGGCACTGTGGCTCAAGTGGTAGAGCTCTCGCCTTGAGCTGAAGAGTGTAAGGACAGCGCCCAAGTCCAGAGTTCTAGCCCCACAACCGACCAAAAAAAAAAAAAAAAGAATGAGGCTTGTTACACATAAGAATTACCTACTATCTTCTCAGAATACCAATTTTCCATATTTTAAAATGAGGATGAGATTAGGAACCAACCAACTGACCTCTGATGATCAATGTTAAGGTACAATGCCTGTTACTAGCCCAACCCAAATTTGTCAGTCTCACCTCTAGTGGGAGATAGGTATGCTTTTGTTCCTGGCCAACTTGCAGGCAGGGCAGGTGGGGATACTTGAGCTGAAGATTATATTTCTGTTTGAAATATTGTGCCACAGTGCACTCTACTGTCTGTCCACTCTCCAACTGCAAAGGAAACCTGTTTGGAAAAAAGGAAAGGTGATGTCATCAGCAAGCATTCAATCTTATCTCTCTCTAGATCCACACCACAGAAAGTTTCATCCTTTACTTCTTCCTACTGGACCTCCTTGACCTCTGTCACTCATGAAAAAGCAGATAATACAGGGCTACAAGGGAAAAGCCAAAGATTTGAGGACAAGGTTCCCCAACAGTCAAAGCCATGTCTGACTCATCTATTTTTTGTTGTTGTTGTTGGAGTGGTTGTGGGGCTTGAACTCCGGGCCTGGGCGCTGTCCCTGAGCTCTTCAGCTCAAGGCTAGCACTCTACCACTTGAGGCAGTGGCTCTTCCAATTTTCTAATAGTTTATTGGAGGTAAGAGTTTCACAGACTTTCGTGCCTGGGCTGGCTTTGAACCATGATCCTCAGATTTCAGCCTTCTGAGTAGCTAGGATTACAGGTGTGAGCCGCCAGTGCCTGGCTTCATCTATATTTTTATTTTTTATTTTATTTTATTTTTTTTTGGGTCCAGTCATGGGGCCTGAACTCTGGGCCTGGGTGCTGTCCCTCAGCTCTTCAGCTCAAGGCTAGCGCTCTACCACTTGAGCCACAGCACCACTTCCGGATTTTTTCTTATGTGGTGCTGAGGAATCGAACCCAGGGCCTCAAGCATGCAAGGCAAGTGCTCTACCACTGAGCCACCTTCCCAGCCCCATCTATATTTTTAATGTTGAACATAAAGCCAGACACTGAGTAGGTACTCCAGAGTCCAGTGAAGTCAAGAAGGGGGATAGAACATCTCCCAGGTTAACCAAGATTAGCCTTTTTCCAAGGTTAAAAGTTCAGGAGCCTGGCATTCCTTTTCTTTACAAAAGAAAAATGGAGATTCTAATATTTACAGATCTATAACAGGAATCAGTGGATCATGCTTGCTCTACAGTAAAGGCCCAAAGAGAAGATAAAAATTGGAGAGTAGGCAATGGACCTTGGAAAGTTGGAGACAGATGCTACATTCGTATAGCTTGTCTCCAAAACCAGGGCTAGTCTAAAGCTCATTCCCTAGGACAGGTGGGAGGGAAGGGGGGTGGGGAGAATGGTATCACAGAGAATATGTTTGAAATCTCAGATCTCTTCTAACAGTGGAGTATGTCTCAGCAACTCTGTCAACTTACGTCTGATGGCTAGCGGGGCGTCGGGTAACATTACACACACGGTATTTCCTCTTCATCTGTCCACAGTGCGTCACTTCCACCTTTAGGCCTGAGATACACACATTACTTGTCAAGTATGAAATAGGATGTTCATATACCCTGGCTTTGTCTCTCCCAAGGCAATTTCCTCTATTGGTAGGAATGACCAACAGTTTCCCTTCCCCATGAGGTTAGGTCCTCACCCTTGATCTCCTTGGTAAAGCGAACACGCTGGGAGTCTGTGAGGGGCTTGGGTTGCTCATCTATGTTCCTGATGTCCAGTACCTCACACATGAATTCAATCACTGGTTGTGCCTTATAGAAGGCAGTGGCTGAGACTGTGGGGACAGGGTAGGGATAGGTTAGCTTAGGTTCTGTCTGAATAAATAAGGTATTGCAATTTATACCCTCTTCTTTATAGGGTGCTGGGATGAGGATAGGGGGTGCTAGGGCTATAGGAATTAGACTAGGAGTTTGGTTGCAGAGCTAGAAGGGATGAGGCTGGGAGTGTGGTCACTGGACTTGGGGTGCCCCTGGCTCCATAGCTCTCCCCACTCACCATCAATGTTGAGCATCATCTTCCACATGGCAGGGCGCACAGACTGGTGAAAGCCGAACCAGACCTCGCGCCCACCCCCCAGCGGGTGGTAGTAGCCCTCAGGCGGTGAGAAGAAGGAGCGGCCCACAGGGGTGTACCTGGCAGGGACAGGCAGAGAACTGGTCCCTCGGGCACAGGCCCCCACCCTGTGAGGCATCCTGGGCACGGAGGAGCCCTGGCCTGGAAGGCAGGACACCAGGGCTTTAATGCCAGCTCTGATCTTTTATTAGTTGTATGACTGACCTTGTTCAAGTTTCTACCCTGCCCTGCAGGGACAGATGGGATGAGGCCCAAAGATATCTAAGGACAGGGTCAGGGGTTTAAACCATCTAAATGTCTATGCATACTTGCCTGGCACATGATAGGACTACAAAGAAATTCTTTTCCGTGGCACACTATGGGACCTTAACATGTACTCACTCCCTTCCTCCCCCCACAGCAGTTCTGTCAATACTAGTAGCCCAGATACTAACTACACCCAATACCTCATGGATGCCAGGTGCCTCATGGCCACATCCAGGGCTTGCACAGACTCCAGGGGAACAGGGATCTGTCCACTGACCAGGGCCTCATGCAGCATGCGCCAGCTCACAATGGCTAGCCACTTGATGGAGACCTTAAAAATCCGATCCTTCCCTTCCCCAGGAATTGTCACCTCAAAGTCGACCTTCAGGAGGGTGAGAAAAAAAAGAGTAAAGGATTGTCATCACAGAGAGATACAGGCAGACCCAGCTGCCACCCACTCCATGGACTTGCCAAAATTCTGCTCCTTAAGTCAATAAGGCTCAGAATAAAAACTGCAGAGTAAATCCAACCCCTTAGTTTCCAGCCACCTTGGTTCAGTGCTTTTTTCCCTCTCAACCTAGCGGGAAGTTCTTTAGGTCTATTTTCCATTTAATCTGAGTCTGTTTAGGGAACAGGTATAGGCTAAGTAAGCATTAGCACCTATTTACCTCTCACGCTAAAACACACTTTCATAGCACAAATTATCAAAAGGCTCCCCGAACCTCCAAACTCCAGATGGGCTTACATTAGGTTTGTTCCAATTCAGACCTCTGATACAGGCCTATCCTGATTCCCCATCTTACCCGTTCGTTGCCAATAGGCAATGCTGTGACAGTGTAAATGTTCTTCTTTCCATCATACACAGGCTTGCGATCACCAAAGATCTGAGGCTTGAAATGCTGGACCATGTATTCCACCACTTCCCTGTGGGGGACAGAAGTGGCCTGTGGAAGCCAAGAGACTACCACTTCAAGTTTTTGGAAATAATTCAAAGTCCAAGCAATGACCCATCTATTATATTCACACCAAACATTTTTTCACTCTGTGACAGTTCTTTTCAAACTTCAACATTCCTATGAATCACTTGGAGGTCCTATTAAAATGCAGCTTCTGATTCAATAGGCCTAGAGTGCAGTCTGAAACTGCATTTCTAACATCCCAGGTGATGCTGTTGCTCTAGGATCACCAAGACTCTAAGGGACCAGAAAGAGTGGGTATGCATGCCTTCTAAGCAGAAGAATCTGAGATGAAAAGGACTTGATTCCAGTGTCTATCCAGAATCCAGGCTATTCTAATTTCCAATCCCTAGTCTGATAAGCAAAACAAAAAAAGGATGAAGAGGAAAATATAAACTGGAATAATAATAAACTGTTTAGAACCTCATCTCATCTCTCCATCTTTCTGAAACTTAGTACCACTAACCTATTTTCTCTCAATTATAATCTTCTCCTCAATTTTATTTATTTTTTACTTTTATTTTTTGGTCTGTTATGGGGCCTGAACTCTGGGCCTGGGCACTGTCTCTCAGCTCTTCAGCTCAAGGCTACTGCTCTACTACTTGAGCCACAGTGCCACTTCTGGATTTTTTTGCTTATGTGGTGCTGAGGAATTGAACCCAGGGCCTCATGCATGCAAGGCAAGCACTCTACCACTGAACCACCTTCCCAGCCCCTCCTCCTTAATTTTCTTATCCTCTGCTACTTAGATCCTGGTGTCATCTATCATTCTTCTTAGCCCAAGAACCATCTGATCTCTTTGCTTCCTAAACCAAAGCCCTTGGTACTGCTATCTAAACCACACTCAAAATGGTATGTTAGGAGCAAATTATTTGAATTCCAATATGTCTCAATGCTGCCAAGCGATCTTTTTTCTTTTTCTTTTTTTTTGGGTGGGGGTCCGGTCATGGGGCCTGAACTCTGGGCCTGGGCGCTGTCCCTCAGCTCTTCAGCTCAAGACTAGCGCTCAACCACTTGAGCCACAGCACCACTTCCGGCTTTTTTCTTTTTTCTTTTTGGTGCTGAGGAATCGAACCCAGGGCCTCAGGCAGGCAAGGCAAGCGCTCTACCACTGAGCCACCTTCCCAGCCCCAAGCAATCTTTTTTCAACTCCCTGATTACTTATAGTCCTCATAGAATCTGTCAAATCTTCTCTACCATTCATCCCTGCCTTCTATGTGAAAGTAATTCTAATATCTCTGAAATGAGTGAGAATAATAGGCAAAGTTAGCTTTGAATTTCCAGATATGTACATAAACATTTATATATATGCTCTTTTTTTCTTTTCCTCTCATTTTGGAAATGTCCCCTACATGTATTATTTTTAGACAAATGAAAATATATTGAACTTTATTCACTAAAGAAAAATAATTTAAAATTAGAATACCATGTAATAATCTACCTATCAGAATGCTAAAAAAAAACTGATATACACTGTTAGTACAGATATGAATAACAAATCCCCTGAAGCTTTGCTAATGGGAATAAAAATCAATATAATTTACCTTTAAAAACTGACAATATCTGAAATACTTTATATTTACTGTTCTAACAACTGCACTTCTAGAAATCTATCCCCCAGATGTACTCATATATGGGTAAAAATATATATCCATATAATTATATTTAGTATAGCTTCAATTTTGTAGCAGAAATTTAGTATTCCCCTAATATTCAATAGATTTATTGAGTAAATGTAATATAGCTATTCAATGGAATACTTATGGAGTTATGCAAAAAACTGAGACAGATTACATGTATCAATATGTACTATTTTCCAAAATAATGGTTTAATAGGAAAAATGCAAGGTGCAGAACAAAATATATTAGGATCCTATCTTTTGTGCATTCAAAAATTATGTATAGCGCCAGGCAACAGCAGATCATGCTTGTGATCCTACTCAGGAAGCTGAGATATGAGGAAATATGAGGATTGAGGTTCAAAGTCAGACCAATAAAGTCCATGAAACTTCAATTAACCACCCAAAAAGCCAGAAGATCTGTGGCTCATGTGGTAGAATGCTAGTGTTGCACCAAAAAACTTGGGACATTGCCCAGGCCCTGAGTTCAAGTCCCAGACAGGCACACACACAAAAAATAATAATAATAAATTATATTTGAATATGCACAGAGGAGTCCAGAAACATACTTAAGAATGGTAAAACATAATGCCTCAGGGGAGCAGGCTTGTAAGACATCTTTTACTGTTACTTTTTGTAATTACTCAGGACTTTAAAACATTGTGCATATGCCAGGTGCCCGTGGCTCATGCCTGTAATACTAGGTACTCAGGAGGCTGAGAGCTGAGGATTGTGGTTCAAAGCCAGCCCGGGCAGGAAAGTCCGTGAGACTCTCATCTCCAATAAAACCACTAGAAAACCAGAAGTGGTGCTGTGGCTCAAGCGGTAGAGCACTTGCCTTGAGCTGAAGAGCTGAGGGACAGCACCCAAGCCCAGAGTTCAAGCCCCACAACTGACCAAAAAATAAATAAATAAGTTTTAGAAAGAAATTTGCTTCTTTTGACTGAGAATAATTAATCCCAAGTATACACTTTATGATGTCCTCCTGTCTCAGGAAGAACATCCTACTTTCATTCCTAGACCTTTCAAAACCTCTCCTCAATTAACTCTTTCACCTCTGTCACAAACATCCATACCTCATTCTTAAAAGTTCTTCATCCATTTCAACAAGGCTTTAAATTTGCTAGGCACTATTCTTGGCCCCTGCAGGCCTCTTTAGCCAATATTTCCTCTCTCCATTTTACTGCCAAATTATGTGGAAAAAGTTATCTGTTTTCATTATTCATACCACTTATGCCTTTGCTTACTGTGGTTAGATTAACTAACCCAATTACTCTATTGAAATTGTTCTGACAGTGGCTGGGAATGTGGCTTAGCTGTAGAGTGCTTGCCTAGCATGCATGAACCCCTGTGTTCGATTCCTTAGCACCACATAAACAGAAAAACCTGGAAGTAGTGCTGTAGCTCAAATGGTAGAGTGCTAGCCTTGAGCAAAAAGAAGCTTAGGGAGAGTGCTCAGGAAGGAAAGGAAAGGGAAAGGGAAAGGGAAAGGGAAAGGGAAAGGAAAGGAAAGGGAGAAGACAAGAGAAAAGAAATTGTTCTAGTAAAAGCCACCAATTCTCTCTTAATGACCAAATTCAACGTCCACCCTACCTGACATCTCTTCCTCAAAAGTTTGCTTGAATTTGGTGGAATCACCCTCTGCTGGTTTTTCTTTTAGTTTTATGCCCCCTTTCCAAGTTCTGAGGAAAGCAAAGATTCCTGAACTTGGTAACAACTTACCGGTTGACTCTTCGGGGACACTTGTCTGGCTTGATGTCCACTTCATAGTGGTAAACGTCAATCTTAGGAATGTCCACCTCAAAGTAATTGGCCAGAAGTTTGATTGGTTTTCCCACAGTGCCAATGCCAGGGCGACGTGGTGCCTGGAACACCTGCTGCAAGGGGGGCAGGTAGGCGCCCGCAGCTATTAAGACAAAGAGGCCCAATGAGGTCAGAGTCCTCAAACTCCTAACAATTACCCAGATCAGAGAAAGCACAGGCCTCCTAGAAAAGGAACAAGGAGTATGTAAGGTCCGCTCCTGGATGGCCAGCAGACTCCACCCTCCTCACAGCGAAGTCTCCACCCAGTACCTGCAATACCTAGGCAACTGGGACACTTGGAAGAGGTCACATCTGCATCTGCTGAGGTCACATCTGAATTTGATGTGGCCACACCTTTCTAAGGCCTAGCCCAGGCCCAGACTCTCTCGCTGCTCTTTTCTAGCTCTCTCTGCTCTCTCTCTGCTCTCTCTGCTCTTTTCTAGCTCTTTCCTCTCTCTTTTCTCTTTCCCAGCTCTCTCTCATTCCCAGGCCTTTCCCAGCCACGTGGAGTGCCAACCTTGCCTGGTCCCAGCAGGTCTACTGAATAAACCTACCACTTACCTGAATACCATGTGCATGGTGCAGTTCTTACTCGGCTACCCCTCTCTCTCTGCTCTTGTCTAGCTCTTCTCAAGCTCTTTTCTCTCTTTCCCAGCTCTCTCTCTTTCCTAGGCCTTTCCCAGCCACGTGGAGTGCCAACCTTGCCTGGTCCCAGCAGGTCTACTGAATAAACCTACCCCTTACCTGAATACCACGTGCGTGCTGCTGTTCTTACTCGGCTACCTCTTTTTAAAAACCTAACAGAGAGTAGAGAGGAAACCTCTATACTGCTTCCTAATTCAGTTGAGTGTTTCCACTAACTCAGACATTGCTAGGCTCATTTATTTCTTTTTTCTTTTTCTGGTATTGTTGTTAAATTCCCTTTTCTAGTCAGAAAAATGTCTATCTTAAACTAATGATGTAAATATGTGCTAAATTCCTACTACATGATAAGGGAAGGGGCTAAATCTGACTCCTAGTAACAAAACCTTTCCTTCCTTATACTTGATTAAGATACCTATCTCTACCAAGTGTCTCACAGACTAAGATTGTCCTACCCTGCTGGCCAGATGCTCACTTAACCCCATCCTGAACACAAAATAACATCATCTTGATCTTCCTCTGCAATTTAGACAGGAAGACCAAAAGAAGACCAGGCTGGGTAGTGCAGGGGTAGTGTTTGAGACAGGATTAAGACAACTAAATGACTGGAATGGGGGGCAGGGGGTGCAAAAGAACACTAAGGAGACTACAGACTGGAAACAAGGTGAGATAAGGGGTTGAGGAAAAGACCAACACTGGGAATCACGGTAGAAAAAGGCTTGAATTGGGCAGGAAGGCTAGAATTCAGGGACAGAGAAATTTAAGTTAGAGTTGGGGGCTAAGGTAAGATGAAGTATGGTACCTACAACAGAAAGAGCAGTGAAGAAAAAGCTTACGTGAAGAAAGAACTAGGGGCTGGGAATGTGGCGTAGTGGCAGAGTGCATGCATGAAGCCCTGGGTTCAATTCCTCAATACCACATAAACAGAAAAAGCTGGAAGTGACACTGTGGCTCAAGTGGTAGAGTGAGTAAAAGAAGCTCAGGGACAGTGCCCACACCCTGAGTTAAAGTCCTAGGACTGGCAAAAAACAAAAACAAAAAACTAGGGGGCTTGGGAAGCAGAGATAGCAATCTGAATATAGAAGAACAGACACTGGCTCTGAAAAAGAAAATATAAAATTCTTTCCATGCTCCACAAATCCTTCCATGCAGAAAGCCTAGAGAGCAGGAGTCAATTTCAAGACTGAGAGCCCTAGGGAAAGGGTTAGGAGAAGGACAACCTATTTGCTGTCCCCAGTCTTATTTTCTAGCTGGGGGCAGGGAAGGGGAAGGAAATAGAGAAGCCTTTGTCCCCACTTACTATTATTGTTCTTGCCATTAGACGACCAGCCAGGTGGGAGGACAGAAGGAAGGATAAAGCAGCCGAGAACCTCCCATTACCAGAGCTCAGCTTTTACCTCAGACAGGCTGGGAGTGGGGGAGAGGGAGAGGAGAGGTAAGCCTATCTTCAGCTGTAGGTTCAGAAAGAGGTCAGAACCATTTGTGGGAGGGGGCACTTCCCAGAGTTTAGCAGCTCAGTCTCCCTCTAACCACCTGTTAAGTACAGCCCCACTCTGCAGAAAGGGAAATTAAGGCCCAATCTGGAGGGGGAAAAAAAGCCTTCAGAACGCAGCTATGGGCAAGAAGCATAACTACCCACACTTGGCTACCTACTCCAGAAAGACTAGCACAGAAGCTGCAACACAAGCCTACAGACAGACACATGTTCCTGTCACATTTGAGCACAACCTAGACCTTGAAAGTTTACCTTTACCTCAGGGCTTTCATCTGGGTTCTTCAAAAAGCAGAACCCCTAGTGCCTACCAGACAAGTGGACAGACTTAAACAAAGAAACACACCCAGAGACATATTACAAGAGGACACAAACAAATGAACATCTGCAAACACCCCCCCCCCAAAAAAAAAAAAATCTTGTGCTGGACAAACATGAAGCATTGTGAGTTTAGATAAAGTGATACCTTTTCTTCCCCAAGCACTCAGATTCCATCTACCTTATCTTCCAGGTTGAATAATCATTTGGGGCCTTGGGAGAAACACATGCCCCTAGAACTAGGAGCTGGTTAGAAATGATGGGGTGTGGGACAGATATCAACCCTAAAGCCTCCTCTTGGCTAGAAATAAGATACACCAGACTTGGCCTTAGAGTACCCTCCCTGGAAGGTTTTGGAAAAAGGAGCTTACACCCCATTTCATATCCCAACTAGGGAAGACAGGAGGAAGCAAAAAAAAAAAAAAAAATTGTCTCATATGGTATCCCCCCCCCCCCTACTCCCATAAGCCCTCCCAGCTGTACAAAGTCCTTCCCCCCCCCCCCATTACCACACCCTGCCCCCAGCTTTCAGTCTGAGAATGGGAGACACTTCCCGTCAGACCCAGACAGGGACAGACGGCCACTTTGTGATGCAGATGAGGGCCCCAGCACAGAGGACAAAGCTCCAGCCTAAGGGGAAAGGGGCGGGGCCCTCCCCTGCAGACAAAAGCAAGGAGGGAGGGGCCTTGAAAATGACACTCCCCCTCCCCCATCTCCAACCAGCCCAGAGAAAGTAAGAGCTTGAAGCCCTGGCTCTGTATTCCTACCAGCAGCACAGAAGCCCAACCAACCTCCCTAAGAGCCAGGCTCCTAATCAAAAGAGGCTAGGTACGTGGGTAAGAAAAGACCCAGAGACCAATCTCTCCAAAAAGGATTTGTCCCATTATTAAATACACACCATTATTGAATATACACATATGAGATTAACCAAATTTCACACTTGAGTGGGATCTCATTCAATTAACAGTGGCCTCCAAATACATGAGACAAATGTTGATTCTAAAGAAATCAGGCACTCCCTTTACCTTCAAGGAACTCTCAGTCCAGTACAGGTGTTTGGAACACGCTTGTCCACAGGAGGCACACCTGGACCTGAGACCATTGCCTAGGTTATGTGCAGTTCCCCCCAGCTGTCTCAGGACATTATTCCAATTTCTTTCAAGACAAATAGTCTAGGCTTAGAACAGTTATGGAGTCCCTCCACCAACAGCTTTCACGCTGAATTGTTTTGTTTTGTTTTCCAATCCTGGGGCTTGAACTCAGGGCCTAGGCAATGTCCCTGAGTTTCTTTTGCCCAAGGCTTGCACTCTAGCCCTTGAGCCACAGTGCCACTTCTGGCTTTTTCTTTTTATGTGGTACTGAGGAATCAAACCCAGGCTTCATGCATGCTAGGCAAGCACTCTACCACAAAGCCACCTTCCTTGAGGCTGAATTTTAATTACTACCTTTGTTGAGGCAAAGCCTGGTCCTACTAGGCTTCTCTCAAGATTACAGCTGACTCCAGAACTAGATCCCAGCTCTTTCCCTAGAAGCTTATTTCTTGTTTAAAAAAAAAAAGTCATTTTTTTCATTATTCCAGAACCTATTAGAATATATGTCAGGATAAAATCATTAGCAGCCTGGGTGCAATCTATCTGGACTTCAATGACCCACCTACCCTGTTCTTGTCCACAGGTTGTTGGTAATAACTATGCAGCTTAAAAAACTAAGAGTTTGTAGGATGGAGAATGGGAATAGCAGTTTTCACTGAAGTCAGCTGCTACCTGCACTCCACCTTAGGAACTTACACAACTTCTGGAAGTGTCTGTGTGGGGGGGGGGAATAGTCACTAAGTACTCATACGTATCATTGAATGAAAGACTTGAGAGAGTAGTTGCAACTTGACTGGTCTGAAATACAAAGATTTGTCCATTAGGAAAGTAATGTTAAGTCCAAAACAAAATTTACTACTCCTATCCACAGTCCAGATGGAAGGAGGTGGTGAGAAAATACCTAAAAGATTCCTGAGTCCAGAATACTCTTTCCGTCACAGAGTAAGAGAGCTAGGCCTAGGATACAGAGGGTACTACCAGCCTACAACCCATCCAGAGGAATCCATACTTCTTGGGGGCAAGTTTGCCTCAGTTTCTCCTGTTTTTATCTCCTTTTCACTTTTTTTTCCGGCTGTGGGGCTTGAACTCTGGGCACTCTCCCTCAGCTCTTCGGCTCAAGGCTAGTGCTCTATCACTTGAGTCACAGCACCACTTCCAGTTTTCTGAGTGGTTTAGTCTAAGAGTCTAACGGATGTTCTTGCCTGGGCTGGCTTTGAACTGTGATCCTCAGATCTCAGCCTTCTGAGTAGTTAGGATTATAGGGGGTGAGCTACCGGCACACTGCTCCTTTTCACTTCTGAATAAGAAGTTATGACTACTAACTGGGACTTGCCAGAACCAATGTTAAAAAAAAAATCTCTCTTCAAACAACCTGTTTGTATTAAAACAGACTAGCCTAGCAATCTTGGATCTAATGAGCAACCCCCTGATGGTTTCTGAAGAGCAAAGATGAAAAAGGAAAGATACTCCGGGAGACAGGTTGTGAAAATATTAAGGTATAAAGAGATTACACTGTGATATCAAAAGATAATTCAATGGACAAGATCATTACTTTTGGATTAAAAGCTCCTACCTCTCATTCAGGATTGGACTAGAAACTTGAAAACCAGTTAAACTTGGCCTATCCTTGGTACCTTTTCTAAGGCCTGTCTTCAGGGAGGACCAGTTCTCCTCAAACATGACTTCAATTCTCCTCTTTCCTCTTGAAGCTGAAAAAGGCACTTTGGCAGCATCCCTCAATCCATTCTTGGCAAATTGTGACTGAGGGGCTTAAGGGCCAAATGTCAGAGACTCCAAGATGGAGAAGGGGCAATTCCCATTGGCACTCTGTCAGCACCTTAAGAGAATGCACGCATAAGTGCACTAGTTTTTCCAGGCCAAACAGGGTGAGAGAAGTGTGTGTGGGGGGGGGGGGGGGAGCAGCAGGCAGCCACGCCCCCACCACATCAGGCAGCCCCTTCCAGCTGGCACCTCCGCGCATGCTCCTATGTCACCGCTCAGGTTCCCCAACCTCACCAAGGGGGAAATCCTTCGTGCCAGATCCCCACCCACTGTCCTCTGACCCTCGCCCTCCAGTCAGTTGCTGGCTGGGGCGGAGCTCACAGCCCAGCTCTGGCGCCTTCTCCCAAGAGACATTAGCTTAGCCCGACCCAGGCGAGCCCCCGCCCCCGGCATGCAGTAGCTGCAGGCCCTACGTTGTCGTCGTCCTCCCCCACCCCCCTCCAGGACACCTGGATCCCGCCCCTGCCACCTGCCGGGCCTCGCTAGGCCTCCCCTGATCTCCAGGAGCCCTTCCGTGCTCTCAGGCCCAGCTACCAGATTACTTCCCACTCCCAGGACTGCATACAGCCTTCCCGGGCAAACAGCTCCCATCTCAGGGTCCTCTTCACATGGTTCCCCCCGCAGGCCCCGAACCCGGAACGGCGCACAGCTCCCTTCAAAATGCCCCCCCCATCCCAGGAGAGCCCTGCTGTCACTCAGAAGCCCTCCTCCCAGGAGCCAGGGTCTTCCCGCGAGAGGCCCTCGGGTTTCTGGAGCGCGCACCGTTCCGCCCTCCCGGGGCCCTTACCTGCTCCCGAGGGTCCCGCTTCCATCCCATATACCCGTGCGGGGGTCAGGCGGCCTGGAGACGGTGGAGTCCAGCGTGAGGGGCCTAGCTCCCCCGCTCTCTCGCAGTTCGGGCTCCCGGGCCGGGCTCGGCTACACCCCCAAGCCCGGCCGCTCGCGCCGGCGCCCCCGCAGCCTCCGTTGCCGCCGCCGCCGCCGCCGCGGAGCCTGCAGCAGCTCCCCCTGCGAGCGCCCGGCCAGCTGCCAGTGCGCAGGCGCGACCGCCAGGCCCAGGGGGCGGACGGGAACGAGTCAAGCGGGGCGCTCCGACGGCAACAAAGGCCAATGGAGAGGGGCGGGGGCACGGGGACCGGAGGCAGCGGCCCCTGGCGGTCACCCTTCGCCCTGCAGCCTGGCGGGAGGGCTCCGGTAGGGGCGGCCGTGGAACGGCGCTGTGGCGTTCAGTGGGGGCGGGACTGGGTGACACCCCCCAGCAGCTGCCTAGGACTCCGGTTCCCCCCCGCCCCCCCACACCCTCCTCCTCCAAACAGGTCCCCCCAAACCCACACACAGCCCCCGCCCTCCGCACAGTGTCACGCGCCCGTTACAGGAAGCCCACCTCACCCCCCCCTCCCGCATCACAGCAAAGCCCATCACCCAGGGCCCGGCCTCCCACCTCTCCTCCCCATCACCCTCATCCTTCCAGCCTCGGCTGCACAGACTCTGCCTCCGAACTCACTGACGCCACCCTCTCCAGACCACACCGCGGTGGAGACCCTGCCCGCTCTGAAAGACGTCAGCCTCGACTTCCGTGTCCGCAGGACCTAAAGAAGCACCTGCCTCCACTTCCTCATGGGCAGCATCTGCCGCCTGTGCTCTCCCCACCTCACCTAAAGGACTTTGTGCGTCAAAATGCAAAGGATGCTTTTCAGTTATCCCCCAGCCCCCCAGAATCTCCTCTTTATCTTTCTTTTTTTCTTTTAAAGCCTTCTACTTGGCTTCAGGCTTTTCTTAGAGTCTTGTAATGCCTCAGTCCCTTTCAGCTTTCTTAAAGGGCCCTTCTTGCGTTGGCCCATTAATAAAGGGATCCCTGTGGTTCCAAACCTAGTTATCTTCTTATTCCACTCTCCACACTCACCTTGAAGATTTAACACGCTCGTATGGTCCCACTCTCCTTCCAAATCTCGATTTCTAGCCACATTTTTAGGCTTTTTTTTTTTTTTTTTTTAACATTTTAGATTGGTATCTCCAAGTGTCTGCTGGACAGCTCCATCTGGATAATCTACTAGTCCAAACCAAACTTTTCATCTTTCCACCTACCAACATTTGTACTTGTACTGTGCTTTCTGTCTCTATGACTAGCAAAAATGACAATTCCGCTCTCTCCTTTGCTCTTTTCCTCTACTCAGTTGTTCACTGTGTCTGTCTTTCTTCTCTTTCTTTTTTCTTGCTTGCTCTTTCTTCCTCCTCCTCCTCTTCCTTTTCCTTTTTCTACCCTTCCTTCTTTTGGTAGTACTGGAGTCTGGCAGTACAGGCCTCTTTCTTGCTAGGAAGGTATATCACTTGAGTCATACCCTCTCAACCCTTTTTTAGTTTAGCTATTTTCCCAGTAGGGTCTTGTGCCTTTTGACCAGGCTACCCTGGAACTCCAAACCTACCTAGACTTCCTCATACCTGGGATTATAGGGATGAACCTTTACACTGGGCCTCACTGTTCAACATGTCATGACATGCATGCATCCCTTCGGAACTGCTCTCACATGATTTCTGATAGTTCCTTATGCTGGTGCAGACTCTTATCCTACCTTAATTGAAATATCACATGTATGCCCTTGCTAATTTCAACAGTTTCTGGGATCATTCCTTTTTTTTTTTTGGTCAGTCATAGGGCTTCAACTAGAGACCTGGGTGTCCTGTCCCTGAGCTCTTTTGCTCAGGACTAGTCTTTTACCACTTTGAGCCACAGCACCACTTCTGACTTTCTGATGATTAATTGAAGATAATAGTTTCAGGGCTGGGAAGGTGGCTCAGTGGTAGAGCGCTTGCCTTGCAATGCATGAGGCCCTGGGTTCGATTCCTCAGCACCACATAAGCAAAAAGAAAAAAGCCGGAAGTGGCGCTGTGGCTCAAGTGGTAGAGTGCTAGCCTTGAGCTGAAGAGCTGAGGGACAGCGCCCAGGCCCAGAGTTCAGGCCCCACGACCGGACCAAAAAAACAAACAAACAAACAGTTTCATGGACTTTGCTGTCTGGGCTGGCTTTGAACTTGATCCTCAGACCTCAGCCTCCTGAGGAGCTAGGATTACAGGCATGAGCCACCATCACCTGGCCATTTCTCCTTTTTGTTGGCTGCACTGATAAAAGTGATAGTAAGAGACCCACTTCAAACATCACTTTCCCATATTGATATTTACATGACTTGTATTTTTTTACAAATGTGGCAAAGAATTCTGAGAATTTAAGGACTATACTCAGTCCTTATGAGATTAACTTCTGATACTTTAATCATGGCATATCTAGCTTCTCTTCACTAGAGGTTCTCAACAATCAGAATTATTTGGAGATTTTGTTAAAACACTTGACTGCTGAGCCCTGCTCCCAGAGTTTCTGATTCATAAGTCTCATGTTGGACCAAAAAATGTGTATTTTGAATAATTTTCCAAATGAAGCTGATGTTGCTGAATATGGGACCACACTGACAACTAATATTAAACAGTAGTTAAGCCGGGCACCGGTGGCTCACACCTGTAATCCTAGCTATTCAGGAGGCTGAGATCTGAGGATCTCAGTTCAAAGCCAGCCCAGGCAGGAAAGTCTGTGAAACTCTTATCTCTAATAAACCTCAGAAAACCGGAAGTGGCACTATAGCTCAAGCAGTAGAGTGCTCGCCTTGAGCTGAAAAGTTGAGGGACAGTGCTCAGGCCCAGAGTTCAAGCCCCACAGTCAACCAAAAAAAACAGTAGTTAAGAAAAATTCTAGAAAGCCAGGTGTTAGTGGCTCATGCCGGTAATCCTAGCTACTCAGGAGGCTGAGATCTGAGAATCATAGTTCAAAGCCAGTACAGGCAGAAAAATGCCCATGAGATTCTTATCTCCAATTAAGCTCAAAAACTAGAAGTAGAGCTGTGGGTCAAGTGGTAGAGCTCTAGCCTTGAGCAAAAGAGTTCAGGGACAGCACCCAGCCCCTGAGTTCAAAGCCCATGAGTGACAAAAAAAAGAAAGGAAGAAGGAAAGGAAGGAAGGAAGAGGGAGAGAGAGGGAGGGAGGGAGGGAGAGGAAGGGGAGGGAGAAAGAAGAAAGAAAGAAAGAAGGAAGGAAAGAAGGAAGGAAGGAAGGAAGGAAGAAAGAGAGACCTTTGAGCCAGATTGTCTTGGATTCAATTCTAGTCTTCCACTTGGACAAATTATTTAACTTCTCAACTTCTCTGTATCTCAGTTTCCTTCTCTATATAAGTATGGTAATAATAGTGGTTACCTCAATAGTTGTTGTGAAGATTAAAAGAATTGTTACAGGCCAGGTGTGGTGGCTCATGCCTGTAGTCCTAACTGTTCAGGAGATGAGATATTGGGAGTATTATAGCTTTGAGTCAGCAACAACCAAAAAGTTCAAGAGACCCCTATTTCAACCAAAATGACCTGAGCGTGGTGGCATGCTTGTTACCTAGTTCCACAGAAAGTACAAATAGGAGGGTCACTATCCAGGCTGGCCTGGGCATAAACATGAGATCCTATTTGAAGAATAAAATAAGGGGCTGGGATGGTGGCTCAGTGGTAGAGCACTTGCCTTGCATGCATAAGGCCCTGGGTTTGATTCCCTAGCACCACATAAGCAAAAAAAAAAAAGCCGGAAGTGGCGCTGTAGCTCAAGTGGTAGAGCGCTAGCCTTGAGCTGAAGAGCTGAGGGACAGCGCCCAGGCCCAGAGTTCAAGCCCCACGACCGGACCCAAAAAAAAAGAAAAAAGAAAATAAAATCAGATTGGAAGTGTGGATTGAGTGGTACAGTGCCTGCTAGCAAGTACCAGGCTCTGAATGCAAACCCAGTACCACCAAAAAAAATTGTAATACATAAAACAATTTTAGAACAATATCTTAAATAATGCAAGCATAGAATTAGCTATTAACATAATCATTATTTGCCTTTCACATTATATTCTAAGTTCCTAAGTTCAACACAGAGATCATATCAGAAACATTTCTGGGCCCCTGTGCATAGCACAAATGTGCACAGAAACCCTTACATGTAGGTTTTCTTGAATCAAACAGAGGCTTCATAAAGTTCTTGGAAGTCAGCCAGGTGGTGGTGGCTCATGCCTGTAATTCTAGCTACTTAGCAGGCTGAGATCTGAGGATCTTGGTTCAAAGGCAGCCCAGGCAGGAAAGTCCATGAGACTCTTATCTCCAATTAACCACCAGAAAAACCAGAAGTGGCACTGTGGCTCAAGTGGTAGAGCTCTTGCCTTGAGCTGAAGAACTCAGGGACAGTGTCCAGGCCCAGAGTACAAGCCCCACAACCAACAAAAATTAAAAAGAAAAAACATTCTCAGAATTTGATCCCTGGTGGCTCATGTTTATAATCCTAGCTATTTAGGAGGCTCAGGGGTTCAGGGCTAGACCAGGCACACAAATCCTGGATATCTCAAATTAACCAGCAAAAAGCCAGAAGTGGGGGTGTAGTTCAAGTGGTAGAGGACCAGCTGTACCAGCTGTGTGCAAAAAAGCCAATCAAGAGCTTAAGGCCCTGAGTTAAAGCCCAAGTATCAGAGGGTAGGGTGGAGGGAGGGAGAGTCCATAAAAGTCTAAGTCCTTTTTTCTAAATACTTGATCTCATATTGAAGTTTAAGGAAAGGAACTAGTCACTATTCTAACACATCTCTGAAGAGCCTAGTGATTCCAATTTTCAAAATCCTTCTACAGGGCTGGGAAGTTGGCTCAGTGGTAGAGTGCTTGCCTTGCATGCATGAGGCCCTGGGTTCGATTCCTCAGCACCACATAAGAAAAAAAGCCGGAAGTGGCGCTATGGCTCAAGTGGTAGAGCGCTAGCCTTGAGCTGAAGAGCTGAGGGACAGCCCCCAAGCCCAGAGTTCAGGCCCCACGACCAGAATAAAAAAAAAAAAAAAAAAAAAATCCTTCTACAATGTGTCCCTATATAAGTATAAAAGAAATCCAGACAGCATTTTCTTTTCTAGTATGACATAGTTCCTTCAATAACTCCTGATATACATATCTGGAAATTCTATTGACTTTTTTTTTTGTCTGTCATAGAGCTTGAACCCTGGGCCTGGGCACTGTCCCTCAGCTCTTTAGCTCAAGGCAAGCACTCTACCTCTTGAGCCACAGAGTCATTTCTGGTTTTCTGGTGGTTTATTGGAGATAAGAGTCTCACAGCCTTTCCTGCCTGGGCTGACTTTGAACCACAATCTTCAGATCTCAGCCTCCTGAGTAGCTGGGATTACAGGCATGAGCCACTGGCTCCTGGCTTGACTCATTTTGTTTCTAACTCAGTCCTTACATATCAATCTAAGCTAATTCACACTAATGGGCCAGAGCCCCCTATCTATATATATTTACACCTAGAATTTCCCAGAACCAAAACAGAAAGAATAGCCTTAAAAATGTTTGTATCACTACCTATACTCCATTTTTTTAAATATTAAAAAACAGTATGAAAGCCAGTTCAGTGGCACAAGTTTCTATAGTCCCAAGCATCCAGAAGACTGAGACAGGAGGACCACAGAGCCCGGCAGTTTGAGAGCAACATAGAAAGACCTCACCACAAAACAAAAACGCAAGCAAAAAAATCAGGGCTGGGAAGGTGGCTCAGTGGTAGAACACTTGCCTTGCATGCTCGAGGCCCTGGGCTCGATTCCTCAACACCACACAAGCAAAAAGAAAAAAGCCGGAAGTGGTGCTGTGGCTCAAGTGGTAGAGCACTAGCCTTGAGCTGAAGAGCTGAGGGACAGCGCCCAGGCTCAGAGTTCAGACCCCACGACCAGATCCAAAAAAAAAAAAAAATCAGCATGAGAGCCAGGTATCAGAGGTTCACTCGGGAGCATAAGATCTGAAGACTGAGGTTCAAAACCAACCACGGCAGCAAAGTCCATGAGACTGTTATCTCCAGTTAACCACCAAAAAGACAGAAGTGGAGCTGTGGTTCAAGGGGTAAAGTACTAGCTTTGAGCAAAATTCTCTGACACAAAATAACAACAACAACAACAAATACCCAGAAATAGCCAACAGTGTCCTTGGCTCAAACTTGTAAACTCAATAGGCTGAGATCTGAGGATGGGCAGTTCAAAGCCAGCCTGAGTAGGAAAATCTGTGAGACTTTTTTATTTTTGGTTAGTCATGGGGCTTGAACTCTGGGCCTGGGCACTGTCCCTGAGTTCTTCAGCTCAAGGCGAGAGCTCTACCACTTGAGCCATAGTGCCACTTCCAGTTTTCTGGTGCTTAATTGGAAATAAAAGTCTCATGGACTTTCCTGCTTGGGCTAACTTTGAGCCTCAATCTTCAGATCTCAGCCTCCTAAGTAGATAGAATTACAGGTGTGAGCCACTGGCGCTTGGCTGTGAGACTCTTATCTCCAAATAACCACCAGAAAACTTAAGTGGAGCTATGACTCAAAGTAGTAGAACTTTAGCCTTGAGCAAAAAAGTCAGGGATAGTGCCCAGACCCTGAGTTCAAGCCCCATGACAAACAAACAAACAAACAAAACCCAAAACCAAAATAACAAACAAAAAAATCCAAACAAACAGCATGAGGACAAAAAATAATGTAATAGAATTAACAAATTAAGTGAGTAGAAAGATTGTAGAAAATAAATCAAATCAAATCAAGCTTGGTACTAGTAAAAACTGATTAGAAACAATAATGATAAAATATATAGTTTGAGGGGCCCAAGATGCACACCTGTTATCCCAGCGATAAGAGAGGCTTAGGTAGAGGTATTGTTGTGAGGCCTGCCATGGCAAAAAAAAAAAAAAAAATCATGAAACTCTTACCTGAAATATAACTAAAGCAAAAGAGGTCTTGGAGTGTGGCTCAAGTTTTCCCTGACTTCAAAATCCCATATCAGGGGCTGGGAATGTTGCTTAGTGGTAGCGTGCTTGTCTAGCCTGCATGAAGCCTTGGGTTAGATTCCTCAGTTCCACATAAACAGAAAAAGCCAGAAGTGGTGCTGTGGCTCAAGTGGTAGCTCAAGGACAGTGCCCAGGTCCTAAGTTCAAACCCCAGGACTGGCCAAAAAAAAACTCATACCACCCCTAAAATTTAAAAATCCATTTTTTTTGTCTGTCGTGGGGTCTGAACTCTGGGTCTGGGTACTGTCCCTCAGCTCTTCAGTTCAAGGCTAGCGGTGGCTCAGTGATAAGAGTGCTTGCTTTGCATGCATGAGGCACTGGGTTTGATTCCTCAGTACCACATAAACAGAAAAAGCCGGAAGTGGCGCTGTGACTCAAGTGGTAGAGCGCTTGCCTTGAGCTGAAGAGCTGAGGGACAGCGCCCAGACCCAGAGTTCAGGCCCCACAACCGACAAAAAACACACACACACATACACACAAAAATAAATAAATAAAAATCCAGTTTTAAATATTTAGAAATAACTTCATGAGATGTTTGTGACCTATATAATAAAATCTACGAGAACTAACAAGAAAGCATGCAAATCAAACAAGCACAAAGAAAGACCAAGTTCCTCAATGCAAAAAAAATGAAATAAAATAATGTCTGTTAAGATTCCTACTAACTGGGCAGTGTTGGCTCATGTCTGTAATCTGAGGAGACACTTATCTCCAATTAACTACCAAAAGAGCTAGAAGTGGAACTGTGGCTAAACTGGTAGAGCACTAACCTTGAACACAAAATCTCAATGACAGCACCTAAGCCCTAAATTCAAGCCCCACGACTGACACACTCACACACACCAAAAAAAAACAAAAAAAAAGGCAACAACAACAAAAGATCCTGCTACTCTAGCCCCAAGTTCTGAGGATGAACATCCTGTATCCCTACTCATTTCATGTACTGTACTCCAGAAAAACAAAGATACAAAGATAGATTTGAACTCGACCTACCCCTGTGAGAGATAAATACATAGATCAGTGCTATCCAACAAAAATGTGATGTGAAATATATATGTAATTCTAGAATTTCTACTAGTCGCACTATAAAAAGTTTAAAAACAGGTAGAAATCAATTTTAGTATTTTAATTAGCTCAAAATATCATTTTAGGATGTCATCAATATAAAGAAATATTACTATGCTTTTGTGCCAGTCCTGGAGCTTGAACTCAGGGCCTGGGCACTGTCCCTGGGCTTCTTTTGCTCAAGGCTGGTGCTCTACCACTTGAGTCACAGCTCCACTTCTGGCTTTTTAAATAGTTAATTGGAGATAAAGAGTCTGATGGACCTTCTGCCCAAATTGGCTTTGAACTGCCATCCTCAGATCTCAGCCACCTCAGCAACTTGGCACATGGCAAATTATGACTATTTTTTAAAAATAAATTATGACTATTTCAAATTAAGACTACTTTGAATTTTTCTGTGTATTTCAATTCAGATTCAATGCATTTCAATTCAGATTAGTGACATTTCAAGTGCTTAATAAATCTGGTAGGGACACAGTACTAAACAGTGCAAATGATAATTTCTATGCAGATTTATGTCTAATGATAGAAACATATGAGTGATATGGAAACTAAAAGGAGGTACATCTAATCTCATCTGGAGTAATCAGAATATGTTTTCTAGAAATTTAGGAAGATGAAGAGGAATTAGCTAAGCAAAGAAGAGATGGGAAAAAGGCATTAGTAGAGGGATAAAGGTTAGAAACAGGACATAGGACAGGCTCTTTTCTCCTTTATTTTCCCTCCTGAGCATGAACATGGAAGCAAAAAGCAGAAACAAAGGAGGTTAGAAAAGAAGACTGACCAAACCCGTCCATTCTCTCCCTAGCCCAGTCAGGGAAAGGGCAGCAAAGGCAATAGGAGGAGCTGTCCCTGGTTCTGATACTAAAAGCATTTCCATTCAGATTCAGCATTCAGTTCTGCCCAGTTCCACCCAGGCTGGAACTGAACTGACCCAGAGAAAGCCTGAATTCCAGCATACATGGAAACCCAAAATCTTAACCTTGTGCCTTGCAGAATAGAAGTTTTGGACCAGTCTCCCCTGACCAGACCAGAGAAACTTAGGAACATTCAAATATAAGTAATGTAACTAGAATATTAAAGTTTAGGGTCAGCTATGGATAGGTAAGTCATCCTTCCTAAGATAGAAGCAGATACAGATCTACCATACTAAAGGAATCCCAAAGATGGTAGTCAACAGGGGTATCAACCTCTTTAGAAAAATGTGAACTAGTCATTCAACCCAAATCTACCTGGACATTACCAGGCTGCGAATTAGTAGGAAAGTTGGTACAAAATTAATTCCTATTATCTTCCTTTACCTCAATTAATCTATGAGGGTTGCTCATTTGAAAAAGTTTACAATTTGTATGGCCTTGGTATATCAATGGGCTAAGGAAAAGGCTAATTTACACAAGTGGAACTTTTTATTCATTCATAAGAAAGTCAGTATAGATACAAGCCAGTCACTGATGGCTCATGCCTATAATACATGCTACTCAGGAGGCAGAGATCGAGAGGAATTCCGTTCAAGGCCAGAATGGGTGAGATGCTCAATAAGACATACATGGTGGCATTACCTGTGATCTCAGGAAGCTATGGGTAAAAGAATTATGGTCTAAGGTCAGTGCATAATCTACTGGGAAAAAATGTGAGATCCCATCCCCAAAACAGTAGCTATAGCTAAAAGGGCTGGGTCATGACTCAAGTTGATAGAGCATATATCTAGCACTCTTGAAGCCCCAAGTTCAAATCACAGTATCTGCCAAGCATAGTGGCTGAAGCTAATAATCTTAGCTACTTGGGAGGCAGGAACTGGAGGATCACATTTTGGGGCAAACATAGCAATAAAAATTCATATGCTGCTGGGCACTGGTGGCTCATGCCTGTAATCCTAGTTACTCAGGAGGCTGAGAGCTGAGGATTGTGGTTCAAAGCCAGCCCAGGCAGAAAAGTCTGTGAGACTCTTATCTCTAATAAACTACCCCAAAAAGCCAGAAGTGGTGCTGTGGCTCAAGTGGTAGAGTGCTGGCCTTGAGCACAAAGAGGCTAAAGGACAGTGCCCAGGCCCTGAGTATAAAGCCCCAGGACTGGGGGGAAAAAGAAAGAAAGAAAAAAATTTATATGCCCTCATCTTTTTTTATTTGGGGGGTGGGGGTCCAGTCGTGGGGCCTGAACTCTGGGCCTGGGCGCTGTCCCTCAGCTCTTCAGCTCAAGGTTAGTGCTCTACCACTTGAGCCACAGCACCACTTCTGGCTTTTTTCTTTTTGCTTATGGGGTGCTGAGGAATCAAACCCAGGGCCTCATGCATGCAAGGCAAGCGCTCTACCACTGAGCCACCTTCCCAGCCCCTACCCTCATCTTAACTATTGGCTGGGGCAAAGGGGCAGATACCGGCTATCCCAGTTAACAATGGGAAGCACAAATAGAAGGATTGTGGTTCAAGTTGGCTTAAGCATAAAGTGACACTCTGTTCTGAAAATAACTAATGCAAAAGGAGACTGGCAGAGGGCTAAGCATTTGCTTAGCAAGTGTAAGGCTCTGAGTTTGAACCCCAAAATAATCCCCCAAAAACCAAAAAAATTTTTTCCAGTACTGGAATTTTTTTAAAAAGATAGAAGGGTAGTAGTCTAATGGTTTATAGCTAGATAAATTGGTTAGTTTAACAGAATACAGTTCTCACTTATACATGAGATACATTCTAAGGCTTCTGGATGTCTGAAGTTGCAAATAGTACCAAGCCAGAAATATATACATATATATGTTTATATTACATACATTATATATTTTCATTATAAATGCACACTTATGATAAAGCTGATAAATTAGGCACAGTACGAGATTAACAATAACATCTAATAGTAAAATAGAACTATTATAATAATATAATGTAATCAAAGGCATGGGATCACTGTCTCTCTTTTTTTTTTTGTCAGTCATGGGGCTTGAACTCTGGGCTGGAATGCTGTCCCTCAGCTCTTCAGCTCAAGGCTAGAGCTCTATCTCTTGAGCCACTGTACCACTTCCGGTTTTCTGAGTGGTTCATTAGAGATAAGAGTATCACAGACTTTCCTGCCTGGGCTGGCTTTGAACCTTGATCCTCAGATCTCAGCCTCCTGAGTATTACAGGTGTGAGCCATTGAAGCCCAGCTTTCACTGTCTCTTGTCTACTTTATTGTACTTTGACCTTTTCACTTAAAGGAAACACTTTATGACATCTAACTGCCTGCATCATTACTCTTGGACTATTACTATGTAAGAGTTATATGAACATAGGTACTGCAATGCAGATTGACAAGAATCAATCTGATAACTGAGAAAGCTACTAAATGACCAACAGGTAGGCAATGGATATATGTTGTATAAGCAGGGCTAGGAATGTGGCTTAGTGGTAGAGTGCTTGTCTACCATACATGAAGCCCTGGGTTTGATTCCTAAGTACCACATAAACAGAAAAAAAAGAGCCAGAAGTGGCACTGTAGTGCCACTGTAATGGTTGAGTGCTGGCCTTGAGCAAAAAGCAGCTCAGGGACACATCCTGAGTTCAAGCCCCAGGACTGGCAAACAACAACAACAATAACAAATATATATATATATATATAGTTTTATATACATATGTATATATATTATACAAGCATGAAAATGATGGGCTGTAAAAAGTCCAGGTATTATGGGTTGAAATTTAATCCTGCAACTCCCAATGGTATACAATTTAAAAACTTGTGAATTGCTTATTTCTGATTCTTTTTTTTTGGGGGGGTGGGTCATGGGGCTTGAACTCTGGGCCTTTTCTGGGTCATGGGGCTTGAACACTGCCCCTGAGCTTTTTTGCTGAAATTTTAGATTTAATATTTTCAGACCATGGGTAATAGCAGGTTAACTGAAATGATAGAAAGCAAAACAGGTGATTAGGGAAGAATACTAGACCAAATCATGTATAAATGGAAATAATATTGATATGACAGAAATGGCAATGTGGATACTAGTGATAGATAGTCCATAATGGGACTAGTGTTTATTTTATTTTATTTATTTTTTGTCAGTTGTGGGGACTGAACTGTGGGCCTGGGCACTGTGCCTCAGCTCTTCAGTTCAAGGCTACTGGTTTTCCATTTGAGCCACAGCACCACTTTTGGCTTTTTCTGCCTATGTGGTGCTGAGGAATTGAACCCAGGGCCTCATGCATGCAAGGCAAGCACTCTACCACTGAGCTACCTTCCAAGCCCTGGGACTAGTGTTTATAAATATAGAACAAGGGGCTGGGAAGGTAGCTCAGTGGTAGAGCGCTTGCCTTGCATGCATGAGGCCCTGGGTTCAATTCCTCAGCACCACATAAGAAAAAAGAAAAAAGCCGGAAGTGGCCCTGTGGCTCAAGTGGTAGACTGTTAGCCTTGAGCTGAAGAGCTGAGGGACAGCGCCCAGGCCCAGAGTTCAGGCCCCACAACCAGACCCAAAAAAATAATAATATATAGAACAAGGGGCTGGGAAGGTGGCTCAGTGGTAGAGCGCTTGCCTTGCATGCATGAGGCCCTGGGTTCGATTCCTCAGCACCACATAAGCAAATAAATAAATAAATAAATATAGAACAAAATTAAATTGGAATACACCTCACTGTATACATAAAAATCAATTCCACCAGGTGCCAGTGGCTCGTGCCTGTAATCTTAGCTACTAAGGAGTCTGAGATCTGAGGATCATGGTTCAAATCCAGCCCAAGCAGGAAAGTCTATGAGATTTTTTTTTTCTTGGTCGTGGGGCTTGAACTCTGGGCTTGGGTGCTGTCAATGCACTCCTCAGCTCAAGGCAAGCGCTCCACCACTTGAGCCACAGCGCCACTTCCAGTTTTCTAGTGGTTTATCGGAGATAAGAGTCTCAAGGAGTTTCCTGCCCCAGCTGACTTTGAATCGTGATCCTCAGATCTCAGCCTCCTGAATAGCTAGGATTACAGGCGTGAGCCACCAGCGCCCGGCTTGTCCCTGTGTTCTTAAGCTTAAGGCAAGCACTCTACCACTTGAGCCACAGCAGCACTTCCAATTTTCTAGTGGTTTATTGGAGATAAGAGTCTCACAGACTTTCCTGCCTAGACTGGCTTTGAACCATGATCCTCAGATCTCATGGACTGGTTGGATTACAGGGGTGAGCCACTGGGCACCTGGCTAGAAAAGAGTTTTTATTCTTATTTGAGATGTGTGTTTATCTTTGTTTTTATTTAGATTTGCTTGTTTTTGAGGGTACTGTGGTTTAAACTCAGGGTCCTTGTGCTTGTTAGCCACATACTGTTACTGCTTTTTTTTTTCCTTTCAGTAGTTATTTTGAGATTGGATCTCACATTTTTGCTTGGGCATGAACCTGTACCACCATCCTCCTATATTACAATTTTTTCCATACCTTGGATGACAGGCATATACACATACCAAGACACCCAGCTTTTTCTGTTGAGATGGAATCTCCACAACTATTTTTGCCTGGGCTAGCCTGGAACTATAATCCTCTCAATCCCAGCCTCCCTCAAGCTGGGATGACAGGCACACACCACTGCCCCAACTATTGGATAAAAAGAGGTCATGAAAAAGTTTGCCTGGGATGGTCTTGAACCATGATCTTCCAATCTCTGCCTCTTTCAAAGCTAAGATTAAAGACAGCCACAGTACCCAACTTGTTGGGTTTTTTTTGGTAGTGTTTTGTTTTTTGGTAAAGGTAACTGAACCCAGGGACTTTCTCTTCCTAGGCAAGCAATTTAACATTTGAGGCACAAACACACAGCCAATTGGAATAAGTTCTTTTTTTCTTTTAATTGTGAAAATACTGTACAGAGGGGTTACAATTACATGGGCAGGATAATGAGTACATTTCTTTTTTTTTTTTTATAAAGATTTTTTTTTATATTGTAAAGATACTATACAGAGGGTTACAGTTACATGAGTGAGGTAATGAGTACATTTCCTCTTGAACATTGTTACCCCCTCCATTGTTTTCCCCCTACCATCCCCTCTCTCCCTACCTTCCCCGAGGTTCTTTTTTTTTTTTTTTTTTTTTGATTGTGATTAAGTGATTACATAATTTCCGGAATTTCACAGTATTGTGGAATAATGATGCTCATTTAAAGTCACAAGTTCATTCTAACTTTCCTGGAGCAAATTGTCTATCACAGTCTATAACATGTAACGGTGTTCACATGTTATACACCATACATGTGATCAGCAGCATGGGGATATTTAGTAGTGGTTCGACCAGATGAGTGGGAGTTCTTTGTTTCTTAAGTCCTGTTGGTTTTGTCATATCACTTGACATTTTGGATTTAGCATACACTTATCAGGGAGACCATGTACCGTTTGTCTCTTTACTCTTGGCTTACCTCGCTCAACATGATTCCTTCTAGCTCCATCCATTTCCCTGCAAATGCCATTATTTTGTCATTTCTAATGGCTGCATAATATTCCATTGTATATAGATACCACAATTTTTGGATCCATTCATCTGTGGTGGGGCATCTGGGTTGTTTCCATATCCTAGCTATTGTGAACAGTGCTGCGATAAACATGGAGGTGCACGTGTCCTTGTATATTGGTTCCTGTTGTTCAGGGTAGATGCCTAGAAGTGGTATGACTGGGTCGTAAGGGAGGTCAATCTTTAGCTTTCTAAGGACCCTCCAGACTGCTTTCCAAAGTGGTTGTATAAGTGTACATTCCCACCAGCAGTGTAATAGGGTTCCTCTTTCTCCACATCCCCTCCAGCATTTGTCGTTGGCTGATTTGTGGATGTGGGACATTCTGACTGGGGTAAGGTGGTATCTCAGGGTTGTCTTTATTTGCATTTCCTTCACCACCAGGGATGATGAACATTTCCTCATGTGTTTCTTTGCCATTTTTATTTCTTCATTTGAGAAGTCCCTCTTTAGTTCCCTTGCCCATTTAGTAATTGGTTTGTTAGGTTTGGGAGGGATTAGTTTCTTGAGTTCCCTGTATATACAGGATGTTAACCCCTTGTCTGATATATTGCTGGTAAATATTTTTTCCCAATTAGCTGGTTGTCTTTCTAGCTTGGTTGCAATAAATTTAGCTGTGCAGAAGCTTTTTATTTTAAGGTAGTCCCATTTGTCGAGTCTCTCTCCAACTTGTTGTGACCCTGGGACTCTGTTCAGGAAGTTTGGAATAAGTTCTTAAGCACAAAAATATATTAATCATTTTAAAAGGTTATTAATACAGCCGGGCACCTGTGGCTCATGCCTGTAATCCTAGTTACTCAGGAGGCTGAAATCTGAGGATGGTGGTTCAAAGCCAGCCAGGCAGGAAAGTCCATGAGACTCTGATCTCCCATTAACTACTAGAAAACTGGAAGTGGTGCTGTGGCTCAAGTGGTAGAGCCCTAGCCTTGAGCTGAAGAGCTGAGGGACAGCGCCCAGGCCCAGAGTTCAAGTTCAAGCCCCACAACTGACCAAAAAAAAAAAAGAAATCACAAAGGTGCAATACCCAAGCACCTCTTCATACGTATATAAAATAATACACAGGGCTGGGAATGTGGCTTAGTGGTAGAGTGCTTGCCTGCATAAAACCCTGAGTTTGATTCCTCAGTACCAAATAAACACAAAAATCTAGAAATGGTGCTGTGGCTCAAGTGGTAGAGGACTATCTTTGAGCAAAAAGAAGTTTCCCAACAGTGCCCAGGCCCTGAGTTCAAGCCTCAGGACTGGAAAAATAATAATAATAATACACATACTGAAACAAATTCTAAAGGTATGGAAATAAAGTATTTTTCTTAAATTGTTTTTTGTCTGATGACTGTATTCTTTACCTTATATATGATATATTCATGTGCACATCTGTGGGAAGGTGGGGTGGGTACAGAATCAGAGGAAAAAAGGATGAAAAAATGCAGCAGTAGAGTGCACTGGACATTGATGAAAGTGAACTATGCAACTCATGGATGGAGATGGGAAGGAGGGAATGGGAGAGATGAGGGAACAGCTGGGCGCCGTGGCTCACGCCTGTAATCCTAGCTACTCAGGAGGCTGAGATCTGAGGATCGCGGTTCTAAGCCAGCCCGGGCAGGAGAGACCGTGAGACTCCTATCTCCAATAAACCACTAGAAAACCGGAAGTGGCACTGTAGCTCAAGTGATAGAGCGCTCACCTTGAGCTGAAGAGCGGAGGGACAGTGCCCAGGCCCAGAGTTCAAGCCCCATAGCCGACAAAAAAAAAAAAGAAAAGGAAAAGAATGAAGGAACAGATGATACTATGTGAAACCAGTACTTATTACCTGATGTATGTAAAGGTAACCTGGGTGTATATCACCTCTAAAACAACAATAAAATAAATTTAAGAGAAGATATAGAGAACAAATATCTTCAATACATATAACCACTCAATGATATGCATCTAATACATATTAAAGAATTACAGGCACAATAATTCTGGCTACTTAGAAGGCTGAGATCAGAAGATCCTGTTTTGAAGCTAGCATGAGCAAAAAAAAAAAAAGAGGGGGGGCTGAGAAGGTGGCTCAGTAGTAGAGCTCTTGCCTTGCATGCATGAGGCCCTGGGTTCAATTCTTCAGCACCACATAGGCAGAAAAAGCTGGAAGTGGCACTGTGGCTCAAGTGGTAGAGTGTTAGCCTTGAGCTGAAGAGCTGAGGGACAGCGTCCAGGCTCAGAGTTCAGGCCCCATGACTGGCCAAAAAAAAAAAAAAGAAACTCCATCATCAATTAACCTGCAAAAATTGGGAATGGGGGCCTGGACCAATTGGTAGGGCACCAGCAGAACAAGCAAGTAGAGCATGCTCAATGTCTTGAGCATGCTTTTTGCGCCCATTTTCTGTACACAGAGCCTGAACATGTTGTTTAAAATGCACACCTGATTGCCTCACCTGTCTGAATTCAGCCCTTCAGTTGTTCCCAGTGGTCTCAGGATGCAGGGTGGTGCAGTCCATCAGCCCCGTCCCCTCCCCCCCTCCCGCACAGGCTGAGGGACTCACTCCCCTGACAGCATCTCCTCTCAGGGTGACATCCTCACAGCTTGGCTATTTGGCGCCAGTCTAGTCACATGCAGAGATCTGATTGGCTAGCAAAGAGGAAAGACTGACTGACCTTACGCAGCTGAGCCTCACCCACCCCAGCCCTACAGAAAGCCAGTGTTGCACAATAGAGGTCTTGCCTAGCAAGTGCCAGGTCTCCAATTCAAATTCGAGGAAGTGGGGTAAGGACACTTACAAATTTCTTTCAAAGCCAGTCCGGGCAGGAAAGTCCGTGAAACTCTTATCTCCAGTAACCACCAGAAAACCAGAAGTGGTACTGTGGCTCAAGTAGTAGAGCACTTGCCTTGAGCTGAAGAGCTGAGGGACAGTGCCCAGAGTTCAGGCCCCACGATCGACCAAAAAGAAGAAGAAGAAAAAAAGTCTCACAAGCTTTCCTGCCTGAGCTGGTTTTGAACCACTTTCCTTAGATCTTAGCCACCTAAGTAGTTAGGATTATAGGCATGACCTGCTGGCGCCTGGTGGTACACTGAAATTGAATTTTTCTTTAAAAGACCTGCCATGAAAATGAAAAGGCATGGGGCTGGGAAGGTGGCTCAGTGGTAGAGCACTTGCCTTGCATGCTCGAGGCCCTGGGTTCGATTCCTTAGCACCACATAAGAAAAAAGCCGGAAGTGGCGCTGTGGCTCAAGTGGTAGAGTGCTAGCCTTGAGCTGAAGAGCTGAGGGACAGCGCCCAGGCCCAGAGTTCAGGCCCCACGACGACCGGACCCCCCCCCAAAAAAAAAAAGAAAATGAAAAGGCAAGCCGGGTGCTGGTGGCTCACACCAGCCCCAGCAGGAAAGTCCCTGAGACTCTTAGCTCCAATAAACTACAATAGAAAAAGGCACAAGTGGCGCTGTGGCTCAAGTGGTAGAGTGCTGGCCTTGAGCACAAAGAGTCTCAAGGACAATGCCCAGGCTCTGAATTAAAACTCCAGAACTGGCAAGGAGGAGGAGGAGGAGGAGGGGGAAGAGGGAGAGGGGGAGGAGGGGGAGGGAGAGGCCAAGGAGAGGGAGGGGGGAGGGGGAAGGGACTAGGGGGAGGGGACGAGGGGGAGGGGGAGGAGGAGGAGGAGGAGGAGGTGGTGGTGGAAGAAAAGGCAAGTCATTCCTTAAAACAATATATTTGTAAAAAAAATTCCTAAGGATTTGTATCTAGGATACATAAAAATTCACAAAAACAAATAACCCTCCATGCATGTATTCCATACACACACACACACACACACACACACACACACACACACACACACACACGTGTATGTGTGTGTGTGTCTGCATGCTATTACTAGGGCTTGAACTCAGGGCCTGAGATGTCCCTCTTCCTACCTTCACATGTTTGTGTTCCATATTACCCTATGCTTTTCATCTCTTCTCATTTATATGGTTTTAATCACCACTTACATGCCATTTTCTATGTCCTCTAAGTCCTTTATGTCCATTCTCTTAGTGCTCATCTATCCAAACCTCAAAGTCTACCTCCTTCCCTTTTCTCTCCATATCCACTCTGCCACCACGTTTTTTTTAGTCTCTTCTGTGCATTCATTCTAACTGAGCTATTACTGTTCACATTCACCCCTCATCAATTTTTGCTCAGCGATTGCATAAGATTCAAACCTTTCTCCTGCAGAATTTCAGTTTCCACCTACCCACAATATTCCTGCCAACATAACTAGAACAAATCAAAGTCTGCCATTCCCTTGTACCCGTGCAATAAATTGTAAATTCCTTAAAATGCTGTTCAAGTCTTGTCCTGTCAGGTCCTGTCAGGAATTGGTGCTCGTCCCAAGTCCAACCTTAATCACTGCCATACTTCTTCCTTCAACATTAAAAAACTGAAAGTACTGGGCTGGGGTTATAACTCAGTGATTGTCAAGCATGAGTAGAGTCTGATCTTCACACACACACACACACACACACACACACACACACACACACACACACACTTGTAGCTCATGTAAGTAAATCATTGTCTTGTATCCTGGTGCTTTTGCCTATGATCAGAATTCCTGGAATGCCTTTTCACCCTTGTTCATTTACAAAATTCTGTCTTTAAGCCAGGCATTCATGGCTTACACTTGTAATCCTAGCTACTCAAGAGGCTGAGATCTGAGGACTAATGTTCAAAGCCAGCCAGGGTAGAAAAGTCGGTCAGACTCTTATCTCCAAAAAGTCAGAAGTGGAAACGTTCTCAATCAGATCACCAGCCTTAAGCAAAAATGTCAAGCAAGAACATGAGAACAAGCCCCAGTACTGACATAAAAAATAAACAACAACAAAACTCTTGTCTTGGGCTGGGAAGATGGCTCAGTGGTAGAGCGCTTGCCTTGCATGCCTGAGGCCCTGGGTTCGATTCCTCAGCACCACATAAGCAAAAAGAAAAAAGCCGGAAGTGGCGCTGTGGCTCAAGTGGTAGAGCGCTAGCCTTGAGCTGAAGAGCTGAGGGACAGCACCCAGGCCCAGAGTTCAGGCCCCACGACCAGACCCAAACAAAACAAAACAAAACAAAACTCTTGTCTTTTATTAGACATCTAGGTTCTGTTTAAGTAATCCTATAGCTTCATGAATGTTTGTAATAGTACAAAATAGTACAAAATGGTGAGAGTTTGTGCCTTTCATCTTTGTAATTCTTAGTATATAATAGAAGTTCTAGAAAAGCTTGTTAGCCATGTTCATTCTCTCTTCCTTTTTGTAATCAAACTGTACTATCATTGCTTAGGTTTTTTGTTTTTTTGTTTTTTGTTTTTTTTGGCCAGTCCTGGGGCATAAACTTGGGACCTGAGCTCTGTCCCTGAGCTTCTTGTGCTCAAGGCTAGCACTCTACCACTTGAGTCACAGTGCCACTTCCAGCTTTCTCTTTATGTGGTACTGAGGAATCAAATCCAGGGCTTCATGTATGCTAGCCAAGCACTTTACCACTAAGCCACATTCCTAGCTCGCTTGGGCTTTTTTCCTTCTACCCATCCCCTACAGATTTTGTCCCTCTTTTCCTAAAAGACTTGTTTCAAGCTTTTGGAGAATGAAGTCAACACAAGAAATCAGAGCCAAGAGACAGAAGAGGCACATGCCTTGTAATTGTGCTGGTTAGTCCATCACTCCTCTTCTTACTGGCTACCCTCCGAACAGGTGAGCCATTACTGCTGAATGGTGTGACACTCTTCTTCCTCCCTGGCAGTAATTTAAGGATGGGCATTAGTCTGACACATGGGTGATTTGGGTAGAAGGCCATTTAGACTCTTTTCATTTGATTCACCCAAAATAATGGGATTCCCTAAAAAAGAGAGATTCTATCTCCCAAAGCTGTATAGGAACCATTTGTATAGATAAAAACTGTAGCTTCAGGGGCTGGGAAAGTGGCTCAGTGGTAGAGCGCTTGCCTTGCATGCCTGAGGCCCTGGGTTCCATTCCTCAGCACCACATAAGCAAAAAGAAAAAAGCCAGAAGTGGCGGTGTGGCTCAAGTCGTAGAGCACTAGCCTTGAGCTGAAGAGCTGAGGGACAGTACCCAGGCCCAGAGTTCAGGCCCCACAACCAGACCTCCCAAAAAAATTGTAGCTTCAATAATCCACGGTAAAGTAACAGTGTGTAGAGTCTCCTTGTCCAACTAGCAACCTCCTGCTTGTGTACATTCACCAACACTGAAATCTTTTCAGACTTTCCATGGCAAAAGTTGTTTCCCTTCTAAAGTTTGTGAAAGTCTTCTGACATATTATACTCAATGCAGGCTTAATAAAGTTAACAGGCTTGGATTCAAATTAAATTTTGTCACTAATTATGTTTAACCTCTTTGAAATTAATTAACTGACTCCTTATCTTTTTTTTTTCATGCTTGGGATTGAACCCAGAGCACATGATAAACAACTGAGCTAGAACTTAAGTATGACATTTTATCTTTATAATGGGGATGCTACTATAACCTCAAAGGGCTGTTTCTGGGATTAAAGTTGCCAATACCAGGTGCTGGTGGTTCATATCTGTAATCCTAGCTACTTGGGAGGATCAAGGCTTAGGCCAGCCTAGGCAGAAAAGTCTGCAAGACTCCATCTCAACAGAAGTTAAACATAGTGTTGCATGTCTGTCATCCCAGCTATGGTGGGAAGTGAAAGATACAATTGCTGTCAGGAACATGTTTGGGCAGGAAGCAAGACCCTATCTAAAAACTAACCAGCACAAAAAAGGGCTGAGGCTTTGGCAAAGTAGAGGGCTTCCCTAGCAAACTCAAGACCTTGAGTTCAAATTCCAGTAATGCCAAAAAACACCATGTCAGTGTGACATATATTAGGTTCTTAGATAATATTAATCCCACAGCCTTTTCTTCTACCTCATGACATGCTAGAACCTCTGAAAATTACTTACAATTCTGAGTAAAATTCTGGGTACCTGGGTAATCAGTGGAGTTTGGCCTGTACTGTTTGTGACACTTGATAATGAATAAACATGGAGGAGCTATTGAGCTGATGGAAAATAAAAACAAAAAGCTACCTTCTAGGTGAGTTAGTTATATACAAGACTTTCTCCTCTGATAAGGATAAATTCCTTGAGAATAAGGGCTACATTGGACAAACCTCTGTAATGTCCTTTCCATAATTTAAACAAACAAATTTTATTTTTTGAAAATTCAGAGAAAAAAAAAGCAAATGCAAAAAAAGGAGAAAATTCCCCAAACCAACAACCCCAAACCATGAGCAGAATTTGGTGGCACACATCGGTAATCCCAGCACTCATGAGGCTAAGTCTGGAGTATTGTAAGTTTGAGGCCAGCTTGGCCTATATAACAAGACTGTTCAGATAGATAGATAGATAGATAGACAGACAGACAGACAGACAAACATGAGACTAGATTCCCAGGTTAGGTCAATCTAGGCAGCTTTTCCTCTGGAGAATGTAGTTTTAGTAAATATAAGTATTCATGCCACACTGCTCTCTTGGGACTAGATTTTTCTTAAGACATCACATAAATAGGTCTTCTCATTAAGGGCTATATCCAAAACCCCAATGAATCTTTTCATATGTTAAATGTTACTGAAAAGTTCTTCTAAAATTCCCAAATGACACTTCCTAAAAATAAGAGACCTAGAAGTTAAAAAGTCACAAAGTTTTCCCACTTTTCTTTTTTGTCAAATTTTTCAAGTTGAGTAAATCATATTTTAAAAAGCAGCTATGTGTGATATTGTTATGGTGTGCTCCATATCCATTAGACAACTGACAAGAAAAACAACTTTTGGCATAAGAATGCCAATTTATTCTTTTTTTTTTAGACACATGAACGCAAAGTATCCCTGCAGGCCAAAAAAAAAAAAATTACAAAATTAAACAACCATTATCTTATCTCAACATGGAGATACAACCCCTCCCTTAATAGCTTAGAAAGTACCTCGTATTGCTATAAACATACATCCAGTCCAAATTTAATAAAATACATTTTAAAACATTACAAGTCTAACAATATAGAAACAAAAATCACACCATTAGTCAAATCAACAAATGCAAACAATTTCAGCCACTAGACATAGAAAGAGTATGAATAGATCAATAGCAAGGGATAAGAAAATAGTCAACCAATAAGATTTTTTCCTTTGGTTTTACAAGGAAAAATTCTTAGAGTTGAAGCAGTATTGATACAATGCCCTAGGCCTCCACTTTCTTAAAATGAAAGCAGAGTTACCACCTTGCTATTGAGCAAGAAAATCTTATAGAATATCCACAAAGAGTTGCTAGGCAGGCTGGAGAAGGTGAGCCTTGTTAAACAGCAGGTTACCTTTTCCCATGGGTGAGGGTAGGTAGTGAGCCAGGTAGGTAAGCTCTGATATAGGCTGGGCACCAGATCCTAAAATACAGACCATATAGAAAATGTCTGCTTGTAAATCATCACCTTTGGAAGCAGCAAATAGAATTTACAGTAATATGTTCTGCCTGCCCAGAATGCTGGCTGCATTAAGCCAGCTGGTTCCCTACAGAAGCTGCTCAGGAGTCAACAGCTAACAACAATAACACAAAACAACTGGTTCAATGTCTGAGTTTTTACCACTCTTAATGTCCAGCTCCTTTACCCCCAAATTGTTACCTCTTTAGCATTGCTACATTAAAATCTTTCATACCACATAACAGTGCCTAAACAGGCTGATTTAAAAAAACCAAACAGCCTAACACTACTTCTAGAGAATGCACACCTCCCATTGATTGACACATGCAGACGATTCAGCCAGTATTGAGGGGGAGGGTTAACCTATTCCATTGTCAAACCCAATTAAGACTATGCATTCAGACTTGCTTGCAAAAATATTGCTGCAACTCTGATACTGCAGTGATTACTTCTTAAAGATTCACCCCCTCAACAGGATTTCTCAAATAATCTTAACTTCTGTCTTCCTTTCTTTGCGTTAGAAACAACAGCATTGTACCCTTAAGAGTTACCATTTTCCTATAAAAATAGGCCTTCCAGCTTTCCCTCTACCACCATACTGATTGGCCCCAACATACTATGACTGACAGGGGTCTTATAAACTATAGCATTTCAAGGTTGAGTGTACAGCCCAACTGCAGTCAAGTGGATCAGGGCTTCCCAGCACTCAACCTTGCTCCCTGCTTCATAGATGCCAGGAGATGGTGAGAGCGTCTTCTGTGCATTATTAACAAGCAAGCCCGAGGCACTCAAGTGCTGGTGTGGTGCCCATTTGCTGGCCAGCCAGCCAACCTCCAAGAGTTCTTCACATGTTGGACTTTAAAGAGTCCTCGTTCTCTTAAAAAGCTGGTTTTCCTCCTCTTGGGTCCAAAGTGGCCATGCTGAAGGATATTTTCTTTGCTCTCCCTGAACAAATATGAATAAAAGCAGCAGCCAGCCCCTCACCAACATGTCCTGATTTGTACTATCCAAGTGAGGTATTTGCAAAAATAAAAAAAATAAGTAGTTAACATTTGCCACCTCTTCACTCCTGCCTATGTTGTGCTTCAGTCACAGAACTTGCTTTCTTCCCACTCATGGTAATGAGCTACACAACTCCATAGACATTATAAAACTCTTAGAGACCAGTCTCAGCAAACACGGGTGGTGCCGCTGAGCAACAGCACATGGAAATGTAAACTTCAATGTATTTACAAGATTGCTTAAAGATTGAAGAAGAACAGTGTGTTATATTTGTTATATTGCTGGGATTTTGAGAAGGCTAATATAAGACTTTTGGATCAACTAATGAGTTTAAAACAAAAACAAAAAAAACCACCCTTCACCACCTCATTCAGTGTTTCCCACCAGCAGGTTCCAGACAGAGGCAACAAAGTTGTTGGTGGTTTTGCTTTGTTCTGACCACATCTTGTCTGTCTCTTCATCCAGTACCTTCTCCGGCCATTTGGAGTGTGGCTCCAGGACCCTTTATCTCTCACTCTGTTGGTCCAGGATGGAGAACAAGTCAGCAAGTTGTGGGTTGGGAAACACTGGCTGGACCTACCTAAACTATGTAACTGTTGTCCATTACAAAGTATTATCTACATTAAATACAAAATACATTTTCCCTATACATTTTAACTGATGCTTGCTTTCCAACAACTTCCTTTGTTTAGACAAGAAAGGAATCTTGTCTCCCTGTGAAACCTCTTCTAAACAGTTTTAGTACGGAAGGAAAACCCACCAAGTATAGATAGAGAAAAAAAATTGCACAGCAAGTAACTGTAACTTTGAATCCCAGAGGGAAACCTTTTTTTTCTTTTTTCTTTTTTTTTTTTTTTTAATGCTGGTACATTTTTGCAAGTGCAGCATCACTCAATGTGCCCTATGGAGTGGCACAAACTATCCAATAAGAAAGCATCCTGGCTCTAGCTTATTTTAAAACAAAGTGACAGGACACCAGTTATGACTATAAAGTAGATTAAAAAACAAGTCCTTAAAAAGGCATGGAAGTATATGTCTTTTCTGACCAGTTTCAGAAGTTGCCAGATTATGATACATAAGAAATAGTTGATAAAATCATACTGAAATCTCATCTAGAAAAAACCTACATCACTAGGGGAAGGAAAAAGAGGGACCTTAAAAAAATGCTTATTGCCAAAGTTAACTCTATGAGAAAAGTTTAAAAACCATTTAGATCTAACAAACCACACAGCAGCATAAAATGGGCACTTTTGAAAATTTGGAAAAAATACTAAACGCTAAGTTGTTTTTGTTTTTTCAAATAGGGAAAAACATGAGTACTTTTACCGTGGCAGTGTTATCTGTCACTATGACATGCATTACATTGTCCTATGTCACTCATTCATGAAAGTCAATCAAATAAGAGAACTGCCTGTTTGAATCTGCAGCCAAGTATAGTGCAATCCTCTGGCAGCCTGTACTGACACCAGCACAAGTCTGCAGAGATCAGTAAGATAAAGTAATAAAACTCTGTAAAATTTCCAAAAATTAATGCTCATTAAAGGCATTTACAGTGACAAAGTCAGAAATCTCCATTAAAAAGTTTGTGAGCCCACTCAATTAGTTACACTGAAATGAAGCAGATTATTTTTTATCTCCACCTATGTATATACCCTACTGAATGAATACAGGGGAAAAAAAAGAAAGAATACTCTTCTCTTCTAAGACTAGAGGGATGCAGTGAATAGCAAAATATTCCATAGAAACCTTTCTTGTAAAGTCCTTTAGAAAGTTCAGGCTGATCAGCCTTTGCACATTGAGGTAAAAATTCAGTCCAGTGCATCATCAGAAAAGATAATCTGAGTATCTATTATTTTAGAAAAATGGCTCAATTTTGTTGATGCATCAGACAATGCTGCAAATATAGATTCAGTGCAACTATTCTGAGCTGCTGGTAGAAGACCACCTGAAGTCAACTTGGGTCTAGCAAGAGGCGGTAGTCACTTGAAACATTTTGAGGCTGTAAGGGGTGCCAAACTAGCTGAGTTCTTTTTCTGAGACTCTTAGGCAAAATACATGGTATGTTGGGTATCATGATGGATCTGTACTGCCTTGGCTAAGGCTTGAGGATCCCGGCCATTGCTCTGTCCTGACACATGACTGCCTTCCGCGCTGGAAAGAGAATGAAGCAAGAAAACTAGGTGTAAGAAAAGATCTTTTAAACATCACATGTTTCAAACAGCACAAACAGTATTGGATTCAAGAAGATTTTAGGCTCAAGCTGAACTCCTCAAATTACTTTTGTCTTTCTAAATATGTTTGTGCAACTGACAAATGAAATATAGCTTATTTAATGGATAGTTACAATAATTCAATAAAACAGTGTGTGCTAAGACCCAAATCCTTTGTAATACCTATAGAAAGATTTCTGCTGCCTTTTATGTCTGGTTAATGCCTACTCATCCTTTAGATTTTTGTTTTTGTTTTTGTTTTTGTTTTGTTTTGGAGTCCGGTCGTGGGGCCTGAACTCTGGGCCTGGGTGCTGCCCCTTAGCTCTTCAGCTAAAGGCTAGCGCTCTACCACTTGAGCCACAGCGCCACTTCCGGCTTTTTTCTTTTTGCTTACGTGGTGCTGAGGAATCGAACCCAGGACCTCAGGCATGCAAGACAAGCACTCTACCACTGAGCTACCTTTCCAGCCCTCCTTTAGATTTGTTAAATGTCATTTTTCCCTTAAAAATTTTCCTGACTCTAAACTCCAGATCAGTGTCACTTGGAACATGCTTTCACAGACTATATCATATTTTTCTCTCAGAGAACAAACACAAATGAACTTACTAATCGGGTGATTACTTATTTTTCCACTGGAAGGTAAATATGAAGAGAGCAGCAACTTTGCGCGTACTCATAACTGAATCCCTAGTGCTTAGCACATAATATAGTGTCGATGAGCAAAGCACAGTGCTAGAGCATACTAGACACTCAAGAATGTTACTGAGCCACAGTCTCTTCTTGCTTTCTCCCTAGAAACTACAAAACCTTAGGTAAGTCATGATTCCTCTCAACTTTGGTATTTTGGGATAATAAATTCTGAACCTCTCTCTTCTGGATGGCAAAGAAGTGTGGAAAACTGTAAATCACCCTCTCTCTTTTAACCTTTATTATTTATTTTTTGTATGCCAGGGCCTCAGGCATGTTAAGCCTGTGTTTGATTACTAAGTTATATCCTTGGCCCACTGATTTCCTCTTAAAATGATGCTTATTATTCTTCTGATCGAGGATCAGAAATTAGTCTTTTAAAAAAATTTCCTCCTCTCCTCTTCTACTCATATTCAACTAACTGTTAAGCCTTGTCAATTCCATCCCAGGAATAGCTTTTTTTTTTTTTTTTCCATTTAGCTAAAACAATCTCACTCTAACAAACTTTCCAGCCCCAAGCCTGCTGTTTCCTTTTGGGATGTTCCAGCCAAAGAAAACTTGCTATTGTCCAAACATGTCACTAGCTTTCTCTCCTTTATATTCATGTTCTCTCTGCCTGAAAATCCTCTTTTCTTTGTGGAGTCAAATCCTACCATCAAGCTATAAAATCTCTAAAGAGCTCAGCTTTTTCTTCAGTATTCCACTGCACTTTCATCTCTACTGATGTTGTCATTTCATATTTGCCTGTATTGCCTCCATACTGAAACATTAAATCCCCAGGGCAAGAAACAACCAACATTACTGATCTTGGTATTTTCTAGCATCTTGCTCAGTACTCCACACACAGTCAGTACCCAATAAACATGTTAAATGAGTGAATGTATAGTATGGAATGAAAGGGACAAAGCCACAACTGGATATTTTTCTTAATAGTGTCTTTTCAAACCCTTACAGAAATAGACTTGTAGCGGAATGTCTACTATTTAGCAGCTGAGTACAGACTTGGGGAAGAGCCCAGAAACTGCTACGCTTCACAGATGTTCATTTGGAAAAGAAAACTAATGCAAGGAGTTGTTTAGCTATTTAATGGTAGCTCAATAACTGGTCAAAATGTCTGATTCTCTTGAGATCTCTATTTGGTGCAAATGATCTGGCCTCCCTCCCTCCCACATACACTCACGTTTACTCTAGAGGATCCTCCTGGATTATACTGAAAGCAAGATACTTCAGGACTTCCCCTTGTAAGAATGGAACCCACCAGGCCTGTGATATACTGACTGGAGCCAAGGACACTATGCTTGCTTTTTGAGGGGGGGTGGGGTGGTCTATCATGGAGCTTGAACTCAGGGCCTGGGTACTGTCCGTGAGGTGTTTTTTTGTGTGTGTTTGTTTTTTGCTTAAGACTAGTGCTCTGCCACTTGAGCGACACCTTTACTTATGGCTTTTTGGTGATTAATTGGAGATATGAGTTTCAAGAACTTTCCTGTCTGAGCTGGCTTTGAATCCCAATCTTCAGATCTCAGCTTCCTGAGTAGCTACATAGCTGGCCTCCTTTTGAGGCTACACAGGATCTGAGCAGAACTAAAATGTACCTAGCTTTTGTGGAAAAACCTCAGGCAGCTCTAAGTCTCTTTTAGAGACACAATACAAGTATAAACAAGCTTGAGCCCTTCTTGGATCAAAAGTCAAATTATAAACTCTCAAAGCTTTTTAACTTGTTCCCTGCCATTTAAACCCTAAAAGAAAGTTTAAGACTTTAAAGAATTTTCCGTAGTAGTACATTAAGAACTCCACCTCCTCCCCTAAAAAAATAAAAACAAAAAAAACCCACATTCTTCTAAAATAGAGATATATTTTATTGTGCCTGAGAAACTTGCCTGTCATGATCTTTATCCACCAGATGATACCTTGCTCTAAATGCCACAAGCCGGGCATAATATGCAGGGGCTGGAATAGAGACTGATCGTGTGCACCTTACATAAGTGTGGCACAGCTGGTAGGTCAGGAGCTGGAGTTCATCTGCAGTGAAGCAGTTGTCATCCCACAAGACCTGATAATGTGAAGGACGGCTGGTTCCCTGGAGAGAGAGTTTTAGAATGAATACATTTCTAACATGGTGACAACCTAGCATGAGAGAATTCAGACCTAATCCTCAAACTCAGAAGTAGTTCTATCTAGCATACCTACAAGTAGATAACTAAACCAAAAAGGTATTAGTTTTGGGATATAAGAACTAACAAAGTTAAAAAAAAAAAGAACTAACGAAGTTAAGCATAGGATTTAATAACAAGTATACTCAAGCTAGTTGCTGACTTTGCAAATACCTCCCTATCAGGTCAAAGATCTGAACAAGCTTCCAAATTACCTGAATGCCTGCATGACTACAGAGGTAAAAGTCAAACTCTGATGGATGTGTGATGGTACTGTCCACTGTAGTGCCTGCTGGGACGTTGCCACTTTTCCCAACCTGTTAAAAAAAAATGTAATTATTGTGTTTGGCTGTGTGCAGGGTGCTTTTTCTTTGATATATTGGTAACAAGTTGATAAACTGTTCTTAAAGGAAGTCTTGAAAATAGTTAGTTAAATACAAAATGTTGATTCCCCTTGTAACCTTTCCATCTCATCCTAAAGTATTTTCTCAAACAAATAGTCTTGGAGATTTAAGGGCTGGGGGTATAGCTCAGTGGTATAGCTACACACACACACACACACACACACACACACACACACACACACACAAACACACACACAGACACACACACACACACACACACACACACACACACACACACACACACACACACACACCTTAAACTTGATAATCTTCCTAAAAATCAGCTTTACTGCTTTGAGAAAAAGTTAGTGAATGTATCTTTGAAGTGATCCAGTAGATTCAGTAAAGTATTTTTTCTTCTTGTACTACAGTTTGAAACTCAAGGCCAAACACTTGCTCAGCAATACTGGAACCTGGAGCCACATCACTAGCCTAGCTTTTTGCTTTTTTTTTTTTTTTTGTCGGTTTTGGGGCTTGAACTCTGGACCTGGGTGCTGTCCTTCAGCTCGTTAGCTCAAGGCTAGTGCTCTACCACTTGAGCCACAGCACCACTTCTTGCTTATTATTTTGGAGACAGAGTCTCATAGATGTTTCTGCTCAGACAGCTTCAAATGATAAGCCTCTAGGTCCCAGCCTCCTAAGTGTCTAGGATCATAGGCATGAGCCACTGGCATCCAGTTAAAAACTAGAACTTTTTTGTGATCAATAAACTAAGCCATTTGCAAATGAGCATTAGGAAATGAGCCCTGAAATGGTGATTAAGAAAGCATTTTCAGTCAGGTACTGGTGGCTTTGTAATACTAGCTACTCAGGAGGCTGAGATCTGAGGATTGTGGTTCAAAGCCAACCTCGGCAGGAAAATCCGTGAGACTCTTATCTCCAATAAAACTACTCAGAAAAAGTAGAAAGTGGTGTTGTGGCTCAAGTGATAGAGCACTAGCCTTGAGCCAAAGAAGCTCAAGGATAGTGCCTAGACCCAGAGTTCAAGCCTCAGGACCAGCAAAAAAAAAAAAAAAAGAAGAAGAAGGAGGAGGAGGAAGAGGAGGGGGGAGGAACAGGAATAAGTAGGATGAGGAGGAAGGAGGGGAAGCAGCAGCAGCAGCTGGGCACTGGTGGCTCATGCTTATAATCCTAGCTACACAGGAGGCTGAGATCTAAAGATCATGGTTCGAAGTTAGCTGAGGAAGGAATGACCATGAAACTCTTATCTATAATTAAATACCAGAAAACTGGAAGTGGTGCTGTGACTCAAAGTGGTAGAGTGATAATCTTGAGTGAAAAAGCCAAGGGACAGTGTCTAGGCCCTGAGTTCAAGCCCCACAACCAATCAGAAAAAAAAAAAAGCATTTTCAGATCTAGGCCTACCCTCACAACTAACATGACTTAGAATAGAATACCTTTGTGCTTTAATCTTATCATCTATAAAATTAGGTAAAGATCTCTTGTACTTCTAAAATCCTAAGACTCTTCAAAACATTGAAATCAAAGTTCCAGGAAGGTGGAGAGGAGAAATGTGTTTACCAGGAACAGAATTTAATTAAATCTTGCTAGTTGGTCACTCTCTTCTGTTGCACAGCGGAGTTCAATATGAGAAAGTTTATTCAGCTCATAGGTATAAATTTGGATGGAAGTTATTTGGCTCCATTCTAACCACTGTTACCTTCAGCTAAAGAACATACAACAATGTGTATCAGTAACTCTGAGTATAGAAAAAAATCGTTCCATCAAATTCATAAACTTAACTAGTAGCTGGACCATAGGATGTACAATTGAGTTACCATAGTCCCCTTTTATCCCAGGTTTTACTTTCCACAGTGTGTTATCTGTGGTTAACCAGGGTACAAAAATATTACTATATATACTCTAAAACAAGTGAATTTTACTGTACTTACATTAGACCTCAATAAAAGTACTGGTAAGGCCAGGTGCCAGTGGCTCACACCTGTAATCCTAGCTACTCAGGAGGCTGAGATCTGAGATCATGGTTCAAGGCCAGGCTAGGCAGGAAAGTCAGTGAGACTCTTATCTTCAATTAATCACAGAAAAAGCTAGAAATGGCATTGTGGCTCAAGTGGTATAGAGCTTGCCTTGAGTTGAAGAGCTCAGGGACAGAAGCCAGGCCCAGAGTTCAAGCCCCAGGACTGGCCGGAAAAAAAAATACTGGTAAGAAGGAGTGGGATGTATGTGGTCATTCCCAGGTTAGAGTACACAGTGGCTAGGTGCTGGTGACCTAGATTTGCAGGTACTGAAGCTGAGATCTGAGGATTATAGTTTGAGGTCAGACTGAGCAGGACAATCTGTGAGACTTATCTCCAATTAAACAGCAAAAAGCTGGAAGTAGAGCTTTGGCTTGAGTGGTAGAGTCCTAGCCTTGAGCCAAAAAGCTCAGACAGTGCCCAGACTCTAAATTCAAGCCCCAGGACCAGCACACATACAAGAAAAGAGTACAGTGTATGTTGGAAATAGGGGAGAGAGGAGGTCATGTAAATGAGGAAATAAAAATGCTCCTTTAGTTCTAATCTGAAAACACTGAAGAGCAAAGGAAAGTGTGTGGTGAGCAGTGTATATGTGTGTGTGGGGAGGAGGGGTTAAATATTTCTGAGCAGTGGAGAGTATTTTAAAAGCCTATTCCTGACAGCAGGGTGGCTAAATACAATGGAGAAGGAGGAATGGTAACAGGGAGGTGGCTAGGAGTTCCTGCATACAGAAGAATTCTGCTTAGGGAAGGAGGAACACACAAGAAGAAAACTTAAAACCAGAGGGAGCCGGGCACTGGTGGCTCATGCCTGTAATCCTAGCCACTCAGGAGGCTGAGATCTGAGGATCACAGTTCAAAACCAGTTTGGGCACCAAAGTCCATGAGACTCTTATCTCCAATAAACCACCAGAAAACTGTGGTACTGTGGCTCAAGTGGTAGAGTGCTAGCCTTGAGCTAAAGAGCTGAGAGACAGCGCCCAGGCCCAAAGTTCAAGTCCCATGACCAGAAAATGAACAAACAAACAAAACAAACAAACAAACAAAAAACAACCAGAGGGATTTCAAGACAGATCTGGACCAACTGTGTTAGGAGACAAGAAGGAAGGAGAAGAATTTAAAGACAACTCCAAAGTTTCCAATTTGTTTGCCATAACACAGATAATGATGCCAGGTAACAAAAAGAAAATTGGGTAGAAATAGGTTTTGGATGAGGATAAAACAATCAGAGGACGGTTCAGACATGTTTTGCTTGCATGCCTGTGGTAGATTATGTCACTAGAGCCAAGTATTCCCATGCCCCTCCCTGGGAGAGGATTAGACATCCTCATCCAACTGTTTTAGGAGTGGCCATGTGACCTGCTTTGGCTGATAAAATGTGGTGTGAAATGTGTTACTTCTGGGCTGAAGCTTTAAGAGCCAGCACTGGCTTGTCATGTATCTTCTTTCTCTTCTGCCACAATAACTGGCAATGTTCCAGATAGACACATCTCTGTAAACCTAGGTTCCAAAGGGAGGATGGCAAAGTCACAGCTGTGACAGAGCCAATGTAAATGTGAACAAGAAATAAACCTTTGTGGGGTTGGAGGTGTGGCTCCAATGGTAGAGCGCCAACCAAAGAGCAAAAGCATCAGATACTAAGTTGGAATCCTGGTCTTGGAGAAAAAAAAGAGAGAAGGGGAGAGGGAAGACCTTTGTAAGCCACCAAGATTTTTTTTTATAGTTATCACTACAAGTCTGAGCAGTGTCTGATACAGTGCATCCCCCACTCCTATCATGTCAAGAGTAGAAGGAAAGGACATAGGTGACTGGAACTGGCAAGAGGCAGATTTAGAGAACTGAAGATGTTTTTAAGGGACAAGGGTACAAAGTAACCAAGAGCTGACCCTGTCAACCTTTAAAGGTTAGTGACACTAGGTAGTAAGGGCAGAATGTAAGTAAGTAAGTGTATCTGGTAGATCCTTGAAAGTTCAGATCAGGAGCTGCATAGAGCTGTTTGGAGCTAAAGAAATACATATTTAGGAGCTAGTATGAAAATAAATGAGGTCAGAAGAGTGGATGAGAAAGAATTGAAGTTAGAGAAAAAGTTAAAATTGAGGAAGAACTAGATAGCACTAGGAAACGTGAGTGGATATTAGACAACAGGAGGCAGAAAAGTCAAATAAAGTCTGATTGTAGATGTGGGCAGTGTAGCTGGAAAGTCATATCAAGACAAAGAAAGCAATATTGTCTTATAAGTACTGCGCGCTAACCGATTGCGCCACTGGAGCTCGGCAATATTGTCTTAAGTGTTACAAAGAGGTTAGTGGAGGAATCTGACCCATCAGAGATGAGCAAGATATTAAAGGAACAGCTTTATTTCTCTCTTGAAGTTCTGACTTCCTGAAATTGATGTCAGTCTATGGAATGAAAGTATGACTAAGAAAGTATCAAGAGAAAGCCGGGTGCTGGTGGCTCACGCCTGTAATCCTAGCTACTCAGGAGGCCGAGATCTGAGGATCGAGGTTCAAAGCCAGCCAGGGCAGGAAAGTCCATGAGACTCATCTCCAATAAACCACTAGAAAACCAGAAGTGGCACTGTAGCTCAAGCGGTAGAAAGCTCACCTTGAGCTGAAGAGCACAGCGCCCAAGCCCAGAGTTCAAGCCCTTGACCGACCAAAAAAAAAGTACCAAGAGAAAGTCAACTGATGATTTTTTCTCAAGTTAAAGTCATGAAACAAACAAAACACAAGGTTGTAGGTAGACTGATGGAGAGGCGGAGTGAAGGGGTATTTATTGGCAAAATTAAGGAAGATTTGAGCAACTCTACAGTCAAAGAATGAGAAAGACTAAATTTGAAAACTGGGTCATTAATAAAGTGAAACTCTCAAGAAGGCAGAAATAATTAGTCAAGAGCATAGGCGGGAGCTAAGTATGTGGCTCAGCCTGTAATCCTACCTACTTGGGAGGTGGAGATCAGTGATTGTGATTTGAGGCCAATCAGGTGAAAACAGAAGTTCTTGAAACCCCATCTCAGTCAATGGGCTGGGTCTAGTGGCCTAAGCCTGATATTCCCAGTGACACAAGAAAGCGCAAGCAGAAACTGCAGCCAGGCTGGCCCAGGAAAAAGCTGGACCCCATCTCAGGAATAGCCAAGCAAAAAGGGGCTGAAGATGCAGCTAAAGTGGTAGAATGTCTGCCTTGTAAGCTGAGGCCCTGTATTCAATCCCCAGTAATGAAAAAAAAGGCATAGATGGAGAGATTAGCCTAAAATATGAAGGAGATGAGGAAGAAGATAAGAAAGCTAAAAACTGAACGAAGTTTGAAAGCAGAGGAAATATGGTTGAGAAAATTCATGGTATCTCCTCTACTCATCTGCTGAGTTAGATGGGATTAAAGATGTGCACCTCCAATCTGATGAACAAATGATTCATTCCCCACAGCAACTCCTACCACCTTGAGAACAGAAGCAAAGGAAATAGGCATGTGGACTGACTCAAAACTGAAGGCATGATCAGAGAGCTGGAGATGTTGATAAGAATCCAGGATAAAAAAAAAAGGGTACAAAATAAACCAAATACTGGGGCCTCAGATTTTTTTTTAAGTAGTGCTGAAGTTTGAACTCAGGACCTTACACTTACAAGGCAAGAACTCTATTGAGCCATATCTTCATCCCTGTTTTATGTTGGTTATTTTTATTTTTATATTTTTGTCAGTCATGCATGGGGCTGGGTGCTGTTCCTAAAGCTTTTTCGCTCAAGGCTAGCACTTTACCACTTTGAGTCACAGTGCCACTTCTGGTTTGCTGGTCGTTAATTGGAGATAAGTCGCACAGACTTTCTGGCCTGGGCTAGCTTTGAATTATGATCCTTAGATCTCAGTCTCTCTCTCTCTCTTTTTTTTTTTTGTTGGTCGTGGGGCCTGAACTCTAGGCCTGGGCACTGTCCCTCAGCTCTTCAGCTCAAGGCTAGCACTCTACCACTTGAGCCACAGTGCCATGCCACTTCTGACTTTTGTGCTTATGTGGTGCTGAGGAATTGAACCTAGGGCCTCATGCTTGTAAGGCAAGTACTCTATCACTAAGCCACCTTCCCAGCCCCAGATTTCAGCCTCTTAAGTAATTAAGATTACAAGCATGAGCCACCAGCCCCCTAGCTATGTTAGTTATTTTTGAGGTATGGTTTTGCTTTCTACCCTGGAGCATGCCAGAGCCACAACTCACTGACAGTGTGCTGTCACATCTAAGATAATAGGTAAGCACCACTGTACCCAGATTTTTGTTGAAGAGTTTGTTTCACAGACTTAGGTTAGAGGCCTTAACTGGCCTCTAACTTCAATCATCCCAATCATAGGCTTCCTAGTAGCTAGGATTACATGTATGAGCCATTGATGTGTTTCTTGGCACTGTCAACTATGAAAGATTACATTAGACATTAAAGAACAGAATGGTGGTATAGTTTTGGATTTTAGTAATTTTAGTAATTCAGGGGCAGGCGATATAGCTCAGTGATAGAATGCTTGCCTAACATTTGAAAGGTCCTGGGTTCCATCCCTGGCACTGAGGGGGTAAAAATAAAAAAGATAAATTCAGGCCACAGAGCCTGTTGTTAATTTGTATGACATCATAATAATTCAGAGTTTGTATTATAGGACTCCCCATACCTATTTAAAATATTTTTGGAGAAAATTCTTCTTTTTAGGAAATTCTTCTTTATATGCTAAAATTACAGATCAGGTATTGGCAGTAAAGCTGAGCAAATGGGTTATATGAGGTCATAAGTTTGATCTCCAGCAACATATAGATCCACAAAGACCCACAGACACATCCCTCGTAATTGCTTGTGTCATTGTAATGTACTTGACATTTCTGATCAATTATTTTAAAAAACAAAAACAAAAACATACCCTCTAGCTGGGTGTTGGTGGGTCATGCCTGTAATCCTAGCTACTCAAGAAACTGAGATCTGAAGAACATGGTCTAAACCCAGCCCAGGTAGGAAAATCATTGAGACTCTTATCTCCATCTAACTACCAAAAAAGCCAGAAGTAGAGCTCAAGTGGTAGAGTACTTGCCTTTAGCAAAAAATCTAAGGGATAGCACCTAGGCTCTGAGTTCAAGCCCTAGGATCAGCACAATACCTCCTCCCAAAAACAAATAACAACAACAATGAAAATAAAAACTCTAGAAACCACCTAGCTATCACACAGGAGATATCCTTCTTTTTTTGGGGGGGCGTTCTGTGGTGGGGCTTGAACTCGGGGCCTGGGTGCTGTCTCTGAGCTTTTCTGCTCTGTTCAAGGCTAGCACTCCAACACAGATCTCAGCCTCCTGAGTAGCTAGGATTGCAGGCATGAGCTACCAGTGCTGGCTGAAATATCCATTCTTTTTATTTTTGTTGTTGTTGTTTGATCATGGGCTTGAACTCGGCCTGGGCACTGTCCCTCAGCTCTTCAGCTCAAGGCAAGTGCTATACCACTTGAGCCACAATGCCACTTCTGGTTTTCTGGTGGTTAACTGGAGATAAGAGTCTCACGTACTTTCCTCCCTGGGTTGGCTTTGAACTGTGATCCTCAGATCTCAGCCTCCTAAGTAACTAGGATTATAGGTGTGAGCCACAGCCACCTGGCTAGTCCCTGAGACTCTTATCTCCAATTAACTAACAAAAAGACAGAAGTGGTATGGGGACTGGAGGAAAAAAAATGAGAGAGAGAGAGCAAGGAAAGGGTAACAGTATCCAAAAAGAAATGTACTCATGGGTTGGGAAGGTGGCTCACTGGTAGAGTGCTTGCCTTGCATGCCTGAGGCCCTGGGTTCCATTCCTCAGCACCACATAAGCAAAAAGAAAAAAGCTGGAAGTGGCACTGTGGCTCAAGTGGTAGAGCGCTAGCCTTGAGCTGAAGATCTGAGGAACAGCACCCAGGCCCAGAGTTCAGAACTCATGACCGACAAAATGACAAAAAAGAAGGAAAAAAAACGAGCTTAGGAAGAGTCCTCAAGCTGTGAGTTTAAGACCCAGAACTGGCATGGGAAAAAAAAAAAAAAAAAACTTTCAGGATTGTAAAAGAAAAAAAATCCGGACTGGGAAATTAGCTCAGTGGTAGAGCGCTTGCCTTGTGTACATGAGGCCCTGGGTTTGATTCCTCAGCGCCACATAAACAGAAAAAGCCAGAAGTGGCACTGTGGCTCAAGTGGTAGAGCATTAGCCTTGAGCTGAAGAGCTGAGGGACAGCGCCCAGGCCCAGAGTTCAAGCCCCATGACTGGCCAAAAAAAAAAAAATCCCCCCAAACCAAAAAACAAAACATTCAGAATTGTCATCTAAGTTCAGTATATTTATTTAATTATTATTTAATATAGTCAGTATATTTATTTAATTATTAAGCACCTCTGATTATAAAACATGACTTTAAATCTACTCAAAATCATTTGTATTTGTCATTGCAGGAACTTATATTGTTTTCTTACCCTTTCTGTTTTATCTGCACAGAAGAGTCGTGTGTGATGTCTCTTTTGCACCACAATGTATGTTATTCCTGGCCGATAATCTTCTTCCAAACTTATACATGCCTTTCGAATTGCTATTAGTTCAGGCCAAGCTACCTAAGAGACAGAAATGGAATTATGCTTCATTGATAACGTGCCTAGAATCTGTTTTATTGAAGAATGGATAGAGGAAATTGCATCAGATTCCAGAAAGTCCCAAAGGGCAACACTGAGCTAATGACAGTACCTGTTTCATTTGCCCTTCGGATACTCCTCCCCGGTAATAGATGATACGAGTGGGCTTGAAGCGTGTGGATTTGTAGAACTGGATCAGCAGTTCTCGAACCATGTTAGTCAGGTCCTGGATGACCTCCTGACTATATAGTAGCTCCTGGGAGATCTCCTGCCGGGATGTCTGCACCCGAACTGTGGCACAGTACCGGCTGGGGTGGCCATCCATGCTGCCCACCACAGCTGCAATGGAAGGCTTCTTCCCATCCCCTGCTGGAGGGTGTGTAACATCTGCTCCCAGGAAGATGACAGGCTGCTGGAACACTGAGGGCCTGCTCGGATCGAAGGGGACAATGCCACTCAGTCATTCAGGTAACACATCTGGGCCTAGAAGAGTTCTACTACCAGAGGTTGATAATCAGAGGTTTAATCTTAGGAGAGAGGCCTTGTGCTCTAAGGGAGAGAACAGTAAGGATCCAAATCCAAACTCTTTAAGATGTGAGACTTGGGAAACACAATCAAGTCTATATTTTTATTTCATTTTTCTCCACTGTATTTATCATTTATACCACACCACACATTTTGGTTTGTTTTTTTTTTTGGTCGGTCATGGGGCTTGACCTCTGGGCCTGGGCGCTGTCCTTCAGCTCTTCAGCTCAAAGCGAGCGCTCTACCACTTGAGCCACAGCACCACTTCCGGTTTTCTAGTGGTTTATGGGAGATAAGAGTCTCATGGACTTTCCTGCCCGGGCTGGCTTTGAACCTCGATCCTCAGATCTCAGCCGCCTGAGTAGCCAGAATTACAGGCCTGAGCCACCAGCACCTGGCTTTGCTTGTTTTTTTGTCTACACAAACCTAAATGTAATTTCTACAGGGTAAGACTTTTGTTTTGTCTTGGTCACTGTTATATCCCCAGTACCTAAAATAATGCTTAGCTTATATGTGGCATTCAATAAATACTTATTGAAAAATGAATTTATTTATTTGGCATTAATTTCTCTATTGAAGAAATCAAGAGGGAAAAATATCATGTGTGCTTCTCTGGTAAAAGTCAGACTCTCACGCATGCCCCTTCTCCCCCCACACCCCAAAGAAAAGTTGGGCATGTTGGTATAATCTTTAATTCCAGTAGTTCTGGAGGCTGAGTCAGTTCTGTGAGTCTGAGGCCAGGCCTGGGCTATAAAGGCAAGATGCTGCCACAAAAACACAAGAAGTGCTGGACATCAGTGGCTCACCTATAATCCTAGCTATTCAGGGAGACTGAGATCTGGAAGATGGATCTGAAACCAGCCCAGGCAGAAAAATCCATGAGACTCTATTAGCAAAATGTTTGGCTGAAGGTACAACTCAAGTGATAGAGTGCCAGAAACCATACAAATCCTTAAATATTGCAATTGAGACTGCAAGTACTTTACTCTTAAACTATAATCCAGGAAGCATTTCAACTCTTGACAGTTTTTTGTTTTTTTTTTTTTGGGTCCAGTCGTGGGGCCTGAACTCTGGGCCTGGGTGCTGTCCCTCAGCTCTTCAGCTAAAGGCTAGCGCTCTACCACTTGAGCTACAGTGCCACTTCCGGCTTTTTTCTTATGTAGTGCTGAGGAATGGAACCCAGGGCCTCAGGCATGCAAGGCAAGCCCTCTACCACTGAGCCAACTTCCCAGCCCAACTTTTGACAGTTTTATGTAATGAGTACTGACGATACATTGCATGTATTTACTATATACTCTATCATCACATAAAATAGTCCTGGCAAAGAGCAGATAACAGCAGAAAAACACATTCATTGTTCATGTGGATAACATAACAATATTCTAGCCACAGTGCTAACCCCCTACATATATTAACTCATTGAATCTTAATTCTATGAGGGTAGTAAAATTATTATCTCTATTTTTTTTTTTTTTGGGTCCGGTCGTGGGGCCTGAACTCTGGGCCTGGGCACTGTCTCTCAGCTCTTCAGCTCAAGGCTAGCGTTGTACCACTTGAGCCACAGCACCACTTCCCACTTTTTTCTTTTTGCTTATGTGGTGCTGAGGAATGGAACCCAGGGCCTCAGGCATGCAAGGCAAGCGCTCTACCATTGAGCCACCTTCCCAGCCCTATTATCTCTATTTTTTACAGATATAATGTGTCATGTCTGTAATCTTAGCTACTTGAAGATTGGCAAGATTGGGGTTCAAAGCCAGCCTGAAGGTAAAAATGTTCATGAGACACCCCCCCCCCCCCCCACCCACATCTCAACCAGCAAAAAAGCTGGGCATTGGGCTGGGAATGTGGCTTAATGGTAGAGTGTTTGCCTAGCATGCATGAAGCCCTGGGTTCGATTCCTCCGTACCACATAAACAGAAAAAGTGGCACTGTGGCTCAAGTGGTAGAGTCCTAGCCTTGAGCACAGAGAAGCTCAGGAACAGTACCCAGCCCTGAGTTTAAACCCCAGGACTGGCAAAAAAAAAAAAAAAAAGTTGAGCATAGCTTCTAGCAATTTAGGAAATGAAAATAGGAGAACTGTGGTCCAGGCCAGCCAGGTATAATTCGAGAACTTACACAGCACCACTTCTGGCTTTTTCTGTGGTAATGAGCAATCGAACCCAGACTTTATGCCTGCTAGGCAAGCACTCTACCACTAAGCCACATTCCCAGCCCTGTGTATTACTTTTTTACTATTGTTTCTGTTGGGGAATTAACAATGTCACTGTTTTTTGTTTTTGTTTCTTTTTACAGAGTTATGTAGGTGACAAGATCCATCATTAGCTGTCTTTTCTGGAAACACTTCAGAGGAGTGAGGGGTCAGTAGCTTTCCCCCTCTTTTCCTTGGAATAATAAAACTGTATATTCTACTTGATAAGGTCTGGAAGAAAACATACAAGTAAGTTCATATTTATAATGCTCGTCTATTTAGAGCAACAATAGTTCATATGTTCACATCTGTTATTACCAAATTCAACATATGAACAGGAATCAGCTCTATCCAGGAGCATGGTTGGAAGCAACAGCTGAGGAAATCAACCACTTCTGCTGCACCCACCACAAGCAAAAACATCCTGAAGCCAAAGCACACAGTTCTTAATACATAGTAATGGAACCATGTAGGGTAAGTCCATAGCCTACACAAGTCATACAGCAGTTTATCTACCCAAGGTATAATATTCTTCTAACACCAAAGAAGACAGCCAAAAAGCTGTGGGCACTGTTGGCACATGCCTATAATCCTACCTACTCAGGATGATGAGATCAGAGGATGGAGGATCAAAACCAACCAGGAGAGGAAAGTCTGTGAGACTCTTATCTTCAATTAACCACCAGAAAACCAGAAGTAGCACTGTGGCTCAAGTGGTAGAGCACTAGTCTTGAGCTGAAGAGCTCAGGGACAGCACCCAGACCTGGAGTTCAAGCCCCATGACTGACAAAACAAACAAACAAACAAACAAAAGACAGACAAAAAGATCTATCTATAATACAATCCACAATTGTTTTCAAACAATTGTGCTTTTCTTAAAACACTTTGGTCACGATATACCCCTTTGATATAAAAGCATATTAATAATCAGGACATTAGGAATCTCTAGATTCTTTTATAAGTAGCATTTGTAGAACCACTTTTGGTAACAAATACAGTACTTAGGAATATGCATCCAACTGAGGATGCATAAAGTGTATCCTGAATTCTTTCTGGTTAAAACCAGGGCTGGCTGCTACTGTGAGATATAGAATGAGAATCTATAAAAAATACTGTAACATGTTGGGTTTTTCCCAGAGGCTGCATCTTCTTTTGCTGGAATACTTTATAAATACATATTAAAAAGTATGACAACAACTCCAAACAGTCCAACCTGTTCACTCAGCTCTTATCCCAATTTGATTCATATTCCTGGCAATGAATTTCATGGCTGTGTGTTGTTGTTTCCTTTTCTTATATTGTATTGTCCAGAAAGATGTTGTGACATTTCTAAACCATCTCTGGTATGTATGTTCAAGGATGGATGCAACTAATAAGTGGTCAGGCGCTGAAGCCTGTAGTATCCCAGTACCTGTTTGCAAAGGATTGAAAACATTGATTTGGACTCACCATTCAACTCAAGCATGAATCCAAAATTCCCTTCCCTATTATGTTTATCACCTCCTCTTCTCTTTTTACTCCTAATTTGAAAACTACAGGAGTGCCAAGATTACCTGGTTACTGGAAAGATGTTCACCCCAACCGACAAAACTTTCCTGGAGGGCTTTTGTAATTCACAGCCCCATTCCATGTACTTCCAGGTTTGTTTTTTTGTTTTGTTTTGTTTTTGTTGGTCATGGGGCTTGAACTCTGGGCCTGGGCGCTGTCCCTCAGCTCTTCAGCTTAAGGCTAGTGCTCTACCACTTGAGTCACAGCGCCACTTCTGGCTTTTTCTGCTTATGTGGTACTGAGGAATTGAACCCAGGGTCTCACCTATGCAAGGCAAGCACTCTACCACTGAGCTACCTTCCCAGCCCACTTCCAGTTATTTTTATGTATGTATGTATGTATATATGTATGTGTGTATGTATGTATGTATTGTCAGTCATAGGACTTGAACTCCGGGCCTGGGCACTGGCCCTCAGCTCTTCAGCTCAGGGCTAGCACTCTATCACTTGAGCCACAGCACCACTTCCGGTTTTCTGGTGGTTAATTAGAGATAAGAGTCTCACAGTCTTTGAACCGTAATTCTCAGATCTCAGCCTCCTGAGTAGCAGCTCTAAAGAATGAAGGAAGTGGGTTCATCACCTGGGAAGAGAAAGAGTGCTTACTTTTACCAGATATACAAAATTATACAATAAACGAATTAGAATATTGTGGTAGGATAAAGTGGTTTATAGATAGATGAATGTGGTTTATTCACATGATATAGACTACATAGTATGAAAATGAATGAGTTACTAGGGCTAGAAGAATGGTTGAAGTGGACATGTCAGCTTAGCAAGTGCCATTTTTTTTAAAGGAACTGCTGCTATTAAATGCAACAACTAATATATAGACACATAAGATATATAAAATAGTATATTCTGAATGATTCTATTTATGCAAAGGTCAAAAATAGGCCAAACTAATTTATAGTGGTAGAAGTCACAATACTGGTTGTCTTTGGGGATTTGCAGTGCTGGGGACTAAACTCAGGACTAAATTTATGTATGGTAGGCAATTATTCTCACTGAGCTACCATCCCAAGCCCAGGTGTTATCTAGTCGGAGGGATAATAGAAAGCCTGACAAAGTTCTAGAAATATTCCATATTATAACTGGCTGATGGGTATATATATGGATGTATATATATGTAAGAAACAGTAATTGAAATGCATATTTGAGATGTGTATGGTTTTAAGTTTGTTCGTTTTCAGTGCTAGGGATTACAGTCTTGGGCCTTGTGCATTATGCATGCTAGGCAAGTGATATACTGTTGAGCTACACCCTCAGGCCCCGTGTTTTCAAGGCTGGTCTTGAATTCCCAGGTCTCCTGCCTTGGACTTCTGAATATTGGGATTAGAGGTGTGCAACATAATACCCAGCTGAATTATATATGCTTGTTACTATACATAAGTTAGATTTTTTTTTTTGCCAGTTGTGGGGCTTGAACTCAGGCCTAAGCACTGTCCCTGAGCTTCTCTGTGCTCAACACTAGTGCTCTAGCACTTAAGCCATAGCTCCACTCCTGGTTTTTGAGTGGTTAATTGGAGATGAGAGTCTCATAGGGACTTTTCTGCTCTGGCTGGCTTCAAACTGTGATCCTCAGATCTCAGCCTCCTGAGTAGCTAGGATTACATGTGTGAGCCATTGGTGCCTGGCTGTAAGTTAGATTCTAAACAAAGTTAGGGAAAACAGGCTTCAGAATCTCACCTTTGATGAGGTACAAGCACGTTGTTAATTCCTCCCAGTTTTGCATTTATCTTCAGGCAAAGGTTGGAAAGGGTTTGGGGTGAGGTCTTCACCACATTTTTTACCTGGACACACTGTGTGGCCATGCCTAGAAGGGTATCTCCAACACGTTTCACCTCAGCTACAAAAATAAGTTAATTTTAATTTTAAAATGTTTATTTTTAAATGTTTAATTTTAAAATGTTGACCAGTTTTTAGTAAAGGAAAATCCATATGAACATTTATACATACTGTACTGGGTGTTAGATGTTTCTTTGGTGTTGGTGCTTTCCTCTGCTAATACCCTCAGGGTACTCCCCCCCCCCCCCCTCCCTCTCTTCCCGTTTGGACAGGTCCTCCCCACCCTTTTCCTTTCTCCTTTCCTGGAGGCCTGGAAGCTAGCCTGCTTCCTTCATTCTTTAGAGCTACTTGCCACCACTGGCAAACTCCTTTGAGTTTTTTTTTTCCCCCACATGACTATTCTGGCAAAATAGTCAATCTTCCCTGCTCCTCCCTCTCAGCACATACACACCTTTTGAATTTTACCTTTTCTTTACTCTAAATGGTAGGGATTAAACAGAAGGTAACAAAAGAAGCAAATACAGGAAGGGTTGAAGGGTTACTCTGTAGTTTCTACAATATTGACCCAGATGATAACCAGAACTTTTTATCATGCTTCTTCCAATAGATACAAAGTAACTATGTCCTCTCCTGGAAGTGGCTGGCTCCCCCACTCATTCCCACTTTGATCTCCTAAGTGCTTTTTACCAAACATTCCAACTTTCCCAGATTCCTGGACTATGAAAGGATTGTACAGTATTTCCTGCTCCATTTCCAATCACTTTCTTCCCCAACTACCCACAGGTTGAATATAGCCCCATATCCTCTTATAGCCAAGAAGATGCAGAGAGAAAAGAAAGATGGGACAGCAACATTCCAACAATGGTTGTTCTACCAAGGTGGATCTAAGAGTGGCGATGACAACATGAAGCAGAAGTCACTTGTAGCAGGAACAAGAAACAAATCTTCGGCCAGGCACTGGTGGCTCACACCTGTAACCCTAGCTACTCAGGAGGCTGAGATCTGAGGTTCAAGATTCAAACCAGCCCAGGCAGGAAAGTCTGTGAGACTCTTCAATTAACTACCAGGAAACCACAGTGGCACTGTGGCTCAAGTGGTAGAGCACTAGCCTTGAGTTGAAGACCTCAGGGACAGCACCCAGGCCCAGAGTTCAAGCCCCATGACCAACAAAAACAAAACAAAACAAAAACCCCACAAAACTTCATTGTTGTCTGTTTACAGGGCTGGGAACCAAATGTAGGGGCTTGTGAATGTTAGGCAAATTCTTTACCACTATCTTAGTTGCTTTGAACCACTGACAGTTTGAAATTACTTGTGACTGTAGCACACTTAGATTATCCTATCAAACCAACTACTTGAAATCATCCCTCATTCAACATCAAAAGGGTTCATACCATAAACTGGTGTCTTCCCAGGCAAGATAACCACTATTAGTTGTAGGCCCACGTATGTCATTTTCAGATGTTTAAACATGGGCTCCACACTGTCTGCCCCTTGTGCATACTTGCAGAAACAAGGCTGACCCTGGATAGGCATTCCTGCATCCTTGGAGATTTTACGAAGTTGGTCAGTGAAACTCCTGTTAAGATAGAAACAGCAAGTTCACAGAGTTTTCATTCAGTGTGCATCAATGTCAACAGACAAAAAGAACCCTTTAATGAGCTTATAAAAACAGACTAGCAAGCTGGGCACTGGTGGTTCATGCCTATAATCCTAGCTACTCAGGAGGCTGAGATCTGATGATCAAGGTTCAAAGCCAGCCCGGGCAGGAAAGTCCGTAAGACTCTTATTTCCAATTAGCCACCAGAAAACCAGAAGTGGTGCTGTGGCTCAAGTGGTAGAGCATTAGCCTTGAGCTGAAGAGCTGAGGGACAGTGCCCAGGCCCAAAGTTCAAACCCCTTGACTGACAAAAAAAAAAAAAAGCAAGCAAGAAAGAAAGAATGAAGAAAGAAAGAAAAGAAAAAGTCTAGCAAGCTGAGTGCCAGTGGCTCATGCCTGTAACCTTAGCTACTCAGGAGGCTGAGATCAGAGGACTGTGGTCCCAAGACAGCCTGAGTAGGAAAGTCCATCATACTATCTCCAATTAATCACCAAAAAGCTGAAAGGAAGTAAAGCTGTGGCTCCAGTGGTAGAGCATTAGCTTTGAGTACAAAAGCTCAGGGACAGCACCCAGGCCCTAAGCTCAAGCCCTAGGACTGTCTCTTTCTCTTTCTTTCTTTTTCTCTTTCTTTCTTTCTCTCTCTCTCTCTCTCGCTCACACACACACACACAGACCAGTAGTTGTACCACTACAATTATATCAGAGAATCTGTATTAATAAACCATCAGATTATAGTTTTGAATTTTTCTGTTGTTAACAGTTCTAGGGTTTGAACCCAAGGTTCCACATTCAATCGCCTTGTACTCTACCACTTGAGCCATACCTCCAGCCCTACTTTTTGTTGGATAATATAAAATGGATTCTCATGGATTTTTCTGTCTGGGCTGGGTTGAACTGGCAACCTCTGTATCTCAGCCTTCTCAACTATGATTATAGGTATGAACCACTGGCGCTTAGTCTAGAATTTTTACTTTATTATTTTTGACCAGTCATAGGGCTTGAACACAGGGCCTGGACAATGTCCCTGAGCTCTTTTACTCAAGACTAGCACTCTTAACACCTTGAGCCATAGCACCACTTTTGGCATTTTCTGCTTATGTGGAACTGAGGAATTGAACCCAGGGCTTCATGCATGCTAGGCAAGCACTCTACCACTAAGCCACATTCCAAGTCCCTTTATTCTTGCTTTTGCACAACTGGGGATTGAACCCAAAGCCTTGTGTATGGCAAGCATATGCTCTACAACTGAACGCTTGTTCTCATTAAAAAATTTTAAGTTCTTATGGTTTAGCTGGACCTCGGGGATTACAATAGCATTCCTGTTCAAAGATTTGCTGTGGTTATTTTTTTTTGTTGGCAGTAGTGGGTCTTAAACTCAGGGCCTGGGTACTTTCCTTGAGCTTTCTTGTTCAAGGCTAGCATTCTACCACTTAAGCCACAGCTCTATTTTTGCCCTTTTGGTAGTTAAATGAAGATAAGAGTCTCATGGACTTTCCTGCCCTTGCTGGTTTTAAACTAAAATTCTCCTTCTGAGTAGCTACAATTATAGGCAGGAGTCCTCTGGTGCTTAGTGTGTGGTTGCTGATAAATTTTAATATTTAAATCAGCAATTCTGTACTGAAGAAAAATGTGTCAAAATTTCAGGTAGCACATATTTGGGAAGGCTGGAAAAAGAAGAGTTAGACAAGGTTGTGTTCAACTGAGACTGCAGAAATAGGGCATCACAAAATCAGTGTATTTAGGATTAGAGTCAAACTTAGATTTGATTCAATAACAATATCAAAAGAAATCTCTCAAAACTCAAAATTCTTTGTAGAATTTTAATTTTTGGATTGAAGAAATTGTTTCAATCTATGCACAAAACTTTCTGAATGATCTCTAGTATATTTGCCAGTGGATTGCAGGATTCCCTTCTTTCATCCCATTCCAAACAAATTTCTTTAATATAGACTGGTGCAATATAGAATGTAAACCAAGTCAGCTAGTAACCAACCATGCAGTAAAATATTCTCAGTAGTGGGCTGGGAAGGTAGCCCAGTGGTAGAGTGCCTGCCTTGCATGCATGAGGCCCTGGGTTAGATTTCTCAGCACCACATAAGCAAAAGTGGTAGAGCACTAGCCTTGAGTTGAAGAGCTGAAGAACAGCGCCCAGGCCCAGAGCTCAAGCCCCATGACCAGCAAAAAACAAAAAAACATTCTCAGTAGTAAATCAGAATGATTAAAAACAAACTAAGGGGCTGGGAATGTGGCTTAGTGGTAGAGTACTTGCCTAGCATGCATGAAGCGCTGGGTTCGATTACTAAGTACCACATAAACAGAAAAAGCTGGAAGTGGCCCTATGGCTTAAGGTGGTAGAGTACTAGCCTTGAGCAAAGAAGCTCTAGGACAGTGCCCAAGCCCTGAGTTTAAGCCCAGGACTGGCATCTAGATAGATAGATAGATAGATAGATAATAAAGCCAAGTGCTGGTGGCTTACATCTGTGATCTTAACTACTCAGGAGGCTGAGATCTAGGGGTCACGGTTTAAAGCCAGCCTGGGCAGGAAAGTCCCCATGAGACTGTTATCTCCGATGAACCACTCAAAAACTAGAAGTGGTGCTGTGGCTCAAGTAGTAGAGTGCTAGCCCTGAGTACAAAGGGTCTCTGGGACAGTGCCCAGGCCCTGAGTTCAAGCCCCACAACTAACTAAAAATAAAAAGTAGTTTTTAATCCTCTTTTTTTTTTTTTTCCTGTTGGTCATAAGGCTTGAACTTGGGGCCCGGGCACTGTCCCTGGGCTCTTTTGCTCAAGGCTAGCACTCTACCACTTTGAGCCACAGTTTCATTTCCAGTTTTTGAGTGGTTAATTGGAAATGACTTTTCTGCCTGGTCTGGTTTCAAACCTCAGATCTCAGCTTCTTGAGTAGCTATGATTATAGGCATTAGCCATTCGTGCCTGGCAGGATTTGTTTGTTTTTGTTTTTGTCGGAAGTGGGGCTTGAATTCTAGGCCAGGGCACTGTTCTTTAGCTCTTCAGCTCAAGGGGAGGATTCTACCACTTGAGCCACAGCACCACTTCTGGTTTTCTGGTGATTAATTGGAGGTAAGAGTCTCATGGAGGAGAGCTACCTGAGCCACCTGCTCCTGGCAATGCCTGCAAGTTTTTAATCCTTTTTTGAAAAAAACACAATACCCAAAGAAGTACTATTAAAATGCAAATTACTAAAAATGGAAGAATTCAACAAGCAGCATTGCTTCAGCTTTCTTACTCACAAATTTGTGCTCTAAACATATGGAAGCTGAGTCAGATAATGTAATTCTCAAGTTTGTAATTTATGGTGATATCAGGTATTTTTCTACCCAGCTGCTATTGCTATGGGCATCAGGGATTTAGAGGCAGTATACACAGCACATAAAGACAGTATTTCACAACATGGAGGGTATTACTAAGCTAAAAACATGAAGATACTCACTTCAGTAAATCTTCTCTACATTGTTTCTGAGGTGCAAAACAAGCAACTGCCCAAACTTTAATTTCAATGCCAGCATAAAACTGTTTTCCTCGCATATCCCAGACACCCTGGTTGGGTGTAGCTACTGTTTTATTCTTAAAAAAAAAAAAAAAAAAGAAAGAAAAGAGAAAAGACTTTATAATGTAAGGCCATTTAATGTTCAAGACAGGGAAAAATTCAAAATTTTATTCAGCATCAGTCAAAAGACAAAAGGCCATAAATGAGTTTAACTATAGTTTTAATTAACATTGAGTAGTTAGAAAATGGATTATAATCTTGTTTAGACTGCAATGGAGAAGCTTATTGAGATAAACAGAAAACTTACCCGGCCTCCGTACTGCAGCATTGGGGCTGGAAGGACCCGACCTGTAAGCTCTGTCATTTCATTGTGGACAACAATCCCAAATTCTTTAAGGTATGGATCAGGTCCACCCACCATGCTATTGCTCTTTACCTAAAGAACAGGAAAGCCTGCATATATAAAAAGAGTAACTGTGTCCCATCAGAAAATTTCTATTATTATTATTATTTTTATCTTAGAGCTGGCTAATCTTGAAGTCTATGCCTTACCAGTCTACTGATTTCTTCCTGTCTGTCAGGAGCAGATCTTGCTGTGGCTTTGATCATTGTGGATGTCTGATTGTCTGTGAGCTTCTTTATACATCGCTGCCCTGCTACTATATTACAGACCTGTTGAGAGATAGAGAAAAATTTATTTCTGTATCAATAGGCTTCTATATCTTAAACTTTTACTAAACTATCATACATCCTCCATTTCTAGAAACATTTAAATAGTTATAAAGTGAGGTTATCTGTCCAAAATATTTTAGAATTCTATCACAGGTTTAAAACTTTTTTTTTTAGTCTTTAAACTATTCAAGAGATTAGCAGATTGGCAAAAGAAAATTGATTTCAGCTTACCTCAAGTGGCAAGTATGTATGCTTTTGCTCTTGTCCCACTTGGAGACAGGGAAGATGGGGGTATTTCAGCTGCAGGCTATACTTTTGCTTAAAATATTGAGCTACTGTACATTCCATAGCTTGACCATTTTCTAGCTGTAAAGGAAAGCTAAAGAGATAGGGTTTTTTTAGAAATATATTTTCTTTCTTTTTTTTCAAACAAGTAAACAAAGCCTAGTAACATTTTCTACCTCGATAAATCAACTAAAAAATAAAAATCAAAGCCAGGCACCAGTGGCTCATGCCTGTAATCCTAGCTACTCAGGAGGCTGAGATCTGAGGATCACAGTTCAAAGCCAGCCCAGGCAGGAAACTCAACTCTCATCTCCAATAAGCCACTCAGAAAACTGGAAGTGGTAGAGCACCTGCCTTGAGCTGAAGAGCTGAGGGATAATGCTCAGGCCCAGAGTTCAAGCCCCACGACCGACAAAAAAAGAAAAAAAAAAAAAAGAAAAGTGAGGCCAGGGATGTAGAAGGGAGGATGCTGCTGAAGGCAGGCCATAACACTCACATCTAGAAATGATAGCTAGCTACAAAGGGTGGGGAAAAACTCCACACAAAAATGTAGAGCAGCATGTCTTCCCACAACAGCCTTATATGGCTTTGAGGCTTACATGTGTTGAGAACTATAATAAGAGATTCTGGCAGTGATTATTCTTTATACTTAAATAAAAGTCAATCTATATTTATACTCTGTTTAAAAGGTGAATTGATGGGCTGGGAAGGTGGCTCAGTGGTAGAGCGCTTGCCTTGCATGCCTGAGGCCCTGGGTTCGATTCCTCAGCACCAATAAGCAAAAAGAAAAAAGCCGGAAGTGGAGCTGTGGCTCAAGTGGTAGAGCGCTAGCCTTGAGCTGAAGAGCTGAGGGACAACGCCCAGGCCCAGAGTTCAGGCCCCAGGACCGAACCCAAAAAAAAAAAAAGCAAATAAAACAAGAAAGAATATCTAAAACATGTTTTAAAGCATTAATGTTAAAAGTGACGACTGTGGTGATCTTGAAAATTAAAGTACATTAGGCTTTAGTGGTAGAGTGCTTGCTTTGTATGCATGAAGCCCTTGGTTCGATTCCTCAGTACCACATAAATAGAAAAAACCGTAGTAAGTGGCACTGTGGTTCAAGTGATAAAGTGCTAGCCTTGGGCAAAAAAAAGCTCAGGGACAGTGCCCAGGCCCTAAGTTCAAACCCCAGAACTGGCAAAATAAATAAATAAATAAGTTAAAGTACACTGTACCAATTTGCGTGTGTGGTTTTTTTTTTTTTGGTCGGCTGTGGGGCTTGAACTCTGGGCCTGGGCTCTGTCCCTCAGCTCTTCAGCTCAAGGCGAGCACTCTACCACTTGAGCTACAAGCCACTTCCAGTTTTCTAGGGGTTTACTGGAGATAAGAGTCGCACAGACTTTCCTGTCTAGGCTGGCTTTGAACTGTGATCCTCATATCTCAGCCTCCTGAGAAGCTAGGCTTACAGGTGTGAGCCACCAACCCCTGGCTCACTATACCAATTTTGCAAATGATTTTAGTAGCTTCCTGTTACCAGAACTGTTATCTTAGTATTCTAGATGTGACTAACATACGTTTGATGACTGGCTGGCCGTCTAGTCACATTGCAAACTCGGTATTTCCGTTTCATCTGTCCACAGTGAGTCACCTCAACTTTGAGACCTAAAATTAAAAAAAAAAAAGAGCTAAATTATCAGTTTAATGAAAATAACAGTGAAAAAACTAATTGGAATATTGTCTTTGAAACTCACGACACTGTACAAATAAAAGTTGCAAGAATTTGAGGATGGGGCTGGGAAGGTGGCTCAGTGGTAGCGTGCTTGCCTTGCATGCCTGAGGCCCTGGGTTCGATTCCTCAGCACCATATAAGCAAAAAAAAAAAAACGCTGGAAATGGGGCTGTGGCTCAAGTGGTAGAGTGCTAGCCTTGAGCTGAAGAGCTGAGGGACAGCGCCCAGGCCCAGAGTTCAGGCCCCATGACCGGACCAAAAAAAAAAAAAAAGAATTTGAGGATGAAGTATAATCATTTAAAGGCAAAAAGGCTCAGATAGAGTACCTTAGGACCTAGATGCTAACTAAACCTCTCTGTTCCTTGCCCTTGTTTTTGTTTTTGTTGTTTTTAATTTTTATTTTGGTGCTGGTCCTGGGGCTTGAACTCAGGATCTAAGTACTGAGTGTTCTGAGTGTTTTTGCTCTCAAGGCTGGCATTCTACCATTTCAGGCATAGCTCCACTTCTGGCTTTTTGGTAATTAATTGTAGATAAGAGTCTCTCAGACTTTCCTGCCTGGTCTGGCTTCAAACTGCAATCCTCAGATCTCCTGAGTGGCTGGGATTCAGGGTGAAAGCCATTGACACCTGGCATCTTACTCCTTCTTTTTGTGGACATCTTCTCTTCCTTTTTTCTTTTCATTTTGAGACAAAATTTCACTATGTAGCCCAAGATGGCCTTGAATTCTCAACCCTTCTGCCTCAGCCTCCAGAGTTCTGGAATTACATGTGTGTAACACCATGTCTGACTACAGACTAATCAACCAACTTTAGTATTTCACTCAAGTATTTATTCAGCATCAAATATGTTCTGACATTACTTTCGTGTCTGGTGTTAGTCCTCATGAAGCTTATTGTCTAGTGAGAGAAAACAGCTAATAATAAATAAAGAGGTAAAAATCCAAGAGAATAAATATATGTGCATTATTTTAATAAAAGGGTAGTTTATAAGAAAGGGTATCATTGAGTTATGAGCTAAAGGCATGACTCAAGTGGTAGAGTGCTTGCCTAGCTAGCAAACTCTGAGCTCTAAAGTCAAAACCCCAGTACTGAAAAACAATTTTTTGGGTCGTATTTCACCGAGTTATACTATGCTAGAAAGAATTATAAACCTAATTGCATTTAATTCTTACAACAACACTGCAAGGTATATATTATCTTTTTCTTTTAGATCGATAATTTGAATAAACTAAGATTCACAGAGGTTTGCAGTGGATAAGAAACTTGCCCAATGTTCCCATGCTAGAACTAGCTAGGTTGTGATGGAAGCCCAGTTCTGCTTGGCTCCAAAACCCAGACTACTTGCATCACATTGAGCTGCCTATCCAAAGCAACATTAACACAAATACCTACCTCTGATTTCTTTAGTAAACTTGACGCGCTGGGAGTCAGTTAGAGGTTTGGTCTGTTCATTGATGTTCTGAATGTCTAACACCTCACACATGAACTCAATGATAGGTTGAGCCCGGTAGAAAGCAGTTGCAGATACTATCAAACAAAGAGGAAGGATGCTGAGCTTTAGGAAAAATAGAAGGTCCAATAAACACACACACACACACACACACACACACACACACACACACACACACCAGTGGAAAGAGTTAACAGATTAAAAAAGCTTCATCCTACCATCAATATTGAGCATCATATTCCACATTGCAGGTCTCACAGACTGATGGAAGCCAAACCAAACCTCTCTGCCCCCTCCCAGAGGATGGTAGTAACCTTCAGGAGGTGAGAAAAAAGAGCGGCCCACTGGAGTATACCTGCAGAAACAAGTTTGCATGTTTTATAATTAAGACTTGAATGATCTTCCATTTTCAACTGCATGAACTAATTTCAAATCTGAAATATGACTTGGGCAGAAACCTTTCAATGGTTAAATAGAACCTACCAAAAATTTGTGAGAAAGGATCCAAATGAAGGCACTAACCTCATAGAGGGAAGATGTCTTGTAATAACATCAAGTGCTTGAACTGAATCATCTGGGACTTCATTCAAGTGCCCAGCTAAAGCTTCTAAAAGCAACTGAAGACTCACAACTGATACCCATTGAACAGACACTTTGAAGGTTTGGTCTTTACCCTCACCTGGGAGGGTTACCTCCATATCAACCTAGGGAGGAAAATATATGTAAGCATACATGTTTACAAAGGCTATGGGAAAGATTCTAAGAACATTCAATGTGGTATATACATAAGTATATTTATCTTAATATTTTCTGTACTTGCAAGACATTGGAAACAATATATCCATTAATAGGGGAATAAATTTAAGATGGAATACTATACAATAGTTAAAAATAATGTATGCTACAACATGGATGAACCTTGTAAACATTATATTAAGTAAAGTAAACCAGAAGGACAAACATTATATATTTCTACCTTATAATGTACCTAGACTAGTTAAATTAATAGAAACAAAAGCATAATATTGGTTACCAGAGAATCAGGGCAATGGAGTATGGAAAATTATTTTCTGGGTCCAGTTTTTGTTTGAAATAATAAAAAAAGTTCTAGTGATGAATGGAAGTAATGAACTCACAACAGTGTGAATGTACTTAGTATTGATGAATTGTACACTTAGAATAGATATGCACGGGGCTGGAAAGGTGGCTCAGTGGTAGAGCACTTGCTTTGCATGCCTGAGGCCCTGGGTTCAATTCCTCAGCACCACATAAGCAAAAAGAAAAAAGCCGGAAGTGGTGCTGTGGCTCAAGTGGTAGAGTGCTAGCCTTGAGCTGAAGAGCTGAGGGACAGTGCCCAGGCCCTGAGTTCAGGCCCCAGGACTGGCAAAAAAAAAAGTTCAAGATCAGCCTGGGCTACATATTGAGACCCTGTCTCAAGAAATTTAAAGAAAAAAGGTTAAAGTAATGTTATATCATAAAGTAATAAAATTTGAAGCCAGGTATACTGGCTCATGCCTATTATCCTAGCTACTCAGGAAGCTGAGATCAGAAAGACTGAAGTTTGAGTCTAGTCCAGGCAAAAAGTTTAAGAGACTTCCTTCTAAACTAATAAAAGCGGGTCTTAGTGGTATACATGTATCTTCCCAGCTATTCAGGGAACAGAAATAGGAAGATCATGGTCCAAGCCAGCTTAGGCATTCCAGACACTATCTGAAAAATAAAAATGGTCTAGGAACATGGCTTAAGTAGTAGAGCACCTGGTTTAGTAAGTGTGAGGGATGGCGTTCATATGCCAGTACTGTAAAAAAAAAAAAAAAGAAAAAAAAATCTCTGAATTTGAAAAAAAAAAAAGTAGATATCAATGAGACATCTCCCAGACATATTGTTAGAAAAAATATCAAAACAAGCCAGGTACCAGTGGCTCATGCTTGTAGTCCTAGTTACTCAGAAGGCTTAGTTCTAAGTGTACATCTACAGTTTTAAGCTAAATGGCTTGGGTGGTAGGATCTATATATTTTTATTAATATCAATTGGTAATTCAAAGGAGGTCTCATAAATTCTTACCTTTTGATATAGTGTTCATTTTTCTTTTCTTAAATTTTTGTGCCAGTCCTGGGGCTTGAATTCAGGGTCTGGGTGCTGTCCCTAATCTTTTGTGTTCAAGGCTAGCACTCTACCACTTAAGCCACAGCTCTACTTGTGGCTTTTGTGTATGTGTGTGTTCAGGGCTTGGGGCTTGAACTCAGAGCATGAGTGCTGTCACTGAGCTTCTTTTGCTCAAGGCTAGCATTCTACCACTTGAGCCACAGTGTTACTTCTGGGTTTTTCTGGGTAGTTTTATTGGAAATAAGAGTCTAAGACTCTTCTGCCAGGGCTGGCTTCAAACCACAATCCTAAAATTGTGAGGATTATAGGTGTGAGTTACCAGTGGCCTGCTTTTTTTGGTGGTTAATTGGAGATAGAGTCTCATGGACTTTGCTGCTTCAGCTGGTTTTGGTTTTTTTTTTTTATCTTTTTTTTTTTTGGTCCGGTCGTGGGGCGTGAACTCTGGGCCTGGACGCTGTCCCTCAGCTCTTCAGCTCAAGGCTAGCGCTCTACCACTTGAGCCACAGTGCCACTTCTGGCTTTTTTTTCTGCTTATGTGGTGCTGAGGAATGGAACCCAGGGCCTCACGCATGCAAGGCAAGCGCTCTACCACTGAGCCACCTTCCCAGCCCTTCAGCTGGTTTTGAACTGTGATCCTTAGGTCTCAGCCTGAGTAGGTAAGATTACAGGATTGAGTCACTGGCACCCAGCCTCTAGTCCTGCTTTTTTAATTTTAAAAATAAGTGTTTTAAAAAGTACTTTTATTATGAATTTTCATTAGCAGGTACTATAAAACTCAATTGGCTCAGAATTAGGTAGTACTTTGTTAAAAGTACATTGTTAATGTGAGAAATTTGGAATATATTTAAAGAAAGTATTTGAAGATCAATTTTATGATTATGTTTCACTTTATAGATTGTTGTGGTTTTTTTCATTTTTGGTTTTGGTTTTTTGCTTTTGAGTTACTAGGGATTAAACCTAGGACCTCTACCTACTAGCCATGGCCCTAGTCCTTTTGTTTTTGTTTTTGAAATACAGACTCAAGATCTTCCTGCCTGCCTCTTCCTCCTAAGTAGCTGGATTATATGTGTTCAGTATCATACCCAGCTCATCTCATCTTTAATTATTAGTTAACTAAGAGGCAACAAATATGGACAGAATAACAAATCTATCATCACTATGAAAAACAACTCTGAATAAAGAATTGAAGTATTACCAAAAAGGTCAACATTTTGCTATATATAATGCTTACTGAAAAACCCAAGTATTTCTTTCTGTAACACTTACTCTGTCCCGTCCAATTGGCAGTGGATGTGCTGTGTACATGTTTCTTTTGCCATCATAGCCAGGCTGCCGATCACCAAATATCTGCATCTTGAAGTGCCGTACCATTGTATCTACTACCTCCCTTAACAGTAGTGGAGATAGTGGCAGTTAACTTTGAAAAATGGTGAACAATAAGGAAAGCATAGCTAAACATTCATCTAAATATAGTTTGATACTACTAAAAAGAGTAAGAGTGAAAGTTATGATTCATTTGAGGAATTTTAAAAAGTCAGCAAGCGGGAGCCAGTGAACACAGGGCTTCATGCATGCTAGGCAAGCACTCTACCACTAGGCCACATTCCCAGCCCTACCCCCTTTTTCTTTTGTCAGTTGTGGGGCTTGAACTCTGGGCTTGGGTGCTGTCCCTCAGCTCTTCAGCTCAACACAAGTGCTCTACCGCTTGAGCCACAGCACCACTTCTGGTTTTCTAGTAGTTTATTGGAGATGAGTCTCATGGACTTTCCTGCCCGGGCTGGCTTTGAACCATGATCCTCAGATCTCAGCCTCCTGAGTAGCTAGGATTACAGGTGTGAGCCACCGGTGCCTGGCTTGAATAAGAGTCTTCAAGTAGTATAGACAGGGCAATGTAGTAAAATACTCTTGCTTTACAAAAGTTACTGATAGGGGCTGGGAAAGTGGCTCAGTGGTAGAGCACTTGCCTTGCATGCATGAGGCCCTGGGTTCGATTCCTCAGTACCACATAAGCAAAAAGAAAAAAGCCAGAAGTGGTGCTGTGGCTCAAGTGGTAGAGTGCTAGCCTTGAGCTGAAGAGCTGAGGGACAGCGCCCAGGCCCAGAGTTCAGGCCCCACGACTGGGCCCCTCCCCCCCCCCAAAAAAAAAAAAGAAAGAAAGGAAAGTTACTGACATAGTTCCTTTAGAATAAAATTGTTTTAGTCAAGCATGCATAGCCTTACTTAAGTGGTCTTGCACATATACCAGGCCACACTATGTACAGACTCTGAAATAAATGCAGTGACAAGGAAACTGAGGGATGCAGTGTAAGATACAGATAGATCTGAGTCTGAATCTTCTGCTACAGAGAATATCTTCATATCTGGTAAATTCCTGCTAGACTAACCACATCAGAACCTTTCTTAATGTTAGAAATAAACAGAGCTTATTTCTGACATTATTTTTCCAAGACAATTCTTTAAAACTATTGTTTATTTAGTACGGGGATCGAACCCAGGATATTGCACTTGCTAGGCAAGCACTTTGCCACTGAGCTACATCCTAGCCCCAAAACAATTAAAAAAAATTTTTTGAGCTGGGCGCTGGTAGCTCACGCCTGTAATCTTAGGAGGCTGAGATCTGGCGGTTCAAAGCCAGCCCAGGCAGGAAAGTCCGTAAGACTCTTATCTCCAATAAACCACTAGAAAACCAGAAGTGGTGCTGTGGTTCAAGTGGTAGAGCACTCTCCTTGAGCTGAAGAGGGCAAGGACAGTGCCTAAGCACAGAGTTCGAGTCCCACGACCGACCAAAAAAAAAATTTTTTTTTTTTTGTACCAAGACTAGAGCTTAAACACAGGACCTTGCACCCTTCCTTCCTTCCTTCCTTCCTTCCTTCGTTCCTTCCTTCATTCCTTCCTTCCTTCCTTCCTTCCTTCCTTCCTTCCTTCCTTCCTTCCCTGCTCAAGCTGGTATTCTACTATTCGAGCCATACCCCTATTCCCAGATATTTGCTGGTTAATTGGAGATGATTTTGTCTACCTTCACTGGCTTCAAATCTCAACCCTCAGATCTCAGTCTCCGAGTAGCTAGGATTATAGTAATGAACCACCAAAACCCCAATTTTCCAAGGTAATTCATAGCCAATATTCAATACCAACACAATATCAAAATTTGAATTTCTAGACAGTACTATTTCCTATAAGCACTACTGTCTCCATTTATTTTATAAACTTCTAATAATCTTGATCAATGAAAGTGACTATCTTTCTCATTCAATATATATTTAATCATTGACCAATGACATATCAATCATTCTGATAGAATAAAAGGAGGATAACCAAATAAGAAACTTACTACCTTAGTCAGGTACTGGTGGCTCATGCCTGTAATCCTAGCTACTTAGGAGGCTGAGATCTGAGGACTGAAATTCCAAACCAGCCTGGGCAGAAAAATTTCTGAGACTCTTATCTCCAATTAACCACACAAAAACCAGAAGTGGTGCTGTGGCTCAAGTGGTAGAGTGCTAGCCTTGAGTACAAAGAGGCTCTGGGATAGCACCTAGGCCCAGAGTTCAAGCCCAACAGTGGACAAAAAAAAGAAAGAGAGAGAGAGAGAGAGGAAGAAGGAAGGAATGAAGGAATGAAGGAAGGAAGGAAGGAAGGAAGGAAGGAAGGAAGGAAGGAAGGAAGGAAGGGAGGGGAAGGAAACTAACTTACCACCTTAGATTAAAAACAAAATCAATTTGCTGACGAATCCAGAGGGCATTATAATACATGGTAAGTAAATTATATATACACTTATAAATACAGAAGTTTTCTAATCCTTACCTATTGACTCTACGAGGTCGTTTTTCTGGTTTAATATCCACATCATAATGATATACATCTATTTTTGGGATCTGCACCTGGAAATGATTTGCTAATAGTCGAATTGGTTTCCCAACAGTTCCAAGGCCAGGACGACGAGGTGGCTGAAAGAGGCTGGTTGGAGGTCCTAAAGAATGTGAAAGTCATAGGCTTAGCTATTTGGTCATGAAGAGGAATGTTCCCTTCGTGACAACGATGATGAGAGCCTATTTGCTGAGATCTTGTTATTCACTGAACATATTCTGACATAAAAGTCTGGGAGTGTTTAATTAACTTAAGGTTCTTAAAATTTCTAAATATTTCATCACTCAACAATCATTCTGAATATAAGGGACATCAAAATTAGACAGACAACATGGGGAATTCCTCTTACATATAGGATACTGTGTAAAACTTTTTTTTTTTTTTTGCCAGTCCTGGGGCTTGAATCAGGCTAGGCACTGTCTCTGAGCTTCTTTTTGCTCAAGACTAACACTCTACCACTTGAGCCACAGTGCCACTTCCGGCTTTTTCTGTGTATGTGGCTGAGGAATCGCACCCAGAGCCTCATGCATGCTACGCAAACACTCCTCCACTGAGCCACCTTCCCAGCCCCTGTGTAAAACTTTGTGTAATCATTAATAGTTCAATTACTAGGTGTATAAAATTATATGTATTTTAAAATAAAATCCAGGCATGGTGGCACACAACTTTATTTCTAGCACTCAGAAGGCTGAAACAGGAGGAATGAGAGTTCAAGCACAGCCTGCTCTAAAATATGAAATTGTGAATCCCTCTCCCTCTCTTTCTTTCTCTCTCTCTGACATACATAAACACACACACACACACACACACACACACACACACACACACACACACTCACACACAGAGTAAGTGGAGGAGTGGCTCAAGGGACAGAGAACCAGACAAGCAAGAAAGCCTTGAAAGTTCAAGGCCCTGAGTTCATACACCAATGCCACAAAAAACACCCCGGAAACCCCCAAAATTTAATATTATCATATTAAATTCTCTAAAAAATCATGTAATAAATACGTATTCCTAACTTTAGCTCATCATTTATCCAGTTTATTTTTCCATATATCATTCTTTTTCCTTTCTTTGCCCTCCCCCACCTCTTTCTCTCTTTCCCTCAAAGTTGAAAATGTATTACTTTTCAGCAGGAAGGAATTTTGTGCAACACAATCTGAGAGATATTTGTCTAGAGAAACACATACTCCCTTTGATGAGAATATCAAGTGGGCATAGGCCTAAAAAAATAAATATCTTTCTGCTATGTTGAGCAATGTAGGTTGCAGTTACAATGGAAAGTTACCAACTCCTTTACTGTCATGCCATTTCATTGAAAACAAAGACAATTCACCAAAGAGAGAAAGCTTCAGGGCTAGGAGATATGGTTCAAGTGGTAAAACTACTTGCCTAGTAAGCAATGAGGACCTGAGTTCAAATTGTAGCTGGGTGGAAGAGGAGAGAGAGAAGGAGAGACAGAAGAACAAAAGAGAGGAGAGGAGAAAAGGAGAGAGGGAGGGAGGAAGAGAAGAAGAGAAGGTGAGAGGGAGAGAGAGAGGGAGGAGAGAGAGATGGAGGGAGAGAGAAAGAGAGAGAGAGAGGGGGGAGAGGGAAGGAGGGAGAAAGAGAGAGAGAGAGAGAAAGAGAGTTGAAGTAATAAGCTGCCCTAGTCTAACACCACTTAGGAAAACCAGAGCAAATATTTTAATGATTTTGTGTGTGTGGGTGTTGACAGATCACTATATGCTGTTAATAGTTAAATTCATTGTTAATTTTCCTCCTAAAACTCAGTTCAGGTACAACTTCCTTGGAAATACTTTTCTAATTCTCACAGGCTGGGAGATTCATTCTCTGCATTCTCAAACTTAGCACAAGTATAAGAAACCATTTGTTATGTTATCCTGTCTCCTCCACTAGACTTGTAAATTCTCAGAAGAAATGGACTTTCTGATCCCCTAGACACTTAATTCAACATCCATCAAGTTACAAGAATTTACTAAGTGTTGGGCTGAGAATGTGGCATAGTGGTAGAGTGCTTGCCTAGCATGCATGAAGCCCTGTGTTCAATTCTTCAGTATCACATAAACAGAAAAAGCTGGAAGTGGCGCTGTGGCTCACAAGTTGTAGAGTGCTAACTTTGAGCAAAAGAAGCTCAGGGACAGTGCCCAGGCCCTGAGTTCAAGCCCCAGGACTGGCAGGAAACCAGCAACAACAAAAAGAATTTATTAAGTGTTGAAAGGAATACTACCAATAATCTCAAATAGAAACTCTGTCCCTAATATGCAATTACATTTCAATAAAGCAAAAGCACAGCTTATACTAAAAACATTATTGCTTAGAGCTCTTATACTTTCTGGTGTACAATGGGATCTACTTGAGATGTGATAAGACAACTACAAACAAGGTAAGAAGTAAACAGTATCAGAGGTGACAGGCAAAATCAATCTAATTAAATCTTACAGTAAGTCAGCTTTGCATTTTCTAAGGTATATTTAAGCAATCATCATAATCTAAAATTAGAAGAAATTCAGCTTTGACTGGGGATGTGGCTCAATGGTAGAGCACCTATTTAGCAAACACTAGGCCCTGAGCTCAAATCTCAGTACTACCATCAAAAAAAAGAAAGAAAGAAAGAAAGAAGGAAGGAAAGAAAGAAACAAAGAAAGCTGGGCATCAATGGCTCATGCCTGTATTCCTAGCTACTCAGGAGGCTGAGATCTGAGGATCACAGTTCAAAGCCAGACTCTTATCTCCAATAAACCACCAGAAAACCGGAAGTGACACTGTGGCTCAAGTGGTAGAGCACTCGTCTTGAGCTGAAGAGCTGAGGGACAGTGCCCAGGTCCAGAGTTCAAGCCCCATGAATGACCAAAAAAAAAAAAAAGACCAGCTTAGAAGAGAAATTTTGAAACAGAAACTTAGATCAAATGACTTGTCTATGAGTTTGATTTCAAACAATGACTAGAATTAAGGCCTCTCAGTCCACTGCATTTCCCCCTCACTAGCCTTTGCAGTACTTTGGCATCTATACTTCTCTGAAGTACTAGATGTCAAAAGGCCAAGGAAGTCTGGGAATGTAGCTCAGTTGGCAGAGTGCTTGCCTAGCGTGCATGAAGCCCTGGGTTAGATTCCTCAGTACCACATAAACACAAAAAGCTGGAAGTGGCTCTGAGGCTCCAGGGGTAGAGTGCTAGCCTTTAGCAAAAGAAGCTCAGGGACAGAGCCCAGGCACTAAGGTCAAACCTCAAAACTGGCATTAAAAAAAAAAAAAAAAAGGACAAGGAAGAGGAACTAAGAAATTAACAAAACAAAACAAAAAAAAGAGATTAACAAGTAGAGGGTTGGGTTGTTGAGATGTAGCTTTGTGGTAGAATGCATGCAAGCATACAAACACATACCTAGGTCTGATCCCTAGCACCTGCCTCAGCAATAAAAGTAGAGTAAAATATTTATATATCTACATATATAATATACAATCTATAACACACAGAATACAATATATTGGGCTGGGAAGGTGGCTCAGTGGTAGAGCGCTTGCCTTGCAAACCTGAGGCCCTGGGTTCGATTCCTCAGCACCACATAAGCAGAAAAGAAAAAAGCCGGAAAGTGGCGCTGTGGCTCAAGTGGTAGAGTGCTAGCCTTGAGCTGAAGAGCTGAGGGACAGCGCCCAGGCCCAGAGTTCAAGCCCCACAACCGGACCCAAAAAAAAAAAAAAGAATACAATATATGATATATTGAGTTATATTATACATTTATTATATCAATGTTTATTAATTTAGATACATTGTATTTTATAACTTGTACATTATATATAGCTATATTCTAAAATGTTCATTTCAGGACTAGTAGGATAACTCAAATGCTGCAAAACTAATCAGTAATAAATTTTATTTCAAAACCTGATTTCTGGGCTGCAAATGTGCCTTAGTGGTAGAGTGTTTTCTTAGCATACATGAAGCCCTGGGTTTGATTCTTCAGATCCACATAAAAAGAAAAAGCCAGAAATGGCACTGTGGCTCAAGTGGTAGAGTGTTAGCCTTGAGCAAAAGAAGCTCAGGGACAGGACAGTGCCCAGGTCCTGAGTTCAAGCCCTGGTATTGGCAAAAACAAAACAAAAAAACCCACAAAAACCCTGATTTCTTTGAATTTAGTAAACAAAAGGGGTGAGTGAGGCCCTGGGTTCCATCTTTAGCATTACCATTAACAACAATGAAAAGAAACATAAAAAAATTAAAAAATAAACTTATGATCAGCATAGCCAAAATAAATGGTAATCTAGTCATAAACTGAACATAGGTGGTAGGAGGGGGCAGAACTACACTTATTGAGATTTTAAGTAATTATTCCAATAAAGAGAGCACAAAACACTAGATCTAGGTGTGCCCTACAGCGACGCAGGAACACTTCTCTAGGTTCTAAAACAGCCTGGATACAAGATCACTCAAAACTACATACTCCCTTTGTTCTCATTTCTTGCTCAACAAGTAGCTTCTTGTTATTAATTGGCTTTCCAAGGTACTATGACACTAAAAGAGGATTTTGCTAGACAGCA